>NC_133514.1:74721500-75379500 GCF_049354715.1 Callithrix jacchus
TGAGAGCCTCTCACTGCGGATTCCTTGCTGATCTGGCAGCTCCAGCTTAGCGCTCAGAGGAAGCCACAATGAGAAGACCAATTTTCCAGTCCTAAGAAGAGACACATCCCCTTCTGTGCATACATTCCTCTTGTATTCACTGTTTTCACTCAGACCCCTGCAGCCTGCATAAGGCTTGAAATTGCAACCCTTATACATTCAAGTCCAGATTATCCTTCTTAAAGGGAATCAACCATTCTTGAAATCCCCAGATAATCCCCCAACTTCATTTGTACCATTTTTTTTGTACTGCTTTCCCAGAAAGTTCAAGCCCAAGACTGAAAGAACACATGAAGTAAAATTGATGGCTTTGAATGGCAAATCCCAGCCAAGAATCCAACCGAACATGGTGTACCAGGGCCCAAGCATGCTTCCTCTTCCCCACTAGCTACCGGCTCCCAGGACCCTTCCTCTTCAGACTGTCATGGGCCTGTGCAGACAGCCCTAGAGAAGGCTTCTTCCAGGCTGGACAAGGTCTGAGTGAGGGTGGTAGGCACAGTGCAGACTCCTCCTGCAAGCCCATGTCAGGGAACAGTCTGGCTACCTCCGAGGTTGGGATCTTAATCTCTGATTTGGCTCTAAAAGCTGCTCAGGCAGCACCCAGTGTAATAACTGTGGGGCAAAATCAAGAAGTGTCTAGCAGGAGAGGGTTTCCAGAACAATTGTGCCAAGGGCCCTAGAAACTGAGCATTGAGCCTATGGACACTAGCCCCTGGAGGGTCTAGAGGGCCCAGGATCCCACTTTAACCTGTTCTCCCAGCCAAGCAGGAGCAAACCACATCTGACTTAATATACTCTTGCAGAAGATCTACCTACTCTCTGCTTCTTCACAGTCTCTGCTGGAGCCACTAGCAAGAAATAGGGGCTTGTACAAGGTATGAGCTCTCAGGATGGACACGTGGGAGAGAAGGGGGAAAGGGAGGAAAGAGAGAAGGAGGGAAAGCAGGAAAATGAAAACAGTCTCTAGATGGGCAAAGGGTAATGAAAATTTCACTGATAGAACTTCTCCTTCTCCCTGCTTCATTTCTGTATCTTTGAATCTTATCATTTACTCTGGACTTCGGTGAAAACTCCTCCACCAAGTCTTCTTTAATGCCACAACTGAACACTGAGATCCCCCCATTTCCCATGTGTGTTGGGCAATTTCAGTCTGAACCACTAACAGAGCACTTTATCACAGGCCTCTGGTTTTGAGTATATAACCTGGTTCCTGACACACTTTCCAAATAGGAGGCTTTGTTTGCTCAAGGACAGTAATGCTAGACAGTTTCCTTGTAGCCAAGACCTAGGACTGCACTTCACCCTCAAGACGGGCATTCACTCACTCACTCCCCAAACTCCCTCCCACGTCCCACCATGCTCTCAGCTATGCAGGCACTGGCAGGAGAAGGCTTGAGAGCTTCCCTTCAGGACCAAGGGAAGGCACTCCTGTTCCCCATCTCTGGGTCTCCAGAGTCTGAGGACACAAAGGTATAGCAGAGGGCCTGCCAATCCCTGGCCTAAGCATTTCAAGTGGTCTGGAGCTGATATTCATCTAGAAATGGGTTACTATTTTTCAAAGACACATACACACATGTGATTCATAAAATACAAGCCAGGGGACTTACACCTATAATCCCAGCACTTTGGGAGACCAAGGCAGGAGAATGGCTTGAGTTCAGGAGATTGAGACCAGCTTGGGCAACATGAAGAGGCATTGTCTTTCTCTTTCTTTCTTTCTTCCTTTCTTTCTTTCTTCCTTTCTTTCTTTCTTTCTTTCTTTCTTTCTTTCTTTCTTTCTCTCTCTTTCTTCTTTCTTTCTTTTCTTCTTTCTTTCTTTTTTGAGATGGAGTCTTGCTCTATTGCCCAGGCTGGAGTACAATGGCACAATCTTGGCTCACTGCAACCTCCACCTCCTGAGTTCAAACAATTCTCTTGCCTCAGCCTCCCAAGTAGCTGGGATTACAGGCACCTGCCGTCATGCCTAGCTAATTTTTGTATTTTTGTAGATACAAGGTTTCACCGTGTTGGCCAGGCTGGTCTTGAACTCCTCACTTCAGAGGAACCACCAGCCTCAGCCTCCCAAAGTGCTGGGATTACAGGTGTGAGCCACCGAGCCTAATCAAGAAGCATTATCTTTACAAAAATAATTGTTTAAAAATTAGCCAGGTGTGGCAGTGCATGCCTGTGGTACCAGCTACTGAGGAGGCTGAAATGGAAGGTTTGCTTGAGCCCAGGAGGTCGAAGCTGCAGTAAGCTGTGTTCACTGTGTGTCACCACAGCACTCCAGCCTGGGTGACAAAATGAGACTCTGTCTCAAATAATAATTTTTACAAAATAAAATAAAATGCAAAGTCATTTCAAGCCATTACTGACTTTTTATTATATATTTACTTTTAAATAGGTAGATATTAGAAGTTCAGGTTCCAGGATTTTTTGACCTTTGAAAGAATTTCAATGTCATATTAGAACATTTTGGAACTACTGATCCATACACCGAATGCGGTTCCTCTCCTCATTCACAGTCAGGTGGCATGCTGCTAGCTGCAGCCAGATTCCAGGTTCACCATCTATGAACACGTAGTCACTGTGTCTGCCAAAAATTTGCTTCTAAATTTGCAGAAGTTCAAAGCTTAGGGAAAAGTTTAAAGGCAACTGATGCAACTGTCACCCTTGACCAATTTGCTAGGAGCTAGAATCATACACAATCAATAAATCTGACTTAAACAGTTCTATTTCAGTTTATAATCAACAATAAGGCCCAGCTCCAATCCTTCTATCTCACCAGTGAGGATTATTCAGAGCCTTTTCCTTGTATAGCTAGGAAAAGGTGGGGACCAAGGTTCATAATATTCCATGATATTAACAGACACAACAAAATTCTCTTTTCTTGACCCAATTCACTGCCTTCATTTTCACACAGTACTTGGTGCAATAGCCATTTAGCATAGTGTGTCCCACTAAAATAAATGGGAGCCTCATTTAGAGGCCATTCTAACTCCTTACATTTCCACATGCTTATAAACTATGAGGCAACTGTCAAATTAATAAATATCCAAATTCTGATGGACTTACATATTATATTTTGACATTGTATTTGCATTCAGAGCAAAAATGAAATGGGTCTTAGAACGAGTCATGATAAAGTCATTGCTATCCAGAAGTCTGGAATCTGACTCCAGACAGCCATGGGCTTGCAACTTTCTCTATCAAACAATAAACAGACCCAAAGATTAAAGTGCTCAAATAAAAATTAGGGCAGGTCTGCCAGCCCCCATTTTTACCTCTCCCTGTTTGGACCAGTATTTATGAATTACTATGGCCCATAAATGGTGCTGTGCTGCTTATCCACTATTGAATGCAATCCTCCCTAACAGGCAGATGCTATTCTTGTGACTGTTTAACAGATAAGGACACTAAGCCTCAGAGGTTGTACAAGAAAACACAAGTTAATCAGCTAGAACAAGTCAGACTCAGACCAAGATTTTCTGAAAATCCAAAGCCTGTGCATGTTCCTGTTACACAACTTTGCCTCTCAAGTGAAATATTATTTCTTTGCCTAGCCTCCCTCACTTACAGCCAGGGGAGGTGTGCACAGATCTGTGTATGGCTCTAGTATAAGAAAGTGGGGTGATGCTTAGAAGGCTCAAAAAAGTGGTGGCACCAAAAATTCAAACCATCCCCTGTACACAGGAGTTTCAGCTGAGGTTTTAAATCAATATTCCCTCAGCTGACCCTGATAAGACAGAGATTTCAAAAATCTAACACGCACAGACATTTTCCACTTACTCATGTAAACGTCTTTAAAAACTCAGCAATGAGTTGCCATATGGAGCTCCAAGTACAAATGCTGTGTCTGTTGCCTTTGAGGTCTCCAGACAGATGCAGGCAGTGAAGGAAGGACTCTAGGGGATGGGCTTAATGCAAGGTAGGCAGCTTACCCATCTCAGGAGCTGGCTTCAGCCCAACAGTACCACAGGGATGGAGGTAAGAGATTGCAAACACAGTGGGCTGACTGCAACTGTGCTATTAGGGAAACTACTAACCCCAATCAGCAGCAATCACGCTTGATCTTCAGGATGACTTTGGAGCAGTTCTCAGAACTAAACAGTGAAGAGAAGGCCACGTGAGGTTATACATGACTCAGATAAAGCTATGGATAAATTAATTTTGTTTTCTTGTGCAAACATTTATCCCAGCTGAAGAATTATAGTGCTGGCATGAATATGCATTAAAAGAACAGAAGCTGAATTGTGTTTCAAGGGAATTGTATTGACTACACAAGCAGCTAATGACATGGTTTTCTTCTCCGGAAGAATCAAAACTCATTTTCAGAGTGACCTTATAGTGTAAACTCTTTGAATTGAGAGCACAATGAACAAGCTCCTCTACTGAATTTATAAGTAACTATAACATGCCGGCACCAAGTCACTCTCTGGGTAACTCTTCTCCCTGTCGACACCCGGGTTGATCATTGTTTGTGCACCAGCCTTCCTAAGCTAGTACAGTCTGCAAACAGATCTTTCTGTGCAGATTAAAGACAGCCCACATGTTAATAGAACCCACATGTCACAGATCATTTGCTTTGTCTCTCTCAACACAGAACTTTAGCATCTGATTAGCAGAGACCAGATGTCCTTCTTGGACACCTGTACAAATGGATTTATATCCAAGCAAAGTCAGAGGAAACCAGAGGTAGTCATGTACCTGGGGTCCCCAGTCAGCCTAGCCCTTTTAATGCACCTAGCCATCCCTGAAGTCTTGCCCTGTAAAGTAAATAGGAATTTGCCATTGCTGTCTTTAGAGGGGTTCACAAAGCTATAGAATAAAATGACTACAATTTGAGATCAACTGACTCAAAAATTTTATCTCCTAGAAGGAAAAAAAACTAAAGTCCAGAGAGTCAAAATGACTAGGCCGAAGTTACCCAGCTAGGAGGTGGCAAAGCTTTTAAAGAAACCAGACTCTAGATTCCGCTGCCCAACCTCACTCCTGGTTATTAGTTGCATCTAAGCCAACAGGTTTCAAACTTTTGCATCAGAATCATCTGGAGAACTTGTTAAAACAGATTGCCAGGCCCCAGAGTTTCAGATTCAGTGTTTATGGACTGGGGCCCTAGAATTTACATTTCTAACAAGTTCCCTGGGGAATGGTGATACTCTTGATCTAGGGCCCACACTCGGAGAACCACTGAGGTAGAATGTGTGATTAGATAGGAGAAAGAAGTTGCTCATCTGACCCCATGGACGTAAAAGATTTATCTAAAAACTTAAAGAAGTTTGTTCCGGTTTCCAAATCTGTTCTAGGCTATGTAAGTTAGGGGAAATTTATCTTCTAAAATGCACATTTTAGAGGCTTTTAAATGTCACAGGGAAAGGCTTCTGTCCATCCACTAAACCACACTAAAGAAGCTTTACATTTGAGTCTGAAATTGAAGGTGAAGAAATAATCCTCAGACAAATATAGAAGCCTAGGGAAAAGGATGGGTGGCAATGGAAAGGTGGGCACAGGCTTGTGGGTGGTGAGATTGTTTGGCTGTGCCCCCACCCAAATCTCATCTTGAATTTTAGAGCCCCTAATTCCCACATGCTGTGGGAGGGATCCAATAGGAGATAATTGAATCATGGGGTCAGTTTTCTCCATACTGTTCTCGCAGTAGTGAATAAGTCTCATGAGAGCTGATGGTTTTATAAGGGGTTTCCCCTTTCCCTTGGCTCTCATTCTCTCATGCCTGCTGCAATGTTAGACTGTAAGACCTCCCCAGCCACAGAGAACTGTGAGTTCATTAAACCGCTTTTTCTTTATAAATTACCCAGTCTCGGGTATGCCTTTATCAGCCCAATGAAAACAAACTAATGCAGGTGGGGAAAGAAGGGCACAATCAGTGGATGAAACAAGGAGCACTGGGGCTCAGAAGCTGTCTGGTTCAACTGGGCACATGCAGTCAAGAACATGGGAAAATGGCAATTGGACTGTTGAGCTGGAATCAGGAATGCCAGAAATAGGCTAGAGGGCAATGCAAGCGTTGGTGCACTAAGAGAGAAGGCAAGACGCAGCTGCGACTGTGCTGACTCCATTCATTAATTAAATCATTCAGCAAGCATTTACTGGGCATTTCCTGCATGCTAGGCCCTGCACTAGGACTGGGGATGCAAAAAGTCAGAAGGCATTGCCCAAGAAAGAGAAATTGCAAACGCAAACAACTCTGATGGAATGGCACAAATGTTGAACAGAGGTACAAAGCATTGCATAGGAGAGTTAACTTCTGCCTGGAGAAACCTCTATTTGAGGCTTTTATCACTGGCCAAAGGTTGGTTTACCCCATCACTCTACCCTTGGACATCTTATTGTTAAAGGCTTTAGGGGCCAAGGCTGGTATTTATGCCTGTAATCCCAGTGCTTTGGGAGGCCAAGGCAGGAGGATCACTTGAGCCCAGGAGTTCAAGATGAATCTGGGGAACATAATGAGACCCTCGTCTCTACAAAAATGAATAAATAAGTTAGCTGGGTGTGGTGGCACCAGCCTCACGTAAGCTCAGGAGTCTGAGTGCAGTGAGTTACAGCCATGCCACTGCACTCCAGCCTGAGCAACAGAGCAAGACCCTGTCTGTAAAATGAAATAAAATAGATTTTTTAGTCTAGTAGTGACCTCCAAATGCTATAATTAAACTCACATGCTGAATCTCCACCTCCAGCCTGATTTCCTCCAAGCTCCATCTCCTAGGCTGTCATTTCCAGCTGTCCTCTAGGCATGGAGGCCTACATATCAATCTTTTTATCTCAACATGTCCAATAAACAGATTCATTTTCTTTCATATTTTTAACTACATAAGCTAATGGCTTTACCATCAAAACATCCTCCAAGGCTGAATAAAATACTAGAGACATTCTTGGCTCTTCTCACTCACTTTCCATTTCTGATGTCACCAGGATTTCTTATTTCTACTCTCATAACTCTCTCTTATCTGGCCTTTTCTCTCTGTAACCACTGCCGTCAGCAACACTCCACTGATGTTGGCTCCTTCAGATAATTAGAAGTGTGAGGGAGAATGGATGAGGAAGGGGTAAAGGCCCTGGGCTAGCCTGTCACAGGCTTTGCCCAGGATTCAGCTGGTTTTTGAAGGGCCAAGGCAAAAAAACCAAGTCATGGCCATCTCTGAATGTCAGACTAAGGACATTTGACTTTATTTGGCTGGCCATGAGGGTGAGGAAAAGCTTTTGTAGAGAGATGTGATGTAATCTGAGGTATGCATTAAGAAGATTAATTTGGCAGTAGCTTATAGAAAAGATTATATGGAAAATAGATTAGCAGTAAGGAGATCAGCTAGGACATAATTGGAAAAGGCCATATGATTAACAGGGAAGGTTTGAATTCAGTTGGCAGTTGTGGAAACAGAAAGTAAGAAATGGAAGAAATATTTTGGAAATAGAATTGATATTACTTTTTAAAGTCTGGTGCAAAGGGAGGCAGAATTCAAACATAACTCTTGAGGTTCTATCCTTGACTAGTCAGGAGAAATAGGGATTTCACTTAGGGAAAGAACAATGAGGCAAGAGGAGAAGAGAAATTCTGTTCTGCAAACTCCTCCATCTTCCCTGACTTCTCAGGCTGTCAAATGCAGTGTTCAGATTTAGGCATGTTGAGCTTGAGGCACTACTGCGATGCTAAGAGAGTTGAGGGATCCAGATTGTGAGGCTGGGACAGGAGGACCAGAGCTGCATGGCCCTACATAGAGGTGAAGAGCCGCTCTGGGTGAAATGGATCAAGGTGTAAGCCTGATCAAAATGCTTTTGTAATTGGTAATGATAAGAATACCAGCACCCCGGAAGTAGAGAAAAGCCCTATAAGAAGAAGGGGTGGGGAAAGCAGACTGCCATCACTGCTGTTCATGATGAGAAAGGAGAAGTGGCCCAGTAGAGTAATCAGCAGCAGTGATAGAAGTAAGAGAGACAGAGTCCTAGGCAAAAGCTGTAGAAAGATTGGGAAGGATGGGTTGCCTTGGGATGGCATGAATTAGTTTTCAGGCACAGAGACCTAGGAAAGGTAGAGAGAAAGAAGGAGAAAGGACAATAGAGAGTAGATAACAGATAATCTTAGAAAAAGATAAATAAATTAAGATCAAGGTCAAAATAGGAACAATAGTCTGGAAGAATAAGAGATGGGGGTAACCCAGAAGAAATAATGAACTTGCTTCTGAATTGGAGATGAAAGCAAAAGAAGGGTCAAGGAATGGTTCACATAAGAAATGAAGGTTGAATGTTTAATGCAAGTCTTTAAGAATATGTAGAAAATGCAACAAGGAGTAAATAAAGTATGCACATGAATATAAGAATTACCTGGATGGGCACGGTGGCTCACACCTGTAATCCCAGCAGTTTGGGAGGCTGAGGTGGGTGAATTGCCTGAGCTCAGGAGTTCACAACCAGCCTGGGCAACACAGTGAAACCCCATCTCTAATAAAATACCAAAAAAAAAGAAAAAAGAAAAAAAGAAAACCTGTAGTCCCAGCCTCTCAGGAGGCTGAGGCAGGAGAATTGCTTGAACCCAAGAGGCAGAGGTCACAGTGAGCTGAGATCATGCCACTGCACTCCGGCCTGGATGACAGAGTGAAACTCTGTCTCAGAAAAAAAAAAGAAAAGCAAAGAATTATCAAACTATAATAAGGGTTATACATGAATTCAATGAATGTTTTCAGGGCATGATCAAGACAATGTTGTCACTTTCTGTTAAGCAAGCTTAGCACATTGCCTCCACCTAGGGCTGTTCTTCAGTCAGAGAGTGAGGAAGATTAAGGACAGAAGGCATCTAGGGCTCCAAGTGAGAGAAACACTGAAAGGACTGAGCATGGGACACAGGCTGGTAGAGAAGACAAACAAATCCCAAACAGGTGTGCTGAGACCTCCAGGATCTCTTGATCAGATGGGGGAACTGGTACCACTGAAGAAAGCTCAAGATAAGTGCACTTGCAGATACCAACAAGATGAACTACAGAGAGAACTTAGGGTACTGACTGGTGAATTTGGGCACAGTGGGATTGAAGTTGTCTGGAACTCAGTGGAAGGAATGGGCGGAGGAGTCTAAGAGAGCACAAGAGAGCAGAAAGCCTGAGAAGTCCGGGAAGACCGAGGAGTTTGCACCTGTGGGGATAAAGGCACTTGAGCCTGACTTGTAGGTCAATTCCTCATTCACTCAGCAGGTCACGGGATCCTGCCCACTGGCAAAATCAGCCATACTTCTCCATCTCTGAGTGATGAAGCAGATCAACCTAAGCATTCCTCTATTGTTTCATTCTCGTGGTCCATTTGTCTAGACTGTCTCTTCCAGGATGCCAAAGGCCTTGTTTGAGGAAAACGTGATTGTTGCAGGGACATCAAATCAAAGTTAAACTTGCATTGTCTCCTAAGCATCTGCCTTTAAATATTCAATAACTTCCCTTGTGGTAAATGAAATCTTTAGTTTACTTGGTTGTTACTTTGATTCACTGTCTTATGTCTCGGTCAGGGCAAACCTCTCTAATCCTCTTGGGTCCTAAACTAGGGAATCATTCTGACTTTCACCTTCCTCAACACCCTGGCTCTCTGCTATTAGTCCTCGCTCAGCGCTGCCTGCTGCATCCATCCCTTCCTTCTATAACCAGTGGCACCACCCCCACCCCGATTACTATTGGTGACATTGTAGGAGAAGCGCTTGCTGAAGTCAGAGTGTCTCCAAGAGGAAGCCAGCTAACTCTCTCTCCAGGGCATTACCTAGGTGAATTTACCAATTTCTTCAGGCTGGCCAATGCCCAAAGTCCACCAGGGGTCTCAGAATCACAGTTTCGTTAGAAATCTCAGAAATGGACTCACTAACCAAGCTCTCAAACACTAGGGCATAAGTAAGAATCTCAGTGTAGTAATAGTCCATAAGAAATCCTGCAGTCACACAGGCCAGAATGACTAGTATATTCTCTTTCTGGCATATCTGTGTAGTAAGTCTTTGCAGCCGTGTTTCCTACTCCAGCAAAAGTTCACAGTCCAAAAAGCCAACACACTACAACTTCCTTTTTATTTCTTTCCACTGCTAACAAATTCCAGGGATGAGTGTCATTTTCTTTACATGTGCTTGTAGATTCCATTCGATTACAGCCAAGCCTTGATGGCCTGGGAGAGGTCATTCCGTGTCTTTGCCCAGGTTCTTCACCTTATTGTGCATAAAATTAAATACAGAGGATGAAAAAGGAAACCAAATGTGTTAAAATCCCTCTATTAAAGTTTTTTTTAAATTGTCACATCGTAATATATGTGCATCTTTATTAGTTATCAAATCTAGCCCTGGGTCTAATAACTAGCATAATTTTGAGGTAGGAATGAGCATAAAGAATATTTCAAAATACATCCATCAACTAGATGTGATGTGAGTATATCTATAATTTCTATTGGTGACAAAGTCACAGTTACTGCTAATAACTTCCCTGGCTTATTATCTACATTCATAATTTAAGAAAATGCTAAATTGCAATCAGAGGTTTGTATAAAGATGTAATTTTCTCTCATCCAGTAGTCACAGATTTCCTGAATTCTGCCCACAGATATCAAGGATTTATGTAGCCCAGGTAAAGAGCCCCTGCTGAGGTAATGTGGCATGGCTCTGCTCTTCTCCTGCCAGGCTGATTTCTTAGTGTATTTCCCACATCACAGTTTCTAAGTTCTTGGACGACTGATTCCATTTCACAAATACGACCTATGATTGTTAGCTACATTCTCCATCTTTGCACAAACATTGCTTTTTACATTTGAAAACGTATGAGACAATCACCAAAAACTGGAAACAATTGAACTGTTGCTAAGTGGTGAACTGATAAATTGTGGTATCTCTAGTCCATCAAATACTACTTGTGAATTAAAGAAAAAATTAATAAAACATGCAACAGCATGGAGGAATGTTAGAAGAAATTATGCCAACTCCAAGAAGCCACACTGACATGGCTATTTACTGCATGACTCAGTGGGTATGACATTGTGGAACAGGCAAAACTACAGGGACAGAAGACAAATCAGTGACTCCCAGGGGCTGGGAGGAAGGAGGAAATTCACTACAAAATGGTGTCAGGGAATTTTTTGGATGGAAATATTACAATTCTTGATTCTGTCGTTAATTACATGACTTACATACATTTGTCAAAATTCATATAACTGTACACCTAAAAAAGAATTTTACTGTATGTAAATTATAGTGCAATATATCTTTTTAAAGTATGATAAAACATATTCAGACCTTCGCATAATACAAGTCTTTTTAGTAACATTTTATTGAGAAAATACAAGTGTGCATGTAGACTCCAGAATCTGCAATAACTCCAGAAGGGCAGGGGTGCAGGTAGCCTTGACCCACAGGCTAGACCCTACTGATTACACAACTACATTAGTGTCCTAAATGGCCACTTAACCTGTATATTTTTCTCCTCCATCCTCCTCCAGGCTCAGGCTCCCCAGTTTCCATCCTGTCATTCTGTCACTCAGAACTCTCAACAACCCTCTTATGTAGACTCATTATTGGAAAGGACTTTAAAGGTCATGAATTTCCAACTCTGACTTACTGTGAAGCCCCATCCCCAGTACTCCTGCCTGAGAGTCAGCGAGCTTCTACCCAGGTACCCTAGTGGCAATGGGCTGCCCCACCTCATGAGGCAGAGTGCTCCATGGGTAACAGCCCTGATTTACCAGATAGATTTATGTTCCTGCTTACAGAGAAAACTCAAACTTCTCAGGAGAGCACTAAAGATCCTCCACAGTCTGACTCCAAATGGTATCTCTGGTTCATCTCATTAGGTTCATATAATCCACATGGTAGGCACTGCTCTACCCCTTGTTCTCAGGCCATGCCTAGTGCTCTTCCATTTCTGGACCTTCACTCATTCTGGTATATACATCTTGTAAAACAGATTGTCTTGTCCTATAAACTCAGTGCTCGGAGATGCTCCCTTATCCTTCTTCTCTGAAGAGGCACCAAGAGTCCAATAACATCTATGATGGCAATAACAAATATCATAGCCAAACACTCTTAACTAGACTTCAGTGTGTTATGCTGAAACTCCCAAACCACGTATAACAAATGGTCTCTTCCGCCCTTGGAGTTGCCAAGTGAGGCCTGGAGCAGCTGGATTCCCTGGGCTCATTATCTCCAAATGGAGCAGTCTCTTCCAATTAACCCAAAATGCTGATACACACACACACACACACACACACACACACACAAAATAAACATGTGTGTATATATAACATATAATTTTATCTATATAAAAATTATCTTTATGCATGTGGAAAACTGACGAAGCACAGCATTCAGATGTCTCTGTGGTTTAGACTCCATCAAATCCCAGGCTCTAGAACTGCTCCTACCTCTCCTGACCTGCTTGCTTCATTGACTCCATGACTGTCCCACAGCCTCATGCCTGGTCTGACCCTCTCTGCCTAGCCCTTTAACACTGATGCTTCATCAGATTCTATGCTTGGTAGTACTCCTAGGTTCTGGATTTTCCTCCATTCCTGGTTCCACAGCACTCATGCTATTATTTCTTCTTTCATCCCTATCAACTTGAAGCTCTCAAATGCGTTCCCGCTTGTATGGAAGAGGAATTATACACTCTGCTCTGTCTTTTTCCTGAGTAGATTGTATTTCTCCTTGATGATCAAGCTTCAATCTCACCTCTTCACAGAAGCTTTCCATGATCCCAAAGTTACTTCCTCCCTCTGTGAATTATTGTCTACCTCATCAACTGTTTTCTGTTAACTGGGCAAAAATACATACATTTTTCCTTCTTTTTCAACTTTTATTTTAAGTTCAGGGGTACATGTGCAGGATGTGCAGGTTTGTTACATAGGTAAATATGTGGCATGGTGGTTTGCTGCACAGATCATTCCATCACCTAAGTATTAAGCCCAGTGGCCATTAGCTCTTCTTTCTGATGCTCTCCCTCCCCGACTTGCCTCTCCTCCAACAGGCCCCAGTGTGTGTTGTTCCCGCCACTTATAAGTGACAACGTGTGGTGTTTGGTTTTCTCTTCCTGCATTAGTTTGCTGATCCTAATGGCTTCTAACTCCATCCATGACCCTGCAAAGGACATGGTCTCATTCTCTTTCATTTCTGCATAGTATGCCATATTGTGTATGTCCCACATTTTCTTTATCCAGTCTATCATTGATGGGCACTCGGGTTGATTCCATGTCTTTGCTATTGTAAATAGTGCTTCAATGAACATACACATGCATGTGTATTTATAATAGAATGATTTAAATTCCATCGAGCATATACCCAGTAATGGGGTTGCTGGGTCAAATGGTATTTCTGCCTCTAGGTCTTTGAGGAGTCGCCACACTGTCTTCCACAGTGGTTAAACTATTTTACACTCCCACCAACAGTACAAACGTTCCTTTTTCTCCACAACCTCACCAGCATCTCTTGTTTTTGACTTTTTAAAAGTAGCTGTTCTGACTGGTGTGAGATGATATCTCAGTGTAGTTTTGATTTGCATTTCTCTAATGATCAGTGATGTTGAGCATTCTTTCATATATATATTTTCTTGATAATTAAATTATAAGCCACTTGAAGGCACATGCCTCTTGATAGCTCCCATAGTGATGTCTAACACTTTGGCTCACATTAGGAAGATGCTTAATAGTTGCTTCTTTTAAATTAGTTGCTGAATTTAAAATATCTCTCTCAGTTCCAAGGTTGAAAAAAGATAGAAATAGCCAAAATCTATATCCTGAACCAAGTACACTGGATTATGGCCAGAGAATCAGTGTAGCTGATCTAAGGGATATGTAAGTATAGACACAAAGTCAACCAAACAAATCCTCTTTAATTCTGACTGGTGCTATTGACTCATACCCCACTGCAGCCTCTTGGTAAATGAGGCTAAGTTATTAAGCATCAAAGGGATGTGTTTGGAGAGGAAAATTGTCTATTTCATATCACGTATACAGAAGGCCACACCCCACCTCCTTCCTTCATAGATCATGGCCAGAGAGGCCACCTAAGTGGCCTCCAACCTCGAGCCTGTTTTGCCACACCAGCTGCATGAGACCTGCAGATGGGAAAATAAAGAGAAGCCCAAAGAAAATCTGCCAAGTAAATTCTTTTAAAAACACCTTAACATTTTAAACTTTCTCTTTTGTCTGCATATCTGTCCCATAGGTAGGGGTGGGTGAGCTTTGAGTAACTCTAGAAGCCAAAACTCTAACTGTGTCTAATAATTGTTTGTGGATAAAATCTTCTAATGCATGTGTGATCACTAAGACAGATATGAACGTGGACCAAGGTATGGGTGTCTTGACTGACTCATCAGAGCTACTGATACATAGCAAAATCCCCCAGATAGAGACAGGGTGTGTTCTCAAGCCATGGCTGGGACTGAAGTTTCCACTCTCAGTTATACAGTCATCAAATATGGGGCATGGCAGCATGCAGGCTAAGAGTTGTGCAAGATTCTTACACAAGGGAGTTCTTGATGGTTGTCCCTAACTAGGTTGGCTCCCAAAATTCGACCAAGAAACTCAAACTATAATTAGTAAAAAATAAAACATGGTCTAATTAATATATCCTAGATAATGTTTGCCTTTACTTGGATGGTTATCTACATGGATAAAGGAAGAAGGGAAGATAAGGGAAAGGCTTTTTCTGTGTTTATTCAACAGTGACTGAGGAGAGGCATTCCGGTTAAGGCAGACACAAGCATTCCAAGCACAAGAAAAGTATGTGCTACAGAGAAGCCAGACAACTCTCCTAGGCTCTCCCGCAGTCCAGATGATATACTGGCAAAAAATTAGCCAGGGCCCTTTTCAGTTTCTTCCTTATCTAGCAACCATCTGACTATTAATTAAATTGGTATTATAGTTTTAAAATGAATCTTTTATGATTTGCTTACCATTAATCAAACCCCCAAGGCTTATTCACCTCAAGGGGAGCTGACAAAATTGAATTCTTCAATCTGCAAAGATCCAGGGCCCCCAAATACCATCATTTCCACTCTCCCCTAAACCCCACAATGAGGCCCAGTCTCAGCACTCAGCCAGCCTATGCCCCACTCTGGCTAATCAGCTTAGCCACATTAATATGAGTGGGCATTTCAGTGTCAACAGATTACTGCCTAGCAACTGACATGCACCATCAGAAAATAAACCAAGAAGAAAGAGTTTATCTATAATATCAAAAATTTTGATAGATAAAACTGCCCATTACAAGGAAGAGGGTGGAAGAACCCTCAACTAAGGGCCAGGCAATGTGTTCATTAATCACAGCATATTCTGTAGGAGGAAGAGAAATGTTGCATCAAATTCATCTTTTTCACCTCAATTACACATCTAGGCTATAGCTCCATGGTCAGATTGAGAGGAAAAGTATGTGGCTAAGAAGACAAACTTGCAGCTGAAATGCTTCACTGGTGCTTCTTTTGTTTTACGACATTGGATCTTCACAGCTACTGATTGTTCCCAAGTACACAGTATCTGCAGCAACCACTTTGGTCTCCAGGAATGTGGTGATTATTGACCCTGATTCATTCCTCTTCATGGATCCTATATGATCATCCTCCAAAAAGAGCTTTCACAAACTCAAATAAACACAGGAAAGGAAGACCTTCTTATGTTTGAGTGTAGATTTAATCCTATAACTCTCTCTCATCATAAATTGCTTCTTAGGCAAGAAACATTGGATTTTTCTTGTATTTGTCATTGCCACAGGTTCCATACAACCATTCCTTTAACACATAATGCATTCCCTCTCCATTTTTTTGCTTTTCTCTTCATGCTTTAGCCTTAGTCTTCTCTCACCTAAAACACTGCAAGCTGCTTCTCCCAGAGCTCTCACTTTGACTCTGGACTACCCACATTGCATCTTTAAGTCTCTGCCAAGATTTTCTCTTTTTATATCTTTTTAATTTTAATTTTTTGTGGATACATAGGTGTATATATTTACAGGGTACATGCAATGTTTTGATACAGGCATGCAATGTGGAATTAGCACAACATGGAAAATGGGGTATCCATCTCCTCAAGCATTTATCTTTTGAGTTACAAACAATCCAATTATACTCTTTATTTTAAAATATACAATCATTCATTATAGTCACTCTGCTGTGCTATCAAATAGTAGATCTTATTCTATTTTTTGAACCCTCTCATCTTTTGATATTAAAAAATAATCTTTATCTCTTTAAGCTTTATCAATGATTTTCCAATGAAATTTAGGATCTTCTCTGTATCCTGAATTGCCTTACTTTTTCCCCACTTCCTTGTCTTGTTCAAATGCAAATTTCATTAGTGATTTCCAGATCAATGATAGTTCAGAAAGCAAGCAAGTCAAAGTGACCAAGGGCATGGCGTGGAAAGTGCTCTAAGAGAGGAATTCACAGAACAACTATTAAAAGATGTCAATAGGGTTGTATTAGTCCATTTTCATACTGCTGTAAAGAACTACCTGAGACTGGGTAAGTTATAAAGGAAAGAGGTTTAATTGACTCACAGTTCAGCATAACTAGCATAACTATGGAGGCCTCAGGAAACTTAGAATCATGGTAGAAAGCAAAGGGAAAGCAAAGCACTTTCCTCACAAGACGGCAGGAAGGAGAGCTACTGAGAAAAGGGAGAAAAGCCCTTGTAAAACCACCAGATCCACTCACTCACTATCACAAGAACCCACAATTCAATTACCTCCACCTGGTCTCTCCCTTGACATGTGGGGATTATGGGGATTACAATTTAAAATGAGATTAGGTTGGGGGCACAGAGCCTGACCATATCAAGGATCAAGTAGGGGGCTCAAACTAAAGGATGAGCTCTATCAGATAAGAACTTAGGTTCCCATATTTGGGTTAAAATTCATAAATGATCAAAGCATAAGATGACAGAAAATATAGACTATTTTAGGTTATTGTGACCAACAGATCACAGTGGGTAGTGTTACGATGAAGAGAGGGTCACAGTTACTACAGTTACAGATGGATTCTGGGTACAACATTTACACTGAAGTGTCTTTGCCAAGGGAGACAACAGTCTCAACATCCAGTGGGTTGGCCTGATCTATTCCAGAGACCGTGTCTTGTTCAGAGCATCACACTTGAAGAGAAACTTTGACCAATGGGAGTATGTCAGAGAAGGAAGTTCAGGATGCTAAGGACCTTAGAAACTATATCTAAACAAGATTCATTCACAGAAGCAGGAATGTCTGGCAAAAAGAAAATAACTACTTACATGGCTGTTGGAAGACCAGCAATCACAAACTCAAATTTTCAAAAGGCTGGGCAGAAACACAGATGAGAGAAAAGAGCCACATGTAAAAAGAGAAAAAAGCTCAAGCATGGTATGCCACCTGAGAATCCACCTAGCCTTGGCATTGGCAGGAGGCCTCGGGGGTCGTGGTGCCTGACAGTGACCTTCTGATGATGGCTGTTGTGTGTGAATGTGGGCCTAATGCTGCCATCATTTTTGGTTTCCTAAGAGAAGCCAGAAATCCAAATTGTTATGCAACATGTCTCCATTTTTAATTTTAGCAACTATCACAAAATGTTGAAAGAGACACTGTGCAGCCCAAATATAACATATCTATGGGCTAATGGCGGCCCAGGGTTGCCAGGTCACTAGGTCAACAAGAGATGATTCTTGGTTTCAACAGAGTACCATGCTAAAACAAATGCACAGTAGATTTCACTTGCGTTATAAAAGAACTTCCAAATGTTTATGATTCATAGCCAGAGAAAAGGTTCTCTCCTCAGGTTCTGAACAATAGGAAATTACCAAGATGATACTGGATGACAATATTGAGAGCTGTTATTTGAGAAAGGATTTTCTCCTGAGGCATACATGTTGAACCAAATTCTATTAGTTATGCTTTTATACCAAGATAGTGGTTTATAGTTTACAAAAGGCTTATACATCATCTCATATTAAAGGTTATTGGAACAGTCCTTTGAAATAGAAAAGTAGGTATTGCTGTTTTACAAATGAGTTCACCGAGTAGCTGAGATAGTAAATAACTCATAGAAGGTCATCCTGGAAACGGGGCAGCAGAACTGAGATCGGATGATGCAGGTCATCCAACTCCAAATGCAAACGTCTTTCGGCTGCTGCTTCCTAGTCAAACTCTAAGGGTCAAAGATTCTCAACTGGATTTGCTTGTTGCTGTGAGAGGTCAACCCACCTCCCAGAGTTCTCTCCTGAACATTCCCATGTCCCTAAAAGGCCTTTCTGTCCCTTCCACTACTGCCTGAAAGTTCCTGTGCTTCATGATTTCTTGTTGAATTTTTTCTAATCTGACTACATCAGTTATGGAAATGTTCTCTCAACTCTTACTGCTCCAAACTAGACTCACTCTTGACACGTATTTGTCCAAAATATTTGTCTTCTCTATATCTTTTACATATTTGTCTTATAAGGACAAAATTTACCCACAAAGCCACGCATGCGCGCGCGCACACACACACACACACACACACACACACACACACACACACAAACAACAGAGGATTTTGTACTTGATTAATGAGTCATCAAAACATCATAATTTCAGGACTTGTATTAATAAGCTGGCCAGGAGGAAAAGAATCTGTCGTCAATCGTGACTTCTGGTTCTCTGTCATCTCTACTTTCTTCCAGCAAGTTTGGTTCCGTCAAAAACCAGCTGGCAGCCTTGTTCCTGCATGCCCAATGCAGGAGAGACAGTAAAGAAGATTTAGTTCTCTGTATTCAGGGTCATTGATGCCAAGTTGAAATATGTCATTCTGGCCCAGCTCAGTGGCCCACACCTGTAATTCCAGCACATTGGAAGGCCGAGTGAGCGAATCACTTGAGTCCAGGAGTTCAAGACCAGCGGTTGGAGGATTACCTGAGCCTGGGAGATCAAGGCTGAAGTAAGCTGTGATCATGTCACTGCACTCCAGCCAGGGTGTCAAAGTGAGACCCTGTCAAAAAAAAGAAGGAAGGAAGGGAGAAAAGGAGGGGAGGGAGGGAGGGAAGGGAGGAAGATGCCAGTCTGTCTTAGATTGAAGTGGACCTTATCTGAGCAGAACACACACACACGTACACGCACACATGCATGTACACGTGCATGCACACACACACACACACACGCACACATTATGGAGAAATGGCTAATTAAGCAAAGCTTCCAAATGATAGTTTGGCTAAAATGTAGACTTTTAAAAATGTGAGCACTGTCAAGGGCTTTTCCTTGTTGACCCATGAATCCATCAAGTACAAACATTTTCTAATGCACTATAATTAAGTCTGTGCAGCCAAATGTCATTCAGCATGAAATATATTTTTACAACTTTCATCTGTCTAAAATCTTGCATTAAAAATGAAAGACAAAAATGTATAAAAGTGGAAAACATGCATAGAAATATGTAAGAGAGGAAACAATACCCCAAGAATGTTAGTGCATGCAGCCACACAGAGAGAAGACTATTTTTGTTTTGTTTTGTTTTGACTGTTTTGTTTTGGTGATCTAACTGGTCAAATGACCTATTAAGAATATTTCATAGAGCTTATGTCCCAGTGCTCTAATCTCTCCAGACAAGGTTCATATTTGTATGGGTTACTTATTCTCTCTTTGTTGACTAAGTCAATAATCAGAATCAGCAGGTTTGGAGTCAGATTGGCAGGGATAAGCAGCCTAGCTCAGGAGAAATAAGTATAAAAGCCCCAGGCTGGGAGCAGCCATCACAGAACTCTACCATTCTTGGCAGGATGGCTTCTCATCATCTGCTCCTCCTCTGCCTCGCTGGACTGGTATTTGTGTCTGAGGCTGGCCATATGGTGAGTGTTTGTTTCTGTGACATCCTGTTTCCACATTTAAGATGCACATTACCTGAAGTAGAAGTGGATCCTTCTGGCTTTGCCAACCAACTTTTGTTACTAGGGCAAGGGTATTCAGCATCTGTTTTAAATATCATTGATTAGAACTTCAAAAAGAATGAAGCTCCGCTGAGCTTGCTGAGCTTACTGAGCTGGGACTTGAATTCTGGACATTCTGCCTCATAGCTTTGGTGCATTGGGTTTGCAAAGTCTGGTACCTCAATTTCCTCAGATAGATGATAGAAATAAAGATGTGATATTAAGGAAGATGTTAATACTGAATTTTCAGAAAAGCATCCCTTTATCAAATGTATTTGGGGGGCAAACCGCATGAGATTATATTCTGGCCCTATAGCTAGTCAAAATGTATTTATTGATTAATCTTTAAAAAGGCTGGTGAGTAATATTCTAGATATCTATCTAATTCTTAAATCCTCTAGAAGAATTAATTAATACTATAAAATGGGTCAGGATGTAGACTGACATTATTTTATAACAACCGGTAAGAGGGAGCGACTATGGCAACAACTAAAATGATCTCAGGGAAAACTCTTTGGCCCTATGTATGGTACATTACATCTTTTCAGTGATTGCACTCAAATGGAGAGGCTTAACAAAGCAACTATCCTCAGGGGGCCAATTTTCTCCCTTAAAATTCATTATACACATCCCTGGTTGATAGCAGCATGTCTGGAGGCAGAAACCATTCTTGCCTTGGAAATAATTATGTCTGTGTTATACTGCATAGGGAAGCTCAGTAATTGTCAACACTTATGTTCCTGATAATGGGATCAGTGTGTAATTCTTGC
The DNA here is from genome assembly GCF_049354715.1 of Callithrix jacchus. Taxonomy (NCBI): domain Eukaryota; kingdom Metazoa; phylum Chordata; class Mammalia; order Primates; family Cebidae; genus Callithrix; species Callithrix jacchus. Next base: position 74,742,158 of record NC_133514.1, read on the forward strand.
TTTGTTCCAGATTTCTAATACCATAAACCATAAATCCTTTCACTCTGATCAATTTTGTTAACTTCTCATTTGTCTTCTCTACACCCAGGGATACAGCTGTCCTCTGATGGTCAAAGTTCTAGATGCGGTCCAAGGCCGTCCTGCCGTCAATGTAGCTGTGAGTGTGTTCAAAAAGGCTGCTGATGAGACCTGGGAGCCATTTGCCTTTGGGTAAGTTGCCAAAGAACCCTCCCATGGGACTTGGTTTTATCTTCCCATTCTCTCCTCACTTGGTAGAGAGAGGTTCACATCCTCTGCTAAAGAATTTACAAGTAGATTAAAAGACATGGGCAGAGATCAAGTGTACCCTCTGAAGGATGCCTTCTTTTTGTTTTGCTTAGCTAGGAAGTGATCAGGAAACTGAGCATCATTTAGGGGCAGACAGTCGGGAAAAGAAGGAATCAGAATGCCTCTCCTCTAGCTGGGGCTTGCAACCCTTTTGGGACACAGATCACTTTATGTAGGTGATGAAAACTAAAGACTCTATGCCCAGAAAAAATGCACAGATACACACCCATACACAACCATGTATGCAATTTTAGGAGTTTCACAGATTCCCTGTGTCTCTGTGTAACACCAAAGATGAGAGTCCTTGTCCTAGACTTTTAGGAAAGAGGTCCAATGTGTATTAACTCATTAATGGCAGAAAAGGAATTCAGGAACATTATTTACTGGACATCATCTGTAGTTAATTTGGATCACCCAGAAGCCAGGGCTTTTGCCTAATTAACACTTTGGGGCACCTACTGTGTGCAAGGTGGGGAGCTGACAAGCTCAGTAAAAAAAAAAAGAAGAAGACAGAAGAGATGGATCCGTGAGGCAAAGTACAGCCCCAGACTCATCCCACAATCACCCAACATCATGTGCAAGAGAGACTGCTCACCTTCATTAGCCAGTTCACAATTTTCATGGAGTTTTTTTTTTACCTGCACTAGCAAAGCTTCAAGGAAAATACATGTTAATAAACCTAAGCAAAGGACTGAAAGACAGAGCAATTAGGAGACCCTTAGCAGCCAGCAGAAGAGGAACTGCTATGTATTTACGTCTCTTCAGAGAATTTCTGTTGCATTTTAATTGAACCCCAAGAACCACATGATTCTTCAACCGTTATTGGGAAGATCATTTTCTTTGGTCTGGTTTTAACTAACTTTTTATTTGGTAATTCATTTATGTTTACATAAAATGCCAAGCATAACATGAAAAGTGGTTATGGGACTATTCTTTGGTATAAAGAGAATGGACACCAAAAATATTTAAATGTTCTTGTGAATCTTTTTCCTTTTGCCAGGACCAAAAAAAAAAGGAAGTGAAAAGAAGAAAGGGAAAGGAGAGGAGGGGCACGATCAGAGTCAGTAAAGACAACTTCTATTTTTATCTGTCTTAGCTGTTGCAGTCTAATGGGAAGCAATTTCTAACATTAAACTATAGAGCTGGTACTTACATGGAAATGGAAGTTGCCTAGTGTTTGTTGCTGGCAAAGAGTTACCAGAGAGGTTAAATATATAAAAGGGAAAAGAGTCAGATACAGGTTCTTCTTCCTACTTTAGATTGTCCACTGTGTGTGCAAATGACACTCCCTGGTGGTGTGTGGATGCTCTGAAAGGTATTGTCACACCACAAGGGAGAGAATGAGACCCTGCTGTCCTGAGAAGTGCAGTTAGAACAGCTGTGACCACTTCCAGGGTTGGTCACAACATCCCAACCAATCATCAATCTTGAATCACAAGGACTCTTTCTTAAGTAAACATTATACCTGGCTGGGCGTGGTGGCTCATGCCAGTAATCCCAGTACTTTGGGAGGCCTAGGTGGGCATATCACCTGAGGTCAAGAGTTCAAGACCCAGCCTGGCCAACATGGTGAAACCCCATCTCTAGAAAAAATACAAAAATTCACCAGGTGTGGTGCCAGGTGCCTGTTATCCCAGTTACTTGGGAGGCTGAGGCTAAAGAATCCCTAGAAGTCGAGGTTGCAGTGAACTGGGATTGAGCCATTGCACTCCAGCCTGGATAACAAGAGTAAAACTCTGTCTCAAAAAATAAAAAATATATATACCTACATTCTCTTCCCATCAAAGGAAAAAATCTACAGTGAGCTTTTTAAAAAGTTTCTGCAAACTTTTTGCTGTTTAATTTCAGACAGTTATGAATTTTCCCCACTTCTGACTTAGTTGAAGGGAAACGTATATAACATGTGTGTGTGTATGTGTCTGTGTGTCTGTGTGTGTTTGTGTGTGTGTGTGTGTGGTATCACTTTGCCATGCCATTTACTTCCTCCATGCCTAACTTAACCCAGAATTTCACTCCTTATAGGAAAACCAGTGAGTCTGGAGAGCTGCATGGGCTTACAACTGAAGAGAAATTTGTGAAAGGGGTATACAAAGTGGAAATAAACAGCAAATCTTACTGGCACACCCTTGGCATCACCTCATTCCATGAGCATGCAGATGTGAGTACACAGACCTTTGAGGGCTGTTTTGGTTTTGGTTTTGGTTTTGGTTTTTGTCTTTGGTGTCCCAGGAAATGCAGTTTTACTTAGCGTATTACAGAAATGTCCTAAAGAAGGTACATTTCTCTTATACAAGAAGAAATTCACAACACTCTGAGAAGCAAATTTCTTTTTGACTTTGTGAAAACCCACTTAGCAACATGACCTGAACTTACATGACACTATTCGTAGCCTATTCGTGCCACTTGATATGAATATTGATGTATTTGCTGATGAAATAATATGTTTATGAAGCAGCCCTCCAGACCCTACATAGAGTGTTATGAAACAAGAGATGCACCATTTTATTTCCTTAAAACCTAAAACGTTATTTCAAAACACATCTGGCTCCTCGGAGGTTTGGATAAGTGATTCTTGGAACACATACATATAGAGACAATAAATCAAAGTAATGATGGCAACACAAGAGCTAGCATTTAGCAAGCCTTCACCATGTGGCAGACATGATTATAAGTGTTTTCTGTATTTAACCCACTTAATCCTCAGGAACAGGCCACCGAGGTCAGTCCTATTATTATCCCTATCTTACAGATGAAGAAAATGAGACACCACGAAGTCAAATATTTTGTCAAAGGTCACAAGGCTAGGAAATACAGGAGTAGAAATGTTTACAAATAAGACCCAGGCTGGGTTTGGCCTCAGTACTGCTATGTCTCCTCAGTTCACTATGCTAACATTGTGCCCAGGAAACTTTTTCCCCCGTGAAGAGCCAAGCTTTAAAAAAGAAAAGCCGCATGTGTCACGTGCTCTGTTCCCCTGCCTATGGTAAGGATCGTCAAACAGTTATACATGGGCCCAGTCTCCCTGCCTCCTCTTTGTGTTGATTTCTTAAATCATTTGAAACAGATGGCTGTCATGGAAATAGAATCCAGACATGTTGGTCAGAGTTAAAGATCAACTAATTCCATCAAAAATAGCTCGGCATGAAAGGGAACTCTTCTCTCTGGCTTAGTCATGGATGAGACTTTCAATTGATATAAAATGGTTCCCTTATTAGGCAATGTTACGGGGGAAATGATAGGGGCTTGTTTGATTTCTGGGACCCACAAGTCACAAAGGAAGACCCCATCTACCAAGAAGCATGTCCCTTTATTACCCCTCAGCCAGGCAGCAACACACAGAACCCAGTCAGGGCAGGAGCAGCATTTCAGTAGTGCCCAGCACAAGACATCACCCTAGAGTATCAGCCCCTACCCTTGAGTAGTGGATCTGCCTACTTGAGACCATTGTCTGCCTAAGACCTGGGTCTCAGCCTGATGGGACCATCTATAAAGGTTCATTGCCATACTGCCCACGTGTTGTTCTTTCATTAGATCTTAGCTTCCTTGTCTGCTATTCACTCTTACAGTATTCATTCAAGAAACATTAAAAAATAAAATAAAAGCATTCTATGTGTGGAGCACTCTGCTAGATGCTGGAGATTTAGAAATGAAAATGCATCCCTACCCTTGGAATGGAGGGGAAATGACTGATGTAAGACAGATTAGGCAGGACTGTCAGCCCAGCTTGAGGCCTGGATAGATATGGAGATCAAGAGAGAGCAAGCAGTGAGAGATGAGGCCCAGTGCCTCACTTTAGTGACTGGTGTATGGTAGGCTTCGTGCAGCTTCTTCTGATAAATGCCTCCTTCAGAACTGTTCACTTCTACCTTGGCCAATGAGCCAGGTGGTCATAGTAGATTTACCAAGGGAAATTGGAAACTTTTATTTGGAGCTCTTAGGCCTCTTCACTTCAGGGATTTTTTTTTTCTTTTTTTTGAGATGGAGTTTCGCTCTGTCACCCAGGCTAGAATGCAGCAGTGCAATCTCGGCTCACTGCAAATTCTACCTCCCAGGCTCAAGCAATTCTCCTGCCTCAGCCTCCTGAGTAGCTGGGATTACAGGCATGCACTACTATGCCCAGATAGTTTTTGTATTTTTAGTTGAGACAGAGTTTCTCCATGTTTGCCAGGCTAGTCTCGAACTCCTGACCGCAGGTGATCCACATGCCTCAGCCTTCCAAAGTGCTGGGAGTACAGGCATGAGCCACCACGCCTGGCTACTTCATGGATTTTTGATCACAGAATATGCCTCTTACAATTTTTAAAAAAGAATCAGTGGGCTGAAGGTCAATGTCACCATAAAAGACATTTTCATTAGTTGATTCTAGGGAGTTGGCTAAGGGGAGCACTTTCTTCTTCAGAGAGACTCAGGTGATTCTCACTTCCTCTTGCCCCAGTATTGTTTTTGTTTTTGGTATGTTCACTCAGATCCTTTTTTCCTCCTATCCCTAAGTAATCCAGGTTTCTTTTTCCCATATTTGGAACAAAATGTATTTATGCAGAGTGTGCCCAAACCTCAATCCAAGGCCTGTATACAAAATAAATCAAATTCAACACATCTTTACGTCTTCTAGCTCTCTCCTAACCTCAATTTATCCCAGCTTGCCTCACTCTGAGAACCAAGGCTGCGCCAGCTTGAGTCGCGGATACGCTACTGAATTTGACAGAACTGTGTGATTAACTGGAACAGCATTTTGATCCACAATTTGCCCAGTTAGAAAGCTTAAATGAGCTTAAATGTGCATGTATATATATTTCAAAATTCCACCATGATCTTCCACATTCTGCCTGTACTGTCAATAGAGCCCCGTAATGCTTTTACTTCATATTTCATTGCTTGTTATACATAAAAATATACTTCTTCGTCTTCGAAAATGCAAAGAATAGTGGGGTAAGGGAATCTCTAGGCTTGGAGACAGGAGACTTACCTTCCTACTGTGGTTCTGTCAGTATGTAGGCTGGGATGATACCATAATTCAAGTCTGGTTTGCTCATCTGTAAAATGGGAAGAATGTTTCCAATGCTAAGTCTCAAAGTCTGTGATTGGCAGCCACTATTGCAGCAGCTCTTCAATGACTGAATGCATTTTTGCATTCTCCCCACCTTTTTTTTTTTTAAATCTAATCAAATATACAAGCCTTTAGGGTCTCTGGGATTTCCATAGGTCAAGCGAGGGCCACCCTGACTTTTGGTGTGAATTTGCAAAAAAGACCAGATTTTATAGGCAGTCGAGAACAACTCCTGCTCTAAGGACTGCACATGCTTCCAAAGGCTTAGCTTGCCAGTGTATCTGAGCTTTTTCCTTCTGTTCAAACTGTTCCAAAAAAATAAAAGAATGAAATTAATTAATTTGGCAGTGGACTTCTGGGGGTCAGTAGTGTGTGTCTTCTGTCACGTTTTTCGAGCTCTGATGGAAATGGATCCTGTCTGTCTTCTCTCACAGGTGGTATTCTCCGCCAACGACTCCGGTCCCCGCCACTACATCGTCGCCGCCCTGCTAAGTCCCTATTCCTACTCCACCACGGCTGTCGTCTCCGATCCCAGAAAATGAGGAACTTCTCCTCCAGGGGATCTGAAGGACGAGGGATGGGATTTCATGTAACCAAGAGTATTCCATTTTTACTAACGCAGTGTTTTTACCTCATAAGCTATGTTAGAAATTCAGGCAGAGACAATAAAACATTCCTGTGAAAGGCACTTTTCATTCCATTTTAATTTGATTTTTTAAATTCCCTATTGTCCCTTCCAAAAAAAAAAAAAGAATCAAAATTTTACAAAGAAGCAAAGGAATTCTAGAAAGTATCTGGTCAGAACGCTGGGAGAGATCCAAATTTCCAATGTCTTGCAAGCAAAGCACGTATTAAATGTGATCTGCAGCCATTAAAAAGACACATTCTGCAAATGAGAAAGCTTTGTTTTCCTGTAACCTTCAGTGAATAGCAAAAGACACATTCTAAGGGCCCACTTCTTTACTGTGGGCATTTTTTTTTTTTTTTTTTTTTTCTTTTTTGAGACAGAGTCTCACTCTGTTACTCAGACTGGAGTGCAGTGGTGGGATCTCGGCTCACTGCAACCTCTGCCTCCTGGGTTCAAGTGATTCTCCTACCTCAGCCTCCCGAGTAGCTGGGATTACAGGTGCCCACCACCATACTTGGCTAATTTTTGTTTTTTTAGTGGAGATTGTGTTTTTGCCATTTTGGCCAGGCTGGACTCGAACTCCTGACCTCAGGCAATCCACCTGCCTCTACCTTCCAAAGTGCTGGGATTACAGGCACGAGACATTGTACCCAGCCCCTACTCTGGGCATTTGTTTGAAGTGCTTTACTGATTTAAGAGAAGGACTGCTCCAACGAGACACACCTACAGCAATTCAGGCTGTCCGATCAGTTCAGGTCAGCTCCGCACTGCAGTCAGCCGGGTCAGGGGCAAACCAAAGAACCCCACACACCCAATTTACTTAGGCTGATCCAAAACCCATGCATAGAGAACTTGCATACACCAGCACTAGTTTAGGTGATCCGAAAATAAAGAATAGGACCTAGTGCCTGCATTTATTTAAAGAACTTACAGTCTTTTGAGAGGGTAACTGTGTCATCGAGGTTTGACAGGAGGCTATGGTACAAGTCACAGCAAGGGTACAATAGAGGAAGAAGCCAATACCCCAGAGAAATCAGGGAATGACTCTGAATAGGTGTCACTTAATCTGAGTGTTGGTAATTTGTCAGACAGACAAGGGAAAAGGTATTCTAGGTAGAGAGAATAGTTTGCAAGGTCCAGCCAAGCGAAACACTTTGGTAAGTTGAGAGAACAGATGGTGATTTAGAACGTTGAAGGGCAACGGTAGGTGGGATGGGTTGTGCTGCGATCACAAATAACCCCAAATCTCAAGGACTTAACAAAGTAACAGTCTATGTCTCACTTGTCCAGGTCCAATGCAGAACTCCTGGCTCTAGAGACTCACTAGGATGGCTTTCCCTCTAATGGTGACTCTTCGAGACAGTTTGATTTAGTCTCGTGGCTTCAAGGTCACTCTGGTTATATTTAGCCAGCAGACTGAGGGTATGGTAGTATGGTATTAGACCCCTGTGTGCTAAAGTGTCACACCTGAGTCCCACTGACATCTCACTGGCCAGAGCTAGTTACATGCTCCCATCTAGATGTGCTGAGAATTGTGGCCCCTGGCTGGGAGCCATTTCCCAGAACAATTAATCTGAGTTGTCCAACAACTTTCTCTACCACAGTAGGGTTGGGACTGGTGGGACATGAGACTAGAGTGAAAGCTGGTTTTATTTGCCACCCATTAGAGCTGTGAATCTGTCTTAAAAGCAACATGGGTCCATTGAAGGGAACCTTGGCATCAGTCACGTGGTTGGGACAAGAATAGTTACCACTTGCCCATAATCTCCAACCAGGGTTCTCTAGTAAAACCTGAGTTAGACACATGGCTTAGGCCAAACCTACCTGAACAGTCTTTCTATTTTCCTCCAAATTCAAATCTAAAATCTTGCTACCCTCTAACTGGCTCTGTTGAGAGAAGAAACTTGAAGAGACTATCGTGTAGGTTTGGACTTTTTCACATGCACTTTTCCCAAAATACACAGCACAATCAATGTCTCCAATTCTATTCCATCTTGTTAGCAAGTCTTTGTTCCATGCATATTGGTGAATCCATATCAAACTGCCATATTTATAGATGAAATGGCCAAATATTGGCCATTTCATAAGGTTCAGTCTATTACCTACCTTGATTGTATTGGTCAATAACCTGCCTATTTTCGGAATGCTACATATTCATTTGACTTTGTTAAATTGTTATGGATTTTTATAATCAAAACAGGTTGAAAATATGAGTCAGTTTGAAACTATATACATATGGCCAGGCACAGTGGCTCATGCCTGTAATCCCAGCACTTTGGGAGGCCGAGGCAGGCAGATCACATGAGGCCAAGAGTTCAAGATCAGCCTGGCCAACATGGTGAAACGCCATCTTTACTAAAAATACAAAAATTAGCTGGGCGTGGTGGTGGGCACCTGTAGTCCCAGCTACTCAGGAAACCAAGGCAGGAAAATCACTTTAATCCGGAGGGTGGAGGTTGCAGTGAGCTGAGATTGTGCCACTGCACTCCAGCCTGGTGAGAGAGCAAGACTCTGTCTCAAAAAGAAAAGAAAAGAAACTATAATCATATTTTTTAAGGAATTGGTTCATGAAATTATGTAGGCTGGCAAGTTTAAAATATGCAGGGCAGGCCCTGCAGGAAACCCAGGGAAGGGTTGATGTTGCAGTCTCACCTGGAAGCAGAATTCCTTCTTCCTCATGGGTCAGGAGGGGGAGGCTGAGTCTATTCTTTTAAGGTGGTCAAGTGATTGGAAGGGGCTCACCTACATTATGAAGGGCCATCTACTTTACTCAAAGTCTACTGGCTTAAATGTCAATTGGATCTAAAATATACTTTCACAGCAACACCAGGCTGGAGTTTGACCAAAAACAGGCCTAGCCAAGTTGACTATAAAATTAACCATCACAGGCTGGGTGCAGTGGTTCATGCCTGTAATCCCAGCACTTTGGGAGGCCAAGGCAGGAGGATCACCAGGTCAGGAGTTCAAGATCAAGCCTGGCTAGCATGGTGAAACTCCGTCTCTACTAAAGGTATAAAAAATTAGCCAGGCGTGGTGGTGTGCACCTGTAATTCCAGCTATTTGGCAGGCTGAGGCAGGAGAATTGCTTGAACCCGGGAGGCGGAGGTTGCAGTGAGCCAAGATCGTGCCACTGCACTCCAGCCTGGGTGATGGGGTGAGACTCTGTTTCAGAAAACATATAAAATAAAATAAAAATTAACCATCACGGTCCCCTTCCCCAAATTTGTTCATCATAGAATGAAATCTTTGACCACATTCCTATTCTTAAGGTCATGGGGAAATTGATATATCATGATGAAGATCCCTCCAGCTTTAGGGAATTCAGAGATGCCTGTATTTCTGATTAGAGCAGAAGGTTATGAATGGAATTAATTAACATAATTATCTTCTGGGGTATCTTATGGGAATCAAGTGGGTGACAGAAGGCCACCAAGCTTGATATGTTAGAAGCAGGATATTGGCAGGATTTCCTTATGAGCATTCATTGGCATTTCAAAGCTTTAGGTGAGCAATTCCTCACCATTTAAATTAATTGAGAATTCAATAACTACTCTGACAAACTTAAGTTTCTCTGCTTTTCAGGGCTTTCCAAAGCTCTGAATTTCCAAAGCCACATGGCTTTGGGCAAATTGCTTGACCTTATGTATCTATTTTCAAAGCAAGGTTCCAAACCGAGCATTCAGTGACTCTCTAACCTGAGCTTAACCTACCTATCCAGTTTTTTCCATAGTGAATTTCCAACTCTCTGTTTCTGAAAATCCAGTTCCCATCTCCCTCTCTGCTATGATCACACTAATTTCCACCAACATATTGTAGTTCATGTGGTTTTCTACAATGTAGACAACAATTCCTCTATCTGTCCCATCTTTCAAATGCAATTCATAATGGCTTTTTTTTAACATTTTTTATTGCATTTTAGGTTTTGGGGTACATGTGAAGAACATGCAACATTGTTGCATAGGTACACACATGGCAGTGTGATTTGCTGCCTTCCTCCCCTTCACCTATATCTGGCTTTTCTCCCCATGCTATCTCTCCCCAACTCCCCACCCGCCCCCACTGTCCCTCCCCTGTTCACCCCGACAGACCCCAGTGTGTAGTGCATAATGTCTCTAATATATACAGAGTTCTAGTAAATCAGCATAAAATAAATGGTCCCCCTGTATAAGATGGCTGTGGACTGCACATGCAGTTCACAGAAGAGATTCAGATGGCCAATACCATGAGACGATATGTTCAGTACTGCGAAGCAAAGAGAGAAGTTGAGCGAACTATTAAAATTCATTTTTGACTTTCAGAATGGCAAAGATTTCAATGAATATAAACCTAGGACTAAATGTGGAAGAACCCTGCAGGAGGCTTTATTCACAGGGCTGTGGTAACAAAGCACAAAAAACAGAGTGGCTTAAGACAACGGAAACGGATTGTCTCACAGCTCTGGAGGACAGAAGTCTGAAATGAAGGCATTTTCTGCGCCATACTCCCTCCAAAACTTGCGGGGAGAGCCCTTGTTTGCCGCTTCCTGGCTTCTGTTGGTGGCGATTGATCTTCAGGGATCCTTGGCTTGCAGGCATCACCCTGTTCTCTGCCTCTGTCATCACATGATGCTCTCCCTGTGTCTTTTCCCAAATTTTCCTCTTCTAAGGACCCCAGTCATGCTGGATTAGGGTCCACCCTAATGACCTCCTCTTAACTAAGTACCTCTATAAAGACTATTTCCAAATAAGGTCACATTCACAGGTCATAATTTTTGCAAAGGCACTTTTAGGTCTTTGTTGTTCTGTGTTAGTATCTTCTGCTTAAGTCCTTTCATAGCCACTGTCATGGGTGAAACATGTCCCCTGAAAATAACGTTGAAAAAAACCTGATATAGTTGGCCCCACCTTGCTTTTAACCTTCAGGTTGTCCCTTAGTCATTCCTGGCCATAGGCCAAGCTAACTTTGAGATGAATTTATTTTATAGTTTAAACTTAAAGCAAGAATAATACTCGTTTTTCCTAAACTAAGCCACATTTGTAAAACTAATAAAAGGGCACAAGGTTAAGATTATGAGATGTGCCTAAATTATGCTAAGATGTAGGCATAATTAAACGTTAACCAGCCACTCACTATTCTGGAGCTCACAAGATTTATGACTTCCCAGCTACTCCTGTAAATAACGTCACCATTGTGACACCTAAGATTGGCAAGATTGGCCTTTTAAAAGTGTTTCTCAGACTTTTATACTTCTGACAATCAACTGACTTGGGCTTCACCTCAGTCCACAACTTGTGTCTCAACCGGTTCTGCGGCCCTCACCCAGAGGCTGACTCAGTGCGTAGGGACCATTTCCACACCCCTACGATTTCATCTCCAACCAACTAACATTCCCTATTCCCTAGCCCCCTGCCCACCAAACTATGCTTGTTTGTTTGTTTGTTTTAGAGACAGAGTCTTGCTCTGTTGCCCAGGCTGGAGGGCAGTGGCACTATCATAGCTCACTGGAGCCTCCAACTTCTGAGCTCCAGCAATCCTCCTGCCTCAGTCTCCTAAGAAACTGGGACTCCAGGTGTGCACCACCACACCTGGCTAATTTTAAAATGTTTTATAGAGACAGAGTTTCACTATGTTGCCTAGGCTGGTCTCAAACTCCTGGGCTCAAGCAATCCTCCTGCCTTGGCCTCCCAAAGTGCTGGGATGACAAGTGTGATCCCACCATACCTGGCTCAAACTTTCCTTTAAAAACCCCTAAACAGCCAGGCGCGGTGGCTCCCGCCTGTAATCCCAGCACTTCAGGAGGCCAAGGTGGACAGATCACGAGGTCAGGATATTGAGACCATCCTTGCCAACATGGTGAAACCCCGTCTCCACTAAAACTACAGAAAAATTAGCTGGGCATAGTGGCGCATGCTTGTAGTCCCAGCTTCTTGGGATGCTGAGGCAGGAGAATCACTTGAACCCAGGAGGCGGAGGTTGAAGTGGGCCGAGATTGCACCATTGCACTCCAGTCTGGCAACAGAGCGAGACTCTGACAAAAACAAACAAACAAACAAACAAAATCCCTAACCTCCAAGCCTTTGAGGAGACTGATATATGATATTTGAGTAATAACTCCAGTTCTTCTACATGGCTGGCCTTACATTAATTAAACTCTTCCTTTACTGCAATACCATGATCTCAGTGAACTGGTTTTGTATATATAGCAAGAAAAATGCATCAGACAATTTCAGACCAATTACAATCACTTCAGTGGAAGCAGCATGGACAGAGGACAACCAGTGACCAGACAACACATTCCCCTTTATGCCAATATGCTGCATAGCCTCCAAAAGGTGGAGGGAATTCACAGAAAAAGGAAGAAGACTGAGCATTAAACTGGAACTCAAACTGAGTTTATTTCAACAGATAAGGTTAACGAACTATGGACAAGAAAGCTAAGTTCAATTCAGATATATGTATAGCATTGTTCTCACTCTCTAATACACACACACCTTCACACACTATTTGTTCTGTTTCTCTGGAGAACCCTGACTTATACAGGTACCATACTATCATTTGCCCTTTGAAGATCCCTTTGTATGGTAAAAGGGAGGACTTGTAGGTTCTGGAGCAAGGGAGCAACATGATGGAAATTGAGCTTAAGAAAACAAAGTTTGAACACTGATCATCAGAGAAATGCAAATCAAAACTACAATAAGATATCATCTCAGTCGAATTAACATGGCTTACATTCTGAAAGACAGGCAATAACAAATGCTGGCAAGAATGTGGAGAAAAAGAATAGAACTACCATTTGATCCAGCAATCCCACTACTGGGTATCTATCAACCCAGAGGAAAAGAAGTAATTATATGAACAAGACACTTGCGCACGCATGTTTATAGCAGCACAATTCGCAATTGCAAAAATATGGAACAGCCCAAATGCCCATCAATCAATGAGTGGAGATGTGTGTGTGTGTGTGTGTGTGTGTGTGTGTATAATGGAACACACACACACACACACACACACATATACATTTTATGGCTGAATAGTATGATATAAAAGGAACAAAATAATGGCATTCACAGCAACCTGGATGGAATTGGAGACCATTATTCTCAGTGAAGTAACTCAGGAATGGAAAACCAAGCAGCATATGTTCTCACTCATAAATGGGAGCTAAGTAATGAGGATACAAAGCCATAAGAATGATACAATGGACATTGAGGACTTTGGGAGGAGGGACGGGGGAGCGGGGTGAGGGATAAGACTACAAATTGCAGTGTATACTGCTCTAGCGATGGGTGCACCAAAATCTCAGAAATTACCACTAAAGAACTTATTCATATAACAAAATACTACCCGTTCCCCAACAACCTATGGAAATAAAAAGTAAAAATAATAATAAATAATAAAGAATGTGGAGAAAAGAGAATGCTTGCACACTGTTCGTGGTAATGTAAATTTTTATAACCACTACAGAGAACAGTCGGAGGTTCCTCAAAAGGCTAAAAATTCAGCTACCACATGATCTAGCAATCCCACTGCTGGGTACATACCCAAAAGAAAGGAAATCAGTATATCAAAGAGATATCTGCACTCACTCCTATGTTTGTGGCAGCACTGTTTATAATAGCTAAGATTTGGAAGCAACCTAAGTATCCAGCAACAGTTGAATGGATAAAAAAAATGTGGTACATATACCCAATGGATCACTATTCAGCCATAAGATCCAGTCATTCGTAACAAGGTGGATGGAATTGGAGATTATTATGTTGTGCAATACGCTAGGTACAGAAAGACAAACATTGCATGTTCTCCACTTACTTGTAAGATCTAAAAACCAAAACAAGTAAACTCATGAACATAGAGAATAGAAGGATGGTTATCAGAGGCTAGGAAGGACAAGTGGGGGGTTGGGGAGAGACAGGGATGGTAAATGGGTACAAAAAATAGAATGAGTAAGACCTACTATTTGATAGTATAACAGGATGACGACAGTCAATAATAACTGCATATTTTAAAGTAACCTAAAGAAGCTAATTGGATTATTTGTAACCCAAAGGATAAATGCTTGAGGGGATGAATTTAAAAAGAAAAACAAAGTTTGTAGGAATCAAAGTCACAGGACTGATTGGGAGAAGGTAGAGGAATTATACTGACACATTTGTAGCAATGAAGATTTGAGGTGATGTGATCTTGCTTTAGGGAGGTTGACATGGAAATGCAGGAAAAGGAACGCATATCAGATCTCTGAATATATATGTAATGGAAAGAGGTTTGATTTGCATTCCTCAGAGGAAAATCATGAGGTAGATTAAAAAGTAACCTATGCCTTACTGGGGGATGAATGGTGAGGATCTGATCCCATTTATCTGTGAGGACTTTCTTCCGTGTGAATCAATCATTTGTGTCCCAATATGAAAACATAAAGTCAGTCTTTGTAAAGAAGGTGTGCGTTCTGTGGGTATGTTTGATAGTAAATGTTTAACTGGTTCTTTGGAGGAAAAAAAGCTAGCTCAGGTTTGTAATGTTTGCCTTTTCATAGAAAAACAATCTCACCATGGCAATTTCAAACTACCAACATGATATCACTAAAGGCAGAGCTGGGAAGAGTCACACAGTAGCATAGTGGGGTATTTCTACCATACAGATACAATAGATAGAAACAGCCGCTTGAGTATAGGTAAGGTAATTAGGAAATAATAAGATTTGACTCTTTATTACCTTTGTTTGAGTGAAAGTTAATGCCATATTCAATAACCAGCTCACAACTTTTCTGAAAATTTCAAACAAGACATTAGCTGCTGATTTCAGCACACTACTGTGTATATCCTCTGTGTTACAACTCCTTTCTGATGTCATATAACGGTGTGAGTGTATATGTGTATGGATATCGAGGGGGAGAGTTTAAACAATAGTGTCTTTTAAAAAAAGGGTATTCATTCTCATAAAATGTCCCTGCCCTTTTTAACAAGAAGAAACAACTACTTGTGATGTCTATGTAAGGCACACTCAAATGAACGTAGCATTTGAATGGGACATTTATCTGTGAGAGGATACTTCACAATTACCTCTTCTAAAGCTCTCCTTTGCCACATATTATATCTTTAGGGAACCAGGGATCACCGTTAAAATCAGTGGATGCCTTGAGACTGTGAATCTAGACTTCACAGGTAAAAATTATTGGAAGTTGATTAGTGATTTTTTTTCCCATTAACCACCCTGATATTTCAAGATGCTAGATTGCTAAAGCCTGGAAAATCATTTCTGAGGTAAGAACAGGTATTCAGCAGTTTTGGAGATGGAAGCAATGCCAGAGATGGGACTATTTTTCTTATTGTTTTAGCTGTAAATGTTAAAAAAAAAAAAAAACAAAAAACAAAAAAAAACAGGATGCACACTTAGTCCCTACTTCTAAGTGTATTTGTCTCTCTCTCTAGCCATCTTCTCCTCTCCCTTCTCAGAGCCCAGGGCTGTGTTTTGGAAGCCAAGTGAGAAGCAGCTGCAGAGTGGTGTTGAGCGTCCCTAATACAAAAATTTGAAGTCCAAAGTGTTCCACTCAGCATTTCCTTTGAGCATTGTGTTTTAGCTCAAAACGTTTTGAATTTTGGAGTGTTTCAGATTTCAGATTTTCAAAATGGGATGCCTGTATTAAGAGATGGAACTTTTAAAAGGTGATTAGGCCGTAAGGGCTCCTCCCTCAGGAACATGATTAAGGCCCTTATGTAAGTCAGTTCACACAGGCTTCAGCTCTCTTGCTCTTCCCCCTCCCAAAATGTGAGGGCACAGTGTCTCTCCCTTTTTGGAGGACACAGCACCAAGTGCCATCTTGGAAGCAGAGACTGGGCCCTCACCAGCTGGCACCTTGATCTTGGACTTCGCAGTCCCCAGATCTGTGCAAAATAGATTTCTGTTCTTTATAAGTTACCCATCCTTAGGTATTTTGTTATAGCAGCACAAACAGCTTAAGACACCACGTTTATTTAACTTTTCGTTTTGAACTAGTTTTAGCTTTTCAAAGAAGTTAGAAAAATAGTACATAGAGCTCTTTACCAAACTTCTCTTAATGTTAACCACTTACATGACCATAGTGGAATTATCAAAATGAGGAAAAAAACACTGATAGAAGTACTTTTTAGTTTCATCCAACCTGGAGCAGCTTCTCAGTGTTTCTCTGCTGTATTAGTTTTCTAGAGCTGTGGTCACAAGTAACAACAAACAATGTGGCTTAAAACAACAGGAATTTGTTGTCTCACAGTTCTAGAGGCCAGAAGTCCCAAATCAGAATGCCAGCAGGGCTGTGTTGTCTCTGAAATCTGTAGAGGAGCATCCTTCCTGGCCTCTTCAAAGCGTCCTGGGCTTGCAGCTACATCACTCCAGTCTCTGCCTCTGTTGTCACAGGGAAGTCTCCCTGTGTGTCTTTGGCTTTGCATGGCTACCTTCTTATAAGGACACTAGCCATATTGGACAAGAGGCCACCCTAACCAGCATGACCTCATCTTTTAAAATCAATATATATTTATACACATGTATGTGTGTATATCTAATTTTTTAAAATGTAACAGGAAATTTACCATCTTAATTTTTAAGTGTACAGTTCAGTAGTGTTGAGCGTATTGACGTGGTAGTAAAACAGATTTCCAGGACTTTGTTAGCTTGCAAATCTGAAACTCTATACCCCTTAAACAATGATTCATCTTTATTCCCTCCCCTCAGCCTCTGGTAACCTCTATTTTCCTTTCTGTTTCTATAAATTTGACTACTTCAGTTACATATAAGTGGAATCATATGGTATCTATTTTTTTGTGACAAGTATGATTTTGTTTTAGTGAATTAAATTTACAACAGCCCTATTTCCAAATAAGGTCACACACTGAATTGTGGGATTGATTTGGGGATCACAATTCAACTTACAACACTTATCTTTCATGACTAACATTTTTGAAGAGTACTGATCAATTATTTTGAGAATATTCCTCAATTTGGATTTGCCTGAGGTTTTTCTCATGACTGGAATGGGATTATGCATTTTTGTTAGAATACTACACAAATGATATTGTGATCTTCTCAGTGAATTATATCTAGGAGTTTATGTTGTCAATACATTATATTCTGTGGCCCATTTTCAATAAACAAAAAGTTTCACATAATCCACTGGTGGGAGTGAGTGAGGTAATCTCATGGTGCATGGAAAAGGCTTGGAGGGACAGAGCACCAGAACCTGGAAAATCACACATGATGCTGTTGCTGCTGATGATAAGGGCTGGTGATGATAAAGAACGGGATTTCACTAGAAATGGAGAGGTGAGAATGGTGTCAATACACTACCGTCCACATCCCCCAGGAACACACCTTTGCAGTCAAATCAGTTGGGTGTATTACGCCTTCCAGCAAGAGAAAACATATTCCATGGGAAACTGTGGGGCACCTCACAGTGTTAGAAAGAACCTATTAGAAGATTTGGGCTTTCTTTGGGTGATTTTAGGGAGAGTCTAAGGAACTGTGGATAATTCTATGATTGTGTATCTCAAACACTTCTATAGAAAGGGCAGATCGGGGTAGAGATAAAGGTGTGATTTATAAAGCAGCAGTAGTTACTCGTTTTGGTGAGAGGGTGACATGTGTTATTTTGTGGGTTTCACAGTGGTTTCTGCTTTTGTCTTATGTTGTCATGGTCTCAGAGCGACCTTGTTTGATGTTGATGTTCTGTGAGATTATGTCCAAGGGATCGACACAGCTCAGCTATAAGAGAGCCAGATTAGCATGTAATAACATTGAGGCCAGTTCCCAGGTATCAGGACGTTTTCCTTGATGTCTATAGAAGTATTTAGAATAGAAAATCACCAGATGAGTGACGCTAGCTTTGTTGCGGGCTGTGAGAGAATTAGTCTAGGAAGTCTCGGGCTTCCGTCCTGGCTAACAGTATGAATGGATGAGAGAGTAACTGAGCTCAGGAATACGGGCAGAAGAACGGATCTGCAGTCAGAGGTAATGAGTCCAAATTTAGCCACACTGAGCCTGAAGTAATCAGGCCAGTTTCCAATCTCATAGCTCCGAAGCTAGCACTGTGTGCACACACAGCCAGGAAACAAAAACTGCTAATACTGAGATATCTTCTGAAAACGAAAGTCACAAAGCCTAATCATAAACCACTTCCTGAAACATTTTGATAGCACCTATCAAACAAGAAAATTTAGGGCATTTCTAACAGCAGTTGGTCCACCAAGAGCTACAGCAGAGGCAGCACTTCCTACGAATGTTTATTTCCCACCCACACCCTTAGCTTTACAGCAGATTCCTTCCTCTGATTCACACTTCATAGAACACACCCCTCCCTGAGCCCCATTACATCTTCTTACTGCCTTTCAAAATGGAAATCAGCTTAGAATCAATTCCATTTTCCTGGCTCCTCATTCCTTCTGGGTTAGAACTGCCCCAGTTAATTTAAAGCCAAGGCAGACAGTAACACATCTTTGGTAATCAATGCCAGTGGGGAAGGAGAGATGGGTCACATGCAGCCTTTCTTAAATCAACACTTGCATGGCGCTTCCCTCCAGGCTCAGCAGTCACCCACCTGCTGTTTCTGCCACTAATTTGACTCCCCAGGAGGCGGAAGGTGGTGGAACTGGGTATAAGGCATGGTGTGGATGCGCAGTAACAGGCTTCAGGAAAGAATGCTGAGGCTGACCTCAGAGCCTGGGCCGCTGCCTGAAGAAGGACTTGTGCTGAGCTCAATGAACATGACTCTTGGCTTCATTAGGAAAGTGTATTTGGAAAATATATGAGAATATATTTCCAACTCTCTGAAGAACAGTGCCTGGCACACAATCAGTGCTCAAATATTTGAGCAGGATGGGGCAGCATTCTTGATAAATATTTGGAAGGAAGGAATGAAAAGTTTGACTCCAGGTAGGCAAACAGTTCTCATCTGAACCCTTCCTGAGCCCATGGGCTTTATGAGGGTGTGGTTTTTCCTCTCACTCAGACATGAGAAATGGCACCATGACCCACCAATATATGAGAAACTGACCATTTTGTTGGGAAACACTAGAAAACTACCAGCTCTTGGGGTAACCTTGTTCAATATCAAGTGGCAAGTTCTGTGTCCGTGGATTGATTTCAACAACTTATTCGGAATATTTAAAAACAGAACCAGTCTGTTTAAAGTGTCCTTCTGACTAGGGCCAGAATCAAAACAACAAGCATTGCTTCTTTTGAAATGACAACCAAAATCTACTAAGAAAGTGTGGGTTGAGGGACTTGAAAGGCAGAGACCCTCTGCTCTTCTAGGCCTCCCCAAAGAGAAGCAGCAAGGGATGGGATAACTGCCTGGATCCAGGCACTGCTGGGGTAGTTGGGGCCTGCACAGGGAACAGGGGTCCTACATAGGGATTTGGAAACCTCACAGAGAGTCAGGATCCTGGTCAGAGAGTCAGGGCCTCGCCTGTGGTTCCTCTCTAAAAAGGTAAACGCTCCATAATGGACATTACAGCGACAACACCAGCATCAATCCCATTCATTCTTCTCCCACTGAGTAGGAATGAAAGCGATCCCAGCCGTAGCTCCAACAGGAGGGGAATGGGAGTGAGCAACTCATTGGTCTAAATTAATGAAGTCTCAGCATCTTTGTCATGCACTTGGTTTAGGGATAGCAGGGGATCTAAAATGGCCCAATCGAGGGAAACCCAGGACTTCTCTTTTACGCATAGATAAAAATGGTGCACATCCCTGGACAAAGGCAGGTCTGGCAGCTGCTGGCAGCCATCCTAGGAATGCAAGGGGAGCCATCCTCAGGAGAGGGGGCAGTTCCAGGAAGGGAGAAAGTCAGTCTTAATGACACTGCTGAGTGGCTGGAGCACTGAATATTTCTGGAATTTTCACCAGCATTAACTAAGAGTTTCCTTTTTTAAGTGAGTTTGATCCTGTTATTTCATTACTTACAACCAAGAATGTCTTAACTGATACAGCTATAAAAATATTCATCATCATCTCTTTGGTAAGATAAAGTACAAAAAATCAGTAAAGCATCTAAAATAGGCTTTCCTCTCACACATAATATTAAATTGAAAGAGTCAATACTATGCTTTATTGAGAATAAAATTGTCAGAATTTTTTCAAAGGTAATTATTTTATTATGCTCTTCTTGAAAAGAATAATGTTAAAGAAATTAAAATTATAGTAACCCATGGTTTTACCGCAGTATAATGTTATTTATTTATTTTGGAGACAGAGTCTCACTCTGTCGTCAGGCTCCAGGCTGGAGAGCAGGCTAGAGTGCACTACAACCTCTGCCTCCCAGGTTCAAGCAATTCTCCTGCCTCAGTCTCCCAAGTAGCTGGGACTACAGGTGCACGCCACGACGCCCAGCTAATTTTTGTATTTTTAGTAGAGACAGGGTTTCACCATGTTGGCCAGGATGGTCTCGATCTCTTGACCTTGTGATCCGCCCGTCTCAGCCTCCCAAAGTGCTGGGATTACAGGCTTGAGCCATCGCGCCCGGCCAAATGTTTTTTATTAATAGATTATTAAAAATGTTTATATAAAATTACAATAACTGAAATTATTCTTTATTCTTTGATTTTATCATAACCAATTTACCATGTTTCTCCATAATCTTTATAATTATTTTCATTTTTTGAAAAAATTACCATCTTGCTCATATAATTTAATTAGACCACTCCCATAATGTGATCGAAACACTTCGCTTCAACTTAGTTTTTTGTATTTGTAATTATGCTGCAATTAACAGACTTATGAAGGATGCAGCTTTTTCCTTCTGTTGAATTTGAATTAAATGAATGGCCTAGCATTTCTAGGATGGTATAACTCATAGACTAAGCAAGGCCTTAGGTATCAAACTACTTGGGAAGAAGTCTTGGCTCCATTCTTGCTATTATCTTGTACAGATTACATAAGCTTTGCCTTTTTTTTCAATTTGTAAAATGGGAATAATCACAGCACATACCAGAGAGTTACTCTGGAGACCAACTGTCATAATACATGTCAAGGGACTTAAAACAACGCATGGTACATAATAAGCTCTCAAGCGCTCTATTACTGTTTCAAGCAATACTAGCATATGAACACATGAGAACAGTAAGTTCTATGACATTGTGACCTTACCAGTGCTGACAATATTTTGTCACTTTAACACACATACCATTATATCTCATCATTATCAACTTTCTTTAATTACTGAAAGTGGCCATTTCTCCATGTCTTTTTTAATGCGTACTGTCTGTGCCCTTTAGTAGACCATTTTATAAAGTATGTCTAATAATCCAAAGGGACTGTGACTTGTTAATTTGTATAGGTGTGTGTATTAGTTTCCCATTGTTCCTGTGACAAGTTACCACAAATTCAGTAGCTTAAAGCAACGCAAAATGGTCGTCTTACACCTCTGAAAGTCAGAGGTCTAAAATCAAAGTGTTGGCAGGGCTGTGTTCATTCTGGTTGCTTTGGGGAGAATCAATATACCTGTCTTTTCCAGCTTCTAGAGGCAACTTGCATTCCTTGGTTTATGGCCCCTTCTTATAGGAACCCTTGTAATCATATTAGGTTACCCAAAAAAATCCAAGATTATCTCCCCAGCTCATGATCCTTAATTTAATCACATATACAAAATCCCTCTTATCATGTAAGGTAACATGTTCACAGGTTATGAGAATTCACATGTGGACAGCTTTGAGGGCAATTACTTAGCCTACAAAAGCATAAATGTATTGATTAATTCAAGCTACATTAATTGAGCACCTACTCTGTTCCAGATGCTGGAACTATAAAGGTGTATGAAGACATAGGGCCTGTTGGCAAGGAACATTCTTAGCAATGGAAAGAATGAAAGGAAGAAAAAAAGAAAGAGAGAAAAAGGGAGGGGGGGAGGGAGCGAGGAAGGAAGGAAGGAAGGAAGGAAGGAAGGAAGGAAGGAAGGAAGGACGGGAAGGAAGGGAGGGATTCTTGCTTTTATTAATATCTAATAAAAAGTAAGGAAAATAAACTAGATGATTATAAAGTTCCCTTCCTGATTTGTGATTTCATGATTGCTACTCAATTTGTTCCCCCAATGAGATTAGTGATTAAAATACTTAGCTTCTGGGCCTGGAAGAAAAAAATTATATTTACTCCCAGGAAATGACTTTTAAAAGAAGTTTTAAGTAAGTCATTACTAAAACTCATTAGTAAAAAATTACTCCATCATTTCCCCCAATGAGTCCTAATATGCATTTGGATAGCTTTTATTTCCTTATTAAAATATACTATAAAATTAATGCCATATTCTTTTCACTTATAAGCAATGAAGCCCTTCAGGTTGCAGACAGAAAAGTCAATCCGTGTGTGTGTTTAAAACTTTAATACCCCTCAGCTCCCTTTGCATGGCTTCAAAGTGCTCCAGTGTATGGGTAAACAGAGATTATTCAACCAATCCTCTCTGGATAGACATTCAAGTGCTTCCAATATTTTGCTAAACAATGCCTCCACACACTAGAACATATGTTGTTTTATGTCTATAGACATGTTTCTTTAGGGTACATGCCTCAAAGAAGACTTCTGGGACAAAAGGTAAATGCTTTAGTAATTTTGTTGGATATTGCCAACTTTCCCTCTACAGACAAGGTGAAAATACCAGGCAATGAATGACCAGCAATGTATGACAGTTCCAGACTCTCCACAGCCTCATCAACAGTGTTTGTGAAACATTTGGATTTTTGCCAATCTGACAGGTCAGAATTGATACTTGCGAGTAATTTAAATCTGCTTCTCTCTTACTGTAAGTGGAGTTGGTCATCTTTCATACAAGACCATTAACCTCTTTTTAAATTAAATTCTTAATTGAGATGATTGTGGGTTCACATGCAGTTGTAAGAAATAATATAGAGAGATCCTGGGTACCCTTTACCTAGTCCTCCTCCTCATCTCGTAAAATTACAGTAGGATGTCACAACCATGATTGACACTGACACAGTCAAGATACAGAGTAGATCCTGATCTTTCTTTTTATGACATTTTTATGTACATTGAATAAGATGGGGTAAATTCAATTTACTTCTCCCAGTAATGACAAAAAAACAAAAAAAACTTATACCCTATACAAAACGCATAGGTAGCCTACCAGAAGACTCTGAAAGGTGCAATGAAGTAAGCACACTTGGAGGAACAACCCAGCTGGGACCTCCTGGAGTTTCTTCCAGCCTCAATACCCCAGCCTGGGTGCTAGAGACATCTGCACCCCAGAAATGCCAATAAGGCAGACTTTTAAAAATTCCCCCATGAAAACATGCTGTAAGTATAAGAACATAGAAAAGAGCAGCCCTTTTTAAAATACAGATATATAAAGTTCTGGGATACATGTACAGAACATGCAGATTTGTTACGCAGGTACACATGTGCCATGGTAATCTGCTGCACCTATCAACCCATCATCTAGGTTTTAAGCTTGCATGCATTAGGTATTTGTTCTAATGCTCTAATGATGTTTCCCTGTGTCCATGTGTTTGCATTCAACTTTCACTTATGAGAACATGCAGTGTTTGGTTTTCTGTTCTTGTGTTAGCTAAGAATGATGGTTTCCAGCTTCATCCATATCCCTGCAAAGGACATAAACTCATTATTATGGCTGCATAGTATTCCATGGTATATATGTACCACATTTTCTTTATCCAGTCTATCATTGATGGGCATTTGGATTGGTTCTGAGTCTTTGCTATTGTAAATAGTGAAGAGTAGCCCTTTTAACCATACCTGTCTGCTCTCCAGTGCAGATCCAGGAAAGAAGCTATGCCCTTCCTCTGCCCCAACCTGAAGTGCTGTGGACGACCTGTTTCCCACTCTGTCTGTGGTAACTAGATGAGGCCCCTTCCTTATACAGCCCAAGGTAGAACTCAGGAAACTTTCCTTCTTTTATAGGACCTGTCCAAGAGTTTTGCCCAATTTTCCATCAGGTTTACAAGTAGGTTATAAAATACTTAAAGGAAAAGGGGGTTGGCCCTTTTGAGAAGCCCATGGCAAGAATCACCCTTTCTTGGTTATGGACTACTTGAAAAAAAACTATCTCATTTACCCCCATCCCCCCAGCGCTAAGCACAATGCCGAGACATAGTGTGTTAATAAATGACAAAAAATTATTGGTGTTGGATGGAATAAAGGCAAGGTACCCGAGTTGCCAAACAGGCTAAAAGACTGCATAATCACCTTATGCAAAATGCCATTTATACCAAGGTCAAGGGAAAAGAGAGTAAAATAAAAGGGAATTCTAGTTACCATAGTGACCCTGTTCTGCTGGAACAAAAACACTCAATGGGATTTAACAAGGACTCCCGGAAAATTAATAGCCATCATGACTGTTCCTGATTCTGACAAAGATGGTGGTGGAAGAGAAGAAGGGAGAAGGAAAAGCAGGCAACAGAGGGGTGGAGGGCGAGAACTGTGTAAAGAACGTCTCATAATCCCTGGAAATTAGCTAGATACATTGTTAAAACTACCTCAGATGAAAACTATGCTCCAGAGATAAAGTGGCACCTTCTCTTTGATAAGCCAAACAGGTGCTTTCACAATCTGCTCTCACACTCTTTCATCGAAATATTAGGATCACATAATACTGTATATTTTGTGGGATGGGCAACTTCACTTTCCATGATTTTTTAAAAAACAAAAATAATCTTGGCAATGAATTTTTTGCTATTTTTTTCTCTTACAGACTAACCTCTATTAACTTTTTGACTTGGAAGATCCCTTTGAATATTAAAAATATATTGAGTATAAAAGAGCCGGGCTCTCTATTCAGATATATTCACAGGTGTGTCACACATTTTGACAATGGCCCTTAACAGTCATAATGAAGGCACTGATGCTACCTAACGTAATCCAGTAAATATGAGGTATATGTTTGAATAGAACAGTAATTTAGAATGCTGTTTAGTTCTTCCCTAATTAGATGGCAAAGTGTTCCCTTGACAGACTAATTCATTCATTGAGCTAGCAGTCTTCGGGAGGAAAGAACATTTGTTAATCAAACACATGCAACAGTGTAGGCCATGCTTTTAATACGGTTTAGGTACTGTGAGCAGAGGTGAAAGAAGTGGCAAATTGGTTGGCCAGAGAAGACTTCTTTCTCTGGAAACTTTCCTTCTTTAATGGGAAAGAGGAGCTTATTGAGTCAAAGAGGTATGTAGGACAGGCTCAGTGGCTTCCACCTGTAATCCTAGCACTTTGGGAGGCTGAGGCAGTTGATCACTTGAGCTCAAGAGTTCAAGACCAGCCTGGGCAAACAGTGAAACTCCTTCCCTACAAAAAGTCCAAAAATTAGCTGGGTGTGGTGGCATGTGCCTGTAATCCCAACTACTTAGGAGGCTGAGGCAGGAGAATTGCTTGAACTTAGGAGGTAGAGGTTGCAGTGAGCCAAGATCGTGCGACTGCACTCCAGCCTGGGCAAGAGAGCCAGATCCTCTTTCAAAAAAAAAAAAAAAAAACACAACACAACACCATGTAGATCCTCTGGTGGAAAGACAGGAAAGACTGTGTACAAAGGCAAAGGGTAAAACACAGGCCTTTTGGAGCAGCTCATACATGGCCAAGAAATGGAAAAGATGGTCCAAGAATAAGAGGCGAGGTATCTGTCCCACAGAGACAAGGAGAATTCAGATCATGAAGGGCCTGGTATGAGAAGCAAAAATACTTGACCTCATCTGTAGGGGGTGGGAAGACCCAAAAAGATTCTCAGCAATGTGGTATTTCAAAAGAAACAATTTCTGTGGCAATATGGAAAACAGCATCAAAGAAGATATATCCTTGCAGTGAGAAAAGATGGAGTGAGGTAGGCAGATCACTTGAGTCCAGGAGTTTGAGTGCATCTTGGGCAATATGTTAAGACCCTATCTCAAAAAAAAAAAAAAAAAAAGATTGGGAAGGTTTGGGCAGTTGAAGAAACAAAAGACCCAGATGGACTGAAGACAGAATTAAGAGATAATATTGACTGTGTGGAGGAGAAAAGGGGAGGATGATGACTCAGATTCATGCCTTGACTTACTAAAGGGGTGGGAACACAGGAAAAGACTAGGTTTTGAAGAGGGATTTGATATATTTGGCTAAGGACCTGGTGAATTTTAAGTTTCTGTGAACAAACAGGTTGGGATGACCAATAAACTGATAATGGGTCAGATGTTACTAATTCCAAGCTGGAGATAAAGGCTTGGGAACATCCTGTATATGCCTAGTGGGTCCATGGAGTTAAAGCTCTAGAAGTACAAGAGATTGCCTGCTGCATATGGCTATTTGATTAAAATTTAACAATATCAAAAATCAAGTTTCTTACCCTTACTACTGACCTCTTAAGTGCGTGAGAGCCACATGTAACTAGTGACTACTATATCGGACAGCATGGACATTGAACATCTTCATCATTGCAAAACATTCTATTGGACACTATTAAAAGTAAGTATTGTTCCAAAGAGGGAGAGAATGGAAGGCAGAGGAAGGAACTTCCAAGGACACTGCAGATATGTGTGAAATGCCAAGCCCAAAAGCCAAGGTAGGAGAGAGACAGCAGGGACTCAGACACATCGGGGACATTTGACTTCCTCCGGTATGATACTGAGAGAAGCTCTGAGTTACTGAATGCCTTCCATGAACTACATATTGTAATGTGTGCCTTCCATGTCATCTATCTAAAAATCACACAACCCTGTGAGGAAAGGGACCCTGATTCCTATTTGCTATATTTCTTATGACTATTAGACAAATTTTAATTGTACACTTTCGCCAGTTTTACTAACTGTTCACATACATCATCACATATAGGGTAATCACTGACTTCATTTTCTAGTTCAATTCAAGAATGCAGTACCATTCTTTAAATATAAGAATGTGCATGAAAGAAAAGCCTGGTAATCTAAAGCTGAAAAACTGACTCAATATGAGCCAAGTTTTTGTTCACTGTGTCAGGCACTGTGCTAAATGCTCTACTAGGGTTAGCTTATTTTTAATCATTTCAATTTTCCTCGGATAGAACATCATCCTCAATTGAGAACAGGAAACTGAGGACAAGACAGATTTGAAAATTTGTTACTGTTTCACAGATAATGGCAGAGCCCTGAACTCAAACTCCGATCAGTCTAAGTTATAAGTAAATATTCCATGGTATTTGCTTATAATCCCCACCTTCCGCAGAGCCCACCTTATGCAAAATCCTTAAGCAAATTTTTAAGGTCTATTGCAGAAGAACAATTATTTCAACAATGCTTTTGAAGTATATGTTTGCAGCTGAGAAATATGTATGGAGAAAAGCTGCTTCTACAAAGATGCTCAATTAGTGAAACAGACAACCAACATTTGCAAAGCACAGAAATAAGCCCCTCATTTGGTGGCATGTGGTTCTTCAGGTGTTTCCGCTACATCAGTTTTACACACAGAAGATGTAAACACCTTGAGGGTAGGTAATATCTGATACCTTTCAAGATCCTCCAGAGCACACACTTAAGATTATATTAGCAAGGGCATGCAATCAAAAGCTGTTAGGGAAATGTTTTGAGAAAGACGCAAGTTCTATTTTTCACACCGTATTTTGTTTCTTTTCATTGTATAGTTGAGTGGTAAATCACTTTTCTGAAGTCAGTTAAATCAAGAGCTATACAGTACATGCTCCTTAAGAACAGCCTTCTCTAAATAAAATTTTGGTCCAGAATATACCCACATCCTTAAATCCTTGTCTAAAGATAGCACAAAAAGTGTTATAATGTGTTTGTCTGTGTGTGTATATATGATATATATCAAGGATATATAAGATCAAATCTATAAAATATTTAGAATACACACACACATATATATATGATCATTAAATGGAGTTATGTTTTTACCAGAGGACACATTAGTACCACAGTGGGGCAGACTAAGCTGACTAAATTTCACGGCTTTAAATGATTATGATTTAATGACTGATTTTAGTTATGACATGCAGTAACAATATCCCTATAGATCTTATTATACATAAAGTAATTACAACGCATTTCACAAATAGTAAGTTGATAAAACTCATGCTCTCACAATCTGGTCTCAAATACAAATCTAGTCCTTAAATATTTTTGAGATTTGGCTCTTTGCCTTAAAAATCTGTATTACCTGATACCTGAAAAACAAGCAGTAAATTGAGCACAGCACACCAGCTTAGTTTATTGAAGTTGTGCAGGGAGAAGAAAATTGAAGCTAAAAATGAATTATTAAATATTTATCTTGATATAATAGATTACTAATTGTTGTACTAATGAAAAATACTTAAATATTACTTTTTGAGATAAAAGGAATAAGGTGTTCTCCAAATGTATTTAAGCTGTGGTTACCTTAGGCTTATATAGCAACCCTAATGTCAACCAAAATAGTCATCAATAATTAAAAATTTAGGATAACAAACAAAAAAAAACCAGATAACAAAAAAGTTCCTGAGAAGAAAATAACTACATCTTCACACAAATTCTTTAGAACATTATATTTCATAAAAGACAATGATAAAAAAGTACAAACATTTCCATGAGAAGCAAAAAAAGAAGTGGGAATACAAGAAATTACTAGCATTTATTTCAGTGCATTTATATAGAAGCCTTTCATCTAAATAAGTAAAATAATCTTAAGTACACTTCCTCTTTCTGATAAATACTATGACCATTTCAGTTCTCTCGACAGGCATACTTGCAAATCCAAGACGATAAATCTATAGTAGTATTTATTTGAAAAATACATAAAGAAATACATCAAAGACAAGCAAAGGCCAAATAAAATGACACAATATCTGCTTTCACTTGTAGGAAGCCTCCAGAAAGAGAATATTGTATTGGACATTCTTCCATTTTGTTTTAAAATAGGTATAAGTATCTTGGCTGGGAAAGGGGTATATAATCAAGTTTTTAAAACATAACTGCATTTACTTAATATTATAGTCTTCTTACTGAATACCTCGTCACAAAAACAAAAATCTAAATGTAGATTTTTAAAATACTCATAAAACCCTAGTTTTGGCAAATAATTAACTATCTCCATGGTGAATTAGATATAACGTCATAGCAAATGCGCACTCTTCCCCTTTTGTTCTCTACAGACAGGCTCATTAATCATTACTTCCTTCTGTAGTTGAAAAGCACCATGTAATTTTCCCAGTTAGTGCCATAGGGACCTCGTATTAGCCCCAGGTCCACATATACAGGTTTCTTGACTTCGAGACTAGGAAATACAACAGATAAGTTATCGGAGGATGTCTTCATAATTTCAGAAAGATCTCAATTTGCTTGATTTCATTTGTTTAGAAATGAATAATACTCTTTCCATAGACATACCTAGCATTGCACGGATATGGAAAAAGCAATCAATATATGCTCATTAATAAATCCTCGAAACATAATATAAAGAAGATAGTTTGCATTTGCAATGTATTTGTTAATCTTTATGTAATAGATTTACTGTCATACAATGGAGATAACTGGGCACAGCTCTGTCAATCTTACAGAAACACATTAAGGTCACTGTTTATAGGCAAAAATAATTTTAGGTCTACACTAAAAAAGCAAACCAAACAAACAGCAAACTAGTGAGGGTTTTCACAGGATAACAAACCATATTCAAAACGGAAAAAAAGCAAAATGTTTATATCTCACTCCTGAAACAAAAATTAACATCAGACTTAAGAAAATAAGGCAGATACTAGTAGTACTAAATTTCCTTGAAACTGTAAAATGCATATAAAAATAAAAAGATACCAATGTGGACAGCTCCACATTAAAAAGAGAAAACAGTGTTTCCTTTATAGTAAGACTCAGAAACAGTCCTAATTTTCCCCACCACTATTTCGGTATTATTGGGTTAATTATGCCCCTATCATATTAGTGATCTACAAATGTTAACATTCCCAGTTTGACTTTTAAAACTATATTAGTAATAGACACAAGAAAATGAACCGATACACAAATAAGGTACAAATATTGTAATTTTCAGAAAGTTTGATTTTTCATTATTGAGTACCATAAAAGATAAATATTTTGGAAATATTTCTAATAAATAAATATGAAAATATTTTGTTGGGTATCATAACAGAGAAGCTATCCATTTTCTCAAAGTGTATAAGAATTTCAATTATTTTATAATTTATTTTGTGGTCATTTGTATTATCAATATTGCCATTCAAAGTAAAACTTATAATCTGAGATAAATAACCATAGTTCTGTTTCAGGTAAACAATCTTTGAGGCAAACATTATACAAACATGTCTCACATATAGATTCCTACTGCTGTTGAAGAGTCATTTTATTTTCTTATTTTAAATTTGTGAAAATATCAAGATATTTTAAAGAATCTTTATAATTGCTAATTTTCAAAAAAGAATACTGTTTGGCTTTGCTGTGGAAAACTTCATCCAAAATTAAGATATGTACTTGGTATCAGGTAGTAAGACCTTTTTCAGAGAACTGTCATATGAAGATAACTGGACAAAGCCCTGACACTCATGGAAACATACAAGATACTACATATAGAAGACATTATAGTATCAGTGCACTTAATAACTGACCATGTATTTTAAGATTATTATATTATACTTTTAGAAAGGAAATTTTAGTAATTAACACCAGATATATAATCTCTTAAAAGTGAAAAAAATATATATATAGTTCACTAACATTCAAGGGTCCCCTCCAAAAGCGAAATTCTATGTCTGACAACTAAACTTAAAATTTGCTTTTATCTGCTAAGTATTTATCTTCATAAAAATAGAACATTTAATTCTTATCTAATAGTATAATTCATTTGTATATTATAAGCACTATTGGGTTTTCTTCCATAGATCATTCTTTTAAAAAAAAACTGACTTGACTTCTTTTTAAATGAAGATACATTTTTTGGCTCTTCTAAACTGGAAATAATAAAAGTGCTGTTCACTGTGAATTTAAAAAAAATACACAGTATAAACACACAACCTTGGAAACATTTTTTGAGGCACAAAATCCCTGACACACCAGAGGTACATGAAAGACATTTAACATAAAGAAGTCCTTTATATCATGACACATCACAACTTTTAAGATTTTCTTGGTAATACTCATGCAATATGCATAAACAATATGGTTGTGATTTCTAGCAAAATCAGACGAGATTGCAAGCAAGGAAAAACATAGGTAATCCTGGTAGGAAGAAAAGCTGTTGAAGTCCTTTCTTCTTTCTCTTTAAAGCCTAAGAAAGCTGTGACTTCTTCCACACAAAAGGCTGAGGTCTAAAGCTCAAAACTAGTATAACAGTTTACTGTATTAGTTGGCTGTCAATTATTGACAGTTCCTTCATTTCACACAAGGGTTAACCTTTGTTTAGTGGCATAAATTTAGTGAGGTTTCTTTCATGCAAATAAAAAATGTCTATAAAAGTCCAATAAAGATATAACGAATTACATGCAAAATTGCAACGCATCTTATTTTTTAACAATTTGCACACATTAATTTGTATCACATATATACAAAATATGTTTAAATGGAAATAAAAGCATTCTCTTGAATTAAATTATAGATTTTAGTATAAAAATTTTCTCTTCGTAGGGAGCTCTCTTAACTTCCAATCTTAAGGAGTGGCTTCTGGTTTCTGCGGTGCTCACCTTGGGGGTATGTGTCAGAGCAGGGAGGACGGGTGAGAGAAGGGTGACTGTATATAGTCCCACTCTGTAAACATTGAGGACAGATGGCTCTTCTCAGAAAAAAGGGCACTGTGACACAGCCAATCATGGACCTCCACTAAGAGTGCATTCCAAATTTATGATCCAGCATTGTGGTCTATATTGCCAGGAGAGCCACTTCTTTTAATAGTCTTCAATTGGAGCTAACTCTGGCATGAGGTTTACAGATATGTTTGTATACAACCTATCAACCAGTATTTTTGGCCTATATATTAAATTGTTCAACCCATCGATGTACTGACGCTCCTTGGAATACCTTAGTAGTTTATACCTAGAGTTTTAGAGGAAAAAAACAAAAAAGTAACAGAAACATGTTCAAAAAGGCAAATTGATCAGGACTGTGTTCAAGGTCATTTTAAATTAAAGCAGCTAATGCTCTTTACAATTTCTGGTTCTTGTGCATAATTTAAGAATATTTAAACTCTTATTCTAAATTAGCAATTTTACTACTCAAAAAATGCCACCTGAAAAAATTATTTTGCACTTTTACAATTAGACATCTTTAATAAATAAAATGTTATGCTTTAAATAGCTAACCGGGCTCTTTAAGGTAAATATGTATATTTATTAATACATATATATGTATATCTCTTCAAAACAAGCACCAAAAATGCTTCCTTCTGTAATGATTCCCTTCAGCAAAAAAATACTTTCCTTCCATTATGAAAATTCTCTTCAGCAGCTTGTTTGGGATTCAACCCATTTTTATTTACCTTGGTATCTGAAGATGACATTCAACTTACCGTCCTAAAAACTGGACTTCACCTCTATGGTGATGAGGAATTGACTTGTATTTTCCTAAGTCTCCCTCTGGTCTGGTTACATTATATCCAGCATAGTGAACTCTATAATACCATATGTGGAAATGAAAATATAAAGAAATAAAATATGAAAATGGGTTATGTGAGTTCAATTTTAAAACACAAAAGAATGATTCAGTCCAGAGTTCCCCAACCCCTGGGCTACAAACCAGTATAGGTCCATGGCCTGTTAAAAACTGGGCCACACAGCAGGAGGTGAGTGAGAATTACTGCCTGAGCTCTGCCTCCTGTCACATCAGCGGTGGCATTAGATTCTCATAGGAGGATGAACCCTATTATGAACTGCACACGTGAGGGATCTAGGTTGTATGCTCCTTCTGAGAATCTAATGCCTGATGATCTGAGGTGGAACAGTTTTATCCCAAAACCACCATCCTGGGTCCATGGAAAAATTATCTTCCAGGAAACTGGTCTCTGGTGCCAAAAAAGTTGGGGCCCACTGCTCTAATCTATATGCTGCCGATAATTTCAGAAAGCAGTCTTAACTAAAAAAAAAAAGGAGACACAGAAAACAGGGTTTATAAACCTCAAACATTTCCCATCCCAAATAATCTTTTCTTGGAATACATAAATACTATAGTTTACCTAATAGAAATAAAATTTATAAAAATTCTATTAGTTAACAATTTGTACCTCAACATACCTGTTCCAAAGGTCATCATCTTCTCCTCCCCATCCCCAGAAGGCATTAGGAAAACCATTGATCTTTCTAAATTGTTCCACTGTCAGCCCACTTACACCACCAAAAAACTCTTTATATGGAAGACTAGAAAAGAAAGATACAGTATTCTAAAAATAAAATCATACTAGTTTGCCATGTGAAATGAAGTCTGTAGTCCTTCATTTGCTTTGCAAAATATGCCCTTATATTCTATACAGATAATTATATTAGAAAATGTAAAGTATACTGAGAAACAAAAGATTTTTATGAAATGAAATTACATGCACTAATGAAACAAGTGCATGTAAATACGTTATGTTAAACATAAAGCACTTATGGTAACTGGAATTTAATATTTAGTATACAAATAAGGCTTAAAATAAAACCTGTAAGGCTCAAAACCCAGTGCCCCAAAACTGTGTATTTTCACAACAAAAGTAAACATGATTAAATATATTAATAACGATCAATGCATGTCAGACGTTCCTAAACGAGTAACATTTTAAAAATTAACTGAATAATAAATGCATTATTTATTATATAGAGCAGGATAAGTATCAATTACAAGAGACAGTAGCATTTAATTTTCTAGCTGTCTACTTTTATAATGATCTTATCTGTTGGGATTATACTCTCAAAACACTCATGGATATTTACAAATATATTCATTTTCAATGCACTGATATTTATTAAAATAACTATATTTTTATTTGGATTTTATTTTCCTTATCCTTCCCTAACTCATACTCCAAGGAATTTGTCAAATGAAACAATGTTTTAAAACTTTTCTAAACTGTATTTTTACTTTGCTAAATTGTTCGATCGATATAGACTGGCTTTCTGATGTTTAGGCAGCGTCCCTAGACCTGCCGCCCTGAATACATTCCTGTGGCCTGAAACATGCCCGTTGGGAGCAGATGCTGGAGCAGAGAAAACATGACCATGCACAGCACCCAAAAATCAAGCAGAGGGAAACATAGCTGCGATCACAGCAAAGCTGTCTCAGAGGAGGAACCTTTTTGTTAGACTCGCCTCACACACTGTGAGAAGGACGTACTGCTTGCCAGCTGGGTTCTCCTGTGGCACACAGACCAGGGAAGAGTAGCTCCTTCATGGAAGCCTAGGGTTGTAGAAGAAAGCAGTCTTGGCCTCGCCCTAGGTCAAAGGTACTTCAAGACAATAACAGTGACCCTGATCCTAAAGCCAACCATATTCTCTCCTGAAACCTCTCAAGGCTCACACTTGGGAGCTTAGTGTTCTGGTATTATAATTAGACTGGCTGGGGGTTCCATAGGGCCAATAAGTGTTCTCGGCACCATGTACCCTCACATCAGATGGATTATTCTTGCCCAGCCTAGTAGTTTAGGAGAAATATGAAATTGTTAGATAGGGAAACATGAATAAATGTGTGTGTGTGTTTACTGACATGTATAAATCAGCAAGCATGTCAATTCCATTTACTAAGTGGAAATAATCAATTGTACCATACAAAGAATGGAAAGTTAGTAGGTAAAGTGAAAGTATAACAAACTAAAGAACAGAAAACAAAATCCAACAAGTAAAACTCCTGCAGTGTTTATCTTACACTGTCCAAAGTGGGAAATACACCAAACCTGGGGGGGTGGATCTGAGTTCTCTGGTCAGCAGGTGTCAGTGTGGCCACCACTGTGGGGCAGGGATGCTTCACCAGGCTTCATCCCACAGCTGATGTCTAAGCACTATGCAGCCTACACCTTGATCTACTGCCATTCTCCCTGAGCTGCATTCTAATTTCTACACAAACGTCCAAGATGCCCTCCCAATTCAGGGATTAATCTAGATGGATACGAATACAGCTGACCCTTGAACAACACAGGTTTGAGCTGCACAAGTCCACTGATATACAATTTTTTTCAATAGAAGTTACACTGAATGTTCCTGTCCTGCCTCCTTTCCATCTCCAACTCTTTCACCTTGCCACCCTTGAGACAAGAACAACTCCTCCTTTTTCTCAGCCTACTCCACATGAGGACGACGAGGATGAAGATCTTTAGGATGATCCACTTCCACTTAATGGACAATACATATATTTTCCCTTCCTTATGATTTTAACATCTTCTCTCTAGCTTACTTTATGGTAAGAATATGGTATATAATACATTAAGTACGTGTTACTCAATTGTTTATATTACTGGTAAGGCTCTTGGCTAACAGCAGGCTATAAGTAGTTAAGCTTTTGGGGAATCAAAAGTTATACTTTTTGATTTTCAACTGTATTCCAGCGGGGGTGGAAGTTACCACTCTAACCCCTGCATTGTTCAAAGGTCAACTGTATTTTGTTCATTAGAAAGTGCTACTTTCAAGTATATCAAATTAATTTAGAATTCTTAGTTTATGTGATCTTTACAATTTTTCTTTTTAGTGAAAATCGGTTACCTTGGGATCTAATTTGATTCCATCAAACTGACCAAAATCAAGTTTCCAGAAGTGGTAAGAATCAGATTGTGAACCTTGATGGCCTTCTTCAAGGTAACCCTATACTCAGAGTTCAGATACAGAGGTAAAAAAGGAAAAAGTTTTCTAATGATAACAATGACCAGGAAAAAAAGGAAGAAGGAAGAAAGGAGGAGGAAGGAAGGAAGGGAAGAAAGGGAAGGAGGGGAGGAGACGGGAGGGGAGGAGAGGGGGTAGGAGAGGTGGGGGAAGGAAGGGAGTGGGGAGGGGGAAGAAGAAAGCAAGCATTCTTTTCTTGCTTTTGTCAGACTTTTTGCTTCTCTCTACTCTGTAGACAAGCACCATGCAAAACTGTAACATAAGCAACACCTTCCTGCCCAAAGCAACAAACAGCTTTCTTTTCTCTCCACTCCCATTAGCCAATGAAAACTGTGATCCTTTCCCAGGATTACACCTGCAATCTTTCATGTCCTTTTAAGTTACTATCTCAGCTCCGATAACTGTTCACATTTTAAATTATCTCCAATTAGAGAAGGAAAAGATTTGTTTTTTTATTAAAGGGCAGGTCAAGAGTGCATAGTTTAGGAAGACAATAAATAGCAGAAGAGAGGGCTTTGTGGCCCTCCAAACCATCACTAGAGGAGAGCAGGCAGGAGTCACGATGAGTTATGTACCTACAAACCCAGCAGGCACAGAGCATATATGATCTCACAACAGATCTATGGATGGCATCTATTATCCCAGTGAACAAGGTGTATACCTTCAGAGATGCAAGTGACTTACCTATAAGTCCTGGAGCTATAAGCGTGAGAACCCAAGTTTAAATCTGTGTGTGCTTGACCACAGAAACCAGGTTTTTTCCACCACACCACATTCAAACCTCTGTGTAAGGAAGCACACAGAGGAACGAAAAGCTACTCTGTATACTGACTCCCCAGGAGGACGTGATGAAGTTAAAGATGATATTCTTGGGATTCTTGAGTTCTCTCAGATTTAGGGATATAAAGCTGCTATCATTTCAATGCTATGACTGTGCAATTATATTGTACAGTATCAGGAACAGTGCATACTACTTACATATACATATATTTATCCAGCTTTGCAGCAAAATGACGTGGCATTTCTCCACATCCGTAATAGTTCCGGTCATTTTCAGGTAGATGATCCACATCGTGGAAGATTACACAGTCCCAGATACTGTCTTTCATGGCCTCTTTGAAGCCCACATTGAAGAGCATCGCACGATTAAAAGGTTGTGTGCCAGTCTTCATGGAGCAGACCCAGAAAAAAAAATAGAAAGGTACTCACACTTCATCATCTGACTTTTTTCTATTATTTTTCAAACCTGTTGCATCATGGTCAAATGATTACAATAATTAGACCCAAATCAAACAGACAAGTAATAAACATACCTTAAGATTTTCAAATACACTGTTTAAATTTACTTACTATATTATTTTATAATAACAGAAGAACACACTTAGTGTCTAGCCCATTGGTACATCAGCACATTTATATAATTTATATTTCTGCCGTACTTGAAATACATCAGTATATAGATTATTTGTGCCAAGAAAAGAAGAGTGATTAAAAATAATATAGGTTTTATTTTTTTAGTGGAGCTTTCCATATGCTGTCAATACTAAGAGAAGAAAACTAGAAATGACCCAACAGTGACCCTTCTCAAGTACCAACACCAGGGAAGTTTAACTTTGTATTATCAATGCTTATAATAAATTCCAAGAACATTTTAGAGAAAAAAACGATTGGAACTTATTACAAAAAGCCCTGCTTTCTTTATTACAAGCATTTTCCTTTATTGTTACAGAAAATGCATTAAAGTATGTGGGCAATAAATAGTTTCTATTATTATTGCTTATGATTAAGGGCATTATTTAAGGGACCAAAAAAAAATAGAATTTTATTATACAGAACCCAACTCCCTAAATTACAACCATTTCCCTTTATCAGTGAACATAAATTAAGGTGCACTGGCAATAAAAAAAAGGAAAAAAAACCTTCATTCTGCATCTAAAGAAAATTAAGGAACATTTACCAATGTCTTAGCAACATCTGTCAAAACCATTCTAAAATATAAAACAAAAAAAAGGATTACAACAGAAGTGAATGAGACACACGTTTTAGTCATCATCAGAGTTCTCCCTCAAGCGTGAAAATGACTAATTTGTATTCCTTGGCCTTGCACTAACTTGAGGTAATAGAAATCACCTTATTTTTTACAGCCTCTTTTTTCACCAATGAAATACAAATAAAAGGGAGTTAAATTATAATGTTATGACTAGTACATCAACATCAGCTTTAACAAAGCTACTTTCCTTTAAGGTTTTAAAAATTATTTTTATTAAACATGGACATAATACTCAAGGCTTATAACAGAAATAAGAAGTTCCATATCTAATCCATCTCCATCCCCCAAGAGCAATACATTTCAACTCTTCCAGTTTATTCTGGTATTTATGTATGTATTTTGAGCAAATGAGAGTTCTGGTATTTCCTGCTTCTTTGACTTTAGACACTGTCTCTTGACTTCTTATCCTGGTAGTGGAGGAGTTAAACCACCATACCTCCTGCTCCTACCGCTATTCTCCCAATACAGTTTTATCATAATTTTTGGTTAAATCAAGAGTTTACATTATTAGGACTATGTAAATATTTAATATTTCTTCAGTGCTGAGTAAATGGATTGTTTTCTTTCATAAACTGGGATTAACTACAGTTTTCCATATAACTATTATTACTTTATATAAAAGGCCCAAGAAATATGCCCTACACCTATTAATAATTGGTATAATCATTCAAACACAGCAAATCACCTATCAATTCCTTCTCCAGCTCTCAAGCCAAACTCTCCCTTGCCCTTTCCAGACCATGTGTGAATATCTCCTGGGTCTTCTTCATTTCCTAAATCACACATGTCTTTTCCTTGGCTTTCTTAATTTGCTGAGGCACATTCTTCAGGAGCTTCCTTAGACCAATGAAAATATGTTTTAGCCAAGGAATGACTGAAAATGCCATTAGTCTACTTTGACATTTGTCATTTTGACTGGGGAAAAAAATCCAGAAAAAAAATTGCCCAGTATCGCTGAGAGCGTTCATAGGTTTCTGGTTCATAATCATTTGTCATTTTTCCTAGAATTCCAAGTAATCTAGAACCTCTGTAATATCTTCTCTTTTCTGTTCATATTCTAAAATTTTAACAGGTTTCATAGCAGATTTGTATCTTATTCATGTGCGCATGCGGGGCCCCTTTAAAGATTTATGTCTTCACTTTTAGGAAATTTTCTCTGTCTTTTTTTGATCATTTTTCTCTCACTCCCCTCAGGATTTTTTCGGCTATATTCTTTACAATACCCTTGATTAGTGGAATGCTGTTAATTATCTACAGATGTGTAATAAATCATAGCAAAACTTAGGAGCTTAAAAAAAGCAATAGTCCTAGCCTGGGCAACATGGTGAAACCCCAACTCTACAAAAAATACAAAAATTAGCCAGGCATGGTGGCATGTGCCAGTAGTCCCAGATATTCAGGAGGTTGAGGTGGGAAGACAGCCTAAATGAGCCCAGGAGGTCGAGGCTGCAGTGAGTTGAGATTGTACCACTGTACTCCAGCCTCGAAAACAGAGAAAGACCCTGTCAAACAAACAAATAAATCATTTATCATGCTGATGGCTTCTGGGGAGAGGGAATGCTGGGAGCAGAGTGGAGATGCCTCATCTCTGCTCCATTAAGTCCAGGGCCTCAGCTGGAAGACTGGAAGGCTAGGCAGCTGGACACGCTGGAAGGCTTGACTTTGGGCAGGAGGATCCACTTCAAAGATGACTCACATACATGGCTATGAGATGGTGCTGGCAAGTCAGCTCCTCTCCACAGGGCTGTTTGGGTGTCTGTATGACAGGGGACCTGGCTTCCCAAGAGCAACTGATCCAGAGATCAAGGCAGAAGCAGCAAGGTCTTTT
This sequence comes from Callithrix jacchus, assembly GCF_049354715.1. NCBI lineage: Eukaryota > Metazoa > Chordata > Mammalia > Primates > Cebidae > Callithrix > Callithrix jacchus. Next base: position 74,781,706 of record NC_133514.1, read on the forward strand.
ATGACCTAGCCTCAAAAGCCATGTACTGTTCCTCCCACAGTATGTGGCTCCCCATGCAAAGCAGTCCTTATACACTGTGGGAAAAGACTATACCGGGTCTGATTACAAGGAGGCAAAGACCCCTTGAGGTGGCCACCTTGAGGTGATTACTCCCATGACATACTCTTTGATAGATTCTCTTTTCTTAGCATTGGTTCTATTTCGGAAAGTTAAGTTTTTCTGCCAGCCATTCTACTGAAAGTTTTGTTTTAGTTATTTTCATCTTTCACTAACTTTGTTATTCTCTGATTATTCTTCGTGATGTACTACTTTTGTTCCATAGATTATCTTTCCTTCCCTCACTGTAGATCCTAATTATAAGTCTTTGTTCTTTCCTTTTTGGTTTTTGAAGATTTCCTCTGCTTCCTCCATTGTCTGTGTTTTCTACACTTGCTTTTTTGCTTGGATTTGTCTTATCCTGCGGAGGCTTTCTTCAAATATCTGGAGATTCTTGACTTGCCCATTCATGTTTGAGAATAAAACGCTCATATGCACCTGCCAGGGCATACAATGGGGGTGTGGCTCACTTCTTTGGTGACCCGCTACTCAAACCTCTAGGGGGAGCAGGCAGATGGGCAACGTGTGGGGCTCTGACCCCATGGCAGTGTCTAGGGTGAATGTTCATAGCTGAAGCCCCAGTGGGCATGTGTTACATACAGTATGCTCTTTCAGTTTAACCACCTGTAGGCGGCTTGTGTTTATCAGCTCAGTTATACTCTCTGCCTTATCACAAAGACAGAGGGCTTTCTGTATCCTGGGTTCTTGCCTTGGTATACTGGAAGAATCGGATTCACATGGGTGCTTGGAGAATGAGTGCAAGGTTTTACTGAGTGGAAGTAGCTCTCAGCAGATGGATGTGAGCCAGAAGGCAGATGGAGTGGGAAGGTGGTTTTCCCCTGGAATTGGGCGGCTCAGTAACTGGGCTCTCCTCCAACCACCCCAGCCAAACTTTGTGTTGTTCCACAGGTCGATGGCCTGCTGGCATGTGCTGGTGCCTGTGGTATCTCTTCCACCAGTGTGTTCTTCTCAACGTCCATCCGCTTGTGTCTCTTCCTGCTACAATCTCAGGGCTTTTATAGCCACAGGATGGGGGCATGGTGGGCCAGGGTGGTCTTGGGAAATGCAACATTTGGGCCCAAAAACAGAAATGCCTGTCCTCACTCAGGTCCATGGGACAAGCCCGGGGGTAGAGGTATTGCCAGGGACCCACCATTCTCTACCAAGCAGTTCCCTGCCCACCTCCTTCAGGAGAATATGTATGCCTGGGGGTCCCTAAGGCCAGCATGCAGACTTACTTAATCCCCCTGGTTTTAGGCCCTTCAACACAGCTGCATCAGTACCCTCAAGAGCTTCCTGCTACACTTTTTCCAGAGGATAAACTGGGAAACATTTCTACAAGATACAACAGAGTAATCACCTGGCAATACAAACAAAGATGAGCAACTGGGAATGAGTGTTTTGTAGTCAAACTTTTAAACAATCTCCTTACTTTAGTGCAGTGCTTCAGCCTACCTTCTGTGACAGCACTGAGACAGAGGTGTGTCCAACAAATTGATTCTAGTCTTGTCACATCGCCCTCTACAAGCACATGGGTTTGCACATCCTCTGTTCTGCTAGGCGTCAGCACTCCATCTGCTTCCTGACTTAACAGAAACGTGTGAAAATCTCTCACCCACTACTCACTGTCCTTGAGGTTTAGCAACTTTTCAAAAGTCTTTTTCTTTCACTCTCATTTTAGGAGTTTGTAAAGAAGCAGTGAACCTATGTCCATCCTCCATATTTAACCAGGATTCCTGAGCTGCTCTTCAACTGCTTAGCACTCCCTGGGTACCCGCCTAGCAGAAAAATTACTTCTCTATTTCAAATATGGTGAAGATGTTTCTAGCTCAAAAATCTCACTCTATCAAACACATGGTCCTGAATTAGTATTGCTCAAGGCTGAGATTCAGACTTTAAAGGTTTGAAAATAAATACACAGACCTTGGTTATTTTGCAAAGATTGCTTCATCACACACACCAACTAACTGGTGCTGAACTCTCAGGATAATATGCCTTTAAAAACAGAGACAGCTCTCTCACCTCCCAATACATTATGGGGAATTGAAGTTTACACAAAGGAAACTAGCACTTTCCTAGATGAGTAAAACTGATCTAATCTATAACTACAGCTATCATCAAAGTAGATAAAAATTTTCAGTTGTTAAGTAAAAAAGTCACATTTCACGGTATAGACTGTTACATTCAAAAGTACATAAGGCACAAAACTTAAATGATTTATACACAGAGAAGTATGCTTGTTATATTAAATACCAAGCATTTCCAGGGAGAAAAAGCAGAGGTAAAAAGCTAGGAGAAACTTAAAAAAAAAAAGGCAGATTTAGAATAAAGGAACTGGAGAAACTAAAATCATTTTACGAATAAAAATTTGAGTATTTTCCAAAAATCAGCCAGGCACGATGGCAGGTGCCTGTAATCCCAGCTACTCGGGAGGCTGAGGCAGAAGAATCACTTGAACCCAGAAGACAGGTTGCAGTGAGCCAAGATCACGCTATCGCACTCTAGCTTGGGTGACAGAGGGAGACTCATCTCAAAAAAGTTTTTTGAGTACTTTCTACCAAAAGAAAAGATAAAAGTTTCTAATAATACAAGTCAGGCCACTTTGTCTATCATTTATACTGTTACTTATCTATTGAAAACTAGGGAAATAAAGCCTAGCTGACTTTTTAGTAGAAACTGACAAGCAGTCAATGGAATGCTGAGACCAAAAACAGACCTGCATACATATGACATGTATATATTAAGTGATTTTCAACAAAGGTGCCAAAGCAATTCAATGGTGAAAACAGTCTTTTCAACAAGTGGTAACGAATCAACTAAACAAAACTTTACCCTTGGCCCATATCATATCTAAAAATTAACTCAATGAATTAGCCTAAGTGGAAGAGCTAAAACTATAAAGCTTCTGGAAGAAAGAGAAAATCATAGAGAACAATTTTTCAAATATAATACAAAAAGCACAAGTATAAAAACAAGAATAAATTGACTTCATCAAAATTTAAAACTTGTTTTTCAAAAAACAGTCAAGAAAATAAAAAGGCAAGCCACAGACTATAAGATATTTGCGAAACTTATGTCTTACAAAAGACTTGTATTTAAAATACATAAAGAACTCTTACAACTCAGTAAAACAAAGACAACCCAATTAAAAAATGAACAAAAGATATGAACAGAAACTTCACCGAAGAAGGTATGTGGGTAGCAAATAAGCGCATGAAAAGATGATCGATGTTAGTCATCAGGGAAATAAGATTCTACTACAGACCCACTAAAATGGCTAAAATTAAAAAAGACTGACCATACCAAGTGCCGGCAATGATGTAAAGCAATTGGAAAGGTCAGTATACATTAAGAGAAAATCACCATCTATCACATACACTTAAATGTGAAATGTGAGGTGACAATACCAAAGTGGTACAAGCTGGCATGGAGAACTGGTTTTCAAGTATTATTTCGAGGACCTTTTTTAGGTTTCCAAAACATCACGCTATCCATGTTTAAAATAATGTAGCAAATTAAATTCTTTCTTTATAGTTGCACTTTTATAGTCTTTAAACAAAGACTGACTACAAAAAGTAAGTCTGGGTCATTTCACCTCCATTTGAATTAACTATGTTAAAGAATCACGACCTATTCAGCTTTATAGCACCTGTTCAGAAACAAAACAAATAAGATTTTTTTGACAATATTTTAAAATTCCACTTTCCACCTGGTTATCTCTTCTAAAAGAATCACAGAACTTGGGCATCACATAGTTTAGTCTTCCATGCAATGTAAGCTTATTTTTTTTTTGACCTGTCAGTTCACTGGATTCATATTTATTGACTTACCAACTATAGAGTTGGGTCTATACCCTGCAACAAAAACAGTCAAGGTTCCCTACCAAGAGAGATGACTTTGAAAATGAAAAACTGAAAACAGGACAGAAAATGTTTAATGTATACTACTTTTTGTTTTTAGGTTTACTACCCAGCTCTCATTCAGGTGCCCCAATTACTTAACAAAGTTAACACAATATTGATTTTCAGGGATTGCCAGCAACTACCCCATAGTACAAAGAATCCTCCATTGAGAATTACCTATGCTTTGCTATTACATTAAAAAAAAGAAAAAAACTTTCCTTCCTTTTCTGTAGTAAAGTTCATGGGTCATAAACTGGAATGTCTTTTCAAATTAAACACTGCAAATGCAACTGAGGTAACTGTAGGGTGCTTCGGTATAATTTAGAAAAGAACTTTGAATTGCACCAGTTATGAGTCCAGATGTCTGTACATGAGTCTAAATGCTGACAAATAGCCTAAATTACAAAATAAGCAGTTTCTCAATTAAATGAAATTTACAGATGTTTTCAAAAATAAAGAGCATAAGCCTAATGAAAACATAAAAAGGAATAATACAAGTCAAAGACACATTTAATCCCATAAGGTAAATATCAGCTATAAAGTTATTTTTAAAACCATAGATTGACAATCCAATTTTTAGAATGTCATTCAAATATAACGAGCTATCATACTAAAGTGAAACATGATTGCCAATTAACTCATTTGACCAAATTACAATTATTATAAGAAATATATAGGCCTAATCCAAAATGTAACTTCATCCAACTATAAAACTAAGAATTTGAGTTATCTTATTAATCCTAAACATGTTTAACCATATCTAAGAGTTTAGATTCTAGTATACTTAGTGACACCTATGATAAATATTCTCACCTGTTCAATGACATAAAAGGCAAATTCCAGTCTTTGTTTCTGGAGCATTGGAATCAGATGTAAGAAAAAAATTGGAAGATGTTCATGGCGATTACGGAAAGGAATGAGAACTGCCACCTTTAAAACAAAATAGTCATGTATGTAAATAAATAGAGTAGCACATCTTAGAGGTAAGGATAAAAATTAACCCTTGAAAACTTCTGATGGTTTTAAAGCCACATCCTTATGAACTTTCTCACCACAGATACAACAGTAAGCACACACGGAGAAAGCCCTTGCTGCATGCTGCTATGGTCTTATAAAGCTCAGAGGTAGAAGGAGCTCTGAAGGTTGTTCTAAGGATTGTGGTCTTTGACCCGTGAACACCATAAGAAACTATAGAAGGATTCTGAAAAGAGTGATAAATCAGATGTAGTGACTGCAAAGACTACTTTGGTGGCAATATGGAGAGCAGACTGGAGAAGACCAAAAATTGACTCCAGGAGCTGGTTGGGCAATTAATACAGTTGTTGAGAAAAGAGGTAATGGTAGCTTAAACTAAGAGGAAGATAAAGGAAAAGAGAAGTACATGGGTTTTCAACACATGTAAGAGGTAAGCTAGCAGGATATGGTTATCAACTGGGCATGAAAAGTAAGGGAGGGGAATGTATCATAAGAGTAACTTCTCGGTTTTAGAGTAGATCCTAAATAATAACTTTCCAGATTTTAAATTGAATTTAAAAGACATTTCACTTGAATATCTACTATCTTATACATGGTTTCTCTGTCCTAGATATATTTTTCAGAAATATAATAGAAACCAAAGTTTTCACACATGTATTCCAGCCACAGCATACAAAAAACCTCAATCATACATGATATTGGCCCAAAATAAAGGTGAAGTATGATAATATAATATTTTTCATTTAATCAAAATGCAGAATTAAGTTTCTGATAAATTTTTAAAATTTACTTCAGTGGTAGGATAATATTCAGTTTAAAATGAAATTGGTAACATACCATAACAAGAAAAGATGATGTAAGCAGCACAGAAATTTGTCTTTTATGAACCAAAGAAATTCGTTCTCATCCAAAAAGTAAAAGAAAAAAACACATACATGGAAATGAAAATCGTTTCTTAGTATATTAATCTTTCTTCTAATATGAAATTAAAAACCTAATGGGGCCGGGCGCGGTGGCTCACACCTGTACTCCCAGCACTTTGGGAGGCTGAGGCAGGCAGATCACAAGATCAGGAGTTCAAGACCAGACTGGCCAACATGGTGAAATCCCATCTCTACTAAAAAAATACAAAAATTAGCTGGGCATGGTGACTCGTGCCTGTAATCCCATCTACTTGGGAGGCTGAGGTAGAAGAACTGCTTGAACTGGGACCCAGGAGGTGGAGGTTGCAGTGAGCCAAGATGGCACCACTGCACTCCAGCCTGGGCTACAGAGCAAGACTCCATCTCAAAAAAAAAACAACCTAATGGAACTCTCAAATCCAAACTTAAAAACACCATTTATATAAAACGTTTTAATGTAATACTAGAATAAATGAATGATCATCAGTCATCACTAATTCAAATCCTCTATTTCTTGGATCCAAACTTTGTCATACAATCTAGGCCTCCTTACAATTTAGATTTTGCCCTTGAAAAAGCTAAACTGGTTTCTAAATTACTTTTCTCAGCAACTTCCTAGCTAAGCTGCTTTTATTATTATTGCAAATTTTCTAATAAAATTGAAATTAAAACAAGTTTTCTACAGATCATAAATTCCAAAATGATTAGATTTTCAAAAAAAAAAAAAAAAAACCACAACAGTGAAAGTATATCTAACCAAAATACCTCTGTGTTACTCTATAATTTGGATTTTTTAAATATACAATCTAAACTGGTTGTAACAGAATATTGTGAAAGATTAAATCTATGATTTACTAAAATTTTACCTATACCAAATAAAGTTTATTAATAAATGAATGCAAATAATTGAGAATTAATAAGCTTTGCACCTAATCCTTTTAAAATCAGGACATGACATTAGGTATCATCAACAGAAAATAATATTTACCCATGTATTTTACATTACCAGGATCACAGACGGGAGAAATGTTTAAATTATTTAAAGTTTCACTTACAAAGAGAACAAAAGATGGTTTAGTAAAATTGAAGATATCTGAACTATGAACTCCACCATTCATTTTTCTTTAATGCTGATGGAATACCAAAAAAAAACAGACAATGGCTGCTATGAGGCTGATGTTTTCATGATTATATTAATTACTGCATATCTATCTGGTAAGTGGTAGGAACTAAAGAGGTCTGGTGCCCCTGCCAGCCCAACTTTGGGTCCCGTTCCTGTTTGGTTTTCCCATAAGGTCTCCCTTGGCTCAGGAGCCTGAGGACCATGAGGCTATCCCAGCAATACCAACCCAACACCCAAGACCTCTTTCTTGCCCTCATGCAATGGCTGCTAACTATGCTGGAACTATATACTGAGGGAGACATTGGTATTCAGTGCCAATGGCTGGCATATTCAAGTAATTCCCAAACCAAAACAACTGCCAAATCAGCTCAGGGGCCCCTAGGTTTACTTTTAGGATGGGAAAGTGCTATGAAAAGTAAAAGGAACAAACGGGGTTAGATGGTGAGTACATATCGCACCACTGACCTTATCTAAGGCATATCCATGTGATACCATGTAGCTTAATAAGTCAAGCCTGCTCTTCTTGATTTTGCATTTGGCCACATGTCAATAAGCTGTAAAAGCAGTTAAGACCAATTATAGATATTTGAGGGAAGAAATTATTAAATGGCTGCAGAGTCCTGATTAAAGACAGTGCGTATTAATTAAAGACAATTAGATTGAGTGATGAGCTGAACATATAAGGATAAAGTTCTAGCTCCTAATCATCTCTTCAATGAAGTATTTAAATATCAAGAGTTCTTTTTTTTTAATCTTACAAAGAAACTGGCAAGGTAATAAAAGAAAGAAATTACCAGTGTCTTGGCAAATTCAAATAAGCTAACCTAACGTGTTAATAGCAAATAGATGTCTAAATTTTCATGGGAGGGTTATTAAAGATTGTGAATACGTGACAAATCTAAAGCAAAGATTTTTATTAAAAGAAAGCTAAGCAATATCTTAAAAATTCAGCTGGCTCATCCCTTCTTGTGTCTATGAAAGAATGTTCTCCATAGTTTACAGTTTTTTGTCTAGAAAAGATCTGTGTTCTGTGATCATTTATTTTAAGGCTTAATAGCCTGTTTCAGATCATTCATTCTTCTCTGTGCCCTAATTTGCTGTTTGAGCCACTCTCTTGTTGATATACCTCCAGTGGAGATGGAGAACATCTTGTCATAATCTTCTGATAAAACAACACTTCATCTTCCCGAATCTCTCCTCACCACCTCTTGCTCACGCAAAATTATTCCATTCAGTTTGCTCCTACTTTAAAACCACAAATCTTGCTGAACGTATTCACCATTTTGTCCCTTGCTTATTTTTTCATATATACACCATGAGGAGATAATCAAGAAAAATGTTTATCACATCAATTTCTCCCACCAAGTTTCTGTCCTACTTTCAAATTTTCAGCACACCACCAACTACAGTGTCCCTAAATGACATGGCTTTAGACTCAGTAACCTTAAGGTGAATCTAGCTATCTGCCACTGAGTAAGTAGAAGCTAGTAAGCTCTTGTTCTCCTCCAGTGTTTTTAGTTCCATCTTCCTATTCCTCCTCATTTCCAGCACCTACAGAAGCAGTTCTCAAACTGGAGGCACTTGGTTAAAAATGCAAGTTCTTGTTCCTTCCTACCAAAAGAATCAGAATGTTTGAGGAGTGAGTTCAAGAATCTGCATTTTTTTTCTTCTACAGATGGAATCTCATTCTATAGCCCAGGCTGGAGTGCAGTGGTGTGATCATAACTCACTGCAGCCTCAAACTCCTAGGCTCAAGTGATCCTTCCACCTCAGTCTCCCAAAGCACTGGGATTACAGATATGAACTACCACACATAGCCAAAAATCAGCATTTTTACCATATGCCTCAAGTAGTTCTGAAACAGGGGCCAGAACTCATCTTTGAGGTACACTGGACTAAACTCCAGGCCTCTGGGTAGACAAAAGCATCAAGCATCTGCCTGGTTCTTGAAGCCTGGAAGTTATAGACCAAAGTTGTTCATCAAGCCCTCCATCTGAAATCTGAATGGAAAGGCAATGTCACAGGTGAACAATTCACTTTTAATGACCTGCAAAGTATCCTCATGTTCTTCTTTAGATATATGCTTGCCCCATAAGGTGTCCAATCTGTGCAGAAATCTTCCACTCAAACCTGCAGCACTCACAGATACTGAGGAATTACTGAAATTACCAGTTTTGAAAGAGATCTCAGTTCTAATTAATTTGCCATCAACTAACTTCACTGGTATTTTTTCTCACTTAAAAAAGGGGCCTCAAATATTAACAATCAAGTTGACGACAAATGTTTAACATAAATCTAGTTATTTCTTATTTCCCTCTCTCTCTTCACTGTTCCAATATGAGAATGGAATATTATCAGTAAGCAGGCAGAGACAGGCAAGGGGAGAAACTATTTACTAAATATTTAGTGAGTTGATAGTTATATAATATTCATATGAGTATAGTTCACCTCTGAATAATCTCCAAAATTCCTCTCATACCTTTAGTTGTATAATTCTGAACTAGAGAGTATATTCTGAGAAGGATTTGCTAAAAATTGAAATAAAATCAGTATTATCATATAGTTCCTAAATAAGTTAATTTATTTTTATTTTTATTTTGAGACAGAGTCTTGCTTTTTGCCCAGGCTGGAGTGCAGTGGGGCAATCTCAGCTCACTGCAGCCTCAACCTCCTGGGTTCAAGCAAATCTCTTGCCTCAGCCTCCTGAGTAGCTGGGATTACAGGCATGTGCCACCATGCCCAGCTAATTTTTGTATTTTTAGTAGAGATGAAGTTTCACCATGTTGTCCAGGCTGTCTCAAACTCTTGGCCTCAAGTGACCTGCCCAACTCAGCCTCCCAAAGTGCTGGGAATACAGGCGTGAGCCACTGTGCCCAGCCAAAATAAGCTAATTTTTAGATCCCTGAATTAGTTTTCCAGGAAATCCTTTCAATACTGTTACCTACTGAGTCATATGTAGTTTATAGTCAGTTTACTAATATCCCTAAATAGGAACTACTCATGTGATACAACTGTCTCCTGGAAAATGAGAAGAAAACAAACAAAAAAATTTTAAATCCATCTGGTATAGATGACCGGAAACAGGACAAGTATACTTCACTTTTCCTATCCCAAACTGTTCCACTAGTATGCCACCCAGAGCACACCTGAGCAGTGTGCTACATCCTGTACAAACATCTGTCTAAGCATCAACCACCATGCTATGCCATAGCCTCGGTGACTGAGTGTGCTTCTTTTTCCATTAACATTCAACATACACAATCAGCACCCAACTGTTAAAAATAATTTATCTGCCCAGGCTATTTTTAAAGGGTAGAACGTATGTAAATTGGGCTGCATTTCACAAAGACACAAATGTGAGGAAAATCAATCAAGAAATATGAAGAGATTCATTTATTAAATGAATCCCAAAGCACTGGGATTACAGATATGAACTACCACACATAGCCAAAAATCAGCATTTTTTATTAAATGAATCTGATCTGGGAAACAGCATAAAGCAATTATAAAATAAAATGTTTTGCTAAAATTGGTACTGGAATCCATTTAAGTAGCTTCACAACTTGCTCAAGGCAATAAGAAAGCTGAACATTTAGTGAATCATTTGTGACAAGGCCAAAAAGGCTTTTATTTACCTTATAAAGTCAGTTCAACAAAACTGTGTTTAGTGCTTACCTTACACAAGACAATGCACTCTGTGTTGGGAATACAAATATAAATAATACACATCTTCAAACACAAAGAGTTCATGATAGAGTCAGAGGGTCTTTTTCATGAGTTTAACAGCATATGATTTTCCTTCCTACTAGTGATTTTTTTGTGGGGGTGGTTAACATACAAATATTCTAGAAGCATACTGTTTTAAAAGGGAAAACTGAAACTGTTTCCAGATCAAGGCTACATCACGATCCTTTAGGAAATAACATTTAATCAGTTGTAATTTTCATTTGAATTACATAAATGCTATTTCTTACTCAAGTGTAATGATATTAGATAAATATGCACTTATTAATCAATTTCCTAGTTTTGAGGGCAAGTCTGGTTTAAATTATGGCTTTCAATTTTTTTTAAAGCAGCAGAGACAGACCCACCCCCTTAGTTTTTCAACTAACTAACTGAATAGAACTCTGATAAAAGACTGAAAGCTTAGGCTGTGCCTTCCAAAGCTGAGAAGAGCCCAAAGTCCAACCTTTCAAGTCCAACAGTGATCTCTGAGCAGTCTCTTTAGAATCTTGGATGCTGAGAAACAGAGCTTGAAGACCCCAATGCCAGCCAGACCAAACTGAAAATCAGGATATTAATATCCTGCCAGTTAGTTCTCACAATTCCAGAAATTGGTGACGCTATGCCTGCAGGTGTCAGTAGTCATTAGGGACAGCTGCAGGAGACAGGGAACTCACAGCCTCTCTTCCAGACAGAATAGAACAACAAAAAAAATCTATTTTCCAAGCCAAACTCAAGTCACGTATTTATTACCAGGAACTCAAAGATAACGAACCGAGCACCTATTTTGTATATACACAGGTGCATTTACAGTCTTCACACATAACACTTAAATCACATTTGAATTATAAATAGTAAACATTAAAGACAAAATTTTGATGTTTTAAATGTATTAAGACTTAAAGAGATTTGTCTCTGTATTTTGAATCAAGCACATTCTTTTCTCAAATGCGCAGTAATGGTTAAATTGCTTATGAAAAGAATTTACCTCACCTTCCATCTGGGTTTACAGTCTTTTGGCCTCCAATGACCCCCTGGCTCGATATCTAAATCCTTGGAGAAGAGCTGATGAATTTCATCAAAACTGACTTCACTTACATTGACATTGAGGAATCCTCCTACAAATTCAAAATGTGAAGAACTGTTTTAATATTTTTTGCCTCAAAGATCTAGTAAAACAAATAATCAGCAGGGTGATGGCATAACTAGTTGCCAGGACAATACAGTTTATTCCTGCTACCACCACAAAATTATGAATAGCACCCCTTTCACTTTTAGTTTCAATGATAATATACATGGTCACCCTACTATGTTCGGTAATCAGCCAAAGAAATCAAATTCTTTTTTAAGTAAACCTTTGCTTTTGGGTAATACATTGAATAATTTAATATTCTTTGGAAAATGTTTGCATGTCATTGTAACATTGCAATATAACAACTATTCAAGTATTTTAATACCACTTTTAGTTTTCATATTTTCAACACAGGGGACACAACAGCACAGTACTTAAGAATGAAATAAGCAATCAGATTGACTAGGAACCAACTCCTAGCTTCTCTTGGGAAAATTATTTAACTTCTCTGTGCCACAGCTTCCTCTTCTGTAAAAGGGACAGTGATGCCTGCCTCCCAAGGTGGTTGTATCCACTTGATGAAATTATCTGTGTGAAGGATCACATGCAGTGTCAGGCATTAGGTACAATCAACAAATGTTAACTACTATTACTGTTACCTACTGACATTTCTTAAGAGGGAATTTGCAAACAATTCAAAGCATTGATTCTGAACACTTAACATATATCAGGCCCCTTGGCATACAAAACTGAAAAAGCACTTCTAAGATATTTCTAATAGGAACTCATTCTCCAAATTAACAAATATATGACATTACTGGAGGTGTTTTTACTAGTAGTAAACTAGTAGACTAGTATACATTAGAAATAATGTATACCATTGAAACAGGAATGAATCTTGGCTGGAAAACCACTTCCACTAACCCTAAAACAGAACTAAAAATCAGGAAGCCTCTGTATCTCCCCCTGATTTAAAATAGCTGCATGATCACTAACATCCCTATCTTCAATGATTTCACTGTTAGAGAGAAAAGAATGTAGAAAGCTATTGAAGCAAAACTACAGATCATCTTTTAGCAGTTTTAATGTCATTTGTTAACTTCCAAATAGGTACAAATTGCTCTGGAGCACCCTCCAGTCAAATTCTTCTCTCTGACCTCATCTCATAAAATACCAACGAACAAATGTTGAGGTTTCCATTTCGAGTCTTCTGAATTTCATGTGGCCACAATTTCACATAAAAAACACTCAGTTCCTCTCTAGAGGGCCTCTTTCCTCCTGCTATTCTGTATTTCAGGAGTTTTCACAATGGTCTCTCTTCCTGTCCCCACTTCTTCCTAACCAGGCAGAGCTGTCAGTAGCCTCCAGAGGCATGCTAGAGAGTATTTTACATCGAAATGCCTGCTTCACAGAATAAGTTAGGAAAAAAACTGCAATTTTCTAATGCCTGCCTGCTCTACTGACAACATTTGTGGTCTTTTATAACCACTCAGCCTTCAGTGTGACAAGATACGCATAAACTAGCTAATCTTAGAAAGGTCAGATTTATCCAAAAGCAAGAGAAACCTATGAATTTGCAGAGAAAGAGTAAGTAAAATGGAAGATTGATCAGTCAACCTAAGTACAGACTATCATGACTCAGCTGACAAAGAACAGAATCTAACATTGTAATCAAATAAAATTTACACAAATAAATCTGATACATTTAATAGTATGCATGATTGCTAAAATGATAGTAATTAGGCTAAATAATAAGCAGTTCATATAAGTAACTGAAGCTGACATTCTTTCTGCACTGTTAAACCAAATTTTTTGTCTTTTTTCCAGCTTTATTGCTTCAACAGCTGTAATCATCATTATTGTCAGCAGTTTTCTCCAGCATCATTTGCAGTTTAATTTCCATCTCTAACGCATATGTGCTGGCAAGAGACAGGCTTTATTTCTTTCCCTCAATAAAGAGGGCTTCCTCTGTCCATCACATATTAGGATACCCATGCTCGAGGTATCCTAAGTTCACACTCCTTGGTCTGTGCACTCCCACCTCATCCACACCTTTCAGAGTCCATCAGCAGCTTTCCTATGTGCTTGTTGCCCTTTGCTCTGAAATCCTAATAACGTGCTGATTGAAAGCCATAGATTGACCTGGTGGAATGCTCCCCATGATAATAGGAACATCGCTATACTAGGGAGTGTGGGCAGCCAGGCCTCCCAGGACAGGTATTGTCACCACTGGGAACAGCGAAAGTGTGATCAGAGACAGGAAGAACAAACACTCATCACTGGGGTGGAGTGGTATTAGGGAGAAAATCGGATACATAGGAAGGGAAGGGAAAGGGGCATGTAATAAAAAGAGTGGCCGGGAAGAAGTACCCTGTAGATAAACTAACGGTGGTGTGCCTTCCAAATCATCCTCAAGAAGGACCTCTCTCAGGGATCCTGTGGTTGGAGGAGGGAGGACTCGGGCTCTCCCAACACAATCACTTTCGTGGTTTTTGCGTACTCTTTTGTCCCCTTTAGGTTTCACTCAAGAAAGCCTTCCACTGCTTTACCAACAAAACAAAAAGCATCAGAAAACCTGCTATGAATGATGCCAGGAGAGGAAGCCTCCTTCTTGTAAAGAAGGAAGCCATCAACTTGGCCAGCCTCCTTTATTTCACTTGCTGAGCTTTCAAGGGCAGCTGAAGAGATCCACTGAACTCCACAGAGAGCCAGTCTTCACTCTCCCCTGTGCTGAATCTGAGATTTTTTTGTTGTTGTTCTTAATCCCAGATATGACAGTATAAATCTGAGATATTTAAATGGTACAAGTGGTTTCTTTCCCAGTTAAAGATCAGAAAATAAATATAGACTGAAATCCATTTACCCAGCAATGCAATAATTTACCAAATACTGAATTTCACTATTTTGAAGGTGGTGCTGGGGTCAGAAAGGAAAGAGCAGGAGAATTGAGTGTCTAAAGAATGGAGGGGCTGCCAAGTACCTAGAGGGTCAAGGTGAAGGACAGGGAACTCAAGTCACCTGGAAGCTACCTTTCAGTCGTGTGTGCCAAACTGCTTCTGTCATGTGTGAGAGTAACTTAGTTGCACCATTGGTTATGTAGGACATTTACTATAATTTCCTAATGCTGAATTTGCAAGATACAGCAATGCTGCCCATCTGGGAAAGCTAGGCACGCATGGGCCCAAACAAGGGGCTTACCGTGCCACGGATGATAATGTACATGGCATGATTTAGGATTTTGTTTTTTCAATTAAAATATAATTCTTAAAATAACAAATATTCAAAACATATGAATTATCTATATTTATATGTTTCTAACATTTCAAGTAAAATTTAAGGCATATAATCTCCAGAGAGAGAACTGTTTGCTCTATAAATCAATAATTTTAAATGACTATTTCATTTTGTTTGGAGTCTATATCTATTTTTTGGTATCTAAAACCTAATTCTAGATATGTTGGCTTTTGTCTGTTTTACCCTCAGGGTTTTAAATGTGCACACCTCAAAGCTCTGATGACAGTGTCAGAGAAAGACCTGAATTTCCCCTAGAAAGGTCCCTTAAGGCAAATTCCTCTCCAAAGCTGGAAAAGCATTTTTATGATAAGATGGGACATTCCCTCCCCCATCCTCTGTGCTGCCTTCTGAATACAGCTCTGAGGCTGAACAGTTATGAGTCATCCAGCTATTGGTCACCTCCTGTCCTTTCTGAAGTTAACACCAGACATTTGCCTATGTCAAATGCTTTACTTAAGCTTCTAGAATTTTACAACCTCTGCTTAACAAACTATTTCTTACTCAAGTGTATTCTTGAAGCAACCAAACCTAAGCATTCTAAACATAAGACAGAGCATTAGTCACACATCCCCACTGCCAAAGGCAATGCCTGGACATTGAATGAATGAATGAAAGAATGAGTAGGAAGATTCCTGTCTCGTCCCTGTTTCCACCTTCCTGCATTTCTACTCCCAGGCTCCATCAGGTGCTAACATATTTCTTTAGGACATTTATGCAAAACTATGCATCCAACAAAGGCCTAATATCCAGAATCTATAAGGAATTTAAACAATTCAACAAGCAAAAACAAATAACTCCATTTAAAAATGAGCAAAAGATAAGAAATTCTTAAAAGGAAACATTCAAGTGGCCAACAAACATATTAAAAAATGCTTCAAATAACTCATCATCAGAGAAATGCATATTAAAACCACGATAAGATACCATCAAATACCAATAGGAAAAGCCATTATTAAAAAGTCAAAAAACAACAGAAGACAAGGAGACACATAGACTGTTGGTGGGAATGTAAGTTAGTTGAGCCCCTGTGGAAACCAGTTTAGAGATTTCTCAAAAAACATAAACCAGATCTACCGTTTGACCCAACAATCCTATTACTGTGTAAATATCCAAAAGAAAATAAATCATTGTACCAAAAAGACATGCACTCTTATGTTCATTGCAGCAATATTCACAATAGTGAATTCATAGTGACACCCAGCTCTGTGTCCAGAACCTCAATCACAGTCACCTAAAAATGACTGGCTTTCAACTCTGACACTGTGCCCTTTCATTAAAGCCTCCTTCCCTTTCACCTTCCACCATCCTCCTCCCACAAAAGTCCCTCTTCAATTTCACAGAGACTTGAAGTCCTCTCTGCTGTCTCCACATTTTCCTCTATCTGGCCTCTGTATAAAATGGTTTGCTAATTTTAGTGTGTGCCTAAGAATTACCAGCTGTGCTTGTTTAAAATGCAGGTGACCGACCACATCATCAAAGTTTGTGTCAGCTGAATGTGGGTCAGTTGGGTCAATTGACCCAAAAGTGACAGTTTGGGTCAAGTTTACGGCCACTGGGTTTACCCAAACACATTTCAGCAGCTTAAACTACCCACCATTGAGGAAAAGCTAGAACCCACTCTCCAAACCCCTCTAGCAGGTAGGAGTGCTCATGTGACCAAACGTACCTGTAGAATGGAAACAGTAGCAAACAACGTAAGGACAAGGGTACTTTGCAAAACTATCTTTCAAGTAAAAGTGGTGGCAGAAGCTTCTAGCTTTATGGAACCAAAAAGTGGCACTTCCGGTTCCCAGACCTGAGCAATCCTGGTAGGAGGTGTGAGCCCAGACAAGTAAAAGGAGATGCTTCGAAGTGGTCTGAGTCTTGATCTGGCTGCTCAATCTCTCAACCTAATTCTCTAGACACCCAGGTTGTCTCTGGGCTAATATATTTTCATGAATTCTTTTTTCTCTTATATTAGATAAAGTATATTTTACAGTTTGCAACCAAGAACGCTGACTTTCGCAAACAGTCTAGGGTTTAGCTCAACCTTCACCCAATCACAGTACCTACACATCCACAAACACCTTATCCACCACCCCTCAACCTGCCACACCTGGGCTACAGGTCCCAGCCTCGGAGCAGCAATTACCCATGCTCCAATTCTCTACCTAATAAACAGCACTGAAGAAAGCACATAAGCATATAGATTAATACCATCACTTAAGTAGCAATACCTAACATGCTGCCTCAAGCACAATAAGCTTTCAGCAAAAACAAGTGTCACTTTTTTTTTGTATTGTGACTCCACCAGGATGGGGCAGGGGCTCTCCAGGCTAATCTGTTAGTCGCCTTTTATTTATAATTGGTTGACTCCACTTTTCATTGCCTACAACAAGTTTTTTAATACTTACTCCTCCCGTTCAAGCTGCTCAGTCCTTCCTGGCCATCCCCTCAGGGACATGCAGCCTCCTGCTTTACCAGGGAAACAGTAGCAGCAGGCACAAGTGTCTCCACCTCATCTCCCAATGAACCGAGGGCTTCCTCAGGGGAGGAGGGGTTCCTCAGGCTTTCCACACTCACTCTTCAACCTGAGGCATTGTCTCCTTTCACTTTCTAACCTGGCTCTGTGGAGACCTCCTTTGTGCTTCTCCTTCATCCTGCCCAGCTCTCTTCTCTCCATCCTTTCTTTCCATGATGCCTACAACAGGCTCGAGTCCATCTCTTCTTAAAGAGCTTTTCTGTTACCCCCACCTCCTCCAGCTCTTTTACCCCATTCTCCTTCCCTTTGCGCCAAACTTCTTTCACCTGTGGTCATCACACACATCTGACTCACTTCTCAGGACAGTCTACTTTGCTTCTTTCCCAACCGCTTTACTGAAATCGGGCTTGCTGGGGTCTCCATCCATTTTTTGCACCAATTAATGGCCCTTTCATGGTCCCTCACTCTCCCTGCTGTCTGGAGGTGTGTGACAAGACAAAGCAGTCTCTTTCTGGGATGTGCTCCTCCCTGGCCCCCCAGACACCACCCTCTGGCTTCTCTAGGTTCCTGTCTCGCTTTCTTCTGTGAACTGCCATTCACCCCACAAGTACAGATCTTCTCAGGGACTCACTCTCAGCCTTCTTCCCATCTCACTTCCTCCAATCTTCAGTCCACATCGGACTCCAAGTTAACCCTCCTGAACTTCAAACAAAACAGCCCGAACGTAACTCATTCACTTCCCCATCTTCCAAATGTGATGTTTACCCTGTACACTTCAGTTCATGGTCACCAAGTCAGAAACCTGGAAATTAACCCTCACTCCTCAATTAGTCACCACATCTGGCCAATGGCACCCAATAGGTCATTTTTTGTGCCTCCTCCTCTCTCCAACGCCACCGCCTTGGCACATGCCTTGTCGTTTCCTCTCGGCTCCCTGCAGCAAGCTCCTCATTGGTCTCCTGGCCATCCCAGTATTTCTCCATTCTCACCCATTTTTCAGCTTCTCATCTGAATAACCTTCCTAAAATACAATCCTAGTCCATCATTCACCTGACTAAAGCCTTCGATGGTTCTCCATTTCCCTAAAGCAGTGAGGTTTTTTATTTTTGCTTTTGGCTTTTTTTTTGCCCCTAGACTCTTTGAAAATCATGCACTCTTATCTGTGAGAAATGCACACAGGCTCATAAATCAACCCTCTGCATATAAGCTCACAGGCTCTGCTCCCGCCGAAGCTCACCTCACGGATGCCAAGGAATGATGGAACCCACAAGGCTCTCGGATTCCTCAGTCCTTTACACAAGACCCTTCTGGCCGGCTTCATTTCCCATACATATCACTTACACACCCTCTCTGGGCAGAGCTGACCACTATCCAGTACGGGAATACACACAGTCTCCTCGTGCTGATGCTGTTCTCAGCTATCTTGTAAGACCCAGTTCTAATGACGCATCTCTCTGACACTGTCCTTCCCCTTCCAGAATAAACTGCTGTTTGCCTTTTGTCACAGTCATAACCTTTTCATAACATGCCTTTTCCAAGTGTGTTCCCTGCTCCGAGGTGCCACACACATGACCATGTTCAGCTTTCCCTTTCCCTTGCCTGCTTCTATGAACAACACTGGGCCCACTGCATAGCAGCTGTCGTCCATCAATGACTTGTTGACTCTAAAATGGCTCCCATCTCATTTTTTTTTACGATAAACATATGTATAATGGTTACATTAGCATTACTTGAGTTTTGCTGAAGTTTGTTTATCTTTTCCTTTTTTGCTGATTTTCATTTGAATTATTTAAATTCACCTCAAAAATTCCTTGAAGCTTTTGTTATATTCATAAGGTTAGCAACTATAGAAACTATTAGAGTTAAACCATAAAGGGAACTATTCCACAAATAGTAAGAACAGAATATATAAGGTCACTGCAAATGCATTCTATTTGAATAAGAATTAAAAGATAGGAAAACTAAAGGTAAGTCTATTTTCAGTCTAATGCAGAGTATGCAATTGACATTTTCCATTTCTACCTCACTCATACAAATGAAAATCAAAACATCCACACTAAGCACTTATTAATTTTTAGCCTTCAACAAGGTGAAACTTCTATTTTACTTTGTTAGCACAAAGAATCTTACATAAATCCAATAAAGCTGAATGTGGATTTGCTCTTTGGAGAATCTGTAAATACTAACAAGGAAGAAGTATTCACTCATACTCTTCATATAAAAAAATACACATTAAAATAGATTTCATAGTGTAATTAGCCACTATTGAATATGAAACACTGCTGAAATGTATGAAACACATTTTATCTGAATTCCAATTTGAAAAATTCACTTCATTTTTACAGAAATCCAGTGCCAGTGTTTCCATTGCTATACTAGGTAAAAATCAAAGAGGTTTATAACAGGATAATCAAATACACTCATGTTAAGCTTTAACTTCACGTTTAGTGACTGTAAGTAAATATCACTCATACTTGAATGGTTTTCATCCAAGTAGATCTAATTCTTACACAAATCCCTTCTAATTATTATTTGGGAAAGACTCATATTCAATTTATTTGTGTGACTATCATAATAAGATTTTATACTTGTGCATTTTATCACATTGTTCTCTATTATCAATGAAAACTACCTTTTTAAGTAAAAAAATTTAAGGATGCATAGCTTAGAGTAAAACTTCCAAATTCCATACATCTCTCCTAGGTGTCTCATTCCCTTGACCACTCTAAAGTCCAGCTCTATTATTCAAAGAAGTAGAGAGAAGGAAAGGGAGAATCAAATTAATGCCTCTCAAACTTCAAGCACTGTGCTTCATTCAATCCTTTCCACATTCTGCAGGTGACATCAGAATCCCAGGTTTTACAGACAGGTACACTAAGTCTTCACTTTGTGGAGGTCACAGGACTAGTGAAGTGCTCTGTTGGGCAGCTCATGCAAGGCTCTCTCCGCAGAAGTCTCGTTATGTTGGCTGCACCCCTGGCTCCTTTCTAAAGCCTTATCTGTATGTGGCTGTATTTTCTACCAAATCACCCTACCACCATGGCCAGTACTAACTGGGCACAGGATTGGGGCAGGACCCAAAGTTGGCAACCCATGAGAGGACCTGCTGTGAAAAGATGACTGGCCACACCAGTATGATTCTCTCTTACAAAAGAATGCAAGGATCCCAGGGAAGCAGGAAGAAGGGGCAGTAGCACTGAGGCCCTTCCCCATCCCCTGGTGAAAAGGCAGTGCACAGCGGCCACACATGACGCAATCTCTCAAGCGCCATGACAAAGAAGGTACAATGGGCTGTAGGGCTGAAGGAGAAGAGTACCAGCATGAGGAACTGGCAGACACATGCTTTGAAATAGAGTTTAATTAGTACTCATAAAGCACTAATTAAAGAAAATGGCAACTAAACCAAGAACAGAAAGATTTCCTGAAACTATAAACCTTGAATATGCAAATTATGAAAATGAAATTATTGTAATCAATATTTCAACAGAACATTACCCAGTGGTTTCAGCATTATACAGATAAAAATACTCATTTTTAGGAAAACAAGGCTGCAGTAACAAAGTAACAGTAGCCACAAAAATCACTGAGTTTATATCAATTTATATACACCAATATAAATTGGTATAGCTGCTGCTTTATTATGGTACAGGAAAGAGACAGTAAGATTAGAATAACCTGAAAAAATTTTTTTAATACCAGGGCCCAGGCCTACTACTCTGGATCAGCAGGTCTCAAGACATGGTCCGAGGCTCTGTGGCAGCAACATCACCTTGTGGGACCTGTTAGAAATGTAGATTCTCAGGCCCACTCCAGACCTGCTGAGTCTGAAACTCTGAAAGCAGGACCAGCAATTTGACAAGACAATCCAGATGATTCTGAGGTACCCTCAAGTCTGAAAGCCACAGCCTTAGATGATCTTAAAAGGTCAATATTTCTTTTTATTATTGATATATAATATCTATCAACAATAAACTAAGACAAATCCTACATATATGATAGGCAGAAGCTGATTTCCTCAATTAAAAAAGCTCATGTAAAGAATACAAAATACAGATACAAAATACATCAGAATGTGGATAAAAATGCAATTCAAAAAGATGTTTATTTAAATATTTAATTATCTCAAATCCAAGATACAAACTTATATGTACAAAGTATGCTTAAAAATCATGAGGCAGGGGTAGAAGACATACAAAAAGAATGCCAAAATAATACCTGTGTGACTTCTGAGTGTCGAGAGTACAGCATAGTTTTTTTTTTTAAATAATGATAATGTATTATCTTCATAATTTAAAAACTATATAAAGTACAGTAGCTTTATCATTACCACACATTACACATAAAGGTTAAAAACAAAATAGTAAAATCATTAGAAGGAAATAAATGATCCTCAGGGTACGAAAAGCTTTTAAGACCAAAAAAAGGCAAAACCAGTTAAGTAAAGTGATTAAAACATTTGAAATCATAATTTTAAACTTCCATAAAATAAAAGACAAAACGAGAAACCCAGGAATGTGAAAAGATGCTTATGAAACACACAGCAGACAAAAGGCCACCGCCAGAATATAAAGAATTCCTAGAGATCAATACCAATACCAAATAACCAACCAGGAACTGATAAAGCCCATGATGCAGCAAGTCACAGAGAGAAAATTTAAAATCACAAACACGGAAAACTCACTCAAATCCACCAGTAATGAGGGAAGTGAAAATGGAAACAATAAGAAACCATTTGTTAATCTTTCAGATTAGCAAGAATTTAAAAGTCCATCAATGTCAAAGTGGTACATTCATGCTTGGATGTTAGGGATATAAATTGGTATAGCTGCTTTTGAGAGCAATTGACAAAACCTGGAAAAACTGAGCCAACCTACCCAGCAATTCCACCATGAGCCATCAACCCTGAAGTACACATACATATATGCAAAGGAAAACCCACACTCTGTTGTTCTTTATACCAAATATATATATACATAAATTTTTGTTGTTGTAGCTATTTTGTGATAGCAAAAAAGTTGAAACAACCTAAATGTAAATCAATGGGGAAACAGGTAAATGAGATGTGATGCATTTATACAAAGACATACTACACAGTCATATTTAAGGGAAATAAATTAGGTCTATATGTAATAACATAGGCAGTTCTCAAGAAAGCATATGAAAAAGCAAGTTATAAAAATGAAAGGTACGGTATAAGACCAATTTACATAAATACCCCTTCGAAAGAATATCTATTTTCTATAGAAACATCTACGTAAAAAACAATTTCCATAACCTGTAAAAATACACAGCAAACTCTCAGTGGAAGTAAGGTTACTTCTGAGGAAGAAATGGAGAGCCAGCATTGGAGAAAGTGATCAAAAAGGACTGGCTTAATCAGGAACATTTTAACATATTCAAAAGGAGACTACAGATTAGTTACTCTCTTAAACACTGTTTTAAAAGAATTTGGACATAAGTAAATCAAAGTATTAGTTTTTAAAACTTGGTGGGAGAAGTATGGGTATTTGTCATTTTCCCCTTAGTATTTTTCTTTAGCTTTTCAATCATCTCCCTTCAAAAAGCACTTTGCCAAAAAAAAAAAAAAAATTCAAATAACATGCTGTGTAATATGAACATTAGCACCCACAGTAATGACCTGATCCTGATGTGCTCATATCATGTGGTTTTTATGACTGTACAACACAAGTAAACAGTTAAGTCACAATTAGATGACGACTTACGCATGTAAGGCAGTTTTTCTGGACAGGGGAGGTATGGTAAATACGTGAAGTTTTCCGGAAGATACGTTGTTGTTTGAACAAGATAATCACTTGAATTATTGCCTTCAGGATAATCTTGGAGAGAGAGAAAAGAGTTACAAAAAAAAAAATGCCTTTTGCTTTGTCCCTGGAATGAAATATGTCACTGTCTCTGTGAGAAAACAACAACATACAATCTACAGAAGTACTTCAAATCAATTATCTTTAAAGAACTAGAGAATAGCAAACTGCTGCTGAGAACAGACCTCTCAGCACAATTTCCAGGAGATATCTAGAGAGCAGTACACCCTTATCCTTGCACACAGACATAGCAGTCCCATTTGCAACCACATGAGAACACCTGCTCCCATCCCTCCCCTGGCTGAGCTAGATCTAAAGGGAATGTGAAAGTATACGGAATCCCCTCCACTATGGCACAGCTAAGGGTATTCCAAACCGCCACATGCTGTTACTAGCATCCACAGAGCAGAGGGGTGGGAGTAATGTTTTCTTACCACCTCACCCTGTAGAAATGAGATTTACCCACTCAACTTACTTTTGTAATACAGCTTATTTTAAACCTTTAAATTAGTCATTCCCAGCCTGTGGGCTGCAGCCCCGTGGGAACCCTAGAGCTATTATTACATTAGGTCCATTATCTTTAGAGTCAGCAAGATAAACTGCACAAAGGGCACCAAAGTCAAATGTCTGAGTTCAAATCCTTGCTCCAACGCACAGTAGCTGTATGATACAGGGCAGGACACGAAGTAGGCATCGCTTCCCATCTATGCCTACTTCATACTGTCATTTTTAAACTTCAATAAAAGGAAATGTGTAAAACACAGAGAACAATCCCAGGCCCAGATAAATAGTTAATAATTGTAGCTATAAGTGATTAGAGATGAGCACCTGACCCATGAGACAGTCACAGACTTGGGATTTTTGAACATGGAACCAGAAAGATCACATTTCAGTCCCTTTCTGGAGCAAAGTTCTGAGATACAAATCTAGGAACCATGACAGGCAGGTTTCCTGTTTTGTAGGGAAGCTGGCCTAAGAGAATGACATCAACATGCATGAGTAAGAAATGAGAGATGCAAACAGTTCATTAAACTACTGTCTGTCTCCTGGATCTGTCTGTCTCTGTACCACAGAGAGTGAAACTCAAGCAGACACTTTAGGAAAATGTAAAGATATCCTTTGAATCTTGAGTAATCTACTCCAATGAAAGAGAGTGTAAAAGCTAAACCCTCTGACCCACAGGCAAGTAACAGAATCCTGCAAATTAGATACAAAGTATGTGAGAGGAGCCAAAGAAACTAAGCATCTCCCCTGCACACCTTTACCTCACATCAATACTCAGTCATCATCACAATGGAGTTGGTGGGGATGCAGCATGGGAGCCAGGTCTCTTCATGGCAGAGACCCAGGCCACCTGCAAGCCTGTCAAATGAAAGAGGCCCTACCATGGCTGTTAAGCAGAGGGTGTTGGGGATGGACAAAGGTTCCAGGCTGGGTACCAAGGAGGAAACAGAAGCCACAAGGTCCAATTCCAAAGAACTACATGGAAACCCCAGTTTTGAATTTCACAGGGCATCAGTAAGGCGTTAAGGTAAATGCATTCCCAGAAAACCCCAACATAATAGAGACCAACGATGGTACAACTGCTAAAGCCTATTCTACCAGGAAGTGGGAAAGCCCCAGTTTGACAATTCTCCCCAATGTCTCTCCCTGGAGGAGTGATGGAATGCCCTTCACAAGGAAAACCCTCCAAATGACAAGGGGAGGAGAAATTCAGTGGACAATTAATTGTTTTGTATGCCAAGTGATACACCAAGACCACAGACACTGCTCTGGTAGCCCATGCTCAGTGTATTCCCCATGTGTCTGAAACATTTAAAAATATGAAGCAAAAGCAAGCATAAGGAAGTCCAATAAAGTTCCGATTCTTTTCCTTTAATTTTTTTTTTTTTTTGAGACAGGATCTTGCTCTGTCATACAGGCTGGAGTACAGAGCTGTGATCACAGCTCATTGCAGCACTGACTTCCTGGGCTCAAGTGATCCTCCTAACTCAGCCTCCCAATTATTAATAGCTGGAACTACAGGCATGCACTACCACAGCCAGCTAAGTTTGTAGTTTTTTGTAGAAACAGAGCCTTGCCATGTTGCCTAGGCTGGTCTCCAACTCCAGGGCTCAAGCAATCCTCCTGCCTCAACCTCTCAAAGTGTTGGGATTACAGGCATAAGTCACCACACCTGGCTTGATTCTTCACTTAAGATGTTTTTAATATATATATATCTAGATATGTGTCACATTTCAAGTTTTTTTTTTTTTTTTTTTAAAAAAAGGTTTCCTTTTTATGGGGACTCCTACTTTGCTAGTGGCAGGAGGGAGTGCAACCAGCATGAATTGGGTTTCTGTTCTTCCCAACAAAACTGCTTAAGATTACTATTGTTATGAGTTTTGTTACAATGTCTAGTCAAATTCTTTGATTTATAACTTAAAGTTGCATATTTATCTTCAATATTCCTGGAAAGGAAGATAAGACATTCTTATTTGAGAGAAACAGTAAAAGAAAAAAACAAACAAAAAGAATTCTTAAAAATAAGTTTGCCAAAATTTTAAAAATCAAATCAAAGCACTGTAATAAAGTCAGAGCAATCTCCCAGAAAGATAGAAAGCAAATAAAAAGAATTGGAAAGCAAGAGAGAAATGATAATACATAATAGGAGTTCCAAACAGAAAGAAAAATAGCAAGAAGAAAAATTATCAAAGAAATAATATAAAAACATTTTGGAGAATTGAAGGATAAGACATTCCATATTGATAGGACTGTCTGCTCCCAGCAAGAGAAGAAAAGCAAAGCTCCAAGATGCTCTTTGTAAAATTTAACAATACAAAAAAGATCCCAAAAGTCTCCAGAAAGAAAAAACTGGTCCATGAACAGTAACTGCAACCAGGATGTTCAACAGACTTCTCAAAAGCAGCACTGGAAGAGAGAAAACAATGGCACAGGAATTTTGGAAACCCCCCCTTAGTGTGGTCAACTCACGTGCCTAAGGAGCTCAGGCAAAATCAGTGACAGACTAAGGCGGCTCCACAAATTGGGGGAAAAAAAGAGTTAACAAGTAACATCAACAAAAATAAACAGATCTACAAAACAAACATAATTACAACTAGACTCAGGAAAACAAACAAACCATTATCTACACACTCTTTTAACAACATCAACAATATTGATTTGTACTTAAATTGTGACACAATTATACTGGGGATAAAAATAGGTAAAACTGGGTGAGGCTATACTATGAAATGTCTTTCTTCCATAACAAGAGTAGTTAAAATTGATAAATCAAGAAACAGCATGATAGAAACATAAAGATAAATACATAATAAACTGTTAGTTCTCTGAGGACTGGAACTCAGAGAGGAGTGAACTAGGAGACTGTTATTATACTCTTTTCTACTCTTAAGATATCAAAAGTTCTACTTAAAAATGCAAGAAAGTTATTTAGTTTGTTTTTCAATATGAATAAATGAGCAGTTAAAACAATAAATACAGAATGGCAAGTTCTTCACAAATTAGCTAATATGCGCTCTCTCTCTCTCTCTCTCTCTCACACACACACACACACACACACACACACAGAGTTCATATGATAGCTTTTGTTGCACATACCACCATAAAGAAAAGATGAGCTAGCTATATAGAGATGATAATTTTTCTGAATCTCTTCAATTTTTATTAAGAATATACTATACACTACACAGTCACAGGAATGAGACAACAAATAAGGTTGTCCTTGGATGTTCAACTATGATATAACAATATTTTAAAATACAAAAAAAATAAAATGAGTAAGTTTGTCCCTGGGGGTCATCTTCCTTGAGGTGTTCCAAGGCTCATTTTCTTATAATCCTGAAGCAGAAAAATATTTACATTTTCATGCAATACTCAAATAATTTGTTGACATCATGCATTAACTTTAAGAGTATTTTCCCTGTAATCCCAGCACTTTGGGAGGCCGAGGCGGGTGGATCACAAGGTCAAGAGATCGAGACCATTCTGGTCAACATGGTGAAACCCCGTCTCTACTAAAAATACAAAAAATTAGCTGGGCACGGTGGCGTGTGCCTGTAATCCCAGCTACTCAGGAGGCTGAGGCAGGAGAATTGCCTGAACCCAGGAGGCGGAGGTTGCGGTGAGCCGAGATCGCGCCATTGCACTCCAGCCTGGGTGAAAAGAGCGAAACTCCGTCTCAAAAAAAAAAAAAAAAAAGAGTATTTTCTTATTCTGCATAATTTATTAATTCTTATAATTAATGTTTGGGCTCCTTCTCTTAGCCACATGCTATAATTCTTTAAACCCACATCCAACTCACAGAAGTGCTTGGCTCTCTAGACATTTTACAAAACAATTAACTCCTTCTGGGGAGTCAGATGGCAACAGGAGGGCCAGAGAGAATTCTTCCAGTTTTTATTTTAGTGCTAAAATGGCTGAATCACAAAAATACACATTCCATCACTTTTATCAGTTTTTAAAGAACCAAATTTTTTAAGTGCCTTCAAGTTATGCAATATCATTATATTCATCTGATTGAATACAAAGTTTTAGAGCTAAACATGTGCTGTTCTTGGCCATACTGTAAGGAGTTCAACTCACTGCCAGACTTAGAAAAACACCTCCACACTCCCTGAGTACTCTGTCCAGTGGTATCTGTGTCTTCCCAATGTATTATGCATATATAGTATATCCACCACCCCGGCCACTACTCTGAATATCTTTTAATTGAAATCAAATTGTCTTCAATTTCTAGCACCTAATAAAGTACCTACAACACAGTAGGAACATACTGTAAATAAATACCTCACAAATGATAATACAGTCAATAATTAATCTTTTGGAGATGATACCATAATAAACCCACAAAATCACTGTTCCTACAAAAGTGGTTAGGTAAGCAATGGTCCATCATGTATAACCACTGTTTTCAAAGTCAGGAACCATTTAAAAGGTTGTGCATGACAGATGCATTTGAGATCCACCACAACTGCTATAAAAGGTAGACATTATTTCATCTAATGAATGGATAAAAATAAAATGAGCTCTAGGCCCCTTGCTTTCTTCCTCCCTTCCAGAAACACAACCAAAGAAAAGGGAAACAAAGAATGAAAACTGCCAGATGGATCCCCTACTAATTCTCACTGGACCTTATCACCTAAAGGAGAAGGAGAACAGGACCAAAGAACACCCTTTAATGGCTTTATTTTCCTGCTAAACAGCAGCTTAAAACAGGTGTTAGAAACCAAGGAGAGTTCTAGTCTGTTTCCCACTAACTTGACTTGTCAGTTCGGCATTGTCTGGGCAACTCACTTCATGTATCCATCGAAGAGGAAGCTTGCTGGATTATTTCCAACAAACCTATCCACTCTAACATTGCATGGCCCTTATCTGCTTCAGTAATTAGGTGAATTCACTGAATACATCTTGTTTTCATAATTTGACTGGGCTCTGTGGGCTACATGGCACCATTTGATTATGAAAGTATATGATTTCTTTACAAAAATAGTATACATCTATTTATATTTGATGCCACAGACAGGTATTAAAAACCCCTTTTGAAAATCAAATGTGCTCATAACTATCACAACCTATTTATCATTTAGTGTTAAATTTTAAATGAGCCACTGCATATTAATCAATTCTCCTCTAGAGCTCAGTTCTTTTTGGACACCTTATAGGCCATTATCTTCTTCTTTGGAGATTATATCTATAGAAGTCTATGTAGAAATAACCAGTTGCATTATAAATAACTATTTATGTTTCCATTTCTCCCAGATGCCAAGAGATTCTCATATAAAGGGAAACTGTTTTTCTTAATATTGTGTCTCCAGTAGCTGGTTAAATATACTAACTATAATTATTATTCAGTAAATGTTGGCTAAATGAACATGGCAGAGCCTCATTGCTCACTCAAACTCCATTTTTTCCTTTCCCCTTAGGTAACCCTAGTTTCACTAAAGTTCCAGCATACCCAGGTCAAAGACTGTATTTCCCGGTGTTATCGCATGTGGGCATGCACTTAAGTTCTAGCCAATTAAATGGATGAGGAAATACTGTGTGGGACCTCTGGGAAGGCTCCAGAAAAGGGGGTACCTTATTTGTTCTTCTTTGCTCTCCCTTTCCTCCTTCCTACTGACCCAAGTTCAAACACAAAGATGGTGCTGAAGCAGCCATCTTAGACTATGAGTTCATCGAGCTACATGACAGACAGCAGAAAATGAAAAGTATGTGATGACTTACTTTAAGGAGTCTCCACATCAGCCACATATATCTAGCTTGCAGAGTTCTTTCACATGAGAACAGAAAGCCTCACATGTTTACCCCACCACAGACAGGTCTCTCTTACATCCAAACCCAATTCCTAATGTATACAATGACTGTTTCCTGAGAACAGTTTTACCATCAGTAAAGGAACCCTATGAAAAGTTTTCAAAGGTTCATAAAAGTAAGCAAACTTTAATCAAAGTATGCATTGGTTCTTTGGTCTTTATTGAAACTATAACTTGGTGAGAGAAAGGATTTCTCTGGTCTTTTTGTTTGTTTGTTTGTTTTTGTTTTCGTTGCAGGGTACGATAGGAAAACACTGTCTTGCCCAGGTAATTATTCCTCCTAATCAAGCTCAACATCCGCACATATCCTTTATTCATTCTCCAGGAAAAACAACCTGATATGCACAAATTTTTATCATTCACACAAATACACCAATTCAAAGATGTTTATTTCCTTTCAGCTGAAAAAACTTTCAGTCAACATTTTTACAATCAACTTATTCAACCAACACAAATCCTACAGAAGCTTCTAAAAGGTTTAAATTTCTAAAATTGACCTACTATTCAGAAGACTCATTCATCCTAAAGAACAGTTAACGAGACTTTTACTGTAGTATTAAAACATCAACTATGTTGAGACAGTCCTTCTAAAAAAAATTCCCTCAAGGTTAAAAAATTAAAATAAAACAAGAGTGTTTTGATTTGTGACATCATAAACATTTTAGGCAAATGACTAGAATGGATTTTATAAAAGCACATGTGCTATTAAATTGATATCAATATGTCACAGTCTTAAATATTTAGAAGGGTCTAAAACTACTACCCGCCTTGACATACCTGTAAGAAAGAATACCTACAGTTGGAAAACAGACTTCTCTTAGTAGAACGTGTAGGTTTACAGTGACACAAGGAAGAATTATTAATACAAATTAAATCTTTAATTTTAACTGTTCAAAATGAGACCATAAAGAGTGCGAAAACTGAAAACCCCACTGAATCCCTTAAAGTAACACCTAATAATACTTTGGGATACACTGTGGCAAAACTGCCATAAAAGAGCTTTAACATTCTTCCACAGTAGTTAAATCTATTTACATCGATTCTGCCATCATTAAATCATTTATTCAGCCTATTAGATTTTAGCATCCTGGGATTCTAATGGAGATTCTATTTCCAGGTAACATTTTACAAAGACAATAGCAGCTACCAATTTCCAATTTTATAAAATTTCTCCTTTAGCTCATTAAAAAGGCCATAAAACTATTAACGATCTTCTATAATTAAAAACAACTATTTTCTAGACCTAGTTGGAAAAACAACTTAGGAACTAGAATGAACATAGAGATGGTAGTATGGCTCATGAAGATGAATAAATTATTCTCTGGTTAATTTCTCTTAAATACAATATATGAACTGAAAATGTTGAAGCAGCTTTCTATATTTTAATTTGTTTGTAAGAATTAAGAATCTGCACCAAACCCCATCACTTTTGTGACCACACCTTCATATATCCTAAAATAGGTAACAGTCTTGATTTGAACAGTAAAATAATCTACCAGGATACTTAGGGGAAGATACCTTCATGTTTAACAGGAAGTTACCTGAAGGCAAAACAGACTGTAAAATATTTGGCTGACTGCTTTACGACAAGGGGTTAAGCAGAAAGTAGTCTTACCTGTACCGTTGAGCGTACTGTTTTTATTCGTGTATAGTCTGATCATATGACCTATTGTTTTCACATTTTCTCTCAACATTATACCTCGAGCTTGTACCATAAAGAGATATGTGTTGGCTACAAAAGAAAAATAGAGAAAGAATGTCATAGCTCAGTAAGCTTTTTTTATTTAATAAAATAATATTCAGATTTGGTGAAGTGCCCAATAAATATAAACCAACTCAATCAGCACATTCAAAAGGAAGATAGAAATATAAAATATTGCCTACTATAAAAACTTACAAAAACTGATTTTTAAAAACAAAACAAAAAAATAATGTGGAAATATCTGTCAAATAGAATGAAACTAACTGAACAAAGTGTCATAATGAACCCCGACATCCATAAGTGATTTTCTACTATAAAATATACTTAGATATTTCAAAAAGGCATTTTATTACAAGTACTCAATCCTACAGTTATAAAATTCAGGTTATATATTAATTTCTTCATACCAAAAACTTCACAAAGGCTAGGATTCCTTATAAATCCCATAATATCTAGTATGAATAAAGATCTTGCAATGGTCCTGAAAATTCTTGCATGTGTTTGCAGGGAAGAGTGATCTAGGATCAGTATCTGTTTGGGTCATTTCTAAGAGTTAAAGTTTTACACTCCCTTTCAATCACAATTCTATCTACCAGGATCACTAAAAGCAAACAAAATCAAAATCAATGTGCATTTTTAAAGTGAGTCAATTTAATTCTTCACAGTAAGTGCTTCAAAAATAGTCTCCTAATTTCTTCTGCTGGGAGAAACTGGTAAATTAACAAAGATCACAAAAATCCCTAACTTTTGAGATGTCCAGACTCCCCAGAGGCACGGAACTAAGTTTGAAACTCCTTTCCTGGTCCCAGTTCTGTTAGTGCTATGCATAACTTTGTACAGCTCCCTGGATCTCAGTTTCCTCATTTTCACAAGGCAGATGTGCAAGTAGTGCACCCTTCTTTAAAGCCTCTAAACACACAGCCAGCAAATCATAAACTCCATTCAGATGAGAGGCAGCAACTCGCTACCATGGCAAAAGCAAGAAACTGCAAGTCTCAGTTAATGACTCAATTTTAAGATAAGCTGTCTCTGAACACAGACAGTAATGACACTCTCGAAAGATGAATGCTGAATAAAAAAATTAAGAATGCTGACTAATTTTCTGAGTCCTGCTCTACTTTCTCAAGATGGAACAGCGGGATGAGAGAAATATAATGTTTACTACCCTCTTTTCCACTTTTTATGTAAATGTAAACTTGCTCAAAGTACATATGAGCACAGCATAAATAAAACTACTAGAGAAGCAGAGTAAAATAAAACTTCTTTCAACTTCAATCCAGAAAAAAGAGAGAAACAGAAATCCAGGTTTCACATAAGCTTTACAGATGTCATTTTTAAGAGCATGTCTACAGGCTTTCTAAAAAGTAGTCCTATGATTATATTTAACTTGCTGACGTGTGAATTTACTATACTGGGCTACAAATACAACACATTTTCACATTTTTGTACTTAAGTGGACTTTAAAAGAATGAAGAACACAGTCATAAAAAAGAAAAAAATCATGTGCTTTGCCACAGCATAGATGCAGCTGGAGGCCATTATCCTAAGCAAATTAATGCAGGCACAGAAAACCAACTACCGCATGTTCTCACTTGTAAGTGGGAGCTAGACACTGGGTACTCATGAACATAAAGGTGGTAATGACAGAATCTGGGGACTACCAGAAGAGGGAGGGACAAAGCAGGGCATAAGTCTAAAAACTACCTATCAGGTACCATGCTCACTACCGAGGTGACAGGGTCAATCTCACCCCAAACCTCAGCATCATGCAATATACCCATGTAACAAAGCTGTACGTGCATGCCCTGCATCTAAAATAGAAGTTGAATATTTTAAAATAAATAAATAGGCCATATAGGGAAACACTTATTCATACAATTTATTTAATATATATTCATAAGTAAGGTTTGTGGGTTTTTGGCCATCTCTGGTTTTGTTCTTAATGTTACTTTCATAAAATAGACTATACACATTACAATCATTTTCTGAACTCTGAAATAACTGATGTAGTGTGGCAGATATTAAATCCTTAAAAGTCTGAACTGACCTCTCATAACAACTCATCTAAAAGTTGTAATGTCAGGGTGTGGTGGCTCAGGCCTGTAATCCCAGCATTTTGGGAGGCCAAAATCCCAACTGTAATCCCAACTATTCAGGAGGCGAAGGCTGGAGAAACACTTAAACCCAGGAGGTGGAGGTTACAGTGAGCCAGAATTGTGCCATTGCCCTCCAGCCTGAGCAACAGAGCAAGACTATCTAAAAAAAAGCTGTAATCAGACACCTGTTCCAATTCCTCTCTGTTCATGTATTCAATTTGTTGATTTGTTGAATGCCTGCCCTCTGCCAGAAATTGTATTAGATGTATTTCAGTTTCGACTTATTCTTGATTCAATTTGGAGTAATTATTTTGTCCCAGAGATTCAACAGTTTGAGATATTCAAATGAGGTAAAGCCGTGCATGATCTCATATAATTTTTGAATCTCCTCTACTTTTGATTTTTAATTGTGTTTTCTCCCTTTACTTTTCTATTTAAAATTTGAAAATAAACATGTCATCCTTGAGCAGGGGCCATGCTAATCTTCTCTGCATTGTTCCCATTTTAGTATATTTGCTGCCAGAGCAAGTATTCCTTTTTCTTTTTGATAAGACGTGTCATATTTGTATATTCCATTGCTTATATTTAAATAATTTGTCTTGAATATCTCAATTCTGTTTTCCTCTATTTTTAAATTTATTAGTTCCTGACCTCATTCTTATATGTTTAGACTTTTCTTTTTCTAATTTCTTAATCCATTTTCATTTTTTAATAATGAAAATATCTACAACAATAAATTTATCTTTGATAATTATGAAAAACAATGGAAAAAAGAGATGATGAGAAAAAAGAAAACTAAAAGAACAGCCAAGCAAAAATGTAGAAAAATGTTCAACAAAAGACAAGCTAACATTAACAACTCTGAAATGAAGATCCAAAGTTCAACTGAAATGATGTGGGTGGGGCAGCATCACACAGATCACTAACACCACCTGGTTTGCAGCACCTTGGATTATTCAACCCTAAAGTTAAAATGAAATTTGTTGTCAATAATACGAACGTCTTATATTTGTGCTACATCAGACTGTAAAAAGCAAATCTGCCACAAAGTAGTAGAACTCAGCCTAAGTCAAAAAACTTGGACTTCCAGAACTGATCCTGGCCTAAGAAACAAGATGCTAAGTAGAAGCATTCTATGCTTTATTGTGTTTCCCAGAAAATTTTTTTAGATTATGTAACTTGTAGGTAACAAAACTGTTAAGGAAAAAAGGGATTTTTTTTTTTTTGGAATGAGGGTCTCACTCTGTCATCCAGGTTGGAGCTCTATCTTGGCTCACCGCCACCTCCGCCTCCTAGGCTCAAGCAATCCTCCCATCTCAGACAGGCATGGTCTCCTTGTCTACTCTCATCTTACTACTCATAAGTAGCTGCAACTACAGGCAACTGCCACTATGCCCACCTAATTTTTTTATAGAGATGAGGTTTCTCCATGTTGCCCAGGCTGGTCTTTAACTCTTGAGCTCAGGCAATCCACCTGTCTTGGCCTCTCAAAGTGGTGAGATTACAGGTGTGAGCCACTGCACCTGGCCTTAAAAATGATTTTTTGTGGTACCTCTAACAAAGGTGATTTATCAAAAGAGTGCATATACTATTCAACAGATGAATGAGGACTGAAATTAAGAAAAGCTAGATACCAGTTTCTCCAAACAGAAAATCTGTTCATTTATTTCAAATCATTTACAGCTAATTGAGTTACATTCCTCAGGTTAATGGTCCTCATGGGTTTAATCCCTAAAGATCAGAACCCATTAGGGAATGAAATTGTATTTAGAGAGTGGTTAACAGGAAGAAAGTGCTATGTCAAAGTGTTGCAAGATGCACTAAACCAGCACAAGAATGGATCCAACTGTCTGCTTTCCAAATAGAAGACTATGTTAACCCAAACCCAAAACTTGCTTATTAGTAGTAGCATAAAACGTAATGTCTTATTCACTAGTCCTCTGGGTAGAGAAAATCCTTGTCTAAAATTTCTATTCCAATTTATAAGAAACTTCATTTCAGAAAACAAATAGGGACACCTACTATTGCTTAAAGCCATGCTGTTGTGTTCTCTAATTTCATTTTCTATTAGACTCTGCATTGTGAGATATAAATCAAACCTATTTACCCGTTCTGCTTCCCAGGGGGTAAAAAAAAAATCTCAAAAAAAATTTTTTAAAGAATAAAACCTATCTTCAACAGTTTATGAAAGTTTCTAGGCCAGCAGTTCTATCCTGAGTTTGTGAGGCAGGAGATTTATGAACTTGTCTAATTCTCCAGTTAAGAAAATTAAGAGACACATTTGCTATAAAACTGTGCCTCCCAGCCCCTTTCCACATCCAGCTTTGCTCACTGACAGTGCTGTAAGGATTCAAGACAAGGAAACCATGCCTCTCTGCAGGGATCTAGAACTGTCGCCTGGGCTTTGCAGGACACCAACGCAGCATCCCTGTGATCCTGACATCTCTGTTCCTAGCTGCTATGACATGCTGCCACAGTTTCCAGGTCTCTTAACAAAAGTCAAGTGAATAAAGGATTTTGAAAGGGAGAGGATGATGCTGGTCAGGCAATCTGAGATGCGGTTATAATGTAGGACTGAAGCTAAAAGGGGGCTAGAAATACAATTTGGGGAAATAATAAATGTAAAAGGTATAACTATCGTGATAAATTTCCAGAGAAAAAATTATCCAAAAGGGAGATGAGAAGATGAACACCTGATGTATGAAGACAGACAACAAACAGGCAGAACAAAGATAAAAGACCCCGAAGTGAATTAATCTCAGCTTGAGCCCAGTGAAAAAGCTAATGGACTAAAGAAGAGGGAGAGGTCAACTATGTCAACTGCTGCAGATGCTAAGGAGAAAGACTTAAAAACAGCTTTAAAAATTCAGCATATTCTCTTTGTCAGGCATACTTTACTTATACTAACCTATTTAATCCTGACAAGCAACTCTTAAAGGTAGGTACTATTATTCCCATTTTACAGATAAAGAAATTGAAGCATGGAGTTGAATAACTTGCCACAGGTCACACAGTTGTTGGTAAGTGGTAGAGCCAGAATTCAACCCCCAGCAGTCTGGCTCCAGCAAGCTAGCCCTTGACCATCAACCATTTAGCCTCTTTAAAAAGCCAATAGGAGATCACTGTAAGCCTTCAAGAGAGCAGCTTCAGGAAGCAATGGAAACAAAAGGAAAACAGTAAAGATTTCGGTGGATACTAACAAAGTGAAAGCAGCAAGTTTCGGAAAAGGAAAATAAGCGATTAGCAAGGTCAGGGGAAGGTTTTCTGGAAGAGGGCCCTGAGCATGCCTGCAGCCCGAGTGGAAGAAAGAGTGAATAATTTAAGGCACTAAAAGAACAACAGAAAGGAGGGAAATCCCTTTTATTGGCAGGAAAGTTTAAGCAGAGGCTCTGAGGTGCACAAAGGCAGTGCACAGCCAGGGAATGACAATCCACCTTGAGTGGAGATGGGTAGTAACAGAAGTTAGGAAAGTCCAAGTGGATGGAGAGAACAAGAGGTCACTGTGAGGATGAGACATAACTTTTAACAGAGGTGAGAAAGTTCCATAAGTGGAAGGTTAGGGAGGCTGTGATCTGCAGAGGTGCAAGGCAGAGCAGGCCACAACTATGCTGACACCCAAGGCATGGCCAGGCAGAGTGAGGACGAAAGACAAGAGCTGGACATCCTGGTGGTCAACAATGAGGACAGAGATGGGGGACAAAGTGGAGGAGAACATTCAGAATTGAGCACTGACTGCCGAAATCTTCCAGGAATATAGAATCTTGGCGGGCATAGGTTGCTGATGAGCAGGAGATGAATTAACATTTACTAAGTGCTGACTTTGGTCAGGTCCTGAGCTACAGTCCACATATAAATAAATGTAAGTACACATAACACAATTATACTTCATTTAATTCTTACAACCACCTGGAGTTGGTTAAATGGAAATTCCCAAAAAGGTATGCCCACATCCTAATTCCCAGAACTTGTGAATGTGACACTTGGAACGGGGTCTTTGCAGATGTAATTAAACTAAGGATTTTGAGACGAAGAGATCATCTTGGATTACCCAGGTAACCCCTAATTCCAATGGCAAGTATTCTTCTAAGAGAAAGGCAGAGGGAGATTTCACACACCATCACACACACACACACACACACACACACACACACACGAAGGCAATGTGAAGACAGCGGCAGTGATGTGGCCACCAGCCAACACCAGGCACCTGAAGCTGAAAGTGGCAAGGAAGGATTTTCCCCAGAGCCCCAACTGTCCTGCCAACACCTTAATTTCAGACTTCTGGTCTCCATAACTCAAAAAATACACTTGGGGTTTCAAGCTGATGTGTGGGAGTGTGTTATGTTGACCCTAAGAAAATAACACACCACCCCATGACAGGTACAACTTTCTCCATGAGAAGATGAGAAAACAAACTCGGAAGAAAGTTAACATAGGTAGAATTAAGAACTCAGGATTCAAGCACAAGCCTGAGTGACTCCGAGGGGAAGGGATTTGGAAGAAATATTGGTTCAAGGTGACAGAGGACAGGTAGGGATAAGAAAAAATAAATCTTCATTGTTTATTGAAGATTTGAGGGAAACTATAAGTGATAGTTATGAGATATAAAAGTTATGAGGGAAACTATGAGCAATAAACCAGATTTCCTTTAATACAAAAAGGAGAAAGCCAGAAAGGATCCTTAAAAGTTACAGAGGAGAAAATGATTTCCCGTATTATCTACAGAACCCAGGAAACAATACAGACAAAGTAAAAATCTTAATATATACTCAGTATTAACTACAGACATGTGGATCAGGTTATCTCCAAAAATTTCTAATAATTCACAATAATCTAAATATCTGTTTCAGATGCTGAAAAATTGTCTTCTTTCCACATCTAGCCTCTTGTTCAATAAATCCCCAAGAATTACGCATCCATGTGGGTAAAGGAAAATATGTTATCTTCAGTTACAATGGTGTAAACCCCAAGGTTAGGCCAGATTACATATGACATATTATTCATACTAAACCTAGGACTAAGGAAGGTATTACTTGGATTAAAATTTAAAAATCACAAATGTCAAGGCTGTGCCAGGCTGTTTTCTTAAAAAAAGAAAACAAAAATCTTTTATGTCAAAGTGCTTATTTGTGTAACCATAGTGACAATAATTCAAAACCAGGTATGGACTCAAGGAAATCTGCAATGCAATTATTACTAACCTGTAATATCCTTCCCTCTACTTTTCAAGTTATGAGCTGACTAATGAATACAGAGCCTGCAAGAATTCTGTGTTCAGAGTCCCATTTTATCAAACAATAAATACAATGATCACACACAGATCTATTTCGGCTCTTACCTAACAACTCAACAACTCAAGCTTTGCAGATGCAAACACTAAAAATTAACAAGTAATTCTTTTTTTTTTTTTTGAGACGGAGTTTCGCTCTTGATACCCAGGCTGGAGTGCAATGGCGCCATCTTGGCTCAGCGCAACCTCCACCTCCTGGGTTCAAGCAATTCTCCTGCCTCAGCCTCCTGAGTAGCTGGGATTACAGGCACGTGCCACCATGCCCAGCTAACTTTTTGTATTTTTAGTAGAGACGGGGTTTCACCATATTGACCAGGATGGTCTCGATCTCTTGACCTCGTGATCCACCCACCTCGGCCTCCCAAAGTTCTGGGATTCAGATGTCTTTATAACTTCTACTCCGCATTTTAACAATTTTAAGTTATTTTTGGAGATTATTTGTGTTTGAACACTGATCAAGGTTAAACATTTTTAAATAAAAACTGACTTTTCCAATGATCTTACTAAAAATGTTCAGGGGGGAAACATGTTTATCCACCTGTGTTTATTGAGTGTCTACTGTTTACCAAGCAATGTCAAAATTTAAGGGGCCATTTGGCTCCCTCTGTAAAGAACCAAGATCCACAAACTGCCTAAAACATTAGAAAGACTTTTGCAACAACCAGATCATTAGTTCAGCCTACTTTAACCCTAGTTGATAATTTGAAAAGTAGACTCTGAACCTAGTGATAAGAAAACACTATCTAACAAAAGATAACTTTCAGCCCTGTCATTTGCTAACGTACCACATAATTCACTTAAAATTACTATCTAGGTTTTTTAAAGCATGACAGGAGCCCTATGAGAGTTATGAACCACACTGGGGAAAGTAGAATCAGGAGGAAATGAGGAAATCAGGGAAGGAAGAATGCAAGCAATTAAACAGATCTTCCAAATCTAATCAGGAACCTCACTTAATAACATTACAGACTAAAAGACCAAGCCATAAATAAGCAGGCCCAGGAAACATTGTAAGATTGTTGAAAATTAGTGATATCAGAGTATTTAAGTGTATATATATGTATATATACACACACATATATTACTTATATATCTACATACACATGAGTATATAAGAAATCTGTCAAAATGAGAAAAATTGAAATGTGAACTATTTGAACATGTTTTATAATCATCTCCAATTTCCTTGTGTTTTCACAATTAAAATACCTTTCAGAATTCCAATTTGGTATTCATGAAAGGAAAATGAGCCTAAAACAAGAATCAGAGAAGGGAACCGGGTAGGAAATGAATTTCAGTGACTTCCAAAGCTTATTTTCAAATCAGTAAACAAGGCATCTTTTAATTCTCTACCTTTGGTCTCTCAATTCAAATGAAAATAATGTCCAACTTCTATTCCTATGAGTCAAACTGAAAACTGCACTATAATTAGAAGTCATAATTTCTGAGTAATTATCAGGAAGGCAATATATGTAACAAGATCTCAGTAAAATCATATTAACACTAGTCTCAAATATATAAAAACAGGCCATAGTATTCAATCAAGATATCATTTTATAGTAACAAACTTCATATAGCTACTTAACTATACTACTGTAAAGATATTATAAAAAGACTTTTCTAGCCAAATGCTAGGAAATGTTTTGAAATTACTTCCACTGGGTAACTTATAATGCTATACAGTTTAATAAGTTTTATTGGTCTTAAGTGAATTATGATGTATCTTTCTAATAATTAAAAACACTAAATAACAAATTTAGGATGACCTAGGACTCAACCACCTAGTCACTGCAGACTCAAAGGAACACACTTTCCTGTTTGGCATAAATAATGTATCTGCCCATTTCTCTTCTGAAAAGTTGCTTCACCATGATAGCCATCTCTACTGCCAGTAAAACATGATGTTATTAACAAGTTAATCAGGTTTTCAATAAGATTAGTTCTATGAAATATTAGTTCTATGAAATGATGCAAGATAATCAATTTAGAAAAGTATGTAGCACTATTTTTTCCCAACCATTTGGGGTATTTTTCAGAAACATCATTCCCAATGTGCAGAATCATCTGGGTATGTGTTAAAAATGAATCAGAATCTCCCATGGTAAGACCTGGGAAATAAGCTTATTAAACCCTTTCACCTCAAATAACTCTTAAAAACATATTTGAAAACTAGACATAACCTCTGTAACAAGTAAAATAGTAGACCCTTCCAAATCAGTTTAACTTAAATATATCTTCTTTTACATAGCTTTTGAATATACAATTCATTTAGACATAGGATTATGTGTGTTTCATGTTTAATGAACATGTAACACAACAATTTGGTGAAGCCAAAGACTTTCACTAATTCAAGTAATTAACTATAAAAACAAAGATGCAAGCAAAAATCCGTATTTATTATACTTCCAGAGGAAAAAAATAAAAATTAAGATTTGAAATTACTAAGTATATTTTCCTAAACATTTTGCTGTGCTTCACAGCCAAAAATATAGCTAGTGACATAAACATCCTTTAAGGTAACTCCTATTTCAAAGGAGGAGGGATACTGCTGTATCTTAAACCAAACTTAGGTAAATTCTGCTATGATCAAAACCAATTATGTCCACAGGCAGTCTGACGGTGAAACATAGCAAATCAAACTGGCCCAATACAAGACATAAAGGCTGAAGAAAAACAGAATTGGAGTGCTACCTGAAAGTTTCCAATGGGCCCAAGACATGAGGTAAAAATATCTAATTATAATTGGAGTAAATGCTTAATTTTCCAAAGGCATATAAAAGACATACAGGTATCCTTGGAAAACCTACTCCCAAATCTTCACTTGAATCGATCTTCAATTTGAATCACTGTATTATTTGTATATTATTCTGTTATTATCCTGAAAAAAGGCAGAATTTGATCAAATATGCCTTTTAAACATTAAATCACTGCATCCTTCAAGAATTAAAAAGGAAAAACCAAACAGA
The DNA here is from genome assembly GCF_049354715.1 of Callithrix jacchus. Taxonomy (NCBI): domain Eukaryota; kingdom Metazoa; phylum Chordata; class Mammalia; order Primates; family Cebidae; genus Callithrix; species Callithrix jacchus. The sequence continues at coordinate 74,823,444 of NC_133514.1, forward strand.
TTCAGAGGGACAAGGGGGAAAGGATAAAAAAGGAAAGGAAAGAGGTGGGGACAGCCTGCTCTGCTTATGCTGGCAAAAAAAAAAAAAAGTGGTGACAAAAGCCAGCTTGGTCCAAGGCAGCCAAAAAAATGAACTAGAAAAAGAATGCTGCAAACACACAGGCCTGAGGAACTCCCAAGGGCGACCTAAGAAACCCATGCTCTGGAAAAATCACCTCCCACACATCTCACCTCAGCCTCCCCTCCCACCTCCACATTTCTACTTAAGACAAACATGAAAGGCAGGTTTGAAAGGGAAAAGTAGTCACAAAAGACAGTGTGGGTGCGAGGACAGGTGGAGGAGCAGGTCTGCCCCTTTGCAAGGTAAGCCAGGGTGCTGCAGTCTAAGCACACAGTGTAAACACAGCCCTGAGCAACAGAGTGTAAGGGAATCCAAGAGGTCTGTCCAGGCTCCCAAGGAAAGCACCCTTGCCAGGGTAATCACAGCCATAACAGACAGTCATCTACCTCACCTGACAATGTTTAAGGAAAGGAGCACTTGTAAGGCCACTTATTTCACTGATTGAAGGTCAGAAGATTGGTTTTTTTTCCCTTTACAATAAGCCTAAACTCTGCCTCATTGTCATTACCCTCACTGCTAACTTAAGCTATCCAAAAAATGTTTTGTCACTCATCTATACAGTATTCCTTCAAACTGAAAAAGAGAGAACTCATATTATTTCTCCCAAATCTTCGATTTTCCAGGGCAAAAATGATCAGTTCCTCCAACTCAGGCACAGTAGAATGAGTTAGGAATCCTAAGGTGTACATTTTAGCTCTTCCAACAATAATGTGTGACACTTTAGGCAGTGGCCATCTTCCTTCTCTCATTTCACAAACAAGGCTAACCCTACTGGCAGGGGGTGGGGTGTGGCAGGGAAGACGTAGATCTCCAAATATGGACAAGGCAGTGGATTCTGCTCCTGGGGCTGCTCTGCCCATAGCTATGGCTCCAGAAACACCAACGCTTCTGTGCCCAAGCTTCCCCTGGCTTTGGGCCCCTGGTCAGAGGAACAAATCCATGGGCTCTGAGGGTGAGAGGAAGAGCCACAGCTAGAACACCAGAGATGAGGCCCAGAAGGACAAGTGCCCTAAGAAGCCTTGCAGGATAACCCGCAAGAAACAGGCTTTCCACAAGATGGGTTAGGAATTTAACTACTGTGGATGACACTGCCTCAATATGAAAATGCATTCTGTTCCCAACCAAATTACAAACAGTATTTGGAATACCTATTACATATGGATACTGCAAACCTATGTTAGAAGTTTCTCTTCTAAGAAAAGTAAACACAGACATGGCTATTTTTATCTTTAATAAACTTTAAGGCAGTAATGATAAGCACTGCTGCAGAAAAAACACATCACTGCCTCATTCTGCCACGTTAACAAACCTAAAATGTATTCATAAAAGGAAGGCTAAAGTGGAAAACAGCAGTTAGCATTGCCAGATTTCAATGAATCAAGTTTCTCTTCAATATTACCTAATTTCCCACAAGACCATAGGATTTGGATTAGTGTACACTGAAAAGACACAGCTGAGTTACATATGCTACTCAGGAATGGCAATCTGACTGTGGAAACAATCTCTAGGAAGGCCAAATCATCTCTTGAGGGTGGAATAGACCTACTGACTCTTTTGTAACAAAGGCTAGTGAGTGAGAAGGGTAGCAATTCTCATGGGATACTTTCAAACTATACTTGGTCTTGAAGCTCTGTATTCCAATTTAATCCCTGTGATACCATGTTTCAGAGTAAGTAACACGGTGAGTCACTTCCAATTGCAGAAGTGAGTTTTATTACTCAGGTGTGTTGGAGGATAAGTAAATCCCATTCACCTACATGATGAAGACAACCAAATCTCTCTCCTGGGTTGCAAGCCCTTACTTTAATCTGCCTACCTACTGATTCTTCCTGGATATCACAGAGGGATCCCAACTTGATTTTTCTAAAATCAAAATAGTTCCCTAAAAACGTGCCTTTCTATACTCCCTATTAGTAGCTACCTGATTGTCTAAGCTAGAATCCAAGCCTCATCTTAAAACTTTCCCTGTTTCTTCAAACCCACTATTCCCATCTATTCAACTCTGCCCTGATGCAACTACCAACCTCGACAGTTCTAATCTTCTATTGCCTATTGCCCCGTATAACCCATCCCTCATACTAGAAGGTCACTCTAAAACAATGGACTGCATCATTTTCAAAACTTGACATTTCCTGCTACTCACAGGACAAAAAAAACATGGGAACATGTGGCCAGTAAGGGAGGCCTGGGGAAAAGAGTTGCCCAATATCATGGCCCAAATCCAAACTCCTGAAATGGGTCATGTAGATCGGAACACTGGGTGTTCTGGGCACTAAGTGAAAGACCTTTGAAACAAAATCAGACTATAACAGCTCCAAAGAACATGGTCAGGCCCAGTTGCCTGGGCAGAAGGCTAAAGGGCTATGATAAGAAACCTGCAGGGCAACTAGCCAGCTTCTGTGCTAGCCCAGGAAGAACTCCAGCCAAAATGGCAGAGGGACCCTGAGCAAAGGACCTACGACACCTCTCCCAACATACATGCTTGCACACAGACCCCACACCTTGACCACACATTACCATCACCTCCACCATTCCCAGCTGAGCACACACCCCAAGGAGGCCCAAATAACAAAGCACCTGCCAGATTAATTCCTCCAAGGGCCCAGAGGAAGTCAGACCAAAGTGGCCCCATCAGATTTCACCTCTACCCAGGGAACAAAACAGCATGTCAGTGTGTATAGGAAAGGTCAGGACTTCTGGTGAGCCAAATGGACAGTGAAATCCCCACTCCCAGGGAAGTTATGCAATCTCCTCCCATTACACTGCCCTACTGATAAAGGCACTATCAATTTATTTTGTAATCATAGACAGCTTTGATAAAGCTGTGTGAACAAAAATCAGTCTCTCTCTGCCAGGAATTTTCGAGACCTCAAGCACCTGAACACCAGGGCTGGGCACTGGAGCCCCAGAGACCTTCCATAACCCAGCCTATGTGCCACTAAGCAGTAGCTGGATGGAACTACTCCCATTTTCTAAAATCTTTCTTTGCTTATGCTGCTCTCTCTGACTAGGATCCGTTTGTTAAGGCCAGATAAATCTTATGTATCCAGTTTCAACCACTTTCTCCTCTGGAAATCCTTAACCAGCCCTCACTCCCCACCACATGCCTTCCGTTTTATGGAGCTCATACCATTGTACTATGAGGGAAGAAACTGAGTCTTAGTCATCTGTCTTCCATACCTCATATAATCCATAGCCTCTCTTGGGTGGACCACTCTTATTTGCTGAATGAACTTAAAAGTCAGCTCATATTTGATATGACAGCAAGAAAATGAAGTTATATTGGAAGTTACATGGAAAGAGGTTTCCTATTAAGTGCAATTCTATTCTCAATCCAGCCAAGCCAAAACAACTGCACTCATCTTTTTGCAATTATGCCCAAAGGTAGACAGAGAACAAGAAACAATTTATGGCTCCAGCCTCTAATGGATAGCCTAGAGCAATTTGTCCATGGACTTCCTATGGTGTGGTGAGAGGGCAGGTGTCTGCCATCCAGTTTCTCTGAGTACTAAGGTTTACAATGTAAAGACTATCCCTGTGTTTCCTATATCCATTAGACACTTCAAGAAAAATGTTTCCTTGAAAATAATGAGCTTTGAACTCACTGTAGTTGAAGACTCAAATAGTCCAGAAATGCTGAGCAACATCTGAAAACATTGGAAACTAAACAGATTATGCTGCCTACAACTGTGTGGGGTATTTGCTCAGGATGGCAAAGAGGAGGAACTGAAGTGATGGAAGATCTGCCTGGGAAGAAGGCTCAGGACAGAAAAGTAGGAAAACAGAATTAAAGTCTACCAAACAGGTTGCTATGGTAGGATTAATAGGAACGTCTTAACAGAGGAGATTTGAATCGTTTATTTAGGGCACATAAAAATTACTCACACAACATACATTTTAGTCCTAAACACATTTTGCCCCAATATGTAATTCAGGCTAACTTATGAATTATTTTCTTGAAGTTATTATTTCAAGAAAAATCTATGTACATTGAATAAAACTAGTTATAAGAACCTAACGACTTTTGGATATGCCTCATAAATAAGCAATCTGTGACGAAATAGGAAGTATGCATGAAACATTTCTGCTGCATACTAAAGCACTGATTGCTGCAGCAGGAGCTCAACAGGCCTCATTTTTCACGGAACATCATCCTTACTTGAAAGAACAACTGAAAAACTATGGTTATTGAGACTTGTGTACCTGACCTACATTTTCTCAAAAATGAGCAAAGTGAGCCTGACACACCAAGAAAAACTGACAGTATTTGTTGCCAATGATAAAATTCAAACTTTCAAGCGAAAATTTGAATTTTGGAAAACTGCTTCCCAATAAAGATACACAAGATTTAAAAAGAGGTTTTTTTTTTTTTCTTTTTTGGCTAAACCCTGGTACAGGGTTTTGGAAATAGATTCAGCTTGACAAGTTCACAGCGTTTTTGGTTTGCACCCTTCTAACTGGTTTTAATAACTTCTTTTATTATCATTTATATTGCCTACAAAAACAGAGTAGGTTAAGCCATGTCAATCTAATTGCCTAAAATACATTTGCCAAAATTTTTACATTGTATTTTGACTGTTCTATGGCAAACATTAAGCCACTGTATTTTGACTGTTCTATGGCAAACATTAAGCATTTGAAGAAAAATCTATCAGTATTTCATACAAATCAAATTAAGAATCTACAAATAATATACTGACACACTAACTTCAAAAAAAAAAGGATGACTAGAATTTTGATTTCCTTTGGTTAGCTTTTTGAGTAACATAACTTCAACATGTTACTCATAATACTAAGAAAGTGGGAAAATTGTTATCTAAGTGTGAAAAACAACTTTTTTTCACCAAAATCTTTCAAAGTTAAATCCCTGGTAAAATAACATATCCCAAAGACATCCAACTTTTGAAGAGTTACTTGAGAAAGTAAAACAATGCTATAGAATGACGAGTTAATGTATAAGACTCCAAAATGGCAAAAAATAAAGCCCTTGTTGAATATCTTAGATAATATCAAATCCACTAAGCTACCACTGTCATTAGGTACAGGCTTCAAAGGGTAGGTTTTTATGACGTTTTATTTCTGGCCTAAAGGAAAACTGCAATAATGTTAAAATATTCTTCAAACTTTACCCTACAACTTCTACTTGAGGATACATCAACGTTTCAACAATCCATTTCTTCTCAAACATCATCACCTGGTTTATACATCTCACTGAACCCCAAAATTTATTAAAGAAAAAATCTCATAGTAATTTTAAGAAATGAAGCAGTCTGGATGAGGTTTCCATCTTCCCTCCCTGCTGCAATTCATTACAATAATCTACTACACTCAAGACAATGGACTGATAATTCCATCACACAATTCTGCGAGTGTTTTCACTCTGTAAGGGGCATTACATTTGTAGCTAACTCGGCACAAACAGCACTGGTTCAAATGACTATTCGTGTGTAAGGAGAAACGAGAGAAGATGCTCACTGTTAGTAAGTAATTGAACATTAAATACACAGTAGCTAGAAAAAACTCAGAAAAAGTTTTGGAAATATGACGTATTTTAATATTCATGTGAAGTTCCTATTTCTCATTCCCTAGAATTAATGCCGCATTGGCTCCTTTTCAGCAAAATGGGGAAGAGGAATTAGTATATTCAATAAACAAGTTAATTCAAGTAGATTTTACAAAAGTGTGTTTTGCACCAAAGGCCAAAAAATGATACAACAAACAGGTTAACAGTTTAATCTACAAGTCACCTTAATAATGGTTATTTTAATCACTATTTTCTCAGAAGTCATCCTAACAAGTAGCAAAGGCAACCTACCCTTGAAAATCAGACCCAAGCAACTAAAATAATAATGAGGCATTGTTTTTACAAGACAACTCATCACCTTAAAATTCCCGAAGTATGGCACAAATGTCCACTGACCCCATTCTAAAAAAGCGCCACAAGACCCTAGAATACATACACTGTCGGACTCAATCAGATTCCCTGCTGTTGGCTCCTCCATATTTTTACAACCAGTTCTTATACCCGAGGGTGTTTGAATAAAACTACAATTAAGCACTGAGTTTAGGCTTAAAGACAACATTAAATGGATAAAGTTGTCATGAACACTCAAAGCGACTAGGGCATTCCAGGCCATCACACTAATTTTTGCTATGTCTACTTAATGCAATCTTTTAAGATATTAACAAACATACATTAACCAAATGCATGCATTAACAAAACTCACATACCAAAGCCATGCTCTAAAGCAGTTTGACACGTCTAAAATAACATTTCAAACTGAACACTTTTCTGCGGGCCCCTGTTTAAACAGCTTCCGAATCCCAGAAGTAACATCCTTAACAGCCTGCGCTGCCTGTGATGTGACCAGGGTAAGCGAGGGTGTGTCTCGGTGCTTACCGATACCCGGAGCCACATAGATGAAGTACAGACAAGACGAAGAGAGGGAGAAGAAGAAGATGAAGGCGAGAAGGGAGCGATTGGAAACCCGCATCATCCGCCTGAGCATAGACATCTTCTCTTCCCAGCAAGCAGCCCAGGCTGCGCTCTTAGGCCGGACTCGGGGCCACTGTCCAGGCCCTAAACTTCCATAAATGTGCTGAGAACCCCGACACTGCAGCGGGGTCCACGCGGGGAGGCTCTGGAGACAGGGACCGAGCGGAAAGGAGGCAATGGGAAGGAGCTGATGGAATGAATGGGAGGCCGGAGAGTCGGGGGAGGGGAGGCGCGGAGGCCAAGGAGGGAAGAGGTGGAGCGGGGAAAGGGGACGGGGGAATCCAAGGAGGCCTGGGAAGGGCAAGGAGGCGCGTTTTCTCCGCCAGGCAGCGGCGGGAGGAGGGGCTGCAGGTGCGGAGAGGCGCGGGCTGCGCGCCGCGGCGCCCCTGCGGAGAGGGGGCAGCCAACTGCAGCACGCCCGGCTCCGCTGCCCGCGCCCGGTGGGATCCAGCCGCGAAGTCCCGCGCTCAGGGTCCCGGCCGCCCGCGTCCTCTCCGCAGGCCTGCGCCGCTTCCTGCTCCCGGCCGCGGCGTCTCGTGCCTGCGCGGGGCTAGCGTGGGCGCCGGGGCCGCAACCGGCGCGCGCGACGCGAGGGGGCCAGCGGGGGCCCTGGGGGCCGAGGAGCTGGGCGCTCGCCTGCACTGAGCCTCCTCCTCCTCATGCCGCGCCGGGCCCCGGCGCCCCACGGCCGCCGCGGGAGCTGAGCGCAGGCCAGGGCGGCGTCCCAGCCAGCGGCGAACGCGCTCCGACTGCGGCCGCCGCCAGCTGCCTGCCCGGCCGCAAGGGCGGCAGCGGCATTACCGCCGCTCGCCTGGGGTGAGGCGCCCGCGCCAGGCCCGCGGACACCAGGCGATGGGCGACCGGGCGACGCGCGCTGCGGGCGGAGCCTGGGAGCCCGAAGAGCAGGAGGCCGAGCGCCCTCGGAGCAGCGTCTGGTTGGAGAAAGAGGCGGACGTGAAAGGGCGGGGGAGCCGCAGAGGAAAACCGGGACCGGCAGGCGCGCCAGGAGACCCCCGCGGGCTCCGCGCGCTCGCTCGGAACTCGGCAGGCGGCGCTGCGCTGGGCCGGAGAAAACCAGGAGGCCCCCGCCCTCCTCGCGCCCGAAACACCGCGCGTCCTGATAGGCCGGCGCCGAGCAGCCCCCTCCCCGCGCAGGCCGCACCGCGGCCCCGCCGCCTCCTGCGTCACCGCCGCCCCCGCCCGCCCGGGGACCCCGCAGTGGCCGCGCGGCTGGGGGCTGAGGGACGCCTTGCGAGCCCGCATACATTCTGCCCTGCGGGTACATGATGAAGGATGATGTACCTGAAAGGGAAAGGGCATCTCCAAAAGGGGACTTCGCGGGTGGTATTTCCTTCCAAAATCCTCCCTCCGGGAAAAAGGTATATTTCCGACCTGGATTAATGCATCCTCCCGAATCACCCCCTTCTTGTAAGAAACAGTGTCAGGATGTGGCCCGGGCCTATGTGCATCTCTTATACTCGGACTTGCCTTCACCGCTGAAGGTGAATCCTGGGTCGTCCTGGCTGTATTCAGGCAGGGCTGAGAAGACTTCTGGGCAGCGGATTAGGCCCTTGAGGGCGTCAGCCCCGTCTAGCTTCGGTAGGCAAACGATAGGGTGGCTTCATCCACCTCCTAGGCCGTGGTCTACCCTTTGTTCAAATGTTTCTTCCTGCTAGCTGAATTTGTCCAGGTCCTTAGCTATATCACATTGGTCAAACGTGTGTGCGCAGGTGTTTCTTTTTCAACTAATCAGGAAGTGGCGGGATGCCCTACTGCCATTATTTGCTCAGTATTTCCAGATGGAACTGTCGTTGATAGCCAATAAATTTGGCCCGTTATCAGGATGTCCATGCCCTAGATCATCATTGAGCTGGTGCTATGCAATGTGGAGCCTGAAACACCTACTTTGTAAGCCCAAGCCTTTCATTAATATTAGCTGTGAGACCTGTGGAAACTAGTACTTTGTGTGAGCCTGTTTTCTCCACCCTCAAGCAGTAGATAGAATACCCCCTCGCAAGGCTGTGAGATTAAATGGGTAACTGTGTGTAATGCTAAGCATGGTGTCTGGTAAGAGATTCTCTTATATCCCATTAGTTCACTAGGTGGAATCACCAAGTTCAGATTCATTGTTTAATATTTTGTTTGTTGGAGTACTTACAAGTTACTCAACTTCTCTGGCTGATTCATCTTTTTTAATGCGAAAGGTAATGACACTATTTTGTATCATTTTTAGATGCTTAAGGGAAATTCGAAATGCAAAGTGGAACAACATTGAATAACAGGAAACTCACTTGTAAAATAAAGAAAAACAAAACCTATGCTAGCCACGCAAGTCCATGAATGCTGAGGAAGCAAAAATTATGGTATTCCTCTCTCCAATCTCACTGACTTTCATTTCTCTTTATTTGCATCAGTTCAGCTGGTTGTTTATAAATCTAATGCTACCATACCACTAGTCAAAAGAGAGTTCCATATCTTTGCTGACCTAGTGGTAGACGGTTCTTCTCAGGCAAGGTTGACTTTTTCTTATTTTCTTTTTTTGAGACGCAGTCTCGCTCAGTCACTAGGCTGGAGTACAGTGTCATAATCTCAGCTCACTGCAACCTCTGTCTCCCAGGTTCAAGCTATTCTTCTGCCTCAGCCTTCCAAGTAGCTGGAACTACAAGCATGTGCCACCGCGCCCAGCTAATTTTGTATTTTTGGTACAAACGGGGCTTCACCATGTTGGCCAGGATCCACCTGTCTGGGCCTCCCAGAGTGCTGGGATTACAGGCGTCAGCCACCGCACGTGGTCAAGGTTGGCTTTTTCAAAGGAAAGCTTACTATAAAACTGAGAGAGAAGTGTTAACATTATAGAATTTGATGATTCATCTTTTTTAAAGAAATCTGGAGACTGTACAGATGAACCTAGCTGGCATAGATGACTGCCATCCATATCTCTCCTGATTTTAACCCTATCTCTTGATTTATCTTGTTCAGCAAGTGCCCCCATGGTACTTGTTAAGACTGATTGGCTCTCCTCAGGAGTAGATTTCATCTGTTGTACCAGAAAACAAGCCTAGTCGGTGCAGCCATTATTGCTAGGATTAAATTAAATGAATGAATGCCTGTAAAGAGCATGGGAGAGGCTGGTACATGGTAAGTACTATTAGAGTACTTGTAAAATTTATTTTTAGAAATCTCTCCTTTAGGTCACTCTCTGCCCACAGTAACAAATGATGGTTGTCTCTTTCTGTTTAAACACCAACTTTCCTAGTGGGTCACCCATTAAGTCTGTCTCTAATAGTCTGAGGGATGCCTCAGGGTCTCAGCTTATGTTTAAAACAGAGATAGATTAAATACTCAGTGCACAAGAAATGCTAACTGAGCCTTTCCAAACCCACAATACCAACTAATACTTCCTCAGGAGCCAAGTAAGCCCCATAACAAGAATGACCTTTCAGAAATCTAAGTCTGTTTTTTAATGCCATCAAAAAGACCTTAATCCTACAATAGTAAGACATAACTTACAACAGTAAGACAGAAATAAATTTTATTTAATGGCTTTGTTCTAAATTTATTACCACCAAGTATTCCTTTAATTCTGTCCACTGGAGACACCATGCTCTTAAGTATTTGGGCATCAAACTGAATAAATGAAGTCATAATTAATGGTTTTCTAGTTGTATTAATAAGAAGTATACACAGAGATTGCAATTAAAACAAAAAAGGAAAATATACTTGTTAATGAGATGGACGACATTTTGCTTGGTCTGTGCTGTCTGAATGAGGGTGAACAATATACACTGTTTTGAATTTGCTCACAAGCATGGTAAAATAAAAATATCTAATTTTTTTCTGTTAATTGGGGGGGAAGAAATGAAAGAAAATAGCATATAGGATCTCACTTTTAAGGTAACTAAAGATTCAGATCTTTGTGTTACAATTACCAATTAAAAACAGTAATTATGTCTGTTTAAATGTATGGTCTCAGCATCTGAGACCCAGCTAAAGAAAATTATTAGTTTTATGAATTATGCTTATACAATTGTATTTGTATTTATATAATTGTAGATCATATAAAAGACATTGGCATGATTCATAAAATGGAATATTTATATACATATAGAGTATATACATATATATGTATATATAAAATTCCAAAATGTTGTGGTACAGATGCTTCTCATAAATAAAAATTTGTGTGATGAATATGGTCAGATCTCTGCTGAGAAAAAAGATATTGGTCCCTGTATCTTATTTAGATTATATAAAAGAAATTTTAAATAAGTCTTTCACTTAAGAACAAATATCACTGTAAAGCCAAATTTTAATACTTCTCTATATATGAAATGATATAGAATGGATGATAATTCTGTATTGTAGTTAAACTTTTAAAAGAAAACCACTGTAGTGGTAGCAGCCCTACTTCAGCATTTGACCCAAATTTCTTACTAATCTCAAAGTGCCTGAACTCTTTTATCTTAGATCCAAGATCATTCTTTCATATCATACAAATGTCCTAGCATTTTCAAGCCTGTCAATCACTTTGATATCATTTTCACAACATCCCTTTGGGTTTGGTATGGTAAATATTATGTTTTTTTGAGCTGGGGAAACTAAGGTGCAGGAGGTAAAACACCTGGCCTGAGGCCACATAGTATAAAGGTAGCAGAGCTGGAAAGAAAGCCAAGATGCTATCAGCCTAGTTCAGTGAACTTCCTACAAACCACACCAGCGCTTATCTTCACACAGATTGCTTTGCCTATCAGGCTAAGTATATTATTCATGTGTTTTTTCATTTCTTAAGAAATAAATATATGTAATCCATCTTTCAAACTTTCTTTACCAATTTTGCCTTAGACATCTCTGTGAAGAAACTGTATAAAATGTACTACATGGTACATAAAGTAAAGGTCCCACTATGTGGTCCTTGCCTGTCATCAGTTGGTAAGTCAAAATGAGAAAAGGGATGGTGTTAGCTTTATTCATTCTTTTTCTCACCTTAATGCTAGGTTTATTCAATAGATTGCTGGTTTTGCCTGATAGGGAATCTGAGCTGCCAACTAAAAGCCACTAACTGCCCTCAGACTCAAGGCCAGCAAATCCTAGGCTGACTGGAAAAAGAAGCCAGTCCAACAGAAATGAGAATTTGTTCAGAATACTAGGGTTGGAAGGTGGGAGGGCAGACAATGAGAAGCAAAGACAGAAGATTGAGAGTTAGTCCAAGGTGGGCAGATCACGAGGTCAAGAGATCAAGACCATCCTGGCCAATATGATGTAACCCTGTATCTACTAAAAATACAAAAATTAGCTAGTCATGGTGGTGGGTACCTGTAGTCCCAGCTACTTGGGAGGCTAAGGCAGGAGAATCACTTAAACCCAGGAGACGGAGGTTGCAGTGCACTGTACTCCAGCCTGACAACTGAGCAAGACTCTGGCTCAAAAAAAAAAAAGAGTCCAGTCACAGAACATGGTGCCCAGTACCTTCCATGGTAAAGGATGATACTTAAGCACTCACCAGCATAAATAGAAGAGGCTGGGCCAGGCACAGTGGCTCATGCCTGTAATCCCAGCACTTTTGGAGGCTGAGGTGGGCAGATCACGAGGTCAGGAGTTCAAGACCAGCCTGGACAATACGGTGAAAATGTGCTTCTACTAACAGTATAAAAAATTAGCCAGGCGTGGCAGTCACGCCTGTAGTCTCAGCTACTCAGGAGGCTGAGGCAGGAGAATCACTTGAACCCAGGAGGCAGAGGTTGCAGTGAGCTGAGATCGTGCCACTGCACTCTAGCCTGGACAACAGAATGAGACTCCATCTCAAAAAAAGAAAGAAAGAAAAAAGGCTGCCTTCACCTGCCTGAGGCTTCAGCTGTCTGGGTCCCAGGCAGCCCCCTGAAAGTTGTGGGAAATCAATCTTGGCATGTATATAACCCAGACACACAGGACACCTTAGGTATTGTGCACACCAGCTGGGCAACTCAGTCCTACAGAGAAAGTTCATAAACTTGGCTATTGAACAGACAACACAATATCCATAATACTAGATCTTCCTTGAATTCTCCGCAGTGTTACTCCTAAGAATCTCAAGAGATACCTTTCTTGTTGACACATGTATCTTTATTAAAAGGAAAAAAGAACTATTACTTGACAGGGTTCAAAAGAATTAACATTATGGCCAAAATAGCCTACCTTCAGTCATTTAATGTTTTGACATTTTGTGTTTGTTTTATTGAGATGGACTCTCACTCTGTTGCACAGGCTAGAGTACAATGGCATGATCTTGGCTCACTGCAACCTCTGCCTCCCAGGTTCAAGTGATTCTCCTGCCTCAGCCTCCAGAGTAGCCAGGATTATAGGCGCCCACCTCCAGCTAATTTTTGTATTTTTAGTAGAGACTTGGTTTCACCATGTTGGCCAGGCTGGTCTCAAACTCCTTAACTCAGGTGATCTGCCCGCCTCGTCCTTCCAAAGTGCTGGGATTACAGGTGTGAGCCACCATGCCTGGCCCCCAGTCATTTAATGTTTTAAAAGTCATTTTCTTACTATAGAGCTATAAAAAAGAATGTGCTTATGTCCTTTGCAGGGACATGGATGAAGCTGGAAGCCATCATTCTCAGCAAACTAACACAGGAACAGAAAACCAAACACCATGTGTTCTCACTCATAAGTGGGAGATGAACGATGAGAACACATGGAGGGGAACATCGTACACTGGGGCCTGTTGGGGAGTTGGTGGGCAAGGAGAGGGAGAGCATTAGGACGAATACCTAACACATTCAGGGCTTAAAATCTAGATGATGGATTGATGAGTACAGCAAACCACCATGGCATATGTATACCTATGTAACAAACCTGCACATTCTGCACATGTATCCCAGAATTTAAAGTAAATTTTTTAAAAAAGTCATTTTCTGAACATGATTCCATCTTGATGATATACATTACTATCCTAGAACCTAGTATAAAAACAGAGCAATAAATAATTATTGAATGAATGGATTAACAGTCTTAACCTCTTAATTTTATACACACACACACACACACACACACACACACATATATTCCTCTGAGTTTTGCGTAATGAAATACAAGTTAGTTCACCTTAACTCATCCAGAGCATATTATCAGAACAGCCATCTTCATAGGCAAATGACTCACAAAAGATAAAATATATAGATGACAGGTAGTATACTATGCAAGTGTTCTTTTATCAAGACTCTTTTATACCTTGTAGCCAACAGAAACGATTCAACAAATGTAATTATGATACAGAGTATAACTTTTAATGAAGGATATTTTTAGACCATTTTCTATTCATTTATTATCATATTTAATGTCATAAGGCTCATAAAATTTTCTCAGTCTGTTCTTTTAGTGACAATCATTCTGGGGGAAAATTTCTAAGCTTTAATGGGTTAATATTGAATTAGGAAACAGGATTCGCATAAATTTGATAAAGGATTTCAGTGTTTCTGTGTCTGAAAAAGGAATTCTGGAATAGCAAAGTCCTCTCTTAAGCTAAAATCCACAAGTTTATGGTCACAGGAATGATTTAAGTTACTGTAAAAAATAAGAAAAGTATATCAGAGCTAGTCAAAAGAGATAAAGAAACCAACCCTTTCAGTCTGCAAAGTATTAGTAATACCAATTCACCATGACTAATAAGAAATGCCCAGAAACAGAAGCACCTGGCAACATTAAGCAAATTACTAACATAGTTGAACATGTTAAGCCAAAGAAAAAAATATAGTATCTTTTTAAAAAAATAATTATATAAATATTCTAAATATCTATTATCCTATTATTTGTTAATAAACTTTGCTTTTCAATTTGAGCCAATAATAAATTGAACTAGCAGGACGGGTACGGTGGCTCAAGCCTGTAATCCCAGCACTTTGGGAGGCCGAAGCGGGTGGATCACAAGGTCAAAAGATCGAGACCATCCTGGTCAACATGGTGAAACCCCGTCTCTACCAAAAATACAAAAAATTAGCTTGGCATGGTGGCACGTGCCTGTAGTCTCAGCTACTCAGGAGGCTGAGGCAGGAGAATTGCCTGAACCCAGGAGGCGGAGGTTGTGGTTAGCCGAGATCGCGCCATTGCACTCCAGCCTGGGTAACAAGAGTGAAACTCCGTCTCAAAAAATAAATAAATAAATAAATAAATTGAACTAGCATAAACGTGCACATGTGCATGCATTTCTGTTGGTTATATATTTAGTAGTGAGAATTGCAGGTTTTCTGATGGGTGTCTACTGGGATATAAGAGATGCTGGTAAACACTTTCTCAAACTGGTTATACCTATTTATGCCTCTACCAGTGGCATTTAAAAGTTCAAGTTGCTCGCATTCTCATCAGCACTTTCTATAGTCAACCCAATTTTACTATCAGCATTCAGGTAGAATGTAGTGATGTCTCATTTTGGTTTTGATTTGCACCTTTCTAAGAGCTAATGGGATTGGTAATTTTCATACTTTTTTTGGCATACGTTGTCTTTTGTAAAGACTAGGAAGCATTTGAAACAATTAAACAATTTCTGATGTTAAAACACTTCATAAAATAGGGATAAGAGGATGTGTTCTTATTTTGTAAGGAGCTATCTTTTTAATTTTTTTAAATGGATTTTCACTCTTGTTGTCCAGGCTGGAGTGCAGTGACATGATCTCGGCTCGCCCCAACCTCTGCCTCCCAGGTTCAAGCGATTCTCCTGCCTAAGCCTCCAGAGTAGCTGGGATTACAGGCATGCACCACCACACCTGGCTAAGATTTTGTATTTTTAGTAGAGACAGGGTTTCTCCATGTTAGTCAGGCTGGTCTTGACTCCTGATCTCAGGTGATCTGCCTGCCTCAGCCTCCCAAAATGCTGGGATTATAGGCGTGACACACCATGCCGGCTAAAGAGCTATCTTAAACAAGTTGCATCAACATCAAAATATAGAATCATCTCCATTCAAATAACAGAAAAGACACAATTGGTAAGAATTGGCTAATGCATGTAATGAGAAAATTAGAGGTAAAAGTAAGGGAAAGAAAGTTATAATAATTATTGTTATTTGTAGGTTATGCTATTACCTCAAAAATAGTGTTCACTAGAAATCTCGTTAGAGTTAACAGGAGAGATTGATGCATAGTCAATCAAGAAGCATATGGACACTTACCCAGTTTAGCATGGGGATACATTCCTAGATGTTAGGGTTCTAACTGAACTTATTTATGGGATCTCGTGTTCCTGTGGAAATGTAGTATAGACATTGTACTTAAGTGATTGCTCGATCCTCAGTTTTAAGCAATGTTTATAATGTCCTTCAAAATGTCAAAGACTTCTACCAGTCTCCTAATTTTCTTTATTCTCTTCTTCCTCAAATATTTCCTAAAAGCATCACACATTGGCAGAACATGTGTGTCCTCAGCTACCTGTTGATTTTCTGCCCTTGTTGGTACCATAACTTTGGAAGTCAATGCATATAAAAATGATTTATTAGAACTCAAGATAAAAACTGGAAAGAGAGGCTCAGGCAGAGAACACGAAAACACAACACACACTGTGGAACCACTCCGCTCAGGACAGTTTCGACTTTGCTTATTGCTTGTGTACACCAGTACATCACTGGTGGAACATATGATGGCACTTAATGCATGGAGAAAAGTCCTATTAACAGACTATCAGAGATAAATATGTAAGTACCTGTTACATATGCAGCATATTCTACTTTTTAAAGTATCATAAAGACAAACAGCAAATGGGAGATATGACATACCCAATTATATTATAAAATTAATAAAATATTTTAGCTTACTTCATACAAATGTTAACATGAGATCATATAATAACAACAAAAAGATCTCAAGTGCAGTAGCAACAAAATATACATAATACCGATAAATAAACTGAAAAGGAAATGTACAAAACTAATGTGAAGAAAAAACATCAATAAAGTGAAGACAAAAAAGAAGGCTTGAAAAGGAAAAGGACTGGCTGGGTACAGTGGCTTATGATTGTAATCCTAGCACTTAGGGAGGCTGAGGCAGGAGGATTGCTTGAGCCCAGGAGTACAAGACCAGCCTGGGCAATATAGTGGGACCCCCTCTCTATAAAAAAAATGCAAAAATTACCCAAGCATGGTAGTACACGCCTGTAGTCCCAGCTACTCAGGAGGCTGAGGTGGGAGGATCACTTGAGCCCAGGAGGTCGAGGTTGCAACGAGCTGTGATCATGCCACTCTAGCCTGGGAGACAGAGTGAGACCATGTCTCAAAAAAAGAGAAGAAAAAGCCAGGTGTGGTGGCACACACTTGTAATCTCAGCTATTCAGGAGACTGAGGCAAGAGAATCGCTTGATCTGGGGAGGCAGAGATCACAGTGAGCCGAGTTCATGCCATTGTACTCCAGCCTGGGCAGTAGAGTGCCTTTCTTTAAATAAATAAATAATGAAAAGGATAGGAAATTCAATATTATAAAGATGTGAATTCTTCCTAAATGTAACCATGAATGTTGGAGAGTAACCAAAATAGAAAATTACAATTACTTATCTTAAAATAGATAGTTTAAGGCACCACAGTAAGCATGCCTCCATGGCAAGAGACAATACCCTTACTATAACAATATTTACAATTATGACCAATTAGGTTTCCACTCACAGTTCAACAGCCAATCAGCTGAGAGACAAAGTGTTGTAGCAAGGAAAGTGACTTTTAGAAAGCCAGTTAGGTCAGGCACGGTGGCTCACACCTGTAATCCCAACACTTCGGGAGGTTGAGACAAGTGGATCACTGGAGCCCAGGAGTTAGAGACCAGCCTTGGCAACATGGCAAAACACAATCTCTACTAAAAAATACAAAAATTAGCTGGGCATGGTGGTGGACACCTGTAGTCCCAACCACTCAGAAGGCTGAGGTGGGAGGATCATCACCTGAGCACAGTAGGTAGAGGCTATAGTGAACTGAGATTGTGCCGCTGCATTCCAGCCTGGGCAATGGAGTGAGACCCTGTCCCCCCTGGGAAAAAAGAGAGACAAGATGGCAGGCAGACTAATGTCCTAAAGAACCATCATAAGTTAATAGAAATCTCAGGCTTCCTTAAGGTTGGGGGAATGGGGAAGAGGGAAAGGTTTGAGGTACAGAGGTGACCAATGATCACAGACATCTGGATGGCAGCGAGGACTGGAGGTGAGGGTGAAACCTTGTCCTTCCCCCTGGAAGTCCTTAACATAACATTGTTACTTGTGTGTACACCCTCATTACCTCTTCAGATTAGTTTAGGGGGAACTATTATCATCCTTGCTTTAAAGTTTAACTACAAACTAAATTCCTCCCATAGTTAGCTTGGCCTATGAGCAGCGGAAAGCAAAAGCAGTTAACCTAAAAATATCACATGGATGAGAGGGTTAGGAACAAAATGGAGTTAGTCATGCTAAGCCTCCTTTTCACTGTTATATTGTTAGCTTGGTATAGAAATGTAGGTTGTTGGGTTTTTCCCCCAACCTTTGAAGATATTATTTAATTGTCTTATGGTATCTATGGTTGCTATTTGTCTCATTATCATTCTTTTGTAGATAATTTCTATCACTATTACAGGTTTTTTCCCTGATGTTCTGTGGTTTCAGTATCTTATTTCTCATTAATGTGTTTTCATTTATCCTGGTAAAGACTCGGTTACAGTGTCTTTCTTAAAGTCTGGGAAGTTCTCAGCCATTAGTCCTCTGAATATTGCTTTCCACTCATTCTCTCTATGAAGAGGCTCCTTCAGGGATTCTATTTGGCATTTGTTGGATCTTCCCATTCTCTGCCTGTTGGTTGCCTTCTCTTTTAATTTTTTCATTTTTTCATCTCTGTATACTTCATTCTTGTTAGATTCTAAGCTATATATTTAATTCAATTATGACCTCACTTTTCTCTTCTTGTTTTTGACGATTTCAAGGTCTTTACAATGGAAAGGAGGCTTCCCTCTTAAATACTCAGTTTACCATCTTACAAGAAGTTGAAATCTTAAATCAACAGGCTCAAAGAACACAAGATTGGTCAGGTGCAGTAGCTCACACCTGTAATCACAGCACTTCACTTTGGGAGGCTAAGTGGGTAGATCACTTAAGGTTAGGAGTTCAAGACCAGCCTAGACAACATGGTGAAACTGTCTCTACTGAAAATACAAAACAATTAGCCAGGCATGGTGGTGTGCACCAGTAATCCCAGCTACAGGAAGGCTGAGGCAGGAGAATCACTTAAACCCAGAAGTTGGAGGTTGCAATGAGCCAAGATCGCCCCACTGCACTCCAGCCTGGGCAACAGAGCAAGACTCCATCGAAAAGAAAGGAAAGAAAGAAAGAAAGAAAGAAAGAAAGAAAGAAAGAAAGAAAGAAAGAAAGAAAGAAAGAAAGGAAGGAAAGAAAGAAAGAAAGAAAGAAAGAAAGAAAGGGAAGGAAGGAAGGAAGGAAGGAAGGAAGGAAGGAAGGAAGGAAGGAAGGAAGGAGAAAGGAAGGAAGGAAGGAAGGGAGGAAGGGAGGAAGGGAAAGAAGGAAGGAAGGAAGGAAGGAAGGAAGGAAGGGAAAGGAAGGAGAAAGAGAGAGAGAGAGAAAGAAAGAAAGAAAGAAAGAAAGAGAAAAAGAACACAACATGTCCCAAGAAAAAAATAATATATATTGATTACCACCAATCAATATACTCAATAAATAGCAGAAAGGAAAGCATCTTAAGGGCATCCAAACAAAAATGGTCAGCTCATTAAAAAGAAAAAGTAAAGTCAGGTACAGTGGCTCATGCCTGTAATCTCAGCACTTTGGGAGGCCAGGGCAGGTGGATCACCTGAGGTCAGGAGTTCAAGACCAGCCTGGCCAACATGGTGGAACCCTGTCTCTACTAAAATACAAAAATTAGCCAAGTGTGATGATGCATGCCTCTAGTGCCAGCTACTTGGGAGGCTGAGGCACAAAAATCACTTGACCCCAGGAGGTAGAGGTTGCAGTGAGCCAAGATGGTGCCACTGTAACCTGGGTGACAGAGCAAGACTCTGTCTCAAAAAAAAGTAATTCTTTTCTGGCCTTAATGGCTCAGACTTCTCTATAGGAACATTGAGTTCTACAATCATTTTCAAAAGTAGTCATCAGGGAAAGAAAACACCATGTAATAATTTTAGACCCACACATCTGGTTGCTTAGAATAAAGGCAATAGACAGATAACATTTTTTATCTTTTTTCTTTTTCTTTTCTTGAGACAGAGTCTTGCCTGGTCATCCAGGCTGGAATGCAGTGGCTTACTGCAGCCATCACCTCCTGGGTTCAAGATTCTCCTGCCCCTGCCTCCCAAGTAGCTGGGATTATGCCACCATGCCTGGCTAAATTTTTGTATCTTTAATAGAGACGGGGTTTCACCATGTTGGCCAGGCTCGTCTCAAATTCCAGACCTCATGATCCACCTGCTTCGGCCTCCCAAAGTGCTGGGATTACAAGCATGAGCCAACTGTACCCGGCCCAGACAGATACTATCAAACGTGAAAGAAATCAGGAAATATACTTCCCATGAGTCTCTTCTTGAAAAAACCTGCTATACAAGAACTTCTGCTCTCAAAGTGCTGAAGGAGAAACAATGGTGAAGGGAATAATGGTGACCATTGGGTCAATAGAAATTTAGGATAAACAAAAACTGAACAATTAGGTTATTGTATAATAACTGTAATGACTGAACTCACTAAAATTGGGAAGAGGAAGCAAAGAGAAAGGCAGTAGTTATGTAAGGTTATTTGTTTCCTTATCTATCATAGAGGAAAGAAAAGGAATTTGTTTAAAGCTTATTAGTCAAGTTATAGAGGTCTAATGTGTTTGAAAATAAAGAGGAAATTACTAAAGTAATTCTTTAACCTAGCAAAATCAGATGGTGGGAAAGAAGGGAGTTTATATAAAGATCCAAAACAGGCAAAACTAATATACAGATTATTTTTGTCAGGGTACTAACTGGGAGAGGGCAAGAAAGTATCTTCTGGGATCCTGGTGGTCACACATAAAGAATCATCAATCTTTACACATAAGAGGTGTGTCCTTTACTATATGTATATTACAACTCAACACATGTTTTTAATTCAAAGGAGCTCTTAAAAATTGTTCAGCAAAACTAAAGAAATGAAAAAATAGAACAGTAGAAGAAATATAATTTATTATTCTTAATCTAAGAAAGCCATGTAGACATGAATAATATATAGAGGAAGCAAATGATATAATTAAGCATGTTGATCTAACTAAAATATATGTGAAACTTCATACTCTGTGAAAGAGAATATACTTTTGCTTCAAGTGCTTATGGGAAATTTATAAAATTGACCATATTTTAGACTACAAGGATGGTCTTTGGTGTCATAAGATCAGTGGTGTGTGTATCAACCTGGATCTCTGAGTGACCATATGGAGCACACCCATTTGTAGCAATAATCCACATTGCCATAGAGTCTGAGGGAGAACTTGACCTTCATTTTATTAATCAACTGATAGTTCAGGCATAGCATAGCCTATGACAACTAATAAATTAGATTAACAAAAACAATGGAACAAAAAAGAAATTCCCCAGTGTTGGAGGTGGGGCCTGGTGAGAGGTGATTCGATTATAGAGGCAGAGTTCTCATGAATGATTTAGCACCATCTCCTCAGTGCTGTTCTTGTGTTAGTGAGTGAGTGAATTATCACAAGATCTGGTTGTTTTAAAAGTGTGTAGCTCCCCTCTTCCTCTCTCTTGCTCCTGCTCTGGCCGTGTAAGACATTCCTGGTTCTCCTTCACCTTCCATCATGATTGTAAATCTCCTGAGGCCTCCTAGAAGCAGAAGCTACTGTGCTTCTGTACAGCCTGCAAAACAAAACAGTGAGCCAATTAAACTTCTTTTCTTTATAAATTACTTAGTCTCAGATATTTCTTTATAGCAGTGCAAGAACAAACTAATACATATACAAAAGTGGTGTTTTTTCAAGTCATGGAGAAACATAAGAATAGTCATTAAGTGGAGAAGGAACAATGCTAACATCAGGGAGAAACTAGACCTGCTTAATTTTTTATACCAAAAATGTCCACAGTTCAATGTTTAAACATAAAAACGTAAAAAATAAAATAGTTAAAATACTAGGTAAAGTGTGAATCTTTCTATTGTCTCAGAATGGGGAAGGTCTTGATAACAAAGAAAATAAATGATTAATAAATGCTACTATACAAAATTTAAGTTTTCTTTATTGGAAGTGTTTCAAAAGTAAAGTTATAAATCAATGCAATATGAAAATAAAAATTTGAAATGCATGAGAGAAAAAGAATTAATTTCCTTATTATTTAAAAAAGCACTTATATAAGAAGAATATATTACATAATATTTTGAAAAGCACTTACATAAGAGAAATAGAGAAACGAGCTTCTCAGGGGAAATAATCATTATAAGTATATGGAAAGTTGTTACGAATCTTAAATTTGAATATGCAAATTGAAATGGCAAAAAGATACCTTCTTGCACCTATTGGTCTGGCAGATAATACACTATACTGGCAAGACACTGTCAATGGCAGTATAGACTAATGCAAGCCTCTAAGTGGCACACTTGTCAGTATTTATTAATATTTTAAATACAAATACTCTTTGGCATAGCAATTACTATTTTTAAAAATTATCCTGCAGTTAATACTTACACATATGTGCAAAGACACAAACACGGGGATCTATGTTTGCAGTAAAGTTATACATAGTATGACCGGAAACAAACTATTTGCCACCAATAAGGGACTGGGTAAATAAATTACATCAGTGGAAGTGGAAATTATGCTTATAAAGGCCTCAGGTTGATTGCATGCAAGTTGATATGGCCTGACAGCTAAGCTCCAGAAAATCATACATGTGGTGCTCTGCTTTGTATTTTTGGGATTCCCTCAAGGCAGCATATAGCACAGTCATGCTGGATGATCTGAGTTTTAAAAGGAGACTGTTTATAAGTTCCGGGTCGGGTGCAGAGAAACCTCTAGAGAGAGGATGAAGCACTGTAACCACAAAAAGGCCTAAACAGGTGAAGGAAAGGCACAAATAGCATACATGGAAGAGAAGAGTCACCAGAGAGAGCCACAGTGGGATCTCAGGAAGCCAGGCCAAGGCCCCACCTCTCTTCTCCTCTCATCTTCCAACGTGAAGCCCACAGTGCAGGAGCCTGAGGATGCATCTAAGAGGAACTCTGAGTGAGGAAGAAAAGGTCAAAAGTGGATATACAGCGGAAATGGGAGGTACACAGCACAATACTTTTCAAAACATGAGGATATAAACACACTTATGTACCCAGGAAACTGGCACAAAGATACCTTTGAGGAAGAACCATGAGAATTTGGGCATTTGCAGTATGGGGTGGGAGAAAATCACACTTTCTCTGCATTCTCTGTGGAAAGTTTTAAAATCTTATGCCTGCATTATTCTTTTGATTTAAAAAAATTAGCTTGTGGCAGAATTTCTTTTAGAGGAAAAACTCTTTGGTTTAGCAAAACATCTTGATAGTCATCCTAGCTGAAGAAAAGGAGTTCTGAAAAGCAAAGGAGCAAGGAAAAGAGGGAAAAAATTCTCTCTTCATAAGAATGGGCAGAAAGTGAAAAAAGTGAAAAATTTGAGGAGAGATACAAGGGCTCAGAAAATACTGGGTAGCTGGGGCCTGAGGAGAAAAAAAAATACAAGAATGACACAGATTTCTAAGGACAAGCTTTCTCAGTTTTATATTATGCCTATCCTTCAGAAAAGCCAGCCACATCCACTGCCTTGTTTATGGTATGTGGCTAGGATCAGTGGGAGAAATTAATGGAATAGGGACTCTGCTTCCTGTTTTGGATTGTTTTAGGACTGAGAATCAAGAAGAACTACTGTTAGAACAATATGAAAGAAATTTCATCCTCAACCAGAAATTGGGACAGAACCTGACTTCAGAAAACATAAGCCCCTAGAAAGTCTTCAGCAGTAGAAGAGAGATGCAGATTTTCACCATATCTGAGGTTGGAGGTTCGGCCAGTATTAGGAAAAGACTGAGTCTAAATAGCTGGTGCTTTGAGCATGCCGGGGGAGCCGTGTGATATATACAGAATTAAGGCAGAACCAAACAAATGCATTCAAGGACAGATATGACTCAGCTGTTTCCACAAATGTCTAAGAATCCATATGGAGAAATACCTAAAGCTCTGAGCTCAAGTATTTTGCATTGCTTCTTTTGCACATATATTAGCAGGGGTAAGAGGTTTAATATTATTGTGAAAGTTAATAGTCAGTGCTTTATGATTCAGAAGAGGCTAACCATCACACTGTCTTTGATCCCAATAAATCCAGGATTTTAACCCTTTTTTGTTATCTCCAATTTCCACAAAACCAACATTAATGACAATAGCAAAAACTGAATGTGAAAAATTAGTCTTGTAAGTTTTGCAATAAATGTGAAAACATCAAGTACCTATAATAATAATAATTTTATAATTAGTTACAAATCTGAAGAGGACTTCAAGATATCTAGAAATGATAGAACTGGTTAGGCAAAACCAATATCTTTTTATGAAAGAATATGAGATTTTTCTTTCTTTTTTTTTTTGAGACAGAGTGTCACTCTGTCGCCCAGGCCAGCATGACCTCAGCTCACTGCTACCTTTGCCTCCTAGGTTCAAGCGATTCTCCTGCCTCAGCCTCCTGAGAAGCTGGGATTACAGGAATGCGCCATCACACACCCAGCTAAACTTTTTTGTATTTTTAGTAGAGATGGTGTTTCACCATGTTGGCCAGGCTGATCTCGAATTCCTGACCTCAGGTGATCCTCCTGCCTCAGCCTTCCAAAATGCTGAGATTACCAGCATGCGCCACCACGCCCAGCCAAGATCTTTCTCATATCAAAGATCTGCATCTATTTTTAGTACAACGTTTGTCATACCATTTTCCAAATATATGAAATCTCTGATACACTGTCAGGTATTTGGGCTTGTTTTTCTAAAAGTAATGATGGGTTGCATTTTTAGAAGATTACCATATGTAGGGTTTTGCTCTCTCCTCATCAACAATACATACTTGTGAATTAACCAGTTGGTTTAAGGATGCTAGCAATGGCCATGGAAGTGTTTTTTTCATATTAAAGTTAAACAACCTACATACAATAGGCTCATTTGTACAATACATACAACCACCAACCAGAGGAAGTGGTTCAGAGTCTTAGGAAAATGAAAAGACTCACATGGTTAATGAGTAATTTACAGTTTGAGAGATATATGTAGAGCAATGTACATAGGCATACGAAGTTAAATATTTATTGATATAATCATATTAATATTCCATCTACCTACCAAAAGAATTTTACCTAATTTATAATTTTTTTTAAAAATCACAGACACAATATAATGCCAAATCAGGCAGAAGGAAACAACACAGAGAAACATACATTACCTCTACTATTCTGTCCTTTTTCTCCTTTCATGGGAGTGACCACACTGCAGAGTGTCTGGGAAATTATTTACCTTGCAAATAAAATTATAGACAACTTTTTCCAAACTTTTCACTCAGGGACTCAAAATTATTAACCATGTCCCATCTGTGAGAAAAGGTAAATTGATTTTTAAGTGTCTGTCTGTTTTGTTTGGTTTTTTTTACATTTAATGCCATGTAGAAAAACTGAACCTATTCTCCCTCTCCAATAAAATATTCACTCACTCTTCCGGTCCAAGGTACCTCGGGAACCGCGGCTTAGGTGCAGACATGGCCAAGTCCAAGAACCACACCACACACAACCAGTCCCGAAAATGGCACAGAAGTGGTATCAAGAAACCCCAATCACAAAGATACGAATCTCTCAAGGGGGTGGCCCCCAAGTTCCTGAGGAACATGCGCTTTGCCAAGAAGCACAACAAGAAGGGCCTAAAGAAGATGCAGGCCAACAATGCCAAGGCCATGAGTGCACATGCCGAGGCCATCAAGGCCCTCGTAAAGCCCAAGGAGGTTAAGCCCAAGATCCCAGAGTGTCAGCCACAAGCTCGATCGACTTGCCTACATTGCCCACCACAAGCTTGGGAAGCGTGCTAGTGCACGCATTGCCAAGGGGCTCAGGCTCTGCCCGCCAAAGGTCAAGGCCAAGACCCAGGCTGCAGCTCCAGCTTCAGTTCCAGCTCAGGCTCTCAAAGGTGCCCAGGCCCCTACAAAGGCTTCAGAGTAGATATCTCTGTCTGCCAACATGAGGCCAGAAGGACTGGTGCGACTCCCCCGGGACTGCCATCTGCATGGGGCTGGGGTCCTCCTGTGCTATTTGTACAAATAAACCTGAGGCAGGAAAAAAAAATATTCACTCATGTTCCAAGATACTCCAGTGTTAGTATGTAGTAATATATTTCAGGAGTGCCTGTGATGCAAACAGCGTATCTCTCCAGAAAGTGATCATTTTATTCTTTCTCTTACGAAAGCTAGTGAACTAACCTCACTACAAGTTGTGGCTTTTGCCACAAAACAGGTAGGCAGTAAATTTTGTTTTCTTTCCTGTTCTAGATGAAGAAGTTAATTTACAAGATAAGTTAAACATGCGCTATCTGTAATTTAGAATGGTTGAAAAGAGTAAGCTCAAGGAGAAGATGAATAAAACATTTTTACAGTGGTAAATTATTTAAAGTGTTAATTAATTTAATCCTCATCAGAAGCTTCCCTGACCTTGTCATTTAAGGACAGAAGCTCCTAGGCTGTTTCTTATTTTAACACTCCCCCTCGATACGTTATGCATGCTTCATAATTGATTCAATATAAAAATTCAAAACTGGAGCTATAGTGGGCGGAAAATGGAAGTCCCTAACACCACTGTAGAACACTGGCTCCATATTCTTTCTGATATTATACATACATACACACATTTTCACAATATGCTATAATTGCAGGTATATGTTATATGATATATATTACAAAATAAATGAAATAATCTTAAAATTATAATTCTTTCACTTGACCTTTTCACTCAACATATTATGGACATTCACCAATGTCAATTCATATAGATCTACATTATCCTTTTGGTGGCTGCATAGTATTCCTTTGCATGAATTTATCATAATATAATTTGGTGTGTACTTAGCAGACTTCAGTCTGCATTATGATCACCTATGAAGTTTGGTCATTCTCCTCTTGCCAATGTCCAGCTTGTGCAGAAGGTCTGGCATGAGGCTCAAACATTCATATATTTAGGAGTGTCTTCTAACCAATGGAACAAATAAAAATAAATAAAATATAAAAATTAAAATTAAAAAATAGGAGTGTTTAGAGGAGACTCTGAAACACACCAAATATTGAGAACTACTTATTTAATGACTTTGTTGTTGATAGGCATTTCGTTTCTTTCTAATTTTTAAAAACACAGCACTAGGGATAGACAAGGTAGCTCACACCTATAATCCCAGGACTTTGGGAGGCCGAGGCAGGCAGATCACTTGAGACCAGGAGTTCAAGACCAGCCTAACCAACATGGTGAACTCCCATCTTTACTAAAAATGTAAAAATTGGCCAGGCATGGTGGTGAGTGCCTGTAGTCCCAGCTACTCACAAGCCTGAGGCAGAATAATTGCTTGAACCCGAGAGGCAGAGGTTGCAGTGAGCCCAGATCATGCCATTGCACTCCAGCCTGGGAGATGAGCAAGACACCATCTAAAAATAATAATAATAATAAACAAAACAAAACAAAAACACTAGAATAATATTGACACCTGAAAATAGAAAAAATAGCTGGGAAGGAGAAATTATATTTTTCTCTCTTCCCTTTATTTCTTTCCACCTTTCTTCCTGTTTCCCTCCCAGAGTCTGAATTTTCTATTTCTTCTCATTCCATGGAAGGAAAAGTAAAACATTAGATAGTTCTGAGAAGAAAATTAGAAAAATGTAAAATGGTGACAGCAATGGGGGAGAGAGGTCATCCTCAGGTTTTGGAATAAGTGAATGAAAAAGGATGAGGCCAGGTTTCTCATTCTAGGTGCGCCATTAGGAAACAGGAATGCCAACTTTCATTTCATCAGGGCTTCTATCTATGTACTTGATTTTCACAATTGTTGCAAATTTAAGCAATAGAGGTGAATGGAGGAAGCACTAGACTTTAATGCTCTCTCCTTCACTCTCTGGCTATGTGACCTTTGATATGTCAGCCTCTCTGTGCATCAGTTTCCTTGTCTGTAAAATGTGTGAGCTGGTTAATCTACAGTCCTTTCAGTTCTGTCATTCTTTAATTCCATGAAAGAACAATTTGTTTCATTTTGTAACCAACCCCATTTCAGAAAAAGAACTTTTTTAAAATTCTCATTTATTTATTTTTAGAGATGTGGTCTTACTATGTGGCCCAGGCTGGTCTCAAACTCATGACCTCAAGCAATCCTCCCTCTTCAGCCTCCCAAGTAGCTGGGATTACAGGCATGTGCCACCTCACCTGACTTAATGCTAATTTTAAAACCCATGGGTATTAGAGTATGTGACAACGAGCATTCTTCAACCCATATATATATATATATGTATGGCCTATTCTCTTGGCACTCTGTGTTTCAGTAAAACATACGGTATCTGATGTACCTTGGATGAGAAAGGTTACAGTAGGATATATATTTATACACATATCCTTCCATGTGATCCTTTGTCGATTGCATGAAGGTTTTCATACATCAGTGGAAATCACTCTGCAAAGACTAATAAGTGAGAAAATGATGCTCTAAGATATCGACAATTTAAAACAATTTCCAGCAAATAGAAAATTTAGGCTAAAACTCAAAGACTGTAGTCAGGGACTTTTCATCTTTCAGAAATAGGAAGTGCAGCTGAGTGTGGTGGCGCACGCCTGTAATCCCAGCACTTTGGGAAGCCAAGGTGGGCAGATCACCTGAGGTCAGGAATTCAAGACCAGCCTGGACAACATGGTGGAATCCCCATCTCTACTAAAATTACAAAAAAGTAGCTCAGCGTGGTGGCACCACCTGTAATCCCAGCTACTTGGGAGGCTGAAACAGAAGAATTGCTTGAACCAGGGAAGCAGAGGTTTCAGTGAACCAAGATTGTGCCATTGCACTCCAACCTAGATGGCAGGGAGGGAATTTGTCTCAAATAAATAAATAAGAAAAAAAGAAATAAGAAGTGTGTTCATGAGAACTATGCTTTTCTGATTAAGACAATCATCTGGTAAGAATAAACCCAAGCCACACAATTATGAAATGAAAGTCTGCCTAGGCTAAAATAGACACCAAGTAAGTGACAAATACTTGAATAACAGTGAACCATAAACTGATATAAATAAGAAATTCAGCAATTGGCTGATATCAGCTAGGAGACTTCTGCCTAATGTCTTACCATGACTCCTCTTATAGTGGGTTAAATGGCAGCCTCCCCAAAAATATGTTCGCCTTGAACTTGTGGATATTACTTAATTTGAAAAGAAAAAAGGTCTTTAGAGATGTAATCTGCAATTTAGAGTAGCCCCATATCCAATGTCAACTGTCTTTATATCAGAGAAGGCAGTGTGAAGACAGAGGCAGAGACTGAATGATGCACCACAAGCCCAGCAGTGCCAAGGACTGCCAGCAGCCACCAGAAATGAGAAGAGAGGCCTGGGCTGGGTACTCCCTCATAGCCACCAGAGGGAACCAACCTGCACACACCTTGATTTGAGACTTCTGGAATTCTGGCCTCCAGAAACATGAGAGAATAAATTCCTGTTTTAAACTATCCAACTGTGGTAATTTGCCCTGGTAGCCCCAGAAAAATAATACACCTCTTTAAAAATATAGTTTCCAAAAATACTAACCTACTCAGTTTCCTGAGCAAACTACACACACACACACACACACACACACACACACACACACACATTATAATCCCCAAATCTTTTAGGGATTAGGTGATCTTGGCCTAAATCCTATTTCTATGACCTATGACGGTCAAAACCCTCCTCCATGTGTCCTGTAAATTTCCACACATACTTCCTCATGGTTGGAGCTGCCACACTGAGTTGTACAGACTCTCTGGCTAGAAGACCTTCTGTGGTACACAGTTTGCAATCTACCAGCACTCTACCCTCAAAGCTATGCACCTGCCATGGGGAGACAATGCCTGTTTTTCACCCAAAGGTACCACTGTGTCCCAAAGAGGTGTCTCTTAAAAATTTGTACAAAAATGGCATGTCAACAGCAGTGGTTCTCCCTGTCCACTCTCTTGCCACTGATCCTTGCCAAAGCTCTCCCAGGACTGGTATCCACAAATAATTCTTTTATTTTTAGTTTTTAAATTGTTATTTTAGGTTCAGGGTACATGTACAGGTTGATTACCCAGGTAAATTCATGTCAGAGGGGTTTGTGGTATAGATTATTTTGTCACCCAGGTACTAACTTTGTAACCAATGGTTATTTTTTCTGATTCTCTCCCTCCTCCTGCCCTTCATCCTCAAGTAGACCCCAGTGTCCCCTCTTTATGTCCATGTGTTCTCATCATTTAGCTCCCACTCATAAGCGAGAACATGCAGTATTTGATTTTCTGTTCCTGCATTAGTTTGCTAAGGATAATGCACAAATAATTTTTTTTCAGTTACTGTAGTTCTAGGAGCACAAGTAATTCTTAAACCTAGTGAGATTACTAGAGGTTGCACAGAAATTCCATCACATACCATACAATTTCACCATCATGTTCAGTTTTCCATTCATGTTCTCTCCTTTCCAATGTCCTGAAATTCTTACACCTGACTTTGCTACTAATGTAAGTCATACCATCAACTCTGTCTGTGCACCACATTCTGGAGAATAAAATTTTCCCCATCTTCTTTCACTATTTTAAGTCTCAGAGCCTTTAAACATGCTGGCTCCTTATCCCTTTGTCAGAAATGAACTCTTGTCTATTTATCTTTCAAACACTATTTCAAAATGAAAGAAATTGAATTATTAAAAAGTAAAGATTGTTCAAAACCAAACTCACCAGTCAGTGTCTATCTCTCACAGATGAGCCTCTGCTCTCTCCTATCTCTCCCCAGCTGGATGGGAGCTCTTTAAATGCTCAGCCCTGACTACTGCTCCTCCCACCCCGCATTTAATCACACACTCAAATGTTTGTTTTCTAAGCACTTTTCTCATAATCAAATATCCTAAGAGGATTAGAGTCAAATGGCTATAATCAAGTTTAAATTCCTGTCATTTTCCGAAAATTGATAACATTAAAAGTCTGAACAATTCTGCTGGCTACCACTCTTTCTAATGACTTAGACACAGGCTAGAGAGGAGTCTTTCTTTTCTACATGAGATTTTGGCAGTAGTTTGGGGTTGCCCCTGGTTTTTGCACTTCTACTGGAACATCATTTTTTTTTTTTTTTTTCAGACAGGGTCTCACTCTGTCGTCCAGGCTGGAGTGCAGTGGCGTGATCGTGGCTCACTGCAACCTCCACTTCCTGGGTTCAAGCAATTCTCCTGCCTCAGCCTCCAGAGTAGCTGGGATTACAGGCACCTGCCACCACGCCCAGCTTATTTTTGTACTTTTAGTAGAGACAGGGTTTCACCATGTTGGGCAGGCCAGTCTCAAACTCCTGACCTCAAATAATCTGCCTGCCTGATCCACCTACCTCAGCCTCCCAAAGTGCTGGGATTACAGGGATGAGCCACTGCACCTGACCCACTAGGACACCTTCTTTCCTCTTGCTTTGCTTTGTAGTATCTTTCAGCAAGAACATTTTCGTTTCTTCCTTCCTAATCCTTTGGTTGTGCTCACATTTACATTCATTGCCCTATTTTTCAAGGCTCTTGGTGCTTTATGCACCCTCTGAATTTGATTTCTTTTGCCATTTCTGGTTCCTTTCCAATTCCAAATTAAGAATGCCGCTAAGCAGCAAACATCATCTTGACAAGCTCAAAATGCAATCTATTTCTACATGGTTTATTAGATTGTGACCAATGAGATTAACCCAGAAATCATATAAAAACAATCTTTTATTCCTTGTGTATAGGCTGCAGCAATTTATTTTCAATCTATTTTTTAAAAGCGTGTTTTCTTTACACTGTTTGGTTCTTACCAGTTTCTTTCCAAAAGTGACATTCTTGTCTAAATATAAAAATTATTAATGGGCCAGGCACAATGGCTTATGCTTGCAATCACAGCACTTTGGGAGACCAAGGAGGGTGGATTACTTGAGCCTAGGAGTTCAAGACCAGCCTGGACAGCATGGTGAACCCCTATCTGTACTAAAATCCAAACATCAGCCAAGCGTGGTGGCATACACCTGTAGTCCCAGCTACTCAGGAGGCTGACATGAGAGGATGGCTTGAGAACAGGAAGTAGAGGCTGCAGTGAGCCAGTATCATGCTGCTGTACTCCAGCCCAGGCAGTAGAGTGAGGCTCTGTCTTTAAATATATATGTAAATAAGTTACTTTCTGAATTTTAAGTTTACTACAGAGCATAGACCTTGAGCACTTTATACACCTCATTTCATTAGGGCCGCATAACAGCAATGCAAGGTCCCTACCATTACAGGTTTGATGCTACAGATGGAGAAACTGAGTTTCTGAGAGGGGAGGGGACTTGCCCAAAGTTGTCCATTTAGAATGTGATGGATCCAGCATGCAAGCCTGCTCACATAGTTTGAAGCCTCTGCCTTCCTGTACTTGGCCTTTTTTTAGTCAGTCTGAGAGAAGCACCTTCTAATTGATATCTATCTCAGACACCTCCTAAGGTCCAAATTCCTAAAGCAAAGTTAGGAGCTTAGTCTTTTCATAAAGATGAAATGGAATTTTTTTCAAATCGAATGCCTGTGGCAGCCAGGCAGGTAAGATAAATCAGGAAAACAGAATACAAAGCAAAACAAAAGCAAAATAACCACTGGCAAGCTCAAGTTAATGGAGGCACCAAAGTATTGCTAGCCTGGCATTGCCAGGTAGCCTATTATTTTCAAAAGAAAACAGAAATTCATGTTTTCATTTGAAATCTCTCAATTATTAAACATCAGCATCTAAATGAGATTTGTTTTTCTAACTGTACAAACTAAATATGTCTCTGCAGCCCATAAATTACCAGCCAGTGAGTGGCTCCAGTATGGACTTGACCTTGGCCCATAAAGCACATGTCCAATATGGTAGCCATAGGCCACATGCAACTATTTAAATTTACATTTTTATTCAATGTAAATAAAACTAAAAATTCAATTCTTCAGTTACACTAGGCACATTTCTGATGTTCAGTAGTCACATGTGATGAGTGGCTACTATAATGGACAATACAGAACATTTCCATCATTGCAGAAAGTTCTATCAGACAAATTACCCAGCCTCAGGGAAGGATCCAAGATGGCCGATTGCTAACATCTTGGGATTGCAGCTCTCAGTTAAAGCGCAGAGAACTAGAGAACGCCACACTTTCAGACAAATTCAGGTCGCTCACGGAGCAGAAGATCCCCAGTGGAGGAGTCACACGGGTCGCCAGCAGGACTCCTGAGGCCGGCGCAGCAGCTGTGATGGCACCTCTGCGCGGCAGCTCTCGGTGCAGAGTAAACAAGACTGGTTCCCCTTCTGACCGAGGTTTGGAGCCTCGGGAAGGCAGAGTGGCCTATTTCGGACACCAGAAGGAAGCCAGACAGGAGAATCCTGGGCAGAAAAGCACCATCAGTCTTAACGTCGCTGTTCTAGCCCTGGGAACTAATAACTTGGACGTCCACTCAAGAGACCTAATCTGAAAGTTGGCAATTTCAAAGACATCAGGAGGATAAATTTACAATGATGGGAAGAAACCAGTGTAAAAAGGCTGAGAATACTCAAAATTAGAACACCTCTCCCTCTAAAGATGATCACAGTTCCACATCAACTATGGAACAAGGCTTGATGGAGAACGAGCACATCCCAATAACAGAATCACGCTTCAAGGAATGGATAATAAGAAACTTCTGTGAGTTAAAAGAACATGTTGTAGCCCAACATAAAGAAACTAAGAACTTTGAAAAAAGGTTTGATGAAATCCTATTGAGAATAGACAACTTAGAGAGGAATATAAGTGAATTAATGGAACTGAAGAATACAATACAGGAACTCCGAGAAGTATGCACAGGTTTAAACACTCGAATTGTTCAAGCAGAAGAAAGGATATCAGAGGTCAAAGTCCAACTTAATGAAATAAAACAAGATGACAAGATTAGAGAAAAAAGGATAAAAAGGAATAAGCAAAGTCTACAAGAAATGTGGGACTATGTGAAAAGACCAAATTTACGTTTGATAGGTGTACCTGAATGCGATGGAGAGAATGAATCCAAGCTGGAAAATACTCTTCAGGATATTATTCAGGAAAATTTTCCTAAACTAGCAAAGCAGGTCAATATTCAATCCCAGGTAATACAGAGAACACCACAAAGATATTCTGCAAGAAGAGCAACCCCAAGGCACATAATTATGTTAGATTCACCAGGTTAGATTCACTTAGGTTAGATTCACCAGGGTTGAAACGAAGGAGAAAATACTAAGGGCAGCCAGAGAGAAAAGTCAGGTTACCCACAAAGGCAAGCCTATCAGACTTACAGCAGATCTCTCAGCAGAAACTCTACAAGCCAGAAGAGAGTGGGGGCCAATATTCAACATCCTTAAAGAACAGAACTTTCAGCCCAGAATTTCATATCCAGCCAAACTAAGCTTCACAACTGAAGGAAAAATAAAATCTTTTATGAAAAGCAAGTACTCAGAGATTTTATTACCACCAAGCCTGCTTTACAAGAGCTTCTGAAAGAAGCATTACACACAGAAAGAAACAACCAGTATTAGCCTTTCTAAAAATATACCAAAAAGTAAAGAGCACCAACATAAAGAAGAATTTACATCAATGAATGGATAAAACAGCCAGTTATCATCAAATGGCAGTAACCCTAAATTTAAATAAACTAAATCCCCCAATCAAAAGACACAGCCAAAACCCAACAGCATGTTACATCCAGACCTGTTTCACATGCAAGGATACACAAAGACTCAAAACAAAGGGATGGAGAAAGATTTACCAACCAAATGGAGAGCAAAAATAAATAAATTAATAAATAAAAAGCAGGAGTTGCAATTCTCGAATCGGATAAAATAGATTTTAAAGCAACAAAGATATAGTGGTAAAAGGATCAATGCAACAACAAAGCTAACGATCCTAACACCCAGATATATAGAGACTTAGATTCAATGAGACAGAAAATTAATAAGGATATCAAGGACTCAAACTCAGATCCAGAACAAGTAAACTTAATAAATATTTATAGAGCTCTCCACTTCAAATACACAAAATATACATTCTTGTCAATACCACATCACACCTACTCATAGGTTTAAATGAAACATTGATTGGCCATTATTAATACCCATTTTTTTTTCAGAATAAAGCAATATTTCCGTTCACCCTCCCTGTTTCTCTTCCTCTTTCTCCCTCTCCTTTACTCAAAAAAAAAAAAAGAAAAGAAAGTTCTATCAGACAGCACTGAACTGGAGCAACAAGAAAATCAGAGCTGTTTTTTTGTCCTCCATCATGATCACCAGCTTGTACTAGAATGCTAAAGTCACTGCTCGCCCAGGACCACTCCAGACACTTCTCTTTCATCTGAACAGACAGAGGTTGCACAGACAGCCCCACCTGTTTCTCAGGCTTGCCCTGGGTCTGACATGAAGCCAGGTGGGGTTGCACAGACAGAAAAGCCTGGGAAGAAGGCAAAGCGTGTTTTTAGCATTTCCCAGTCTCTGCTTTGAGACGCTGGGACTTACCAGTCAGGCCACCATCCTCCCCTCTCTACAGAAACCAGGGCCTAAGAATCTCTGCCCACTCTGGAAAACTTATTTCCAAGTCATTAAACTACAGTAAAGCGTAAATAATGGATATGTACCTGAAGTTTCTACCTCTGCCTTGGAAGTTGGTATTTACAATGTTTAAAATTCTAAGAGTTGGCCAGGCCCAGTGGCTCAGGCCTGTAATCCTAGTACTTTGGGAGACTGAGGTGGGTGATCACCTGAGGTCTGGGGTTCTAGACCAGCCTGGCCAACATGGTGAAACCCCATCTCTATTAATAATATAAAAAAAAAAATTAGCCAGGTGTGGTGGCGGGCCCATGTAGTCCAAGCTACTTGGGAGGCTGAGGCAGGGGGATCGCTTGAACCCAGGAGGCGGAGGTTGCAGTGAGTCAAGATCAAGCCATTGTACTCTAGCCTGGGCAACAAGAGTAAAACTGTCTCAAAAAAAAAAAAATTCTAAGAGTAAGATGTCAAGTCCTAGGGGTGATGGCCAAGCAGGATTTTATATTCTCATAGCAAAAAACCACTATCATCTCCCTGAAGCATCTGAAATCTTACCATGTGGGCTGTCAGCTCATTTCCCTGGCTTTACGGCAGGCCCTACTCAGGATCTGGGTCAGCGGTCTCAAAAGCAGATTGCTCATGAGGATCACCTCTGTAGGCTTGCCAGCTGTAACAAGTGGAAATACAAGATTCCCAGTCAAATTTGAGTTTCAGATAAACAGTGAAGGATTTTTTAGTATAAGTATGTCCTGTGTTTATGCAATGTGTATTTTATCTGGAAATTTTATATGACCCTTTTTATAAAAATATTTTCTTACTGGAACCAAAAATTCTCAAGCTTGCTCAGGTTTGGTAATCCTGGTCATATTCAACTCACCTGCCTCTGGGAAGTGTTTCACTTCTTAGTCAATTTCTGTCTCCTTACAACTGCCTTTTTATTTTATTATTATTCATTTATTTATTTTTAGAGACAGGATCTCCCTCTGTCACCCAGGCTGGAGTGCTATGACATGACCACAGCTCACTGGAGCCTCGAACTCCTGGGCTCAAACGATCCTCTTGCCTCAGCTTCCCAAGTAGCTGGTACAACAGGCATGTACCAGCATACGTGGCTAATGTTTTTTTATAGAGATGGGGTTTCACTATATTGCCCAATCTGGCCTTGATCACCTGGCTTCAAGCAATTCTCCAGAGTGCTGGGATTACAGGCTTGAGCCATAGCACCTGGTATGGAACTGCCTTTTTAAATGGAATCACAGTTTCCTCTAGTGAAACATCAAGCTACACATGACTATTACCTTTATTGTGTTATCTGATCATCACAACAACCTGATAGAGTAAGAAAGGCAAAAAGTCTCCTTACCTTGTCAATGAGAAAACTGAGGCTCAGAGACTTAAATTTTTCCGGTAAAGCTACTCATAAATGGCATACCTCGGCCCCAAACTCAGTTTTTATGGGTTCCCATTTCAATATTTATTGAACTATTCAGTGCTGTGAGTGAAAGGAGATGGCAATAATGAGGGAGAGAAAGAAAAGAGAATTTTTCATAGAAAGTATGGCTACCTCACCAATTACCACCCTTTTGATTCACACCTTTCCAGCCCACCAATCAATTCTGAAGCAGAAGACCAGGGACCCAGAATTCAAAAAGTCCCACATCTCCAGGAATCAAGGAGTCTGAGAGAGAAAAAGTTCAAACTGGGTAATGCAATCAAAACAATCTAGAAATTGGCTTTTGGACTGGTTATGGCAGTGACAACAGAGAATGTTTGAAAGAACTGTTGTTAAACTATGTAATGAGATACCATACCTGTAATTTACCTCCACCACCTAGTTCATACCCTGATATTTTCTTGGAGGAACGTAATGAGTAGCTCTATGCCTCATCTGACTCCACGTACTACACTGCAGTGAACAGGGTCAGAGAAAGGTAACCACTATAAAAGGAGTAGAAGTAGAGAGAAACCATAAATCCAGGCTCTAAGCTCCAGAGGGCAGATAACTAACTACCCTGCCCCAGTGGAATGCCTGGGGGTAGTGGCTGAAGCTGACCTGTCCTGGAACTCATCTCAATAAGCTTCTTGCTGTTGAGAACAATTTCTTGGAGGTACCCCAAGTCATCCACAATTACATGGGGTATTACTGTGCTACCAGAAAAGGTTCATTCAACTCTAAAAAATAAAATTAGTAAACCAGGCACCAGTCACACCTGTAATCCCAGCACTTTGAGAGACTGAGGTGGGTGGATCACCTGAGGTCAGGAGTTCAAGACTAGCCAGGCCAACATGGTAAAACCCCGCCTCCACTAAAAACACAAAAATTAGCTGGGCATGGCGGTACGCACCTGTAATCCCAGCTACTTAGGAGGTTGAGGCAAGAGAATTGCTTGAACCTGGGGGTTGGGGGTGGGGGCAGAGGTTGCAGTGAGCAGAGATTGTGCCACTGCTCTCCAGCCTGGGGTGACAGAAAAAAAAAGAAGAAGAAGAAGAAGAAGAGAAAGGTTTATAGCAGTTTTATTCAAAATAAGCAAAAAAATGAAAATCCAAATGTTCAACATAGGAGAATAGATAAATTATGACATTCATATACAAAAGAATACTATTTAATCAAGTACACCTTAATAAAGATATTAAAAACAAAAAATAAACAAAATAATACTGTTTAGCAATAAAATCAAAAAATTAAAATAGTAGTTATCTTTTTGAATGAAAAGTACCGTGTGGAATTAACTGGAAAGAGAAACAAGGGAAGCTTCTGGGTGCTGCAAATTTCTACATTTTGATTTGGGTGATGGTAACTTGAGTGCATATACTTGTAAAAACTTATCAAATTGCGTTTTCTGCATGTAAAACACATACCTCAATAAAGAAAATAAATGGCTAGTTTAAAAAATAAAATTACAACATATTCATAGAATGAAATAGCATGCATTTAAAATTATGATGTAGATATATATTTATCGACATAGAAAGATGCCTACAATATATTGTTCAATATAAAAGCAGAATCCAAAACAGAATAGAGAATACCATTTTTGTAAAAAAATATGATATTAAGTATCAATATGGGTATGCACAAATGAAACTGCCAAGATATTAAAACTGGTTACTAGCGTTTTATGATGAGTTTCACTACTTCAAACAGAAATCATTACGATAGCTCCACATTTCTTAAAAGCACAAAATTGCATTGCAACATCAAAATAAGGCCAAGGTCTAAATTAGTGTATCTCAACAGGGGTGATTTGTCCTCCAGAGGATATTTGGCAATGTCTAGAGGTATTTTTGGTTGTCTCAACGAGGAGGGAGTGATAGCAACATTCCGGGTAGAGGCCAGAGATGCTGCTGGACATCTTACAATGCACAGGACAGCTCCAATAACAGCCATCTGTATTAAAATGTTTACAGTGTCAAGGTTAAGAAACCCAGGTCTATGTAAATGGACATAAGATAGGGCCTGTTTATAAGACAGAAGTAGGATAGTGTTGACTTGTTTCTTTTATTTCAAACAGTTCAGAAGTTGCCTCTCATTCAAAATCTCCATAAATCCCAGTGGCAACCAGCCTTCTTTTGCACCTCACATAACACTCTCCACATATTGGGAGGGATGATGCTTGGAGAATCAGTTGTACAAAGTTGCTAAGAGTCAGCCCCTACTTCTATATCAGAAAAGAATACTTCTGGAGACAGAAACCTCTGAAGTGTCCATGAATAGCCAAAAGAGAGGGTGTGATATTCCACCCCCTGCCTCCTCTTCCCTCCTGAGTAAAGAAGCCGCTAGCAGGAAGGGCACTCCTTCCTGGAAGGACCAAGTCCATTGCATTAACCTCTTTATGGGCCCTCATAACTAACTGCTTCCCAGAAGAGAGACTGAGATGTTGGGTTTTTGATAACATAAGTAGTGTTTTTTGAATCTCTAGCAAGATATTACCAAGATAGATAAGAGTTTTGGGGGGAATGTGAGGGTGATATGGTTGCGACATCTGTCACCCCATTAATCCCCAGAGTTGATTTGGCTGACCTGGCTGGCTAGGCAGGTGTCCCCTTCCTCCCTCACCACTCCACGTGCATCCCTCCCGAGGCTGCACACTTGGTTGAAAAGGATGACCATCCCTGATAAAAGAGAACCCGTCTTTGTGTATATGACTAGATCACCCCCCCAGAACCTCCAAACAGCTCTCAATGTAAGTGTTTTTTGGGGAGATAAATAGTTTTCTATATTCTTTAAATTCCAATCACTATATCAAGATTTAGACCCTACTGACTTCATCATTAAGCCAAGAATAAGGAGAACTCAGGCTATGCTGTAAGGGAGACCTCTGTCATGTGGGAAGGGTAGAGCTGACATACTTTATTCATTCTCAGAGCAGGGGGCAAAAAGAAAAGAGATGGGGGAGCAAAAAGAGCCAACTCATCCAGCAACCTGCTCCAGGGCAAATTTCCAGAGGGGAAAAATCAATGGACACATCTAGACAAATATGAGGAAAGCTTGGGGCTAGTTGTTTTCTTCACCATGTATAACCTAAGGGAGCTGAGAGCCTCCAGGAAAAGATCATGTCCTGTCTGATGGTGTAACTGCCCAATCAGTTCACCTTGCCCACTGCCTAGACACAGCCAATTTACCAAGACGGGGGAATTGCAATAGAGAAAGAGTAATTCATGCAAAGCTAGCCATGCAGAAGACCAGAGTTTTATTATTCCTGAAATTAGTCTCCTCGAGCGTTCAGAAATTCGAGTTTTAAAGATAATTTGGAGAGTAGAGACAGGGGAAGTGGGGGGTGCTGATTGATCAGGTTGGAGATGGAATTATAGGGAGTCAAAGTGAGTTTTCTTGCTGTCCTCTGCTCCTGGGTGGGTTGGTAGAACTGGTTGAGCCATATTATCAGTCTGGGTGGTGTCAGCTGATCCATCAAGTGCAGGGTCTACAAAATATCTCAAGCACTGATCTTTGGTTTTACAATAGTGATGTTATCCCCAGAAGCAATTTGGGGAGGTTCAGAATCTTGGATCTAGAGGCTTCATGACCCCCAAAATGTTATTTCTAATCTTGTAGCTAATTTGTTAGTCCTGCAAAGGCAGACTGATCCCCAGGCAAGAAGAGGGTCTTTTCAGAAAAGGGCTGTTACCAATTTTGTTTTAAAGTCAAACCATGAACTGAATTTCTTCCCAAAGTTAGTTTGGCCTATGACCAGGAATGAATTAGGACAGCTTAATCATTAGAAGCAAGATGGAGTTGGTTAGGTCTAATTTCTTTCACTGTCATAATTTCCTCAGTTATAATTTTGCAAAGATGGTTTCAATACAAAGAAAGCCAGGTGGATGAACCTGAAATACTGCCCCTAGTCCCTCACTTCTGAGCAGAGTGTGCTCTGGATCCAGACACTGGTGTGTTTCCGGGGAAGGGGCAAAGAGATGCTGAGATAACCAGTGGGCTCCCTGAGGCCTGGGCTGGAGAGATGTCAGGAACTACAAAACTGTGGGCAAATGGCAGGACTTCAGCCACGGGTACCATTGTGACACCAAACACCACCAGGTACAACTAGTCAGTGCACTTCAAAGGACACCAGACCTGGAGCAGGAACCAGGGAGGCCCCAGAAGGACTGCCCCCCAACTCATGTGGATTAGAGATCTCTCAATTCCTTGTCTCTATGAGGCCCCTTGAATATTTCCTTAACTCTGAATGTATCCACATGCCATTTTAGAGACAAGAAAGGGGAGTGGGGGGGGCAGTGGGGGAGAAATCTGAAAATGGAACATTGACCTGAAAGAGACTGTGGATTGAAAGGGATTGAAATAATGTGAATTGGCATGTGTGTGCCCTGCTCACCTTTGCTATCCATGCCATATGGTCCTCATGACCAGGGTTAGGCCTGTCAGCGTAAATAACAAACAGAAAGAAACTCTCCAAAGATTTGCAAATCTGAGATATGCAGGCTTTGGGAACTACAGGCACATCCAAAGAAGCTGAGGCAGGGGGAAGTGTTGAAAGGCAAAAGGGACTGGTACACATCATTTGTGTTGGTACACATCATTTTCCAAGTTTAGACATGTGTGAACAGTACATGGATGAACCTGGAGACCATCAATCTCAGCAAACTGACACAAGAACAGAAAATGAAATACCGCATGTTCTCACTCATAGGTGGGTGTTGAACAATGAGAACACATGGACACAGGGAGGGGAGCACTACACACAGGGGTCAGTTGGGGGGAATAGGGGAGGGACAGCGGGGTATGGGGAGGTGGGGAGAGAGACCATGGGGAGAAATGCCAGATATAGGTGAAGGGGAGGAAGGCAACAAATCACACTGCCACGTGTGTACCTATGCAACTATCTTGCATGTTCTTCACATGTACCCCAAAACCTAAAATGCAATAAAAAAAATTGGAACGACCTCGAATAAAATGTTTTTTTGGTAAATTAAAAAAAAAGAGAGAGAGAGAGAATGTTGGTTACAGGGGCTCGTCACAGGAGTTGACACCGGTTCATTCATGAAGACAGTGTGTCAGGCAAGTGCTCTTGTGCTTCCTGCTAGCTGTCCTTGTGACTCATGCAGCAAGCTGCAGTTTAGGAAGTTCTTGGCAGAAGTTCTTGTTACAGGCATATGTGCATGAGAGTCCTTCAGAAAGTCTTTGTAATAGTGTGTGTCAACTTGGCTAGGCAAGGGTATGCAGTTGTCTGGTTAAACACTAGTCTAGGCATTGCCATGAAGATATTTTGTAGATGTGGTTAACATCTGTAAGCAGTTGACTCTAAGGAAAGCAGGCTACCCTTGATAATGTGGATGGGTCTTAGCCAATCAATTGAAGGTCTTAAGAACAAAGACAGGGTTCCCAGAGTAGGAGGAATTTACCTCCAGGCTGAAATAGAAGGAATTTACCTTCAGCCTTTCCTGGGTTCCAGCCTGATGGCCTGCCCTACAAATGTCAGACTTGAGAATACAACATTAACTCTTGCCTGAGTTTCTAACGTGGCAGCCCGCCTTACAGTTTTCAGATTTATCAGCCCTCACAATTGTGTCAGCCAATTCTCTCTCTCTCTCTCTCTCTCTCTCTCTCTCTCTCTCTCTCTCTCTCTCTCTCTGTGTGTGTGTGTGTGTGTGTCCTATTGGTTCTGTTTCTCTGGAGGGCCCTGATTGATACACTTGGCAGTATCTATCAAGTTGAAAAGGCACATGCCCTTTGAACCAGCAATTCTACACCAGGATTTTCACCCTCAGTTGTACTCATGCATAAGTGAATTATGCATGAGCAAGATTCTGTGGTACTGCAGAGATAATTAAATGCCCTTTACTAAAGTATTTTAAAATTATGGTACACACATAGCTAGAATAATTTGTAACCATAAACAAAAAAACTTCCTGTTTTCTCTTGTTGAATTTCATCCAAGATAATATTAAGTGAAACCATGATAC
The DNA here is from genome assembly GCF_049354715.1 of Callithrix jacchus. Taxonomy (NCBI): domain Eukaryota; kingdom Metazoa; phylum Chordata; class Mammalia; order Primates; family Cebidae; genus Callithrix; species Callithrix jacchus. The sequence continues at coordinate 74,866,186 of NC_133514.1, forward strand.
AGAATTGAGTATATGGATACTACCACTCATAAAAAGTGAGGAAGGAGCAAGGGTGTTATATACGCACCACACACACACACACACACGTATTCTTTGGAAGAAAATATAAGGAATTGGTAATATTGGGTAATATTGATTGTGGAGAAAAAGAACCTCTTTTTGTAACTTTAGAGCTTGGTACCACATATCATGAAAACAAAGCAATTGTGAGTGGAATTAAAAGGCACATCACATAACATTTATAAAGAAAGGATGCAGAATCCCGGGTGATTGCTCATATTACAACGAGACCCTCAGTAGCGCTCTCGGGTTTGTGATTGCTCTGCCCTCTAGAGGCAGCTTTCAGAAGTGCTTGAGATGAACGTCCCCTTGACCCCCTCATCAGCAGGCTCCACTGAGTCTAGGAGCACAGGCCTGTAGTGGGTGCTCACAGGATGGTTTTCCACTGGCTACCTGCCTTCATTTCAGCTGGCAACAGTGGTTTCAGTAATGTTGGTAGTCAGTAGTTATTACAGTGGGAAGAATCAGAGCTTGAATAAACCACAGCGCTACTAAGATCCCGTTCTTAGAGGCAGAACAACATAATAAAAGAGAATTTGAGGTCTTCAGTCACTAATGAGATACCAAGACCTCTTTATTACTCAATTTGGGTCAAAAATATTAACTCGAAAAAAAATTGGGGGACGATTATTCACGTATATTTATGAGTGTAGCCTCTGACATGTAAATGAATTATATCTTAACCATGAGGTTGGATTTTAAATCCTGACATACTCAGAATGCACAGAAAGGACTTCCTAACCACGTTTCCACTGCAGGCTGCAGCTGAATAATGAAATACGGAAAATACATTTTTTAACTAATTTTTTGAAATTTAAACATATAATTTAGCAATATAACATACGTATTTGACTATCACAGAATGTTAATATTTTTCTTTTTGGCTCTAATTTCTTTTTTAATTATGATTTTATAATACATACCTTTTATTCAAAGCTCACTGTTTGCAAAGCAGTCTACATTCATTATCCCATTAAATCCTCAAACAATTCTAAAAGGTAGGTATCAGTACCACCGAACTTTGTGATTGTGTCAGACAATGAGTAATAAAATGGGTAAAAATGGCTGTGGGGGAAGTCAGCTGGGTTCTACTTACAGTCGCATTTCGGAAAATTATTTAACATGCTGACTTTAAGCGTCTTCTCCATATGTGCACACAGGGGAGACCTCTCAAGAGTGGCGCTGTAACTTCTAGGGTAATGGCTGTGTTACAGGATCACGCCTGTAATCCCAGCACTTTGGGAGGCCGAGGAGGGGAGATCACCCGAGATGGGGAGTTCCAGACCAGTCTGACCAACATGGAGAAACCGTCTCTATTAAAAATACAAAAAATTAGCTAGGCGTGGTGGCGCGTGCGTGTAGTCCCAGCTACTTGGGAGGCTGAGGCAGAAGAATCGCTTGAACCCAGGAGGCGGAGGTTGCAGTGAGCCGAGATCGTGCCATTGCACTCCAGCCTGGGAAACAAGAGTGAAACTCCGTATTAAAAAAAAAAAAAAAAAAAAAAAGAGTGGCGCTGTGACTTCTTAATGGCTGTGTTGTCAAGGCGGGATGACAGTTCAGACTCCTCCCAGGCTAGTGCAAAGGGCTATTCACTGGGATTAAAGCCCTCTCTCCCAGACAGAATTACCCACCTCCCAAAATCCCTCCCATAGAAAATTAGAGTCCTCGCTTATTCCCTGGCAGCCCCTACGTAATAGGGTGGTGAATTAATGATCAAACATACAACAAAGGATATGGAAAGTTTAGCGAAAATTGCAACATTTTGGAATAAATGACTGTACTGTGTGCTCTGCCTGCCACCCTAACCAGCGCACATTTTGCAAGTCAGTTGCTTTCCCTGGAAAGAGGAGGAAGATAGATACTCCTTCCTATGGCCAAGAGGAGGAAGAATATCTCTCGGATTTCAGCTTGGAGGAGGAAGAGTTCAGGCTGCCAGAACTGAGCTGGCCCTTCCGAAATCCCGAAGCGAGGTCCCGTAACTTCCTTGGGAAGCTGTGCCGCGCCCCACCCCACCCCACCCCACCCCACCAGGCTGCTGGAGTCCCGGGACCACGGGGTCTGCGGCCCAAATCTTTCCTCCCTAAGGGGAGGGGAGGGATGTTCCGGCGGGGCGGGACGGGAAGGGAGGCTTGGGCGGGATTGTGGAATAAGATCCACCTGGTGACGCGGAGCGGCTCTGGACCCGAGCCTCATAAAGGCTGCGTAAATAAAGGTGACGTTAATAAAGGACCCGCCGGCGCGCAGTTCCCAGGGACTAGAGCGTCTCGGGGCTGCAGTAATGACTCCTGCTCAGGGCGCGGCGCCAGCGCGCGTCCGTGCCGGCTGCGTCTCTGGGCCACACGGCCCGTCCCCACGTGGCAACTATTGTGGCTATTAGTCCAGGCGGCCCAGTCTCTGCAGTAGCTCCAGGACCCGCTCCAGCTGACCTCTGAACCCCCTGGGGCCAACTGAGTCCTGGTCTTCCCTTTCCTCCGATCTCCCACCTGAATCGCCCCCATGGACTACCCCCCACTTCCGGGCAGACCGGGGACTTTGACTGTCTGGGGTCCTCTGCTTCCTCCCAGATGTCAGCCCCGCCTCAGGAATTGACTGAGTCTTTGGCCCAGGCTTTGGTTCCGTTCCAGGACGGGGATTCAGCTGGAGCGCTGCCCCAGGGCCAGAGCAGTTGGCCGCTGCACACCGGGATCTGAATGACAAGCTGACTCGGCAAGGAAGGCTCCCAGAGGTGGCTGCCATGCTAGACTGGGGTCAGAACCGGGCCCTAGCTCGGCCTCTTCGCCTCAAAAGTAAGTTTCAAACTGTAGATATAGATCAGGCTGCAGATCATCAGGCATATGAAATACGTGTTCCACCTCTAGATAGAATTCAAAACGAACGATCTTTAACTGTTTCGCCCAAGAACCGGAAGAAAGATCTAGCACAGCGTCACGGGCTTGCCAAGGTGGTTGTTAGAACTCCACACCGATTTGTATCAAAACCTCAGTGTCAGAAACAAACTCTGCAGGACGAGTATTTAGATTCAAGTATGGATATGCTGTATCTGGTCAGCCTGCCTCCAGGACTCCTGGTGAACTCAGATGAGCCTCCAGGGCCCCCTGAGCAAGTTGGACTTTCTCAATTCTATCTAGAGCCTGAAACTCAACATCCAAAGACCCTTGAAGAGATCCAGTCCTCTACATCAGCAAGAAGCCCCAGCGCAGCTTCCACAGCTCCCTGGGGAGGTAGAACCTTCTTCAACCCAGCAGAACGCCCCAGCTCTGCCTTCAGAGTCCCTTGAGGAGGTCTACACTTTAACAGAGCACGAGGCCCCAGCATAGCAGCTCCCTGCCTCTGAGAGATTGTAGCTCAGCCATTACTACATCATCAGGTAAATATTCCATTAAAAAGTTGGAGTGAAGCTCAGCACTCACACTTGCCCAATGTCAGTCAAGCCTGTGGGTGTGGAGCTTACAGTAACTCCAGAGCCAGGCAAAGAACTTACGTCAAGCCAGGAACAGGCCCAGCTCAGCCTCCAGAGCACCCTGAGGAGGTGGACTCTTCCTCAACCCAATTAGAGGCCCCAGCTGAGCCTCCAGGTCCTCCTGTGGAGTCTGAACTTTCCCCTAGAGAAAGAAGAAGCCTTCTGAGTTTCCCAGGGAGGTCCCAGCCCAGCCTCCAGAGTCCTCTATGGAGAGAGCAGCTCAAATTCGACAGTTCAACCTCCAGATGAGGATCAAGCTCCTTATAACTTGTCCAATGCTACAGTTAGACCTGCAGATGTGGAGGTTACCATACCTTCAGAGCCTATCAAGGAGACTGAACCTTCTCCAGCCCAGCAGGAGGCCCCAACCCAGCATCCAGAGGAGGCAAAAACTTCTGCAACCTAAGGGGAGGCCCCAACTGAGGCTCCAGGTCCTCCTGTGGAGCCTAACTTTCCTCCAGTGAGTAGGAGCAGCCAGCTCTGCCTTCTGAGTTTCTCAGGGAGGTTTAACCTTCTGAGAGCCAGCAGGAGGCCCCAGCCCAACCTCCAGAACATCATGAAGTAACAGTTTCACCTCCAGGTCACCATCAAGTTCATTCGGATTTGCTCAATGTCACTGTTAAGACTCCAGATAGCCACAGAGCCTACTGCAGAGGTAGGAACTTCTCCAATGCACCAGGAGGCTACAGCTCAGTTCTCAGGGCCAGTTAATGATGTAGAATGTTCCGTCACCCAGCACAGGGCCCACCTCTATCTCCATAGTCATCGGAAGAGGCTGAACCTTTACCAGTTTAGCAGGAGACTTCAGTTCAATCTCCAGAACCTGCTAAGGATGAGAACCCCTCTCCAACACAGCAGGAGGCTGCAGCTGAGCATCCACAGACCTCTGAGGAGGTTGAATCCTCTCTATCCTCGAAAGAGACCCCAGCTCAGCCTTCAGAGCTCCCTAATGAAAGTGTGGTTCAACCTCCACAGCATCATGAGGTAACGGTTCCTCCTCTAACATTACACAATGTCACTGTTAAACCTGTGGATCACATGGTTACCATGACTCCAGATCTCACTAATCAGGTTGAAATTTTAACCCAACAGGAAGCCCCAGCTGAGTCCTTAATGTCCCCGGAGCAGTTTCAACATTTGAAAGACCAGCAAGAGATTATAATTCAGCAGCTAAATACCCCCGAAAATGATGGACTTCCTCCAGGCCATCAAGAGCCCACAACTCAGCCTCCAACTCAGCTCTCCTTAGAATGTGTAAGTTCACTGAAAGATGAGATGGTATTTTCACCTCTAGATCTGACTTCAATATTCAGAAGTAATTCAACTTTGCCTAATACCGCAGTTAAAAATGTGGATCTGGAGCTTACATACCTACAGCAGTCACTGTGGAGGCTGAACCTTCTCCAGTCCAGCAGGACAACCCTCCTCTTCCCACTGAGCAGGCCGACTTTTCTCTAGCTCAGCCTGATCCCCCTTCCTCACCTCTGGATTCTTCAGAAAGGTCTGAATCTGTAGCCCAGCAAGAGGCCCAAGGTCAGACTCCAGACCCCCCCAGAAGGAGGTACAACCTTCTCCAGTCCAACAGAGTTGCTTGACTGAGAAGCTCCTTTTAATTCCAACACTATTTAGTGAATAAATTTGCCCTCCAGCTCTGCCAGTCTTGGCATCTTCTATGAAGAAAACTTCCTATCTTTGCCCAAACCATGTATCCAGCCCTTGTGCTTCTTAGGTGAGAGAAATTCACAGGAGACCTCAGTATTACCCCCACTTGCCTCCTACCACCCAGCAATGTACTAAACGTCTATCCATTGTCAGTTGGCTGCTAGAGTCTTTCATTTTTGTTCAAATTGTGTTTTACTCCTGTGGTATATTGTCTGCTCTTCAGCACATTGTTACCTTCATCCCAGGTATCATTTTCTCCTTTGTTATTGCTTCTTCGGGGAATTTTCAGTAGCTATAGGGAAAATATTTATTTGATCATCTGTTAACACTAGCATCTTTCTCCAGACAGCAGTTTTTAGAAGATAAATCTCCTGACAGAATCATTTCATTATTGTTTGTTTATTCTCATCTCAAAGAACTAGTTACTGACCAGAGATACGCAGCCTCTGTGGCAGTACATCTTGGAAGTCTCTGGAAGGAGTTGTGGCTGCCTGGAAGGCACAGGAGGCCGCAGGTCAGAAGGCACGCTGCAGAACACCTGTGAGTGATTCACATCCAAAAAGATTTTTATCTCCAAACCTGAAACTCAGATGGAAGGACTTTTGCCTGCAAAGACTGCCTGAGAGCAGCCCTGCTGCTGAGTGAAACGTTGTGGGACAGGCAGATTTAGACCTGTTTGTGAATTTGGGAGTGTCTTAGACTCTGGTCAATACTGACATCGGGTAGTCTTATTCATAACATCATTATCACCCTTTTGAGAAATAAAAAAATATCTTGAGACAAATGAAAATGGAAACATAACATACCAAAACTTATGGGATACAGCAAAAGCAGTTCTAGGAAGGAAGTTTATAGAAATAAAGGCCTACATAAAGAAGAAATGAGAAAGATTTCAAATAAAAAACCTAACTTTATTCCTCAAAGAACTAGAAAAAAGAAGAACAAACTAATACCAAAGTCAGCAGAAGGAAGGAAATAATATCAAGGCAGAAATAAATGAAAGGGTAGAAAAACAATAGAAAAGCTCAATAAAACTAAGAATTAATTTTTTAAAAAAGATAAGCACAACGGACAAACTTTCAGCTAGACAAAAAAGAGAGAAAGTGCAAATAAAATTATTAATGAAAGAAGATACAGTATGACTGATATCACAGAAATAAAAAAGGATCATAAAGACCAGGCACAGTGGCTCACACCTGTAATCTCAGCACTTTGGGAGGCCAAAGTAGGCAGATTACTTGAGCTCAGGAGTTCAAGACCAGCCCAGGCAACATGGTGAAACCCTGTCTCTACAAAAAAATTAGGCATGGTGGCACTTCCCTGTGTTCCCAGCTACCAGGGAGGCTGAGGTGGGAGGACCATGTGAGGCCAGGAGGCAGAGGTTGCAGTGAGCTGAGATTGCACCACTACAATCTAGCCCCTGTGTCAAAAAAGAAAGTATCATAAGTGACTACTATCAGCCATTGTATGCCAACAAGTTGGATAACCTAGAAGAAATGGATAGATTTCTAGAAACACAAAACCCAACAGGACTGAATCATGAAGAAATAGAAAATCTGAACAGATCTATGAGCTAAGAAATTGAATCATAATCAAAAACTTCTCAACAAAGACAAGCCCAGGACCCAACAGCTTTACTGGTGAATTCTACCAAACCATTAATTAAGGAAGAATTAATGCTAATCTTTCTCATACTCTTTCAGAAAATTGAAGGAGAGAGAAAACTTCCAAACTCACTTTAGAAGGCTATTACTACTCTGATACTAAAGCCAGAAGGACACTACAAAAAAATTACAGACCAATATCTCTGATAAACATAGATATAAAAATCCTCAACATAATACTAACAAACCAAATTCAACATCACATTAAAAGAATCATATGCCATAGTCAAGTGAGATTTATCCCAGAGGAAGGTTGTTCAACATATGCAAGTATATAAGATCACATGAACAGAATAAAGAACAAAAAATGTATGACAATTTCAATAGCTATAGGAAATGCATTTGACAAAATTCAATATCCCTTCATAATAAAAACTCTCAACAGATCGAGTATAAAGGAATATACCTCAAACTAATCAAGGCCATATATGACAAGCCCACAGCTAATATCTTTGTCCATGGCAAAAACTGGAAAGCTTTTCTTCTAAGATCGGGAACATGATGGGAATGCCCACTGTTACCACTGCTGTTTAATACAGTACTGGAAGTCATGGCAAGAACAGTTAGGCAAGAAAAAATAAACAAAAGGAATCCAAGTTGGGAAAAAAAGTAAAATTGTCTCTGTTTACAGATCATATGATCACACACAGAGAAAATCCTAAAGACTCCATCAAAAAACCTATTAGAAAAGACAAATTCAGTAAAGCCGAAGGACACAAAATTAACATAGAAAAATTAGCAGTATTCCTGTATACTAACAACAGACTATCCAAAAAAGAAATCAAGAAAATAATCCCATTTACACTATATCAAAAAAAAAAAAACTTAGGAATAAATTTCACCAAAGGGATGAAAGACCTGTACATTGAAAACTATGAAACATTGATGAAAGGATGAAGAAGACACAAATAAATGGAAAGATATCCCATGTAGATGAGGTGGAAGAATTAATATTGCTAAAATATTCATGCCACCAAAACAATCTACAGATTCAATGCAGTGCCTAACAAAATGCCATGACATTTTTCCCTGAAATAGAAAGGGATTCCTAAAATTTGTATGAAACCACAAAGGACTCTGAATAGTCAAAGAAACGTTGAGCAAAAGGAAAAAAGCTAGAGACCTCATACTACCCAATTTCAAATTATACTACAAAGCTATAGTAATCAAAAGAGTATGGTACTGGCATAAAAACAGATGCATAGACTAAAGGAACATAATAGAGAACCCAGAAATAAGTTTATGCATTTATATTCAGTTGATCTTCAACAAAGGTACCAAGAACATACAATGTTCATGAAAGCAGTCTTTTCAACAACTGGTACTGGGAAAATTGGATATCCACATGCAAAAGAATGAACTTAGACCCCTGTCTCACCCATAAACAAAAAATATGAAATAAAGACTTAAATGTAAGACCTGAAATTATAAAACTACTCAAAGAAGCCGGGCACGGTGGCTCACACCTGTAATCTGAGCACTTTGGGAGACCAAGGCAGATCATGAGGTCAAGAGCTTGAGACCATCCTGGCCAACATGGTGAAACCCTGTCTTACTAAAAAATGCAAAAATTAGCTGGGCATGGTGGTGCAAGCCTGTAATCCCAGCTGTTCAGGAGGCTGAGGCAAGAGAATCGCTTGAACCCAGGAGGCAGAGGTTGCGGTGAGCCGAGATCTCACCACTGCATTCCAGCTTGGTGACAGAGTGAGAATCTGTCTAAAAAAAAAACAAAACAAAACTACTCAAAGAAAACATAAGGGAAAAACTCCAAGACATTGGTCTGGGAGATGATATTTTGATCATATATGGCCCTCAACACACAAGCAACATAGTGAAAATAGAGAAATGGAATTTAATCAAAATAAAAAGCTTCTGCACAGAATAAGAAACAATCAAAATATATAAGAAACTGAAACAACTCAATATTAAGAAAACAAATAATTCCATTTTAAAACAGGCAAAATACATGAATAGATATTTCTCAAAAGAAGACATTTGCAAATGGTCAAAAGGTATATGAAAAAATGTTCAACATCATAATGATCAGAGAAATGTAAATTAAAACCACAAAGAGATGTCACCTCACACAGTCAGTATGGCTATCATCCAAAAGACAAAATAATAAGTGTGGGTAAGGGTGTGGAGAAGTCGGGACCCCTGCACACTGTTGGTGGGAATGTAACTTGGCACAGCCATTATGGAAGACAGTATGGGGCTTTCTCAAAAAAGTAAAAATAGAACCACCATATGATCCAGCAATTCCATTTCTAGATATATATTCAAAGTAAATGAAATAATTATGTCAAAGAGATATCTTCATTCCCATGTTCATTGCAGCATTATTCACAATAGCCAAGATATGGAATCAACCTAAGTGTCTGTCAAGAGATAAATGGATAAAGAAAATGGGATATAGCTATGCAATGAAATACGGTTCAGCCTTAAAAAAAGAAAGTATTCCTGTTATTTGCAGCAACATGGATGAGCCTGGAGGACATTATGCTAAGTGAAATTGGCCAGGCTCAGAAAGACAAATACTGCATGATCTCACTTCTATGTGGAATCTAAGAAAGTTGAAATCAGGCCGGGCGCGCGGTGGCTCAAGCCTGTAATCCCAGCCCTTTGGGAGGCCAAGGCGGGTGGATCACGAGGTCAAGAGATCGAGACCATTCTGGTCAACATGGTGAAACCCCATCTCTAATAAAAATACAAAAAAAAATTAGCTGGGCATGGTGGCTCATGCCTGTAATCCCAGCTACTCGGGAGGCTGAGGCAGGAGAATTGCCTGAACCCAGGAGGCGGAGATTGCGGTGAGCCGAGATCGCACCATTGCACTCCAGCCTGGGTAACAAGAGCGAAACTCCGTCTCAAAAAAAAAAAGTTGAAATCATAGAAGTGGAGAGTAGAATGTTGGTGGCCAGGTGCTGGGGCAGAGTGAGGCTGGGATGGGAATGAGGAGATTTTGGTCAGAGAGTATGAATTTTTATTTAGACAGGAGGAATAAGTTCTGGAGATCTCTTGTATAGCATGGTGACTATAGTTAATGTATTGTAATCTTGAAAATTTCGGCTGGGTGCGGTGGCTCACACCTGTGATCCCAGCACTTTGGGAGGCCGAGGTGGGTGGATCACTTGAGGTCAGGAGTTCAAGACCAGCCTGGTCAACATGGTGAAACCCCATCTTAAAAAAAAAAAAGAAAGAAAGAAAAGAAAATTGCTAAGAGAATAGATTTTATAATGTTCTCACCACAAACTAAGTATGTGAAGTGATAGATATGTTAATTAGCTTGGCTTAATGGTTTAACAATGTATACATATATCAAAATATCACATTGTACACCTTGAATATATATAATTTTATTTATTAACTATATCTTAAAGCTGGGGAAAATCAATAAAAAGTAAACACACACACAGGACAATTGAAGATCACTTTTTATTTTGTAGAGACAGGGTTCTAGCTGTGTTGCCAGGTTGGTTTCAATCTCCTGGCCTAAGTGATCCACCTGCCTTGGCCTCCCAAAGTGCTGAGATTACAGGTGTGAGCCACCATGCCCAGAAGAATATCACTTTTACTTAGGAATATAGGTCAGAAATATTTTTCTAACTAGCAAATCAAATCTATCAACATATGAAAGAATCAGTGCAACAAAACAGGATTTAATTTAGAAATTCAGGAATAGCTTGAGAACTGGAAGAACATGATTTAAAATTTTAAGAAATGGAAGGAGAATAAAAACATGATCATAACAACTGATGCTACAAATTCAACTAGCCATTCTTCATACTTCAAAAGTCATTTAAGATAAAGAGAAGCTTCCAAACATGTTGATGTTTATTCCCTAGAAATCAATAATCATAAACATTTAAAATAAACAAATTATTTTCATTAAAATAGAAAAAGGAAGAATGCTGTCTACTGCCCTGAATAGTCAGCAGTCATTGGAGGAAGTGTAATAGATAATGTGGTAAGGCAAAAGAAATAAGTAGTTCAGATATGGGGGAAAACTTTTTGATGTCATTTGCTTTCTTTTTTTTTTTTTTTTTTTCTTTTGAGATGGAGTCTTGCTCTGTCACCCAGGCGGGAGTGCAATGGCGCGGTCTCAGCTCACTGCAACTTTCACCTCACGAGTTCGAGCAATTCTCTGCCCCAGTCTCCCAAGTAGCTGGGATTACAGATGCCTGCCACCATGCCTGGCTAATTTTTTGTTTTAGTAGAGACAGGGTTTCACCATCTTGGCCAGGCTGGTCTTGAACTCCTGACCTCGTGATCCACCCACCTCAGCCTCCGAAAGTGCTGAGATTACAGGCATGAGCCACGGTGCCCAGCCGTACCCTTTTCAATTTTGATTATAAATGTGCTCACAATCTTCAAAAGCTGTGATCTGAGGGTAGCTCATATTAGGGTCATGTCTTATTACTATAGGCGGTTCCAGAAAAACAGGCCAGGGGCTTTCTCTGTTTATGGGACAGCTGAATATGATTAAAACTGGATGGGTCAAGTGTGTAGGGCCTGTGCTGCCAAGACATGCCTTCAAAAATAGGAGTGAAAATCCAGTCCCATGCTTACATATAAAATATAGCATTGGCTCTCAAATTCAAACTGCTAAACTATACTCAAATGGCTTCATTCAGCTAACTACGGGAGTAGACTAATGACCAAAGGGTGTTTTACTATAAAGTGACATTTGTTAACAGAGTTTCAGACTCCAAAATGTGGTTTCCAGGATACTCATAACAGAACACAGGGTAACCTAATAATTCTACCATTCAGTCACAAACCTACTTAATCCAACATTTTTTCAAATTCATTTACTTAAGAAATTAGATCATTCATTACAATTAATTTGGCAAGCAAAGACAACCAGCTGCTCAACTGATATCCCAAATTTTGTAACAAATTGAGTAGACACTAATTTGTTTATTTGTTGATATAATTATGGAATTAGCAAAATGGCCTGTTCCTCAGCATGAAAAATTCAGGTCCAAATTGTTTCATTGAGGTTTATTTCTGTTACAAGTTAAATGAAAATCTATTATTCATAAAATTTTTAAAAATTGTTCTTAAAAATAAAGACCAAAATTGTTTCATTGAGGTTTATTTCTGTTACAAGTTAAATGAAAATCTATTATTCATAAAATTTTTAAAAATTGTTCTTAAAAATAAAGACCATCTGAGAATAGTTTGCAACTTCTAACTGCAGGTTGTCATCTCCACATGGTCCTCACTTTTTCTCTTATGTGGAGCACACGGAATATTTTAAATGGCACACATTCTGAGACCTCTAGTGTAAAAGTGCCTTCCCCACATTATAGGATTATTTATTTATTTGTTTGTTTAAAGACACAGATTCTTGCTCTGTTGCCCAGGCTGGAGTGTAGTAGCACTATCAGAGCTCACTGAAACCTCAAACTCCATGGCTCAAGTGATCCTCCCGCCTCAGCCTCCCAAGTAGCTAAGACTGTAGGCACACATCACCATGCTCAGCTAAGGTTTTTATTTTTTGTAGAGATGGGGGTCTTGCTATGTTGCCCAGGCTGGTCTCAAACTCTGGGCTCAAGAGATCCTTCCACCTAGGCCTCCCAAAGCTCTAGGATTACAGGCATGAGCCACCGCACCAGCTGAAATCTTATTTATTTATTTATTTAGAGACAGAGTTTTACTCTGTTGCCCAGGCCGCAGTGCAGTGGCGCAATCTCAGCTCACTGCAACCTCCGCCTCCTGGGTTCAAGCGATTCTCCTGCCCAGCCTCCCAAGTAGCTGGGATTACAGGCATGTACCACCACACCTGGCTAATTTTTGTATTTTTACTAGAGCTGGGGTTTCACCATGTTAGCCAGGTTGGTCTCAAACTCCTGGCCTCAGATGATCTGCCCTCCTCGGCCTCCCAAAGTGCTAGGATTACAGGCGTGAGCCACCGCACCCAGCCTTTATTTTTAATAGAATAAATTGTCATGAAGACCTTAGGTTGTATACCCTCTATACACATTACCAGTATTTGGAATAGCTTTTCAGCATTTCAGGCAAATGCTAAATAAGTTAAGCTTTATCGTTTTCTTGTTGTTTACATTTAACTTACGTTAACTTACAGAAATAATACCTTTTGCTCCAAAACATATTTTGTGTGCAGCTGAGGAAAAGGAAATGTTATTTTCATAAAGAGAAGACACAGTACTGAAGAATATTTCAAACTTCTTTTTAATGCCTCTAACTCCCTGCTTTCCTTGAGACAAAGACAGACTTACCTGTTTGGAGATAGAGGGGCAAATACTGGGTTCATGTCTGGTTCTCTCTCAGTCTTGCTGCAGATTCATTTCTCTTTTAGCTCACTGCCAAGATATGAACAGCGAGCTACACAGTGAGTGTACCAGGGAAGGGCCTAGGGCCACTGCCAGGGGTCCAAAGCCCTGTGCAGTGGATACATCTTGAGAGAGCTAGGATTCTCCATGTAGCTGGAGAGACAAGTATCTTAATCTCAAATCACGGCAAATGGGTGCAAAAGCTCTAGATTTGTGGTAGGACAGGAATACAGGAAGATCTAATCCAACTTAGCATACTAGAGGCCTTATGTCTGGGGATAATGATTCGATGTTGCTCTTTCAGCCTCATATGGCTCCTTTGTCATTTTTTTTTTTCAAATTTATTAGAAGGCCAGAAGAAATATATTCATGTTGACACAGGCCCACCCCAACTCCCACACAATCACTAAATCATCCACTTCATAGTCTTGAAGACTCTGAATTAAAAGACTACTGGAAATTTTATCTCTGCATTTAACCTTAAAAAACATTGGCCAAAGAGGGAAAAAAAGATTACTGAAATTCTGAGTAAGCATCTAAATTCAACTCTAGATGTCTCTATCCTGATATTTTGAATTATACATAAAATTTTTTTTTTCTGTTTTACATTCTTCTTAAAACAAATAGTAATAAATGCCAAATATGTCATCCTAAATTATCAATAGCCAGATGACTTTTTTTTTTAATGCTTCTCCTTGCCATTCCTCTAGGCTCTGAGAACATAAAGTCTGAATCACTACAACCATGTATGTTCTAGAGCAATGGTTCTGAATCTTGATTACACATTAAAATGTTTCACGCCTGTAATCCCAACACTTTGGGAGGCCGAGGCAGGCCTAACACGGTGAAACCCCATCTCTACTAAAAATACAAAAGTTAGCCAGGCATCGTGGCATGCACCTGTAGTCACAGCTACTCGGAAGGCTGAGGCAGGAGAATCGCTTGAACCCAGAAGGCAGAGGTTGCAGTGAGCCAAGATCACACCACTACACTCCAGCCTGGGTGACAGAGTGAGACTACATCTCAAAAAATAAAAATAAAATAATAATAATAATAGCCTGGCAAGCTTTTAAGAAATACTGTGCCTGATTCTCCGCCAAAGATCTGATTTAAATGGTGGGTGGTAGAGTTTGGACAGAAGTATTTGTTTAAAGTTCTGTAAACCAAAATCAAAATTCTAAGCACCCCTTTCCTCCACCCCCAACCATCTGAATGCAATATGGTTCTGTTGTCTGGAGAATCACCCAAGGTCCTTGGTCTCAAACCAAAAAAATTAGTGACATGGGCAAACGTGGAGTGGTTTTAAGAAGTGGAAAGTTTAATAGACAAGAAAAAAGAAAACAGCTCCCCTGTATGGAGGGAGGGATGCTCCAAATGAAAAAACCGCAAGTGTGGAGGAAGCAGTCAGTTATATTGGGAGGCTGAAGGAGACTGTGTCTGATTCACATGGGGCCCACGGGATTGGTTTGACTGGGTGTGTCATTCACATAGCCCAGAAAAAACTAGCCCTGCCACCCTAATCTTTTAATATGCAAATTCAGGTTGCCACGATGTCCTGCACATGTGGCTTTAACTAGAGATTGCCGCGACACCTGGCACACGTAGTCACAAGGTAAAGAGGGCAGGAGGCACCATATTGAACGTACCTGGCTTCCAGCCACCAGCATTTGCATAGCAATGCTTGCCGGTCTGGTTTTTCAAGTCGCTTTCTGTGAGAAAAGAAATGTTTTGGGGGTTGCTTTTTATTAAAGGAAAATTCTACTGAGAACTTTCACTCTTGCCTAAAAATTATTTCTAAATAACTCCTGTATTTCCCACCTCTGGAGAAGTAAACCTAACTGCTGTTAGAGCATGTTGGGTGACAATTCTTTCTGGCTACTTCCTGCTGAAAATGGGGTGTCATGTGAGGGGCAGCTGTTGGGCCTCCTCCTGATGTTGATCCAAGGATTCTTAGAAGAATGGCATGTCCATGTGTGATTCTGTCTGCAGTACCATTTGGAGTTTGATTGCTTCTAGATGAAAATAGATAAATTTTAAAAGAAGGTTTAAAATACAGGGTTAGAACATGAATATTAAGATTACCACTGTTGGCTGAGTGCAGTGGCTCACGCCTGTAATCCCAGCACTTTGGGAAGCCAAGGTGGGCAGATCACCTGAAGTCAGGAGTTCAAGACCCAACTGGCTATTAGATGTAGTTAACTCCAAGATTCTCTTCATAGAATCAATATGTCAGTATTTTCAGCTCTCTTATCCTTTAATTCTCCATTTTAAAGTTTAACTTCCTTGTAGTTTCAGCAAACAACGTTTTCCACCAATTCTAATCAGTAGTTCACATCTGTTCCCCCAGTCCCCTGCTCCATCCTGACTCATCCTGGTCACCTGCCCTGGTCACCTGCTTTGACCCCTGGTTACCTGCTCTGACCTGTCTCATAACTGTCCTTCCCACCAAACTACCACCCCACCACTCAGGCTAGTACCTCTGCTCTCTTTAAAATAGCCAATCAGAATTAGCCTAAACTGTGAGGTTTAACCCTAGCCAATAGGGGAACAACACAGCAGTAGGGTCTACCTCTGTCAGAAATAAGAACCCTCTTCCCCTCCCTTGTCCAGGTGTGCACTTGCCATTGTTCCATCTGTGAGCCGCACCCTTCTATAGAAGTAAATTGCCTTGCTGAGGAAATTTGTATTCGAGTGCTACTTCTTTTGCGGCACTGAAAATTTTCATATAACACTGGCCAACATGTTATATGGAAATACAAATAAAAAATTATCCAAAATACAAAGAAATTATCCAAAAATACAAAGAAAAACTTATCTGAGCATGGTGGTATGCCACCTGAAGTCCCAGCTACTCAGGTGGCTGAGGGAGGAGAATTGCTTCCTCTCAAGAGGCAGAGGTTGCAGTGAGCTGAGATCATGCAACTGCACTCCAGCCTGGGTGACAGAGATAGAGTCTGTCTAAAAAACAAACAACAACAACAACAAAAAACCCACCAAAACAAGATTACCACTGTCAGTGGAAGTCCTATAGAGCCTAACAATAACACTCTAATTTGATACCTTACACCAATGGATTGTAATACTGACTTTCATCCACTAGATGTCGCTGTACATTACCAGCAACATTAATATAAAAGTAACATTTTCCTTGAGAAAAGTATACATTCCCCCCATGACTTACCAGTAGAGAATAATCTTAGGCTTAGGCCGTTTTATAAATTGCAATATTATTAGGAGAAATACGTTATTGGATGGCCAAGATAACTTTAGTGTTAATCTTGATAATTCCTTTCCTTTCACTATTAAACTCTTTCATGATTTTCACAGACCCTCTTAAAACATACTGAAACTTTCTGACCTGTTCTAAACACCCTTCCTTTAAACAACCAGTTATTTTCAGCTGCAAAGAGGGTCTGACTTGGGAGCAATATAACATCCCTCCAGTGAGGTCAAATACCTGAGTTAAATTTGAGAAAGTTTCTATATACCTATCAGGATCTTTAGAAAATCGGCCTGTCTCCCTTTATTTGCCTAAGGTCTTGTAATAAGAAGGGAACTTAAAAGGGCCTCAAATAAGGGGGATCCTCAGATGGCTCCTCTGGAAGTTGCTTCTCTAATTTGGGGGAATTAATCTCTTTGGGCCTGCCTGATATGATTCCTAAAAGAGCTGGGTTTATCTTATAACACTTGCAAAGGTTTAGTAAAAATGCATGCCCTTGTGGGAAAGAAAATGAGTTGCTTTTCTCTTCAAAGTCCTGAGGCTAAAGAAGTTCCAGTGTTTCAGAGTGCACTCCAGAGGGGTATGTGCTGAAGATAATCTGTTACCCATCTAGAAAAAGAAGTGAGAGAAGGCATCCCTCTAGTCTCCTTCCTTTCTGTAAGTGACCCAGGGTGGAGAAGACAGTGGGAACATCCCCTCAACTGTTTTCCCTCCCTGGCTCCTGGGTCTCAGCCCCCCGTTAAATGTGCCACCCATGGTTATAGGTGTGACCCTCTAAGCCATGGTACCAGAGAAACTAAGTGTGGGTGCTAGTCATGCTTACCCAAGTAACTCTAGTCCTCTACCTATGATTTCCCTTTGACTTCCTAGACTTGTGTGACCTGTGTGGCTCCCTAAAAAAAAAAAAAAAAAAATGGATCTTGGGAAAGACTATATAAAAGGCAAAGCTCTCAAATTTGGCTGTGGAGGACATTTTACTCCTAACTGCTGAAGGCAGGATTTTCTCATTTACAGGCACAGCATAAAACTTGGTTTCCAGTAGAAAGGCACAAAAAGGAAAACTGGGGACATGGCAGTGTACCACAGAGGACCAGCAATGTGTCTTATAAATAGGATCTCTAAATTTCTACTAGGTTGCACTACTGGCTTAGAAATACCATGTACTGGACTGGGCATGGTGGCTTACACCTGTAATCCCAGCACTTTGGGAAGCAAAGGCAGGTGAATCACCTGAGCTCGGGAGTTCAAGACCAGCCTGACCAACATGGAGAAATCGCATCTCTACTAAAAATACAAAATTTGCCAGGCATGGCGGCGCATGCCTGTAATCTCAGCTAGTCGGGAGGCTGAGGCAAGAGAATTGCTTGAACCCAGAGGCAGAGGTTGTGGTGAGCTGAGATGGCTCTATTGCACTCCAGCCTGGGCAATAAGAGCAAAATTTCACCTCTAAATAAATAAGGGAAATAAGAAATACCATGTGCTCACCAGAGGAATATTAGCAAGTAACCTCACTATAGGGGAAGGGGAGACCTCTGTTCCTAGATTACAATGGCATTTCCCTGAGTTATATCCCTGGTTACTACAGCATTTCCTGATTTTGCCTAACAGGATTACTTCCCTAGGCTGTAAAAATTTCCATACATTTGACACACAGAGAATAAGACACATAATGACTGCTGATTAAAAAAAAAAAGAAACAAAGTTTTGTAATAGGATAGCTGGGAATCATTTATCAACACCCAGAGCAGGCTGTCAGAGGCCAGGTCCAGTCCAGAAGCCTTTGAATAACACCAGGGTGTGTCCCAGCCAGGAATTCTCCTTGCTTTGAACTTTTCCCAGCCTCACATGATGGCTAAGTTTCCCCATGAAAAGAAACTGGTTTGAAGTATGGTCAACATTCTCAATGACCTTTGGGTACTGGGAGGATTCTCCATGTCCTCTCCAGCAAGCCTGATATCCTTTAAGTCTTTAAGAATGGCAGCCAAAATAAGCATATCTAGACAGCGGAAAGATGCCCATTAATTGATTCGATTTGATTTGATTTTAAAATAGAAGCTAAGCGCCTCAAAATGATAGGACAGATTTTCAGTTTGCTCCTCTACTCACCACTCCAATGAATGTTGTACCTTGGAATTCCAGCCAATGCACCAAAATGATACAGCTCCATTGTTTGGAGAAACACCCAGAGTCCTTGGTCTTGCACCAAGAAAATTAGTGGCACAAACACAGGTGGAGTTTTTTTTTAAAGGAGCGCAAAGTTTAATTGGCAAGAAAGAAGAAAACATACAGAGGGAGAGGGGGCTCTGAACGGAAAAACCCCATATGCAGCAAAAAGCAGTTGGTTACATTCGGAGGCCAGAGGAGGTGGTGTCTGATTTGCATAGGGCCCAGGGGATTGGTGTGACCAGGTGTGTCATTCATGTAGCCAGCAAAAACTGGCCCTCCCACCTCAGTCTTTTTAATATGCAAGTGCACATCGCCCTGATGTCCTGCACAGGTGGTTTTATCTGGAGGCTGCCATGACACCTGGCACACAAGTTGACAAAGAAGAGGGTGGGAGACACCATATTGAATGTACCTGGCTTCCAGCCACCACATTTGCATATCAATGCTTGGCGGTCTGGTTTTTCAAGCCACTTTCTGTTAGAAAGGAAATTTTGGGGGTTGCTTTTCATTCAAGGAAAATTCCACTGAGAACTTTCCCCCTTTCTAGCTGCCTAAAAATTATTTCTTAATAACTCCTGTATGAAATGGACCTCTCCTCTCTGCCAAGAACATTCCCAAGTTAACCTGAAGTGCTAGTTTAGACCATGATGAGAAGGAAATGGTCAGACATGCTTCCTTATACACTCTTCCCTTTTGGAATCCAGGAAAAGCTGATCAGCATTAACATCAACACAGAACTTAAGCTGGACAAACATTTACAGTCTGTTCACCCTAGAGCCTGCTATCAGAGGCTTCATCTGCATGAGAAAGCTTTGTTCTCCACAAACCCTTATCATCATAACCTAGACATTCCTTTCTATTGATTCTAGGTTGTTAGAAAATAATGAACTCTTTCAAACCATTGCCAACCAGGAAATTTTTAAATCTGCCTATAATCTGGAAGCCCCCACCACCTTGCTTCAAGTTAATCCTCCTTTCCCGATGGAACCAAGGTACATATTACATTGTAATACTGCAGGGAATAGGCCGGGCGTGGTGACTCATGCCTGTAATCCAAGCACTTTGGAGGCCAAGATGGGTGGATCACTTGAGGTCGGGAGTTCAACACCAGCCTGACCAACATGGTGAAACCTCATCTTAAAATTAAAAAATAAATAAATAAAAATACTCCAGGTAATAATGATGTACAGGTAATACTACAGCAAAAATAAATAAATAAATAAAAAGCAGGAGTTGCAGTTCTTGCATCTGATAAAATAGATTTTAAAGCAACAAAGATATAGTGGTAAAAGTATCAATGCAACAAGAGCTAACGATCCTAACACCCAGATACATAAGACCTATAAAGAGACTTAGACTCCCTAGACTCCCACACAATAATAGTGGGAGATTTCAATATCAATATTAGATAGATCAACAAGACAGAAAATTAATAAGGATATCCAGGACTTGAACTCAGATCCAGAACAAGTAAACTTAATAAACATTTCTAGAACTCTCCACTTTAAATATACAAAATATACATTCTCGTCAGTACCACATCACACCTGCTCATAGTGTTATACCGGACCAAGCATAGAAAGTCAACACCAAGACAAAAGTATGCCAAATTGCAGGGTTTATTGCCTGCGACCACAGAGGACTCACATCTCTCCAACCCGTGGCAGAAAAAGAAGGGTGACAAGACCTTTTTATACCCGTAAAAGCACCTTGGGAGTGGGGGTGAGGAGCGGGGATGGGGATGAAAGGCTTCAGACATTCCGAGGGCCAGGGGACTATTTGACATTCTGATTGTTACTTAAGTGGTTCACAAAAGCTAAGATTAGCATTCACACATTGTCTGGGTAGGGAGGGAATCACAGTCCTCAATTACTTATTCACATTAGGGTTATAGAGAGCAGTTTCAACAGAAAGCCGAGGTATGGTTGAGGTATGTAGTTTGATGGGGCTTTTTACCATGTCACAATAGGTTTAAATGAAATATTGATCGGCCATTATTAAGCACAATTATTGGCATAAAAGAGGTTTTCAATACCCATTTTTAGAATAAAGCAACATTCCCATTCTCTCTCCCTCTTTTTCTTCCTCTTTCTTCCTCTCCTTCACTCCTTTTTTTCTTTCTTTCCTTCTCTCCTTTCTTTAAAAAAAAAATCTACAAAAAAAATAAATAAAAATAAAATAATAAAAATACTACAGGTAATAATGATGTGCATGTCTCCCTAAAAAGTATAAAAACAAGCTGCACCTCAACTAGCTGGGGCACGTGTCATCGGGACCTCTTGCGGCTGTGTCATGGACGTATACTTAACTTTGGCAAAATAAACTTTCTAAATTGGTTGAGACCTGTCTCAAACACTTTTGAGTTCACAGTTCATTGGGTGGTTCTCATGTGAACCAAAGACTGAAACCCTCCAAACTGGTGGTAAACGGCTTCTAAACTTAAGTATACATTCTAATCACCATTGAGGTCCTCAACAGACCTACTGTATGATTGGAAAAACAAACACTGTTTTTCCTTGTTCTACACTCACACTCAGTACACTTCTGTGACCAGATGTGTGAGGTTTTTCCCACACTGATCAGTTCTCTGACACCAACTGGGTGTCCTACAATGCAATTCAATTCTGACACTAACTGGAGTCTGTGCAGACCCCAAAGGTTAGGGATCCAGTCCCACACAACTGTCCCCAGTTCAGATGACTATTCCTAGTAGGTACCCAGGTTACCCACAATTTCTCTGATTTGGTTACAAATCAGAGGTTCCCATAATCCCCTTCTTGGGTTCAATAATTTGCTAGAGCAGCTCACAGAACCCAGGAAAATAGTTTATCTATAACTGCCAATTTATTACCAAGAAAATATTATTTATTTCTTTTTTATTTACTTATTTTTGGGAGATAGGGTCTTGCTCTGTCACCCGGGCTGAAGTGCACTGGTGTGACTATAGCTCACTGCAGCCTTGAACTCCCAGACTTAAGCAATCCTCTTACCTCAGCCTCCTAAGTGGCTAGAATTACAGGTGCATGCCACTGCACCTAGCTAATTTTTTATTTTATTTTTGTAGAAACATGGTCTCACAATGCTGTCCGGGCTGGTCTAAAACTCCTAAGATCAAGTGATCTTCCCACTTTGGTCTTCTAAAGTGCTGAAATTACAGTTATGAACCACCATACCCAGCTGCAGAGGATATTTTAAATGATATACATAAATGGCCAGAAAAAGAGACCCAAAGGGCCCAAGCTAGAAGGGTCCCAAGCACAGGAGCTTCTGTCCCGGTAATGTCGGGGTGTGCTACCTTCCAAGCATATTGATGTGTTTCCCAACCACATAGTCTCCAAATCCCATGGTTCAGGAAGTTTTATGGAGTATTGGAAACAGGTCTGTAGCACTGGGAAAAATCCACACCAAGACATCACTCAGCAAGGCTACTTTATTTCCTACCATGAGAGCACACCTAAACAAGGAGACAGGGACATTTATAAATTTCATAACCTGATGCAATTGCCCTACTGCTGTGTTCAGTTTCCATTGGCCAGAACAGGACCTCACACTCTATGCTTGTCACAATTGGCTAAAAAACTCGGAAATTTCCTGAATAGGTAAGGAGGAAAGAAGACGAGGAAGAAGACAAGAAAAAAGAGAAAGCTAGCCAGGAGGTCAGGAGATTTCCCAAACAAGGAATGGCATGCACCAGGGTTTGGAGCTTGCCCAGTTCAGTTCAGACATGCTGGAGCAAGTCAAGGTAGATTATTTAAGACATAGCTGATTTAGAGAATATATTTACGTGGGAATATGTTTATGCTAATAGTGGATAATGGCCATCAAGCAAGAGATTGTAACTCCTTAAAACGTAGTCTAAGATATAAACTTTGAAGAAGATCTTTCTCATCTCTCACATGGAGGCTTCATCACATAGGCACAATCAATTACTACTTCAAATCTCCAGCTACTCTCCCTTTCCAGAGGATGTGGTTGGCACTGAAACTTCCAAGCCTTTAATCATGGAGTCTCTAATCTTTCCAAGCCTCTAATCTTTCTGAAGTCCTGCCCCCATCCAGGAGCCTACCAAGAGGCACCTAGTTAAAACAAAGACACTCCTATCACCCAGGAAATTCCAAGGGATTAGAAGCTCTATGCCATAAACTGGGTCAAAGACTTATTAGAACAAAAGATACACTTAGCACCACTATTGCTCAGGAAATTACAAGTGCTTTAGGAGCTCTGTGCCAGTAACTGGGAGCAGAGAACAAATATATACATTTTGCATTATGTCACACCTATTTAATCAAAATTTCTGGTATGAAACCCAGAAATACATATTTATAAATGATCCAACTGAGACATGCCCCAACATTTAAGTCACCAGACTGATTTCCACTTTAATCTATCTTCCATGATCTTTTCAGATTAGCTGTCATCACACCTTCTATTGGATCTCCAATTTAAGTCCCAATCTCTTCATATCTAGATTATTCTAATGAGTCAGTGTTTTCCTTCCTTCAACTCCTCTTGAATGCTGCCACAAGATTTGCTCCAAAAATGTGACTTGGCTGCAGATATTTTGACAGAGGATACATTTTGCCAATGTGCCACCTCAAAGGATGCTATCGAAGCATAAAGTCACTTTTTGCAAAGCAGTTTAATACTAAGTACAGAACTTTACCAGGCAGCCCTGCCCCAGTCCATTTCTGACCTTCAACAAGTTGGCTCAGAGCCTTATTCCAGCTCTGATCCTTATTCCTCACCTGGACCCATCACTCCCTCCCTAATTCCATTTGGAGCCACCTCACTCCCGATTCTCACCCCTAACCTCCATCCCAGGGGTACAAGTCAGCAATCATGCAAGGCTCAAGGATGGAGTGATTTACATTTTGCACAATTGGCAGTGACCTAAAAGCCTAACATTTGTGATTTTTTCCCCTCTAGATTATACGAATGGCCCCCCTTCCACCACTATCCAAGGTTCAGACTCTACAGGTCCTATCAAAGCCATCTGTACTCCAGGGAATAATTCCAGGGGAACATCTGCCACTCTTTGAGGGGTAAAGCAAGTCATAGTATGAGGGATGTCTGGTCATAGAAGTAGAAAAGACCATTTTCAAAAGAGAGAAGCTAAGGGAGCACGGGAACTCAAGCCAATGATGATGTCGGCCATTGCAGCAGAAAGCTATGTAAGTGATAGCTTAGTTCAACTCCTTGCACAAGACTTACTCAGGCTTCTCACTGCAGGGAGCCCTGTGTTCCTGTGGCCCTCACTCTCTGGTCCACCAAGAGCAGCATCTGGTGATCCTGAGACAGCTGCACCATGTCTCAAATGCTCTGGCTGCCCATGGATTAGCCTTAGCTCCTGCACAGCCTGATGATTTGCTGGTTCTGTTTACTTCTCAGACACACCTCCTATCGCATGCAGAGTTCTTTTAGGTCATATGGAATGGGAGGAGTAAGAGAAGGCATCCTTGTCTTGTGCTAGTTTTCAAGGGGAATGCTTCCAGCTTTTGTCCATTCAGTACAGTGTTAGCTATGGATGTGTCATAAGATGGCTCTTATTATTTTGAAGAATGTTCCTTCAATGCCTAGTACATTGAGAGTTTTTAACATGAAGGAAGTTGAATCTTAGCAAAAGCATTTCTGAGATTATTGAGATAATCGTGGTTTTTGTCTTCCATTCTGTTTATATAAATCACATTTATTGATTTGCATATGTTGAACCAACCTTTCATTCCAAGGATAAAGCCTACTCAATCATGGTGGATTAGCTTTTTGAGGTGCTGCTGGATTTGGTTTGTTAATATCTGGTTGAGAATTTTTGCATCTATGTTCATCAAGGATAGTGGCCTAAAGTTTTCTTTATTTGCTGTGTCTCTGTTAGATTTTCTCTGTCTCTGTCCGGCCTCATAATATGAGTTGGGGGAGGAGTCTCTTCTCAATGTTTGGCAATAGTTTCCGTATGAATGGTACCAGCTCTTCTTTGTACATCTGGTAGAATCTGGCTGTGAATCCATCTGGTCCTGCCATTTTCTTGGTTGGCAGGCTGTTTCTTACTGATTCTATTTCAGAGCTTGTTATTGGTCTGCTCAGGGAATCAATTTTTTCCTAATTCAATCTTGGAAGTATGTATGTGTCCATGAATTTATCTGTTTCTTCTAGATTTTCTAGTTTGTGTGTGTAGGGGTGTTCGTAGCAGCTGCTGATGGTTATTTGTATTTCTGCAGGGTCAGTAGTAACATCCCTTTGTCATTTCTAAGTATGTTTACTTGGATCTTCTCTCTTTCCTTTATTAGTCTAGCTACTGGTCTATGTCCGACCTACCTTCTGCGGGAGGACTGAGCTCGTTCAGAAAAAACCGGACCGCAGGTTAGAAGAAAGTCTTAAGATCAGGCTTTATTGAGAGGAAAGAGACTCCAGGCGGACCAGCAGGGAAGAAGAGGAAAATGGCCGCACGTGCTCAGAGGAGCAGGGTTCTTTTATAGGGGGCTGAAGGGCTGAGGGAGTGGGAAGGCCAGGAGAGCCGAGGTGGTGGGCAACGGTTGGTCAGTTTGAAATGCCGGGCGGCGAAGCCGGGTGGCGGGAAGCTGGGGAGTGCTGATGAGGCAGGCGGTGATTGGTCAGCCGGTTGCTGGGCGGGAGGTGGCTGCGGCTGGGCGGGAGGGCCAGAGCGGTATGTAGAGTGAGAGATAAGGGAGCCTCCTTGTGGCGGAGGGAAAGAGAGCTTTCACGATAGGGGCAGAGTTTTCCAAACAGTCTATCTTACTAATTTTTTCAAGTATCCAACTCCTGAATTTATTGATCTTTTGTACGGTTTGTCGTGTTTCAATCTCCTTCAGTTCTTCTCTGATTTCGGTTATTTCCTGCTTTCTGCTAGCTTTAGGGTTGGTTTGCACTGGCTTCTTTAGTTTTAGTTGTGATGTTAGGTTGTCAATTCGAGATCTTTCTAACTCTTTAAAGTGAGTGTTTAGTACTACAAATTCCCCCTCTTAACTCTGCCTTAGCAGTGTTCCAGAGATTCTGATATTGTACCTTTGTTCTCATTCGTTTTAAAGAACTTCTTTATTTCTGCCTTAATTTCATTATTTACCCAAAAGCAATTGAGGACCAGGTTGTTTAATTTTCCTGTAATTGTATGGTTTTGAGAAATTTTCTTTGTATTGAATTCTATTTTTATTGTGCTATTTTTATTGTGTCTGAGAGTGTGGTTGGTATGATTTCAGTTTTTCGTTTGTTTGTTTGTTTGGTTTTAGTTTGCTGAAGATTGTTTTATGTTCTACTGTGTGGTTATTTTAGAGGAAGACATACATGCAGCCAAAAAGCATATGATAAAATGCTCAACATTACTAATCATTAGAGAAATAGCAAAGACATGGAGTCAACTTAAATGTCCATCAACAGTAGACTGGATAAAGGAAATATAATGCATAGGCCGGGCACAGTGGCCCACGCCTGTAATCCCAGCACTTTGGGAGGCCAAGACAGGCAGATCACCTGAGGCCAAGAGTTCGAGACCAGCCTGGCCAACATGATGAAACCATGTCTCTACTAAAAATACAAAAATAAGATAGGCATGATGGTGGGCACCTGTAATTACAGCTATTTGGGAGGCTGAGGCAGGAGAGTCACTTAAAATTGGGAGGCAGTTTGCAGTGAACCGAGCTCGTGCCACCGCACTCCAGCCTGGACAACAGGAGAGACTCCATGTCAAAAAAAAATATGATACATATACACCGTAAATATTATACATCACTGTAGAATAGTATGCAGCCATAAAAAATAACAAGATCACGTCCTTTGCAGCAACATGGATGGAGCTGGAGACCATAGCAAACTAATGCAGGAACAGAAAACCAAATACTGCATGTTCTCACTTGTAAGTGGGAGCTAACTAATGAGAATTCATGGACTCAAAGAGGAGAACCACAGACACTGGAGCCTACTTGAGCATGAAGAATGGGAAGAGAGGAGGATCAGAAAATATACCTATTGGGTACTATGTTTAGTACATGGGTGACAAAACAGTCTGTACATTAAACCCCCGTAACACAAGTTTACCTATATAACAAACCTGCATTTGTACCCCTGAACATAAAATAAAAGTTAGAAGGAAAAAAGAAGGTTATATTGCCTCACTTTCCTGGGGTAGTGACCCCTTCTGCCTCTCCTTCACGCATTTCCTTTACAACATGGAACTTTCCAAATTTGCATGATTCTTGTTTTTTCTCTCTGTAATGCCACCTGTTCCTCTCATTTCCCTCTACAGAGTCTTCACGTGTCTTTTCATTAATGATTTTCTGATCTGTATTCTCACCCAAATTTCTTCACTACTTCCTCTTGGCAAAGTAATCTGCGTCAGAATAAAATAGATGTAATCTAGCAGTCTTTCTTATGCTGATTATGGTTGTATGATTGAAGCACATTTTATCAATCTAACATAATAGGAGGAAGAGTCATCATATGCTGACACGACACAAAGTCTGTCAGCAAGGGATTGAGAAGAGCAAACGGTCTGTTCTAATTAAAACATACTGTAGAGCATTTCATACCATAGTTTAATGTTGCAAATACAGCATAAATTCTGTGAAGACAGGCAGTAAAAGAAGCATATTTTTATCTAAAGTACATTAATGCTATTTCCCAAGTAATTATCAAGGGTTATAAAACTCCAAAATTATCAGGCAGATTGCAGCATATTAGTCATTAAGAAATTTCTTCATTATTAGTGAAGTTCATTATTAGATCCGACAATAATTGCTCTATGACATTCTATAATTAAGCAGCACAGGGGATGATGATAATACAGAGTCAGTATACAATTTACTAGATGTAAATTCTCATGCACACTCCAATTCCCCACCATAACAACTTAAAATCACATGCAATTGAAAACAAACTGCAAGTAAGTTGAAAACTACACTGATCCTTAGTAATGTTCACTTCTTAATAAACTTTGAGGAAAAAGAATGAAATGAAACCTCTTCCATTGATTTTACCTGGTACACAGTAGTCACTAAATAACAATTTTTCACATAATGTCTTGAGCCTCATGTTAGCTAGCCGTAACATCATTTCATTCTCCCTAGAAGAGTAATATGGGCCTCCTCTCTTTCTGGAGCTGAAATTAACTCTTCAAGGACCAAGAGATTACCCAATTTTTTCTAGTTAACTCCCCTTTTTAGACACTGAGTGATCACAGGTAACTGTCTTTTCAGTTCTGCCTATATTTATAGAGCTTTAGGCAAGTTTTCTGGTTTTCATATATTAAACAAGAAGGTTCAACTGGAAGGTCATAACTCTAAAGCTTTAATGTGCTACACCTTACAGTATTTTGGTACATATCAGGAGGTACCATGCCCAACTACCTGTCTAAGTCCTCTCTATCACCTCCCTTCTCCTTTTACCCTTCACTCTCATGCCCTTTCTTCCCATTTTTCCCTACTCCCAAAATGGATAAAGCTAAATTCTTAACATACAGCAATACAGACCCACAGGGGCCCTGAGTTTTTCTGGGCATGAGCTCTGAGAAAGAGAACAGAATTCCTGCTCTGATTCCTAAGACAACTGTTATAAAATCAAGAATTTGCCCAGGAGTGATGATCACCATTAATAGGGTGATGGTCAGATCGAGACCATCCTGGTCAACATGGTGAAACCCTGTCTCTACTAAAAATACAAAAAATTAGCTGGGCATGGTAGCGCGTGCCTGTAATCCCAGCTACTCAGGAGGCTGAGACAGGAGAATTGCCTGAACCCAGGGGGCGGAGGTTGCGGTGAGCCGAGATTGCGCCATTGCACTCCAGCCTGGGTAACAGGAGCGAAACTCCGTCTCAAAAAAAAAAAAAATAGGGTGATGGTGGGAGGGGTACGGGTGGTAAAGAGGAAGGTGGAAGGTGATAAACGCAAACTTGGGACACAGTTTGAATGAACTGTAATGCAAATCCCTGGGAAGCAGGAGAGTGCTGGTTACCTCTGACAGGTTGCCAAAGCTTCAGTGAGAACTAGGAGACAAAGCAAAATCATTTTATAGAAATGCAATTTAATGAACTCATGATTTTGCCTAGAGCCAGCTGTAATAACATCCATTCATGTCTATTCAAAGTTAAGCAAATCCCAAGACTATTATCAAAAAGATAAGAGATAGCACATGTTGGAGAGGGCAGGGAGGAACAGGAGGCCTCACCCGCCAATGGTGGAAATGTTAACTTGGTACCACCATTATGGAAAATGGTGGCATGGAGCCTCCTCAAAAAAGTAAAAAGTAGAACTACCACATGATCCAGCAATTCCATTTCTGGGTGTATTTCCAAAATAATGAAATCAATATGTCAAGGAGATATCTTCACTCCCACATTCACTGAAACATTATTCACAATAGCCAAGATATGGAATCAACCTAAGTGTTCATCAACAGATGAATAGATAAAGAAAACGTGGTATATGTACACATGGAGTACTGTTCAACCTCAAAAAAGAAGAAAATTCTGTCATTTTTGACAACACAAATGACCCTGGAAGACATTATGCTAAGTGATATAGGTCAAGCACAGAAAGGCAAAGTCTGCATGATCTCACTTGTATGTAGAATCTAAAAAGCTGAGCTCATAGAAACAAAGAGTAGAATGGTGGTTACTGAGGCTGAGGTTGAGGGTTTTAGGGAGATATTGGCTTAAGGACATGAAATTTAAGTTAGGAGGAATCAGTTCAGAAGACTATCATACAACATGGTGATCATACAGTTGACCCCATGAACAACATGGGGGTTAGGGGCACCAGCCCAACATGCAGTCAAAAATCCATATAACTTCTGACTCTTCAAAAACTTAAACTTAACTACTAGTGTCTCACTGTTGACCAGAAGCCTTGCCCATAACCAACAGTTGATTAAAACATATTTTGTATGTTATATGTGTGATATACTATATTCTTAAATAAAGTAAGCTAGAGAAAAGAAAATGTTATTAAGGATATTATAAAGAAGAAATGGAAGGAGATCATAATAACAGCCTTCATCTTCCTCTTCTTCATGTTGAGAAGGCTGAGGAGGAGGAGGAGAGGAAGGGCTGGGGGTTGGTTTTGCTGTTTCAGGGGTGACACAGGTAGAAGAAAATCTGCATGTAAGTGGACCCATACAGTTCAAACCTGTGTTGTTCAAGGGTGGATTATGGTGATAACAACATATTGTATACTTGGAAATTGCTAAAAGAGAACATCATAAATATTGCCACCACACAAAAATGATAGATTATGAGGTGATAAAGATGTTAGTTTGATTTAATTATTTCACCATGTAAACCTATATCAAAACATCATGTTGCACACCATAAATGCATACAATTTTTATTTGTAAAGTAAAAAAAAGTAAAAATAAATTAAAAAAAATAAGATATGATATTCTGTAAGATGGGGCTAAGTATTTCTTCTCATTTAAAAGGAGGATTCTCTACAAGAAGCAAATGGTAAATAAAGGAAGTCCTTAAATACACATAACTACCAAAAATATACAATGAATTAGGCACTGTTGAACTCCCCAAAATATCAATATTTAATAAATCAAGCTAAAGTTGATTTATTAGAACTTTCTGTTCTAATAAATAGACTGTCAAAGAAAGAATACATCTTTGACACTCTTGGCAGCACTTCATAAGAGGAATCAGA
The DNA here is from genome assembly GCF_049354715.1 of Callithrix jacchus. Taxonomy (NCBI): domain Eukaryota; kingdom Metazoa; phylum Chordata; class Mammalia; order Primates; family Cebidae; genus Callithrix; species Callithrix jacchus. Next base: position 74,896,360 of record NC_133514.1, read on the forward strand.
AATGGAATACTTACAGGGCTCTGGGGACTGAGCCCAAGTGTTTTAAAACCAGTCTTTCAAGGAATATATATATTCTATTCCTTAAAAGACCTGTTTTATATACAGGACATATATATATAGAGAAATATATATATATATATTTCTGTAATATATCAACACAAAATGTATTATATTTCTGTAATGTATCAATACAAAATTTATTATATGTATAATATATAAAAGTTGTTTATTGTAAATATGATTTTTTATATATTTAATAATATATAAAAATGAATACATGTAAATATATATGTTTATATACTAGTTTAAGTTGGTGGTCACAGCAAAACAAGGGTCTTGAATAAGTAAACTGTGGTTAAAAAGCAAGGGTTTGCCCACATAAGTAAGCAATGTATTGTCTCCAATAAATTGGCCTCTGCATTTGTGTAGCCAACAAACATATGAAAAAAACTCATCATAACTGGTCATTAGAGAGATGCAAATCAAAACCACAGTGAGATACCATCTCACGCCAGTCAGAATGGCCATCATTAAAAGTCAAGAAACAACAGATGCTGGAGAGGATGTGGAGAAACAAGAATGCTTTTACACTTTTGGTAGGAGTATAAATTAGTTCATCCATTGTGGAAGACAGTGTGGTGATTTTTCAAGTCTCTAGAACCAAAATACCATTTGACCCAGCAATTCCATTACTGAGTATATACCCAAAAGAATGTAAATCATTCTACTATAAAGACACACGCACGTATGTTTATTACGGCACTGTTCACACTAGCAAACACTTGGAACCAACCCAAATGCCCATCAATGATAGAGTGGATAAAGAAAACATGGCACATATACACCTTGGAATACTATGCAGCCATAAAAAACGATGAGTTCATGTCCTTTGCAGGGACATGGATGCAGCTGGAAACCATCATTCTCAGCAAACTAACACAGGAACAGAAAACCAAACACCACATGTTCTCACTCATAAGTGGGAGTTGAACAATGAGAACACATGGACACAGGGAGGGGAACATCACACATTGGGGCCTATTGTGGGGTGGAAGGTTAGGGGAGGGATAGCATTATAAGAAATACTTAATGTAGCTGACAAGTTGAAGGGTACAGCAAACCACCATGGCACGTGTATACCTATGTAACAAACCTGCATGTTCTGCACATGTACCCAGAACTTAAAGTATAATTAAAAAAAAATTGGTCTGTGAATTTTGGAATTCAATGTATTGTCTCCAATTAATTGGTCTTGGGATTTCCTGAAGCACAAAGTAAAGTTATTTATTGGTATGCAACCTTAAACTTTCTGAATAGGTGTTTTCAGGAACAAAAAGCAAAGTCATGTTGACATAGTTAGTTTTCTTAGACCATTTTCTCTTGCTGTAACAGAATACCACAGACTGGGTAAATTACAAAGAACAGTATTAATTTCTTACAGTTCTGGGGATCGGGAAGGCCAGGGTTCAGGGGTTGCATCTAATAAGGGCCTTCATGCTGATGGCGACTCTGCAGAGTCCCAAGGTGGGACAGACCATCATACCAGGTCTGTCCCATACCAGGTCTTCCAGGATGGAAGAGTGTACCAGCTCAGGTCTCTCTTTCTCTTCTTATAAAGCCACTGGCCACATCAGGAAGGCTTGATCCTAATGGCCTTATCTCATTCTAATTACCTCCCAGTGACTCTAACTCTTAATACTATTACAATGGGATTACATTTATAACACACAAATTTGGGGGAAAAATATTCAAACCATAGCAGTGGCCTATAGTCTTTCATAAGAATTGATATACTTGTAAGGTATTTGCCCTTATTAGAATTAATGAGTATACAAGGTGAAGAGAAGACATGGAGAATATAAGAATGGCTGAATTGTTTCATACAAGAGCAAGTGTAGAGATACTCAAATAAGAAATTCGAGAACTGGAGAAAGTAGGAAGAACTTGGCAAAGTGAGTACTGGGGAGAAAAGTAGAGAACTAGTTTGGTGGCGTAAAGGGAGAACGTACAAAAGAGACAATAAGACAGGAAAGAGATGGACATGAGGCATCTGTGAAGATTGGAACTGTGGGGAGAGGGAGAGTTGTCTAAATATGAGTACTAGGAAGTTATTGTGGGTGTACATGCACTGCGCGATATTAATTCCCTGCTTCCAAATCCGTAAGAACTGTTTGGTAAAGACTTGCATGAAAGTCCAGTCTGTGTTTCTTTTATATGTGTAACTATTCAGAGATTGGCTCTCAGAGGAACTGGGACATTTAGGTTGTTCTTTAAAAACAGGAACTGTTGCCTGTATATTCCAAGTCATTCTTCAACAAATAACATGTCAACTGGCTGCTTCTAAGATTATTACCCTGAGATGGCCTGACAGGGAAGGAGATGAAATTTGATGTCTAAAGTTAGAAACTTCAATCACAGTTATCAGTATAACCAGTCAATAAGAAAAGAGACCTCAGATAGCAGGGGAAATAAAATAGGCAAAATAAAGTAAAGTTACTATATCCAGGCAGTGAAAACATTAGAGAAAAAGCAAAATAACAGGTCAAATCAGAAAGGAAGAATTCTATGTTTGAAAGGAAAAAGTAGCCAAAGATGAAAACAGAATCAACACTGTAAATGTCAAATGGAAGCTACTGCCACACCAAAAAGATCAGGAGAAATACGAAACATGAAATAAAAAGAAGAAAAGAAAATAATGATAATAGTTTTGTGTCTTGAAAGCCTATCTGTAGATGCCATCTTAAGTGGCTTACTTGGCATTTTATTTTATTAATAATTAAAAGCAACCATTTGCAGTAAATATGTTATTTTTCAGGTAAAAAAAAACAAAAGAGTCACTTACCTAATGACAGATAACTTGTCAGTAGCAGAGTTAGAGTGTGAACACGGGTATATCTCATTCTAAAGCAGATATTCTTCACTACTTGTGGTCTATACTGTTATTCTGGTGTGTTATTATAGAAATACATGGGTGAACTTTATCACTATTAGCTACAAATTCTGACGGGAGAAAAAAGCTTCGTTAGTGCAGAATATCAGACACCTCTATACCGACAGAAGGTTAACTAAGGCTCATGTGAACCCACAGTCCTACCCATCAAACCAAAATGTAGAAGTAGTCTGAATAAACTCCCATGCCACAACTGCCTGATGTGTGAGAAGAAACCCTTTTAAAGCAAATATGGCAATTTCTTCTAAATAAAGTGGATAAAATTAAAAGCACATTCATCCAAAGATCCTAAAACAATCAACAAATTCCTAGACATTAAATGGTATAGTCACTACAAGTGTTTCTTAAATCACATAACCTTCTCCATGGACACCATGAAGATGTGTTCCCAGTGGATTTCCTAAGGAAATGTCAAACTTTTAAAATATTATTATTTTTTAAAGTTAGTGTACACACACAAGAAAAGTGGGTTTTAGTGTAATCTTTCAGAAGAACAAAACAAACAAACCTGATATCTAAGAGTACAAAGGCACAAAAGCTTAAGTTCCATAGCCACTCAAGCCTTGGAGTACTGTATTTTCTTGAAAGGGAAAAAAGTAGGTCAGATGCAGTAGCTCACACCTGTAAACCCAGCGCTTTGGGAGCGGGAGGATTGCTTGAGGCTAGGAGTTTGAGACCAGCCTAGGCAGCATAGCAAGACCCGTCTCTACCCCCATCCCACCAAGAAACAAAAAAACAAACAAAAAAGAAAAGAAAGGAAAAAAAGTAGATGGTGCTGGGCACAGTGGATCATGCCTGTAATCCCAGCACTTTGGGATGCCAAGAGGGGCGAATCACCTGAGGTCAGGAGCTAGAGACCAGCCTGGCCAACGGGAGAAATCCTGTCTCTACTAAAAACACAAAATTAGCTGGGCATGGTGACATATGCCTGTAATCCCAGCTACTTGGGAGGCTGAGGCAAGAGAATCACTTGAACCCAGGAGGTGGAGGTTGTACTAGTCAAGATCGTGCCATTGCACTCCAGCCTGGGCAACAAGAGGGAAAGTCCATCAAAAAAAAGGAAGAGAGGCCGGGTGCAGTGGCTCACGCCTATAATCCCAGCACTTTGGGAGGCCGAGGCGGGTGGATCACCAGGTCAAGAGATCGAGACCATCCTGGTCAACAAGGTGAAACCTTGTCTCTACTAAAAATACAAAAAAAATTAGCTGGGCATGGTGGCGCGCACCTGTAGTCCCAGCTACTCAGGAGGCTGAGGCAGGAGAATTGCCTGAACCCAGGAGGCAGAGGTTGCGGTGAGCTGAGATTGTGCCATTGCACTCCAGCCTGGGTAACAAGAGCGAAACTTTGTCTCAAAAAAAAAAAGGAAAGAAAAGAGAAAAGAAAGAAAGAAGGAAGGAAGGAGGGAATGAAAGAAGGAAGGAGAAAAAGTAGGTGATGAGAAGTAAGATGAATAAATGGTTTTTATAAAACGTCTGTACATGACATGAAATTTTACTGGGAGGAAAGTGTCTAAGGTTTTAAGAGGCATACATTAAATAACCTTGAAACCCATTTTCCTCTAGGACTATCCATATATTTTCTAGAGTGACCAACGTGTATGTATATTCCATGTATGTGTATAAGAGATGAAAGGAAACAAAAATAATTTCCCTCCCAGGAAGAGTGGAAGGCTTCAGTCAACAAAGTATGCCACAGCATCAGACTATATCTTCTGCTGATATAGTATGAAGTACTGCCTGGTTTTGAATGAAATCAAATGACAGCTTCCTTGAGATCAAATGACGGTTTCCCTGACCATCATCTTAAAGCACGGCTGTGATGGATTGTTCTAGAATGAACCATCAACCTCGAGTTCTCTTTAAGCTTTTGTGAAACGAAATAGTAAAAGCTTTTCATGGAAGAAGAAAGGAGTCGCCAGCATTTATACTGATTGATTTTGGCAGTCATGTCTTTCATTAGAAATGTAATTGCTGGTTATGTAAAAATTAGCACTGTTGGGGCTAAACAGATCTTTCTTTTCTTTTGCTTTGCTTTTTGCCTAATATTAATAGTGGTTTCTCGGTTTTGCCCTTCTGTCAAGATACTGGCAATCAGAACGTCATGAAAAAACGAGAATGCCCTTTCTCGCATTTATTGAAGAGAGCCTATGGTAAGACGACAATTGCTTTGTTCCAATCCATCCTCCACACTGCAGCCAAAGTGATCATCTTAGTAACAAATTTGACCACATTTCCCCTTACTTAAATCTTTAAATGATTTTACATCTGAAGGACAAAGGTCCCCCATGATCTGAAGTTTTCCTACCCTTGGCGCCATCTGCCTTCATATTCCCTTTTTTTTTTTTTTTTTTTTTTGAGACGGAGTCTCACTCTTGTTACCCAGACTGGAGTGCAATGGCGCGATCTCGGCTCACCGCAACCTCCGCCTCCTGGGTTCAGGCAATTCTCCCGCCTCAGCCTCCTGAATAGCTGGGATTACAGGCACGCACTACCATGCCCAGCTAATTTTTTGTATTTTTAGTAGACCCCGTTGACCAGGATGGTCTTGATCTCTTGACCTTGTGATCCACCCACCTCAGCCTCCCAAAGTGTTGGGATTACAGGCTTGAGCCACCGCGCCCGGCCATATTCCCTTTTTTTTTTTGAGACAGAGACTCTGTCTCCCAGGCTGGAGTGTAGTGGAACGATCTCAGCTCACTGCAAACTCTGCCTCCCCGGTTCAAGCAGTTCTCTGCCCCCGCCTCCCGAGTAGCTGAGATTATAGACCCACGACACCACACTCAGCTAATTTTTGTATTTTTAGTAGAGACGGGGTTTTTAACTAAAAAGTGTGAAGGCCAGGCTGGTCTTGAACCACTGACCTTGTGATCCACCCACCTCAGCCTCCCAAAGTGCTGGGATTACAGGCGTCAGCCACCACACTCGGCCTCACACTCTATTATTTATGTCCATTTTGAAAAGATTTTGTTTTCAAAGTTTTTTTACATCCTTCTTGAAACAGCCTCAGAGTTACTCTAAAATATTCCAGCCTTTGGCCGCCCTCTGCAGTGCAGTTCTGGAATCTCAGTGTTTGTCCCTCCATAGGTGATTAGGCCCAAAGAATATTGTGTTACAACATACAGGCTCAAACTGGATTAATCTGATACAGAAAGCCAATTTCAACACTTATGGTTAGAAAGGTCTCTTTTCACTGGGAATCTACTTGGAAAATGCAATTGAGATGGTTTTTTAAAACAAAATCAGAACCCATAAATGTATGTACAAACGCATGTTCTAACCTCTGCTCATCTGCACACCCTTCTCTCCCTGCCTCTCACACTCAGGCTCACCATGTCAGAAAATCTGTCTTGCTTCTATTCTCTACTTTCAGTATTTTAAACGGCTATTTCTACTTTTCTAATCACATACTCAGCTCCCTAATTGTTTCACAATAATAGAACCAGTTATCCTCTTGTCTTCCAGCAAGAACGCAAGGGCTGTAATCCCTACCCTGGGGAGCAGGCAGGTTAACATTAACAAAACTTCCAGATCCTCTTCACCCATTTCTCTTAAAACCCAGATCCTGTTGCCAGGTCTGTGAAACCAACAACCTGCCTTTTCTTCTTTCAGTCCCACCCAAAACACCAAAATCCCAAAATCTTTTCCATGTTAAATACCACGTCACCATACAAGGCATGAGGAAGGGAGGGATTTGAAGGAAAAATGGAAAATTCCTATTCTGAATATATTAGAGAAAAATGGAGAAGACAGGAGTCTCCCATCTTCTATTTCAAGGTTAGCACTGGGGGAAAGAGATGAAGAGAGTAGAGGGAAGAACAATTCCCCATCCCAGCCTCATTGTCCGAGTCTCTCTTGCCTTTTTTCCCCATCTGTTCCCTTTGACCACTCTCATTGCCTTTACTGAATTTTCCTTTGCAGTATTCTGCCCCTTGAGAGATCTTCACTGGTCTAAGCTAAGCAATTCTTTAAATCTCTCTTCCTCAATGAATACATCATCACTGAGAGCCTAATAGCAGAAGAGGAACTCATAGCTGCTTATCCTATCAACATCACCGCCACCAACAACAAAACACCTCTGTTCTGTGTGGCCTGTGGACGACGCCCAGCCCACGGTGATGTTCCACTGCTGTTAAGAATGCACTCACTGCCTGCTGTTGCTGTCAGTGTTTTTTTTTTTTTTTTTTTTTTTTTTTAAAGATGGAGTTTCGCTTTTGTTACACAGGCTGGAGTGCAATGGCGCCATCTTGGCTCACCGCAACCTCCGCCTCGAGGGTTCAAGCAATTCTCCTGCCTCAGCCTCCCGAGTAGCTGGGACTACAGGCTCGCGCCACCATGCCCAGCTAATTTTTGCATTTTTTTTTTTTTAGTAAAGATGGGGTTTCATCATGTTGAGCAGGATGGTCTCAATGTCTTGACCTTGTGATCCACCCGCCTCAGCCTCTCAAAGTGCTGGGATTACAGGCGTGAGCCATCGTGCCCGGCCTGCTGTCAGTGTTTTGACTCTCTTCTCCTCTATGTTGCTGCATTTCTCTTTTATTTCTAGATGTCCTTTTTGAGTCTTCCCTCTGCAATCCTCCCCTCACCTCTACCTTCCTTTTTCTGAGAATGTTCATACTCCCTGCTTCTGCTCCTTGGCCGCAGTTGATTGGTCAGGGGTGCAGACTTACCTCAGGTGAGGACAGTGTGGTCCATGCCTGGGATTTGGGCTCTTGGTACCAAGAAAGAATCACATACAGAATCAACATGATCACAGAACCAGATAGGTACAGAGAATCCTGTAGAATGTGTATCAATACATAGAATATGGATACACAGAGCCACAAAGAAACTCTAAAAGGTAAGGGACTTGGAGTTGTTGATAGCCATGTTTCCAATGACCCCTGATTAGAACTGATGTGGTTTTCTCACTTGCAACAACAAAAGAAATACAAATAAATACATTCTTCATGCCAGCCCCACACAGCCTCAATAAAAACCATCCAAATCATGTTTTATTTCAAGGCTCCATTAGCCAGTAAATATAAAGTAGACTACAACTTCTCACTCCTGGAACATGGTCATTCTCATTTCAAAAGGCGTATGCCAACTAGCATGTTTGGTCAGTTAACACATTACCTACAAACAGAATCTTCTACATTGAGGTAGTAGGTGTTTCACTTTGTTTCACTCTCGAGCCTTCATAGATTATACAGGAAAGAAAATGTCACCTACAAAGGAACATAATCTTTTCGTCTTTCAAAAGAATCTCAATTTTTTAAAACAACATTGTTAATTTTGTTAACCCCCATGTCTAAACTTCCCATGAGCATGCTTTATAGGTCTTATTTCTATAGAGCATACAGCGGAGCTTGCTCTGAATTTATATGTTGTAGACATGCCGGCTACTAGACAGAAGCCACAACAAACAGGACTTGAGCTCTAGAGAATATGGCTCATTTATCAAAATGTCAGAAGCACAATTAAAGTAAACTTTCATGCACCATGAGTCAACTCAAAACTCAACTCTTGTGACGGGCTTTACTCTGCTTCTAATGTACCACCTATTTCCAACAGGGTGCTGGCCAAGATAAGGCCTCAAAGGGCCTGCCAGTTACCCTCTCTCTTCTTGAGATAGCAGCAAAATAAGGTTGCCTTATTCTTTGGGTTGACCCTACAATCTGAACATAACGAATTAGACCAAAAATGCATGCCTGATGCAAATACAGCCATCTATTGCAATATTTTGGAATCATCTAGAGCATTTCTTATAAACCAGTCTTGTGGGAACCAGCCCAGAGCTGGTTCAAATTACCCAAGAAAGGGGTATGAATTCTGTATTTTAAAATACCTACCAGGTGATTCTGATGATTAACTAAGTTTAAAAACCTATAATCAGAACACAAAGGGACATACTAAGTGACCTGAGACTTCTTCCCAACAGGGCTGTGAGGAAGACACCCAATTAGATTTTCCCTTTGGGGTGTTCAAAGGTGACACACACAGATAGAAAACAGAGTCCTGGCCCAGCTCAGTGGCTCATGCTTGTAATCCAGCACTCTGGGAGGCCAAGGCAGGTGGATCACCTGAGGTCAAGCGTTCTAGACCAGCCTGGCCAACATGGTGAAACGCCATCTCTACTAAAATACAAAAAATAGCCAAGTGTGGTAGTAGGCACCTGTAATCCCGGCTACTCAGAAGACTGAGGCAGGAGAATTGCTTGAACCCAGGAGATGGAGTTTGCAGTGAGCTGAAATCACACCACTGCACTCCAGCCTGGGCAACAGAGCAAGACTCCATCTCAAAAAATGTAGAAAGCCAGAGTAGCTCACCTGCTCTGGGGGGGATCAGCAGCAAGGCTGCTGTGAACTTCAGGTGAACTCCAGAGAAGCGAAACCATGTGTATGTCTCGGAGATGAGCAGTTGGACCTAGCAAAAGATAACCAGCTTTCACTGACCTTACTACAAGATAGTTGTTAGCTGAGGTATGTTAACTGAAGTATGAAAATTATAACCACAGGCTTTTCTGGGTAACTGCACCCTCCCTCTGCTATGTGCTTTGTAAATATGTAAAATAAAGTACTCTGAGACAGGTTGGGGCCACAAAGACTGACACCATCAGCTTTTCAGACCGCGTGGCCCAGCTTTATGTATGTCTGTCTGTATGTCTTTCTTTATCCCCGCCATTCCCTTAGGTCTTTGAATGCTTGTGCAGTGCGGGACACAGCACACGCCAGAAAAAAAAAATTTTTTTTTAATAAAAAGAAAGAAAGAAAACAGAGTCCTGAGCAGCAAAACCTAAGAGATTCTCAGAGAGACAACTGTAAACTCATAGGTAGAGACCATGGGAAAGATAGAGTTTAAGCAAAGATGGTATCACCTAGAGTCATTAGAGGGATTGGAAGCAGAAGCAGCACTAAAACAGAAGTACCACTGGAATCTGAAGCAATAGTGGAGCTGTAGACGGACGAGCTGCCCCCGTGATGCCCAGATGCAAAATGGCATGCTAGGTCCACAGTACTGAAAGCCCAGTAACTGGGGTGGCTTCTTCTGCTTCTTGACTTTCCTTTGGTTTACTACGATAAACCCAAATCACCTGAGATACCCTGAAACACCTAATTCACTCACTGGTTTTATTTCTTGAAAAAGAAGAAAGGATTTTTAGAGGAACATGCCCTTTCAAGGGCCATAGCAAAGGCTTCTGGAGTATGATTTCAGTCATTACACTGAGGTGAACAGATAATGTATCACATCGATTAATCTACAAAAGCAACATCACTGATGTGTGTGTGTGCATGTGTGTACATGTGAGTGTGTGTGCTTACCTTATTCTATACAAGTAATAAATCTTTGGCTGTGACAGAAAACTAGGAAGAGATTTATTTCTGAGAATTAAACACTTTAGAACAGTTTCTTGAAAGGAACAAACCAGCCCAGGTAAATACCATTTATGAAGGCTCCTCCAAGTGACAGCCAGGCTTGGTCTGGCAACACCTAGGCTTCTCTCTCTTTTGAAAAATTTAACATTAAATTTACATAAGCAGGCTCATCTCTTAACATTCAAAATGGCAATAGTATAAAATGTACTGTATATTTAACAGTAGAAAAAACAGTAGAAAATTTAACAGGTGAAAACTTGAACTTAAATTAACAAATTGAAGAGCTTCCTTTTTATAAAACTTTATTAGGGGGACATTGTTTTGATCATTGCAAATAATTTTAATTTTCAAAGTAGCCCTTTTTATGGATCACAAAATAAATATACACATATGTGTATTTTAATGTTACAAACTAGGAAGTATCACACACACACACGACATTTTCTAATTCACAAATGGAGAACATGTAATTTTAAATCCCAATCCTACAATCACTTTAAAGTCAATATAAATCAGAGTTTAATTTTTTAATTCAGATCAGCTTTTCTTTCCTTTTTTTTTTTTGAGACGGAGTTTCGCTCTTGTTACCCAGGCCGGAGTGCAATGGCGCGATCTCGGCTCACCGCAACCTCCACCCCCTGGGTTCAGGCAATTCTCCTGCCTCAGCCTCCTGAGTAGCTGGGATTACAGGCACACACCACTATGCCCAACTAATTTTTTGTATTTTTAGTAGAGACGGGGTTTCACCATGTTGACCAGGATGGTCTTGATCTCTTGACCTAGTGATCCACCCACCTCGGCCTCCCAAAGTGCTGGGATTACAGGCTTGAGCCACTGCACCCGGCCTTTTCTTTCTTTTTAAATTGCATGCTCCCTATCATATCATTCATTTTGATAAAAAAAATAAAAGAAATAATTTACAATGCCACAAAACATAAGCGTTGTGATATCCCTGATAAGGGTCTAAAAGTAAAACTAATTTTTCTGGAAAGAGTTAAAAATCCTTTATAGGCCGGGGCCAGTGGCTCACGCCTATAATACCAGCACTTTGGGAAGCCAAGGCAGGCAGATCACCTGAGATCAAGAGTTCAAGACCAGCCTGACCAACATGGAAAAAACCTGTCTCTATTTTTAAAAATGCAAAATTAGCCAGGCATGGTGGTGGCATGCTTATAATCCCAGCTATTCAGGAGTCTGAGGCAGGAAAATCACTTGAACCCGGCAGGTGGAGGTTGTGGTGAGCTGAGATAGTGCCATTGCACTCCAGCCTGGGCAACAAGAGCAAAACTCCATCTCCCCCCCACCAAAAAATTCTTTATAATATCACATCATGACATAAGGGGGAGGAGTTACACTAAATATAGAACATCTTGGATGCCTGCAAAACCAAAATGGCAAATAATAAAAAGGAAATAAGCTGTGAACCAGGTATCAGCCTCCTCAAAGAGAAAAGTTTGTGTGAATATTGGGAACTCTAGAATAGCTTTATCTGTCATCTGAGGACATACAGACTGCAGAACAATTGTCTTTATCTGCAAAGAATTTCTGCTTATCACCAGACAGATGTGGTGTAATACCAAGAAATAAATGTCCAGCACAGACTTTCTGTTTGTGATGTTACACTAGAGGATATATATATATATATATATATATGGTTTATATATATATATGGTTTCTAAGGCTATCCTTACTCCTTGGTTCTTTGCTAGCAATCTTAACAATTTCTTGATTTGACACTTCTTTTTTCCTTTCAGATTTTACTCTAAGGATAGTTTTCCAAGTGGGTTGCATTCTAAAATTGTTTTGCTTCTTTTAACATAGCTGAAAAAAAGGCCCTTAGATGTGCAAAGGTGTTTTCAAGGGACATAATGGATGCTTTCTGTTGGGAGATAATTCTCTATCAATCTCTTACATTTCTGCAAGTCTTGTTAGGCAAAGCATTAATTTCCTTTTTGTTTCAGACTAACTTTTCCTGGATGTTTGTGTCAGCCGTGGAAGACTGAGACCTGTCTCCCTCTGAAACTGAGAGCCAATTGTTTGCTGTGCAGTAGAACAAAGCTAATAATATGCCTCTACAGTGAAGGTCAGGCAGGTTTGCTTGCAGCCCTTTATAACAGATATTTTACAAATATTTTAGAAACCAAAGTTTGAATCTATGTTGCCCCACAATCAACCAGTGAAACCCATTGAGACAAATGGAACAATAAAGACTGAAATTTAAACTTTTGTTTCAATGTGGAAATTTTGCTATTTGGGCAATTTCACTCATTTAGAAAACAGACTGTAGCTGGTGTCCTTGTTAACCTCAAGTCTTCACTTAATTCTTGTTCAGTGCTGCAGCTTATAGTATTAGCTGTGCTTTGGGGCCTTAAGGAAGGGTTTAAATTGGCCACAGTTGGGACAAAGCAGCACAAAAAAAGCTGTGGCCAAAGAGAAGCCTGTTACCTACCAATGGCCAGAGGTGGCTCTGGAAGCACAGCTGCTGCCCAGACAAGAACCACCAGGATGGCTGTGAGTATCCTGGGGGATGATGAGGGGAACCTGGCCAAAGACTAGACTTCTAAAAAACTGACTCTGGGACAAATGCCCATCAATGACAGACTGGATAAAGAAAATGTGGCACATATACACCACAGAATATTATGCAGCCATAAAAAAGAATGAGTTCATGTTGTTTGCAGGGACAAGGATGAAGCTGGAAACCAACATTCTCAGAAAACTAACACAGAAACAGAAACCAAACACCACATGTTCTCATTCATAAGTACGAGTTGAACAATGAGAACATTTAGGCACAGGGAGGGGAACATCACACAGCCAGGCCTGTCTTGGGGTGAGGGGCTAGAGGAGGGATAGCATTAGGAGAAATACCTAATGTAGATGATGGGTTGATGGGTGCAGCAAACCACCATGGCACGTGTATATCTATGTAACAAACCTGCACGTTCTGCACATGTATCCCAGAACTTAAAGTATTAAAAAAAGAGAAAAGACTCTGAGAGATGGAGAATCGAGGGGATAAGTGGTCAACAATAACAATACTAAACTCAACCAAATTAACTGCTGTATTAAAAATTGTTTCAATAATGAAATGTGGCACATCAAACCAGCCTGCCCCTATAAAAATACCAGGTTGATTCATCCATGAAACAAACATTTTTGAACATGTAGTCTATGCCCAGGCAAACCCATAGGTAAAACATGATGAACAACAGGGCTTCCTGCCAGGATCTTAACACTCAGCGGGGATAACACCCCTTACTGGCAATGGTAACACCATTTTATTAGGGTATGTTCAGCAAAAAATATCAACAGGTTTAATAAAATTAAACTCGATTTCTTTTGCACAAAGGTCCAGATAGACAGACCCAGGCAACTATGTAGACTCCACAATCATCTGGACCATGGCTTCTACTAAATTGTTGCTTCATCATTAACACATGGCTTCCACCTTGTGGAAGATTCCCAGTAATGGGAGGTCTCTCAAGAACCCACAAACCTTTCCTTGATAGACTCAGTTTGAGACAACTACCAAGACCAGAGTGCCCAGAGACCATCAATGCCAGATTATCATGGTATCAGTGAGGTAAGACCTTCCTACTCCATTGCTCCTCCTACTTAGGTAGTCTTACCAAATTCTGCAAGATTCAGAGGCAGCCAAGTATATCGAGACAGGAAGGAGGAGAGGTACACAGCAGAAAAATGAAGAAGTTGGCCACCTTCCTCCCAAACTGAAAGCTTCCCAGGAGAGAACCCAATGTTAACTTTACGAAACTCAGAATGCTGGTTATTAAACTTCTTGGAAAACTAAATTATTGAAATTAAGCCTGTTCTTGAGATTGTTTTTATTGTATTTTAGATTCTGGGGTACATGTGCAAAACATGCAAGATTGTTGCATAGGTACATTCATGGCAAGATGGTTTGTTGCCACCATACCCCCATCATCTATACCTGACATTTTCCCCCATGTTATCTCCCCCCACCCTCCCTACCACTATCCCTTCAGTAGCTGCCCCCCACAACAGACCCCAGTGTGTGATGCTCCCCTCTTCGTGTCCAAGTGTTATTGTTCAACACTCGCCTATGAGTGAGAATATGCAGTGTTTGATTTTCTGTTATTTTGTCAGTTTGCTGAGAATGATGGTTTCCAGGTTCATCCATGTCCCTGCAAAGGACACAAACTCATTGTTTTTTATGGCTGCATGGTAGTCCATGGTGTATATGTGCAACATTTTCTTTGTCCAGTCTATCATTGATGGGCATTTGGGTGGGTTCCAGGTCTTTGCTATTGTAAACAGTGCCACAATGAACATGTATGTGCATGTATGTGTCTTTATAATAGAACTATTTATAGTCCTTTGGGTATATACCCAGTAATGGGATTGCTGGGTCAAATGGAATTTCGATTTCTAGATCCTTGAGGAATCACCACACTGTCTTCCACAATGGTTGAACTAATTTACACTCCCACCAACAGTGTGAAAACATTCTGATTTCTCTACATCCTCTCCAGCATCTGTTGTCTCCAGATTTTTTAATGATCGCCATTCTAACTGGTGTGAGATGGTATCTCAATGGGGTTTTGATTTGCATTTCTCTAATGACCAGTGATGATGAGCATTTTTTCATGTTTGTTGGCTTCATTTATGTCTTCTTTTGAAAAGTGTCTGTTCATATCCTTTGCCACTTTTTGATGGTTTTGTTTAATTTTACTTGTAAATCTGTTTCAGTTCTTTGTAGATTCTGGATATTAGCCCTTTGTCAGATGGGTAGATTGCAAAACTTTTTTCCCATTCTGTATGTTGCCAGTTCACTCTAATGATTGTTTCTTTTGCTGTACAGAAGCACTGGAGTTTAATTAGATCCCATTTGACTATTTTGGCTTTTTTATTTGACATTGTTTTTGGTGTTTTAGTCATGAAGTCCTTGCCTATGCCTATGTCCTGAATGGTTTTGCCTCGGTTCTCTTCTAGGGTTTTTATGGTATTAGGTCTTATGTTTAAGTCATTAATCCATCTGGAATTAATTTTAGTGTAAGGTGTCAGGAAGGGGTCCAGTTTCTGCTTTCTGCACATTGCTTGCCAATTTTCCCAACACCATTTATTAAACAGGGAATCCATTCCTTGTTACTTGTTTTTATCAGGTTTGTCAAAGATCAGATGGTTGTAGATGTGTGGTGTTGCTCCAGAGGCCTCTGTTTTGTTCCATTGGTCTATGTTACCAGTACCATGCTGTTTTGAGTACTGTTGCCTTGTAGTATAGCTTGAAGTCCGGCAGCATAATGCCACCAACTTTGTTCTTTTTGCTTAGGACTATCTTCTCTAAGCAGGCTCTTTTTTTGGTTCCATATGAAGTTTAAAGTGGTTTTTTCCAGTTCTGTGAAGAAGGTCATTGGTAGTTTGATGGGGATAGCATTAAATCTATAAATTACTTTGGGTAATATGGCCATTTTCACAATATTGATTCTTCCTAACCATGAGCATTGAACGTTTTTCCATCTGTTTTTGTCTTCTCTCAGTTCCTTGAGCAGTGGTTTGTAGTTCTCCTTGAAGGTCCTTTACCTCCTTTGTTAGTTGTATTCCTAGGTATTTTATTCTTCTTGCAGCAATTGTGGATGGGAGTTTGCTCTTGCTTTTGCTCTCTGTTAGTCTGTTATTGGTGTATAGGAATGTCTGTGATTTCTGCATATTGATTTTGTATCCTGAGACTTTGCTGAAGTCACTTATCATCTTAGCCCATAGTTTGGGCTAAGACAATGGGGTCTTCTAAATATACAATCATGTCATCTGCAAATAGAGACAATTTGACTTTCCCCTTTCTTAATTGACTACTTTGTTTCTTTTTCTTTTTCTTGCCTGATTGCTCTGGCTAAAACTTCCAATACTATATTGAATAAGAGTGGAGAGAGAGGGCATCTTTTTCTAGTGCCAGATTTCAAAGGGAATGCTTCCAGTTTTTGCCCATTCAGTATGATATTGGCAGTGGGTTTGTCATAAATAGCTTTTATTATTTTGTGATAGGTTCCATTGACACCTAGTTTATTGAGAGTTTTTAGCATAAGGGGCTGCTGAATTTTGTTGAAGGCCTTCTCTGCATCTATTGAGATAATCATGTGGTTTTTGTCTTTGGTTCTGTTTATGTGGTGGATTATGTTTGTGGACTTGCATATGTTGAACCAGTCTTGTATCCCCAGGATGAAGCCTACTTGATCATTATGGATAAGCTTTTTGATGTGCTCTTGTAATCAGTTTGCCAGTATTTTATTGAAGATTTTTGCATCTATGTTCATCATGGAGGTTGACCTGAAGTTTTCTTTTTTGTTGAGTCTCTGATGGGTTTTGGTATCAGGATGATGTTGGTCTCATAAAATGAGTTGGGGAGGATTCCCTATTTTTGTATTGTTTGGAATAGTTTCAGAATGATTGGTACCACCTCCTCTTTGTACATCTGGTAGAATTCGGCTGTGAAACCATCTGGACCTGGACTTTTTTTAGTTGGTAGGCTGTTAATTGCTGCCTCAACTTCAGCCTTTGTTATTGGTCTATTCAGAGTTTCAACTTCTTCCTGGTTTAGTTTTGGTAGGGTGCAAGTGTCCACGAATTTATCCATTTCTTCCAGGTTTACTAGTTTATGTGCATAGAGTTGTTTGTAGTAATCTCTGATGGTAGTTTGTATTTCTGTGGAATCAGTGGTGATATCCCCTTTATCGTTTTTTATTGCATCTATTTGATTCTTCTCTCATTTCTTTTTTTATTAATCTGGCTAGCAGTCTATTTTGTTGATCTTTTCGAAAAACCATCTCCTGGATTTACTGATTTTTTTTGAAGGGTTTTTTGTCTCTATCTCCTTCATTTCTGCTCTGATCTTAGTTATTGCTTATCTTCTGCTAGCTTTTGAGGTTTTTTTTAAATCTTGCTCCTCTAGCTCTTTAAATTTTGACAATAGGGTCTCAATTTTAGATCTTTCCTTGTTTCTCACATGGGCATTTATTGCTGTAAATTTCCCTCCAGACACTGCTTTAAATGTGTCCCAGAGATTCTGGTACATTGTGTCCTCATTCTCATTGGTTTTGAAGAACATCTTTATTTCTGCCTTCATTTCATTGTTTATCCATTCAACATTCAGGAGCCAGTTGTTCACTTTCCATGAAGACGTGCAGTTTTGAGTTAGTTTCTTAATCATGAGATCTAATTTGATTTCACTGTGGTCTGAGAGACTGTTATGATTTCCATTTTTCTGTATTTGCTGAGGCATGATTTACTTCCAATTATGTGGTCAATTTTAGAGTACGTGCAATGTGGTGCTGAGAAGAATTAATGTAGATTAGGTCTTTTCACGTAATCTCTTATTTCTTGGAGGCTTTGTTCACTTCTTTTCACTCTTTTTTCTCTTTTCTTGCTTTCTCTTTTTATTTCATTGAGTTGATCTTCGATCTCTGATATCCGTTCTTCTGCTTGATCAATTCGGCTATTGAAACTTGTATAGGCTTCGCAAAGTTCTCGTGCTGTGTTTTTCAGCTCCATCAAGTCGTTTATATTCTTCTCTAGGCTGGTTTTTCTAGTTAGCATTTCATCTCATCTTTTTTCAAGGTTCTTAATTTCTTTGCATTGGGTTAAAACATGTTGTTTTAGCTCAGAAAAGTTTGTTATTTCCCATCTTCTGAAGCCTGCTTCTGTCAGCTCGTCAAAATCGTTTTCTGACCTGCTTTGCTGCCATGCTCGTGAGTCGTTGTGATCTCTCTGGGGAGGAGAGGCGTTCTGGACTTTGCTGTTTTCGTCCTTTTTGTGCTGGTTTCTTCCCATCTTCTCTGAGTGGATGTCCTTTCTGTTAAAGTTGGGGTTACTTCTCCTGTATGAGGCTTTTTTTTTTTTTTTTTAACGCAGGTGTCAGTGTGGCACTTAAGACAGTGTGTCCACTGTCCGCCTGTGGAGGCGCTGCTGGGCTGCCTCGGTCTCAGCCAGGCTGTTTATTCTTTGCCTGGTTTCGGTACTGCTGGGGTCAGCCCCGCCTTCCCAATGGTGGGCCCTTTCGCTCTGCTGAGCCCGCTGTTCCCCGGTGGAGGATGTGTTAACTGTGAAACTCTCCTGGGAGAGGGACTCTGGTTGCTGGATCTTGTGGGGGAGGGGCCTGTCTGGTCGTATCCTCCTCCCCGCTTACAACTCTCCTTTCTGTGGGACCGGCAGTTCCTTTTCGCAAGTTTTCTCAGATTTTAGTCCAAATCTCCACCCTGGTCTGCGCTAACAAGGCACTGGTCTGGCCAGGGCTGCCAGCCTGGGCTATTGCCCAGGTCTGTGACTCCGGGTGGTTCTCAGCAAGGCAGCGTTTCCCTGGTCTGTGTGCTGCCAAAGCCTCAGAGTGAATTGCTGTATCTAATTTAGAGAACCGAGGAGAGGATGCCGACCCCCTCCCCCCACCATCCTCCGTGCCTGATACACTTTCCAGGTGGGGCAATGCCCCACCTTGCCTCAGCTGGACGCCTTTGGGCTGCTTTCGCTGCCTTTTTGGGGGGTTAATCCCACTGTTCAACCAGTCCCTTTAAAACAAAACCAGTACCTCACTCGGAGACGCAGATATCGCTCTGGTCTGTCTCATTCAGTGGTAGCTGCACTCCGGAGAAGCTTCCTTTAGGCCATCTTCCCCACGAGATGTTTCTTATATCTCCTCTTGAGATTTAAAGTGACCAGAGGGTATTGGTCAAAGAGTTATGGTGCCCAATATTTCATTCCTCAGTTCATTTCTTCTATTCAATTCAACAAGAATTTCTAGTATGTGTCCTGCGTTGTTCTAAGTATTAAGGAATGATATGAAAGAAGCAAATCTCACTGTTGATGTGCACAAGACCCCAAGTTCACAATTAAAATAAAGCCTAGAATCTTGAACAGAATTGGAAACTTAAAATAGTGCAGTGGTTGTGATAAAGTGTCAACCTTAACTAAAGAGATTCAGGAAATATGCTTAAATGTAGAGTTTAATCAAGCACAAAGTTTAAGGATAGCCAGTAGGAACACAGATTCTAAAGAATGGAAGTCAGTGCTCCAAAGTGGAGAAGTTTTGGAGGTCATTTATATAAACAAGGTTTGGGAAGTTTAACAGCGTTTCCGTGTTTTCCACACAAGGCTAGCACACAGTTATAGTAATCTGATTAACTGAGGTGGTGTTCTTTTTGGGAAAGGTATATTTAACATTCCACATTGAGGACTTAACAGTCATGGGGGCTTTTGTGCTATCTGATCTGAGTTAGGTGCAAGATAAGGAAAAGCTAGCCATCAGCAGGGGAGAGGTCTTATCTCCCGTTCCTCTTAGTTTTTCCTAGTTGATTTGCAGAACAAGAACAATGAGAAAGATTGACTCTATAATCTGAGAAGCAGAAATTGCAGCCACATGCATGTGCTTGGACCACACAGTCACATTTCCTTCAAGGCTCAACATAATTTTTAGAGTTTCAAAAATGATAATTAGGTTTAAATTATTTAGGTTTCACACAGCCATTTGAAATCACATCTATTAGAGGAACTTACAAAGGGTCTTATGAACCTCAAATGGAATTTAAGTAAATAATGTTTTAAAATAATAAATGTTTTAAGTACTTACTACAGTCAGTCACTGAGCTAAGAAATTTATGAGCTGGACGCAGTGGCTCATGCCTGTAATCCCAGCACTCTGGGAGGCTGAGGCGGGTGGATCACGAGGTCAGAAGGTTGAGACCATCCTGGGTGGTGAAACCTCGTCTGTACTAAAATTACAAAAATTAGCTGGGTATGGTGGTGCGTGCCTGTAATCCCAGCTACTCAGAAGGCTGAGGCACAAGAATTTCTTGAACCCAGGAGGCAGTGAGCCGAGATTGCACCACTGCACTCCAGCCTGGCAACAGTGAGACTTTGTCTCAAAAAAAAAAAAAAGAAAAAAAGAAAGAAATTTATGGTATTAGGTCAGTTGATTGTCACAATGACCCAGTGAGATACGAATTATTGTTGCTACACTATACAAATGAAAAAACTCATATGGCTGGTTAAGTTACTGTACCAAAGTCTTATATCTGGTAAGGAGTAAAGCCATGGATTCAAATCCTGGTAGTGTGATTTAGCAACCTTTCAATGCTAGATCTCGCAAGGTCGTCTTGTTTACAGAGATGACGGCCTGCATTAATCTGTTTTCACACTGTTGTAAAGAAATGCTGGAGACTGGATAAATTATAAAGGAGAGAGTTTTAATTGACTCACAATTCTGCAAGGCTGGGGAGGCCTCAGGAAACTTACAATCATGGCAGAAGGCAAAGGGGAAGCAAGGCACCTTCTTCACAAAGCAGCAGGAGGGAGAATGAGCATAGGAGGAACTACTAAACACTTATAAAACCATCAGATCTCATGGGAACTCACTATCACAAAAACTGCATGGGGGAAAACTGCCCTGTGATTCAATTACCTCCACCTGGTCTCTCCCTTGACACGTGGGGATTATGGGGATTACAATTCAAGATGAGATTTTAAGTGGGGACACAGCCGAACCATATCACAGGCTGTTATTTCCCAAGTAAACTCATACATCCAAAGACGTGTTGTTTAGAAAATATTACAACCTACCTTCAAGTACTTAAAATATTCAAATACTTTCTATAAACTTGATGCATCAATCTTGATATTGATTTTGAAATTTAAAGGTACCAGAATATGCCCCCACAAAAAATATACCACTGTAACATAAGAATTATTTTGAATTATAGGCAACTGAAAACCAGCAGTGCAGGAAAAGCTTTTTACTTCCCCCTGTCTAAAAAGAAAGTATAAAGTTTCCCTTTTGTTAAGGAAATTTATATTTATAAAGGAAATTTCCATTGTAAAGATGTCTCCAGACCAAGAAGAGAGGTACTCCTGGAGACAATTCTTATCACCTGATATGGTTCGGTTGTGTCCCCACACAAACTCATCTTGAATTGTAGTTCCCATAATCCCCACGTGTCATGGGGGAACTAGGTGGGAGGCAATTTAATCATGGGGTTGGTTCCTCTCATGCTGTTCCTGTGATAGTGAGTGACCACAGGAGATCTGATGGTTGTAAAAAGGGCTTTCCCCACTTTTGCTCAACACTGCTTCTGCTGCCACCATGTGAAGAACGACATGTTTGCTTCCCCTTCCACCATGATGGTAAGTTTCCTGAGGCCTCCCCAGCCACGCTAAACTGTGAGTCAGTTAGAACTCTTTCCTTAAGAATTACCTAGTCTCAGGTATGTCATTATTAGCAGTGTGAGAATGAACTAATACACCATCTTAGAGGCTCTTATTAGCATGACAAAACAACCTTTATTTATCATGCATTTCCTTCTCTGTCCTTCCCAGAACTTGCCCCCAACTTCAGCCCAAATTCCCCTTTCTTTTGTTTATCCTAAAATGACATATGAGTTTCAATCATCTGGCCACCTCCTTGAGCCACATTTTTTTTTTTTGCGAACTCCACCAAACTGCTATGTGTTACCTCATACAATGCTAATTTCAACATTTTAAAGGCAAAGATATGGACAACAACGATGCAAACTTGCACTCTTAGCGCCTTCTAGTGGATACAGTTGGTTTCAGGCATCACTTGCTAGGTTTTAGTGAAACTCCATAAAAAGAATGCTCTGGCTGGGCGCGGTGGCTCAAGCCTGTAATCCCAGCACTTTGGGAGGCCGAGGCAGGTGGATCACGAGGTCAAGAGATCGAGACCATCCTGGTCAACATGGTGAAACCCCATCTCTACTAAAAATACAAAAAATTAGCTGGGCACGGTGGCGCGTGCCTGTAATCCCAGCTACTCAGGAGGCCGAGGCAGAAGAATTGCCTGAACCCAGGAGGCGGAGGTTGTGGTGAGCCGAGATTGCGCCATTGCACTCCAGCCTGGGTAACAAGAGCGAAACTCCATCTCAAAAAAAAAAAAAAAAAAAAAATGCTCTGTCACTAGGCTCCGTCCTCTCTCCTTTCTCCTCCTCTATTTTTTGGTCTTGTTCATGTTCCCAAGATACACTGACAATGTTACTCAGTGTTAATGCTAATAAAGCTCTATTTACAAAACAGGTGTTTATTTAGAAAAATAGCTGTACCCTTTCATTTGTGTCTGGTGGTTTTTTTCTTTTTAATTTTCTATTTTTTTTTTTTTTTTTTTAGATGGAGTTTCCCTCTGTTGCCCAGGCTGGAGTGCAGTAGCGCAATCTCAGCTCACTGTAACCTCTGCCTCCCGGGTTCAGGCAATTCTCCTGTGTCAGCCTCCCAAGTAGCTGAGACTACAGGCTCACGCCACCATGCATGGCTAGTTTTTGTATTTTTAGTAGAGACAGGGTTTCACCTAGTTGGCCAGGATGGTCTCAATCTCTTGACCTCATTATCCACCCATCTTGGCCTCCCAAAGTGCTGGGATTACAGGCATGAGCCACTGGTGTCTGGTGGTTTTTGTGGTGCAACAAAAGAGCTGAATAGTTGCAACAGACACTGTATGACCTGCAAGGCATAAAATATGTATTATCTGTCATTTCACAAAAAAAGTTCACTAACTTCTAATCAAGGAACATTTCACTAGTTCTGAAAGATGCTTTGGCTAGGAAAGGCTATTCCCCAGTTGAATATATTTGGGAAACCCTCCACTAATACACTTAAGCAGTAAAGAAACCTCTTTAATTTTAATTCCATATTTCCTTAATTAATTCAGTCTGGAAATTCTATTTTTCACCTAAGACCTATTAACATGGTATTCAATGAAAGTAGTATTTTGGGAAATACTACTTTATAATATTGTACTTTCTTGGAGTCAACAATTCTGCTTTTCACAATAGAAGAATTACTTTCTAAAGAACAGCACTATGCTTAGTTTTATTTATTATATAAGAATATTTTAAAATCAGTTTAATCTTGTTACTCTGGAATTTTTTTTTCTATTACACTGCTGTTTCTTGGTTGTCTTCTTTATTCATTCATCTAGTTTTTGAGTATGGTCAATTTTTAAATGCTTAATTATGCACCTCAAAGACTCAGAAGAAAATGCACTTTTAAAATTATTTTCCATGATTATTAACCCAGAATTCTACAGAATATGGAAATGAAAAAAGAGTAGGAGTAGAAACTAGTCTTCCTTTTTAACGGAAATTTCATACTGTCCCCAAACCAGCTAGTTCACTTTTTAACAAATAATTAGGCCTAACTGTTGGGGACTGAGTAAAGCAAAGTGAGTTTACCAAAGATACTGAGGTGGAACATGATGGCTCACGCCTGTAATCCCACTACTTTGGGAGGCTGAGGTGGGTGGATCACTTGAGGCCAGGAGTTTGAGACTAACCTGGTCTAAATGGCAAAACACCATCTCCATTAAAAATGTAAAAGTTAGCCAACCTAGTGACACATGCCTGTGAGAGAGTGAGTAAAAAGAAACTAGTTAGGCAGATAGTTAGGGCGAAGAGTCCTCAGCAGAGCTTCTCTTCTAACAAAAAGCAGCCCAAGAAATCACTTCTCTTTGAACAAAGAGCAACCTGGAAGATCGGGCTACAAACATAGATAAAGAAGCAGCTCCCGAAAAGAGGGGGCACTTCCTGGGTAATCAGCAAGCTTCACATTCACACAGTGGGTCCCAGTAAGCACATTTCTTTCCTTTTCTGGACATTCCCTTTTCCTTATTTGGACATACTCAGATCAGGAAGCTGTAAGTTTGCATGGAGTATGCCTGCAGCTGCACTGATGAGAAGCGGTACCTGGTGCCAGGAACGTCAACCATGGGGGCTTTACCTCCCACTTTTTTAGCACATGCACAGTAGGAAAGAGATAAGCAATGTGAGTAGCTCAGGCCAAGGACCTGCCTACATAATAAAAGGTTGTGTTAGAGCTACCAGAAATGCATGCCTTATGCAAACGAGATACTAAAAATACCAAAATCAGCCAGTTGTGCTGGTACCCATCTGAGGAAGGAGACCCTTAATCCTCTTCAGCCTTCTACATTACATCTCAGAAGAAGAAGTTAGAAGTCACCCAGAGGAGGGTGCAGTTGGTGCCTCAGGCCAGTTTAAGGATAAGACACCTACTGCTAACCACAACCCTATCTATAGATGACGGAAATGGCATGGAGGAATCTTTCCGGAAGACACTGTTTTTACTCAAACACGATCAGACCCCCACCTAAGTCACATACCCCACACCTACTTTACGGATCAAGACCCTTTCACATGTAATTTCTAGACTTGTAAGCCTTTAAAAGGGCTAGGATTTTTTGTTGTTGTTGGGGAGCGTGGTTTTAGGCATTTATGCCGTTGCAGCTTCCAGCCAAATAAAACACCACCTCCTTCCCAGTTTGGTGTTGGAGAGGTTTGTTTGCAACTGTTTCTGCTTCGTTACTTGGTTCCCTGACCAGGAAATGAGTTTTGGTTGGCGGACGGCCAGCCCAGGCCTTTCAGGTGGTTTTGCCTTGCCCTATGGAGCATCCCTGAGGGGCACTCCAGCCCGCTTGGGCAACGCAGTTCCTGAGACCACTCCTGGGAAGTTATTGGCCCCAGTGGAAAGCCTTGCCAGAGCAAAGCAGGAAAGTCCCAGGAGTGTGGATCCACCCTGTGGCTGAACACCAAGAAGGAACGGGTGCCTGGAGCGTCCAGATGGCAGAAACACAGTAGGAGTGATCCTGGGAATCTTGCCCACCTCCTTTAGGTGGAAGCATAGCCTGATCACCCATGTGTGCTGGTTTGGGCACTCCTGAACTCGGCTCTCTCTGTCTCTCTGTAACTAACCTTGGAAGTCTTGGCGTATTTTCACATACCTGCCATTCACCTCAGCTGATCTTATCAACTGGAAAAATAACACCCCATCTTACACCAAGAAGCCACAAGCTCTCATTGACCTACTGCAGACTATTATTCAGAATTAGAACCCCACTTGGGCTGACTGCCACCAGCTGCTTATGTATCTTTTTAACACTGATGAAAGATGGAGAGTACTCCAAGCTGCTTCTACTTGGCTGGAGGAGTGTGCTCCAGCAGATTACCGGAGCCCCCTGGAGTATGTCAGGGTCCAGTTACCGGGGACTGACTCCCAGTAGGATCCAAACACTGCGGAGGGCATGCAGAGGCTAGTCCGGTACACAGAGGCCTTACTGGAAGGATTGAAAAAGGGAGCCCAGAGGCTACAAACATCAGTAAAGTCTCTGAGGTCATTCAAGGGAAAGAGGAAAGCCCGGCACAGTTCTATGAGAGGCTGTGTGAAGCCTATCCCATGTATACTCCTTTCGATCCTGAGAGCCCTGAAAAGCAACGCATGGTAAATATAGCATTTGTCAGTCAGTGTGCAGAGACATTAGGAGAAAGTAACAGAAGCAGGCAGGATTTGCAGGCATGAAGACTTCACCGTTATTGGAAATAGCTAACCAGGTGTTTGTGAACAGACACACAGTAAGCCATAGAGAAAGTCATAGAGAAAACGAGCGTCAGACTCAACAAAGTGCCGACTTGATAGCTGCTGCTATTAGATGAGCACCCCCAAAAGGGCAGGGAAAGGGGGGCTCCTGGAAAGCTACCCAGTCTAATCGCCCAAGCCTGCAATGTGACCAGTGTGTTTACTGTAAGGAAGTGGGAGGACACTGGAAGGACAGGTGCCCCCAGTTAGGAAAACAGGGAGATCTTAAGCACAAGGCTTCAGACAAAGGTGAAGGAGCTCTATTCAATCTAATGGAAGGGCCACTGGACTGAAGAGGACCAGGCTTGATTGCCTCCAAAGAGCCCATGGTTAGGATGACAGTGGGGGGGCAAGGACATTGAGTTCCTCGTGGATACAGGTGCTGAATATTTTGTGGTAACCACCCCTGTAGCCCCCCCATCAAAGGAAACAGTCAATATTGTTGGAGCTACTGGGGTGTCACTGAAAAACAGTCTTTCTGTTTGCCTCGGACTTGTGAGGTGGGGATGCGCAAGGTGATTTACTAGTTCTTATACACGCCCGACTGCCCTTTGCCCCTGCTAGAAAGAGATCTGCTCAGTAAGCTACGGGCAACCATCACCTTCACCAAGAGTGGCTCTTTACAGTTGGCATTGCCTAAAACTGGAGCCATAATGGCCCTCAGCCCTCCTTGTGAACAAGAGTGGAGGCTCTTCTTAAACGAACCAGACCGGGAGACAGAACCTGCATTAACAAAACGATGGCCTAAGGTCTGGGCAGAGGACAGTCCACCAGGACTGGCAATCAACCAGGCCCCTGTGCTCATTGAAGTCAAGCCTGGGGTTCAGCCAGTTAGGCAAAAGCAATATCCAGTTCCCTGAGAGGCTCTAGAAGGCATCCGGGTCCACCTAAAATGCTTAAAGGACTATGGAATTATAGCTCCTTGTCAGTGTCCATGGAACACGCCCCTCCTGCCTGTTTTTAAACTGGGGACCAAAGACTACAGGCCAGTGCCGGACTTGCGCTTGGTTAATCAGGCTACAGGGACTGCGCACCCAACTGTACCCAACCAGCACACGCTGTTGGGATTATTGCCAGTGGAGGATAGTTGATTCACCTGCTTGGACTTAAAGGATGCTTTTTTTTTAGCATTAGACTGGCCTCAGAGAGTCAGAAACTATTTGCTTTTCAATGGGAAAATCCAGAAACAGGTGTAGCCACCCAGTACAGCTGAACACAGCCACCCCAGGGGTTCAAGAACTCTCCCACCATCTTTGGGGAGGCACTAGGCCATGACCTCAAGAAATTTTCTGCTAAGGACTTAGGTTGCATGCTGCTCCAATATGCTGATGGCCTTTTATTGGGACATCTCATGGCAGTCAGGTGCGCTAAAGGAACAGATGACTTACTTAGGTAACTGGAGCACTGTGGGTGTAAAGTGTCTGAAAAGAAACCCCAGATTTGCCAACAGCAAGTGCGATATCTGGGGTTCACCATATGGCAGGGCGCAGCCTAGGAGCGAGAGGAAACAAATCATTTGCAACTTGCCAGAACCTGAAACTAGAAGGCAGCTGCGGGAGTTCCTGGGAGTGGTGGGTTTCTGTAGATTGTGGATTCCAAACTTCGAAGTACTGGCCAAACCGCTATACAAAGTGACAAAGCGGGAAGACAAGGAACCCTTTGAATGGGGATCTCAGCAGTGGCAGGCCTATCAGAAACTTATGTGAGCCCCGGCTTTGGGGATACCTGATTTAACAAAGGCCTTCACATTGTGTGTGTCAGAAAGAGAAAAAATATCCATTGGAATTCTAACACAAACAGTGGGACCTTGGCCCAGGCCTATAGCTTAGCTCTCCAAGCAGCTGGATGGAGTTTCCAAGGGATGGCCCCTATGCTTAAGGGCCCTGGCAGCAACTGCTCTGCTAACACAAGAGGCTGATAAGCTAACTCTGGGGCAAAACTTAAATATCAAAGCACCCCACGAAGTAGTGACTCTTATGAATACCAAAGGACATCATTGGTTGACAAATGCTAGGCTAACCAAATACCAGAGCCTACTTTGTGACAATCCCCGCATCAGCATTGAGGTCTGCAACACCTTAAACCCTGCCACTTTGCTCCCAGTGTCGGAAGACCTGGGTGAAAACTACTGTGTTGAAGTATTGGACTCAGTTTATTCCAGCAGGCCCAATCTTCAGGATCAACCATGGACAGCAGTAGACTGGGAGTTGCACGTGGATGGAAGCCGTTTTTTTAGTCCACGAGGGGAGAGGTGTGCAGCCTATGCAGTAGTAACTCCGACACTAATCAAGGCCAAGCCATGGCCTCAGGGTGCTTTGGCTCAGAAGGCTAAACTTACTGCTCTGACCCAAGCCCTAGAACTAAGTAAAGATAAGGCTGTGAACATTTATACTGATTCCCGGTATGCCTTTCTAACTCTTCAAGTACATGGGGCGCTATACAAAGATAAAGGCCTGTTAAGCTCAGGGGGAAAAGAAATTTTGCAGTTGCTAGAAGCAGTCTGGAAGCGCCCAAGGGTGGCAGTCATGCACTGCCGAGGACATCAGTGGGCCCACACCTCCGTGGCCCTGGGAAATGCCCAAGCTGATTCAGCAGCTTGTAAGGCAGCATCTACTCCCTACCGAGCAGCAGTTACAGTCCCTCTGATTCCCCAGATACCTGACTTGCTGCCCACTTATTCTAAGGAGGAAAAGGACTTTCTCTAGGCAGAAGGGGGCCAACTAATTAAAGATGGCTGGATTTGGCTACCAGTTGGAAGAGTAGCAGTGCCACAGCCATTGGGGGTGGCGGTTGTACAGGCCGTACATGAAACCACCCATTTAGGTCAAGAGTCACTTGAGAAGTTGTTAGGCCGGTATTTTTACATCTCACACTTATCAGCCTTGACCAAAACTGTGCCTACATTACATGTAGGCAGCACAATGCGAGGCAAGGTCCAACTATTGCCCCTGGCATTCAGGCTTATGGCACAGCTCCATTTGAAGATCTCCAGGTAGACTTTACTGAAATGCCCATGTGGGGGCCTAAGTATTTGTTGGTTCTGGTGTGCACATACTCTGGGCAGGTAGAGGCCTTCCTGACTAGAACTGAAAAGCCCATGAAGTAACCCATGTGCTTCTTCGAGATCTCATCCGTAGGTTTGGACTGCCACTGCACATCGGCTTGGACAACAGACCAGCATTTGTGGCAGATTTGGTCCGGAAAACGGCAATGGCATTGGATATCACTTGGAAGCTGCATGCTGCCTACCAACCACAAAATTCTGGAAAGGTGGAGTGGATGAACTGGACTATTAAGAATAGCTTAGGGAGGCCGGGCGCGGTGGCTCAAGCCTGTAATCCCAGCAGTTTGGGAGGCCGAGGCGGGTGGATCACGAGGTCAAGAGATCGAGACCATCCTGGTCAACATGGTGAAACCCCGTCTCTACTAAATAGCTGGGCATGGTGGCGCGTGCCTGAAATCCCAGCTACTCAGGAGGCTGAGGCAGGAGAAGTGCCTGAGCCGAGATCGCGCCATTGTACTCCAGCCTGGGTAACAAGAGCGAAACTCCGTCTCAAAAAAAAAAAGAATAGCTTAGAGAAAATGTGTCAGGAAACAGGATTAAAGTGGGTGCAGGCACTTCCCTTGGTGTTATTCAAAATTAGATGTACTCCCTCTAAGAAAACAGGATATTCCCCCCTATGAAGTCTTACATCATAGGCCCCCTTCCATACTGTGGGCACTCCCTGGAATTTTTCGAGGGTTGGGAGACCTTGAGCTAGGATGACAATTACAAGCTCTAGGAAAAATCCCTCAGGATATTTCAACCTGGGTAAATGAAAGATGCCTGTAAGCTTATTCTCCCCAGTTCACACTTTCTTACCAGGTGATCATGTGTGGATAAAGGACTGGAATGTAGTCCCTCTGAAGCCATGGTGGAAAGGACCCCAGACCGTGATCCTGACCACCCCTACAGCCATAAAGGTAGAGGGAATCCCAACCTGGATCCACCACAGCCACATGAAACCTGCAGCAGCTGAAACTTGGGAAGATAGATCAGACCCAGACAACGAATGCAGAATCACCTTGAGAAGGACAACAAGCCTTGTTCCAGCATCCCAGAAACTGGCTGGCCCACACATGGCTGAAGCATGAGGAAACTCACCGTGGGATTTATTCTTTTTAATATTGGACTTATATAGTGGGGACATTAATGGATTTTGGAGAATGCTCTTGGTGTGTGCACCATTGTACCTAGGGTAGATGTGTTCCTCCTTCTTTTGGGAATGTCTTACTCTGTCTATGGAGTAGCTGTCCTTTCACCATTTTACTTTCTTAATAAACTCTTTTTTGCTTTGCACTGTGAACTCACAGTGAATTGTTTCTTGGGCAAGATCCAAGAA
Organism: Callithrix jacchus; assembly: GCF_049354715.1. NCBI lineage: Eukaryota > Metazoa > Chordata > Mammalia > Primates > Cebidae > Callithrix > Callithrix jacchus. The sequence goes on from NC_133514.1 coordinate 74,926,439, forward strand.
TCCACTTTTGGGGTCTGGATCGGGATCCCTTTCCTATAACATACCAATTGGAGTGGCATTCTCCACCCAGGGCTAGAATTCAGTCCTGGTTCCAGTCTGTCTCTTGATTCCAATCTGAAGGTTAGCTGAACCTTGTTGTCCATCGTATCTGAATTGAATGAAACCTTCTGCCAAAAGGTAGGGAACTGGAACTTCCTCAAGCATCTAAGTAATCATACAATTGCCTTGTTAATAAGAAATATTTGTATAAGTGACCAAATTCACTGTAGCATACTAGTGGGTACAGCCCAAGAGGAGAGTGAATGTGAATGTACATCCCAGTGTTAGTGATAGGGCTCCGATGAGTGGAGGAACACCAGGGCTCTTCTCTGGTGTAAATTAGAGAAACTACACAGACACGTGTGGAGTGGTTTTAAGGAGTGAAGAGTTTAATAGGCAAGAAAGAACGGAGAAGACAGAAGGAAGAAGCTCCCCTGTATAGAGAGGGAGAGGGACTCCAAAGCTGGGGGAGGAGACCCCAAATGTGTGGACACCAGCTCCTTACATGACAAGGCTGGAGAAGGCGGCATCTGATTTGCATAGAGCTCAAGGGATTGGTTTGACCAGACAGGTCATTCACTTGGCCCAAGAAAAAACTGGACCTCCCACCCTAGATTTGAATATGCAAATGAAGGGCACCATAATGTTCTACACACTTGGGGATATGTGGGGGTGGCCATGTTGCCAGGCACGTCGGGGCAAGGACAAGAGAACCATGATGAGAATCACCAAGTTTCAGTGGACCCAGTTTCTTTTTTTTTTTCTTTTTTACTGCATTTTAGGTTTGGGGTACATGTGCAGAACATGCAAGTTAGTTGCATAGGTACACACGTGGCAGAGTGATTTGCTGCCTTCCTCCTCTTCACCCACATCTGGCATTTCTCCCCATGCTATCCCTCCCCAGCTCCCCCCCGCCCCCCCATTCCCCTCAATAGACCCCAGTGTGTAGTGCTCCCCTCCCTGTATCCATGTGTTCTCATTGTTCATCACCCGCCTATGAGTGAGAACATGCGGTATTTGATTTTCTGTTCTTGTGTTAGTTTGCTGAGAATGATGTTCTCCATGTTCATCCATGTCCCTTCAAAGGACACGAACTCATCATTTTTGATTGCTGTATAATATTCCATGGTGTATATGTGCCACATGTTCCCAGTCCAGTCTATCATCGATGGGCATTTGGGTTGGTTCCAGGTCTTTGCTATTGTAAACAGTGCTGCAATGAACATTCGTGTGCATGTGTCCTTATAGTAGAACGATTTATAGTCCTTTGGATATATGCCCAGTAATGGGATTGCTGGGTCAAATGGAATTTCTATTTCTAGGTCCTTGAGGAATCGCCACACTGTCTTCCACAATGGTTGAACTAATTTATACTCCCACCAGCAGTGTAAAAGTGTTCCTATTTCTCCACATCCTCTCCAGCATCTGTTGTCTCCAGATTTTGCCATTTGCATATCAAAGGTTGACAGCCTGGCTTTTACAGCCAGGGCTTTCCTGCTAGACAAGAAACGTTTCTGGAGCTGCTTTAAAAGAAACAACTTTCCAAGGACCCCTTTTCCTATCTGCCTAAAATAATTTAATAACTCCTACCACATTAGGGCTCAGAATATGATACACCTAAATATGGCGCTTTGACATGTTGAGCTAAAAAAGCAGCCACAAGGTCTTTCTGACCACCTCCCACCTCCACACTGACTCTATACAGACACTATTTCTCCTAAAGCATAGGATAAGGCTTTTCTCTGATAGTCCCTTATATACCCTTAAGACCGGAGCCACCAGAGAGAACATAATTGCCCCCTTTCCCTCTCTGAAATCTCATTTTCTATCTCAGAAGACTGAAGAATGCAACCACACCTGGACGGACTTTTTCACAAGATAACGTTTGCCTCTTGGGCTCATTCAAATTCCAAAAAGAATAATTTACAAGCTACTATCTCCAGGTCCATTCATTCCCACTAAAAATCATCAACTACTCCTCAAAATTGCCACATTTTCATCTTTCTCCTATGAAGAAGTGTGTAGTAGCATCTGGACCTCACTGGGTTACTGAGAAATTGTTCTCACGTGACTCCCCTGTGCTTAAGCACATTAAATAAATTTCAAATGCCTTCTTCTATGAATCAGCCTATTGTCAGTTTATTTTCAGTGAACCTTTCAAAGGCAGAGAGGAAGCTTTCCCTTGGCCCCTACATCTTGGTGCCCATAACAGACCCAGTTTATCCTGTTGTCCCCATAACTGTAATTAATAATGCCCTCCTTCACTCTCAAAATGTCTCACTTGGGATGAAAACTTAGTGGTCATCCTCTCATCTACCTATACCTAGTAGAGACCACATGTATCTGCCCAAAAGAACCTAATAATTGTGAGTGGCAAAATAGGCCAACTAACACCAGAAGCTGGTAAGAGTTCATAGTTCTGATCAATAGCCAATAAATAAAATCGATAGGCAAGCTGGGATTGTCAACCCTAGCCTTATTAACACAATTGAACAAACGAACTACTAGAAACTCCATTAAAATTAGCCTTTGAACAAACTGCTGTACCTTAGGGGCATGTGTTTAAAACAATGGCCTACCTACCTATAACTTTTAAAGAATAATATTTCCATGATGTACCTGACAACGTAATAGACCTTATACAAATCTGCAGCTACTAAACACAAAGTGCTTCTCAGGCTTCCTGGGACAGTGTTTCCCAAAGTGTACTATGCAGATCCTTTCTTCAGAACCAGGGCTTGTTAAAATCCCAAGATTTAAAAACAACAAATGAAAACAAAAGGAAATTAACAACAAAAACACTTTCATTGCCAAACCAGACACACAAAATTGGGTTAAGGTAGAACTGTCTGGGTGTGGTGGCTCCCGCCTCTAATCCCAGCAGTTTGGGAGGCCAAGGCCGGTGGATCACCTGAGGTCAGGAGTTTGAGATCAGTCTGGCCAACATGGTGAAACCCTGCCTCTACTAAAAATACAAAAAAAAAAAATCAACTGGGCGTGGTGGTAGGTGCCTGTAATCCCAGCTACTCGGGAGGCTGAAACAGGAGAATCACTTGAACTTGGGAGGCAGAAGTTGCAGTGAGCCGAGATCACGCCACTGTACTCCTCCCTAGGCAACAAAGAGAGAAAAACCTCCATCTCAAAAAAAAAGGAAGGTAGAACCTCTGGTATTACATTTTTAATAACTCCCTAATGATTATGCTTCTACATTTTGAGAACCACTGTAGATGTCAGAACATTTCTCACAGTCTATGCCGAGTTAGGCTGATAAATGTTTATCAAATTATTCTCCAGGGTAAAAAATCTTTTAAACTGCTGGTTTGTGCAGCAAACACTTTACAAGTAATAACAAAATATGCCATACTCTTTATTGTAAATTCCAAAAAGCGAACTGATTCTCAGAGTAGTTTCTCTGATTTTTGCTGAGCTCTTGTGTAGAAAATCAACCTATGTTGCAATTGGTGAGAATAATTCTAGTATGAATGCTGGCTGATATTTTTGTTTACGTTAAGGAGGAAGAGGAAGTGAGAAAACACATGTTGGATCTTCACTAGTTGATCAGTGATATGAGCAACTTCTTTGTTGGACTGGATAACACTTTTCAGCTACTGCAGGAATATTTTCCTAAACTATTTGTGCTATTCGTAATAGCTACAAATATACAACACTTTAAATAAGCATCACTAACATTTTCTCTATCAGTTTCTCAAGTGTAGACAACAAAAATAAAGCAAGCCCTGGTGTGTAGCATTTGCTGGTCTTCCTGAGGTAAATATTCCACTAATAATTGATTTTAAGCTACCAGCAAGATGTCACTTAATGCAGAGTTGGCAAGAGACAAGCAGAAACACACCATTATATTGTATTTCCATGATACAGATGCAATAAACTATCTTGAGTACAGCTGATAATATTTAGAAAGTAATTTTGAGTACTTTATTACCTGTTTTTAATATATTCAGTTGTAGGTTTATATGGTTTATTAGTCTCTGTTTAACAATCAGTTCAATTTAATATTCAGCTGAATGGTTTAAACATGCTTCAAGATACCATTGTGATCATGTCTGCTTCTCCTTCTCCTATTTCCTCTCCTCCTCAGGACTTTAGAAGCCCATGATCCTAAACTCTCAAGAAGGAAATGAGTGTCCCTAGAATGTGATCTTCCTCTCCACCTTCTCCCACACCCGCTAAGACAGAGTGAAAGAAGCTGAGAAGATCCAGAAGCATAAGCAGCAGTTGCAGACGGGCACACAGACTAACCACCCCTCTCAAGAAGAGTTGTTCCAAGTACAGGTTTGGAATCTTCAGTCTGAAAAACGGTCTTTTGATCTCTCCCCACTGTGGTGCAGTCTGCTCTGATTATGGCTGAGATTGAGACTGGAACAAACCATGGTAGCTGCCAATGGCATAAGGACCCCATCTGTTCCAGACTTGGTTGAGCCTGGCTCATATACTCCCTGCCACCCACCCCTATGCCCTGTCCTCCCTCCTTCTCCATTTACAAGGGTGTTCATTTGAAACACCCTTGCTCCCATTTCTCTACCTGCAGCAGGGCTGAACTGAAATTTCCTATGTCCAAATGCCCATTCTCTGAACAAAAGATTATTTTGAAACCAGACTTTCTAATAATCAATAGATACTAATACTCTATACAGTGAATAGCATGTCTTTATTCTATTTACAGTACATTTGTTATAAATATAATACATTTTTGAAAAGCTTATTTTTAATTAACTTGAGATTTATATTTTAAACAGATCAACTCAGTTGTTAATGTTATATAATAAAGAATATGGTAATTTTAATGACAAAAATCGTATGTATTGTGAAATAGTGCACTCTATACTGAGATGAATGAGGGGAAAAAAGTCAAAACTCCTTTCAAAACTATATTCAAAGCATCAGAAAAAGTTTTTTTTCTTTTTACAAAGTTATGTATAAGCCATAGGGACCACCAAATACTGAAATATGAAGACTCTATGACCAAAGTTCAAAAACTGATTTTAAGGAACTGTGTGAAGCAAGATACGAAGATTTGTATTTAACACTCTGTAGAACTTCACAGTAAAGCTGGAATTTAGAGACTAATGGCTTAGCAGGAGTATTGCCAACAAGGCCTTTCCTTTCAAAGAATCGTCTCCTAATAGTCATATACCATCACCGACAAGTTGTAACAGCAGACTTAGACTTTGTGTTTTCTTAAGATGGGGCTTAAAAGGTACATGGATATATTGAAATCCTGTATTATGAGCATGTAAATTATTCTCACGGTTTAAAGAAATACAGAAAAATAATGTAAGTATTCTCAGTCCAACGTGCTTTGCATCATCAACAAAATGACAAGTCAAAGGATTTTTCAGGGATCAGATATCAATCAGCCTCCATAACAAGTTAGGTATATCATACTGCTGTAAAACCCATCCAGCAAAATTAAACAGATTCTTGTGAATTTCAGAACAAATCTGCAAGTTGTCACACATTATTGATGATGATCAGGGCAGGCATGGAATTCTGCTGACTTGTTTCAAACACTGTAACTTGGTCCGATAACTTGGCAAATACCCTAGGAGTTCCAAGGTTATAAACACCGGTATGAACAAAGCAAGCTTTCAGCTGCAGACTGTGAATCTCCTGGCTTTTAAGCTGAAGTTTATACTGTGTTTGTCCAAGCCATGTGAATGATCCATGGATTTCCAGTGCTTCTGAACTAAGGGAGGAGGAAAATGATAAGTTGCAGGATTTTTTCTTTATATTTTTTTTCCCAAAGTCACATTAACATATGGCTTTCAGTGATGCATGGTGGCTCACACCTATAATCCCATAACTTTGGGAGGCCGAGGCAGGTAGATTACCTGAGGTTAGTAGTTTGAGACCAGCCTACCAATATAGTGAAACCCTGTCTCTACTAAAAATACAAAATTAGCCAGGTACAGTGCTGCATACCTATAATCCCAGCTACTTGGGAGGCTGAGTCAGGAGAATTGCCTGAACCTGGGAGGTGGAGGTTGCAGTGAGCCGAGATTGTGCCACTGCACTCCAACCTGGGTGACAGACTAAGACTCTGTCTCAAAAAAAAAAAAATTCATGAAGCCAACTGTTTATTAATAATAGCAACATCATTACTATAACAGCTAATATACAGTAATAGTTACTATTTATTAGGCACAATGCTAAGAGTGTATTATTTCATTTAATGCCCACAAAAGTTAGTGGGCCAGGCGTGGTGGCTCACGCCTGTAATTCCAGCACTTTGGGAGGCCGAGGCGGGTGGATCACGAGGTCAAGAGATTGAGACCATCCCGGTCAATATGGTGAAACCCCATCTCTACTAAAAATACAAAAAGTTAGCTGGGCATGGTGGCACGTGCCAGCTACTTGGGAGGGTGAGGCAGGAGAATTGCCTGAACCCAGGAGGCGGAGGTTGCGGTGAGCCAAGATCGCGCCATTGCACTCCAGCCTGGGTAACAAGAGCGAAACTCCGTCTCAAAAAAAAAAAAAAAGTTAGTATATGTTGGAACTTAATTTCAAACCTAAGCTTTTAACCCCTTAGCCATATATAAAAATAAATGTGTGTACATGAATGCTTCTAATATTGAAACTGTTTATAATATTGAAAAATAGAAAACAACCTAATACCCTCAATAAAGTATTGTTAGTAACTTTATGATATACAAAATCATATATACAGGCATGTGTATGGATTTCAGAGAATGGTCCCAGATTGTGTTTGGGGGTTAAACAAAAATATTAACTATGCTTCATAGTATTTTTCCAAAAAATTAAAAAAATTCTGAATTCCAAAAAGCATTTGGCTCTAGTAGCATCAGTTGTGGGATTATGGATTTGGATTTGTTGTTGTTGTTGTTAAGTACTATTTTATAATCAAGAAAAAAAATCTTTAAGATTTAAAACTACTGTAACACATCTGTAAGCCTTCTATATTACCAAATAAAAAACTAAGACATGCTTGAGTAACTTTCTTATCCATGTTAATTATTTGCATAATTCTGAAATATTAAACTGCTCCTAAATCACTTTAATCTTAAACTACAAGTAACCTTGCACTAAACAAATTCTTTACCTTGTTGTTTTATGCCGAAGATCAACTATGACATCTACATCAGCCTTAGAACAATTGGAAAGTAAAAGTGTGACTGGTACTAAACAAAGGCTATGGAAGAAAAATAAACAAAAAGTTATATATCTTTTTCTTCTTAAAAACAATTTTCCTGAAAATAACACTTAAGAGTATGTAACAGAGCATAAGCTCCTTAAAAACAATCGGATTCAAGAAGAAAGAAGATCAAGTTCCAAAATCACTCAAGACAAATTATTCTGTAAATAAAAATACAAATATATTAATACAATGACAGTACAATGTTATCTCCTGTCACCTATTCTTTTTCTATTCTCATACCTCTACTGCTCTGTGTCCCACCACCATGACCAAACCTCCTACTGTCCCATTTCCTCTCACATTTCTACTTGTTTTCTGAAACCCTCATTAAATTAAGAATGTTTCCCTATATCCTCCATCTCTTCTTTTTATGTTTCTACATCTTTAACTGTATAGTACTCTCAACAATGGATGCTGTATTTCTTCCAACATCTTCCATATCTTGGGGTGGTTGATGTAGTTCTTAATGCTTTCTTCCTACCACCTCTCCTGTAAAGATGCCTTTACTCTTTCATTATAAACAACCTTGTGGTTTGTATTCGTTTTTTCTGTCCCCATTCTAACAAACTAACACAGTGACAGGAATTCAGTAGAGCTGGAATTCTTTGCAGAAGGGGGAAGGAATGGATATTTTGGAATATTTGAGGTAAAAATGAAGCATGTGTAGGTATGACCATCTGCTTCACCTCCCATTTGTGAATTCGTCTGCTCTACCAGTCAAGAAAACACTTAGTAAGACACTATTCTCATAATTTTAAAAGTGTTAGGGTAAGTTTGTTTTCTTCCTTTCAACTCCAAGTCTTATCATCATTTTTAACAACTTCATTGTCTAGGCAGATGACTCATTCAACACCTTCCCAAATCCTGGACCTATCATCTCCATAATCTTCAGTACTACTCAAAATTCAGCCATACAACTTCCATGACCACACCATGATTTTTTTCACATCACATTAGACAGCTATCCCTAACATAATACTCAGTCACCCCACCTTGCCCACAATCTCCTATCTCTTCGGATCTCCCAGTTATACTCTCTCATCTGTTTTTCAGTTTCACATAGACACCTAATCATTTGATCCTTCATTTCAATGGCTCTCAATCTTGGTTCCGTGATAACTATGAGTACTGCTTAACAGTTATTCACTCCCAATACTTCCCACTGTGGGACTGTGAATCATCCTTGTTGATTATGGAAGTGAGGCTATTTGGCCAATGAAGTATTAATATCTTTGATGCAAGCAAAAGCCTTAAGTGTGCTTTTGCAATTTGGCTCCCTTGTTATACTAGCAACTGCTCCTTTGGACTGGGCCCCAAATATATGTGGCACAAACATGAACTCAAGTTTCTTCAGGTGTCAAATCCAACCAACCACAGACCAAAGGAGAGCTTCAGCCAAATTATCAACCCGCAGACCCATGAGTATGGAAATAAATACCTTGTTATAAGCTACTGATTTCTGAAATGGTTTATTAAGAAGCAATATTGTGACAACAATGACTAATATAGATGCACATGGGTATGATCTGAAGACATTTTAAAACTGGAAATGCCTGTATCCTGCTTCCCGAGAATCTGATTTAATCAGCCTGGGCACTGGAAATTTAAGAAATTCCCAAGTGATTCTAATGTGCAGCCAAGGAAAAAACTTCCACATTTTATCCTTGAACCTGTCCTGTTTTCACGTACTTCCATGTACAGTTTTGATTTTGGAAAGCTTCATTTAACCCCTCTTCTATTTTAATCAAATCTGACCTGTTTCACATAGATTGTTTAGGGCTTTTTAACTCCAGTAGCAAGATGTAAAGAACTAAACATCCTAGCCTCTAAAGGCAGCCAAGGTTTTAACCACTAAGGTTAAAAAGAAGCGCCAAGGGTATTCAGAAAGTACATGAAGTAGAACAGGTTTAATCAACAGAGCTGAAGTAGAAGACTGAGTTAAAATAAATCATGGTATCAAAATTGCTCATGGAACTATATAAAGTTCAATAAGGATAAAATACAAAACTTCTTTTTTCACTTATGGTTGCATATTAGGAACACCTGGAGAACTTCAAAAAATCCAGATGTCAATCCCTGGGCCAATCAAACTGGAACCTCTGAGGGTAGGACTGAAGCATCCTTCAGTATTTCTTATATTTTCCCAGGTGACCCTGCACTCATCTCTGTCAGAAAAAGGAACACAGAATGAGTACTGGGTAACATTATGACCATGACAAAAACTTAAGACCACAAGTATTTTAAAAATAACTTAGGATAAAATTTTTTAAAATTCAACAAGAGTAAGTGCTGGTGAAGGTATCAAGCAGAAGGAATTCGCATATGTTGCTATTGGGATATGCAAATTAGTAAAAACCACGCTGGAAAAGTTCCTAGGAAAGTATGCAAAAAAAAAAAAAAGGCAAGTATAGATGTACAAGGAAAGGTGTAGAAGAATATTCATAGCAGTAGAATTCAAAATAGTTCAAATCAGAAAACATTCTATGGTTGAACACAGTGGCTCATGCCTTACTTTGGAAGGCCAAGGCGGGCAGATCACTTGAGCCCGGGAATTTGAGACCAGCCTGGCCAACATGGTAAAACCCCAACTCTACTAAAAATACAGAAGTTGGCTGAACTGGTGGCATATGCCTGTAATCTCAGCTACTCAGAGGTCGAGGCATGAGAATCACTTGAACTTGGGAAGGAGAGTTTGCAGTAAGCTGAGATCATGCCACTGTACTCCAGTCTGGGTGACAGAGTGTGACTCTATCTCAAAACAATTTTTTAAAAGAAAAAGAAGGGAAAAAAAAGGAAAATATTTTAAAAGTCCATTAACACTTAAGTAGATAAACTAATTCTGGTATATCCAAACATATTCATAGGCAATGAAAATCAGTTCTTCAGGTTCATACAATGGTTGACTCTTACTAACACAGTATTAAATGGAAGAAGACAGATATACAAATATACTCTGCATAATTCTACTTATACAGAGATGATTACTTAGGTGTTAGCTTTGAAAAAAAAAAAAAACACGGAAAAAATAAAGAGAGAGAGAAAGAGACAGGGTCTTGCTGTTTTGCCCAGGCTGTAGTGCAGCGGTGCAAACATAGCTGACTATGGCCTCAAACTAATTGGATCAAGTAATCCTCCTGCCTCAACCTCCCAAGTAGCTGGAACTACAGGTGTGTATCACCATGCCAAGCTCTAAGTTACTTTTTAAAACACTTTTTCTCTTAAAGTCACGGTCAAGGTCTTAATTTTGCTAAGTACTCCTTCTGTGCATACTCAGCTAGCATCTTCTCAGCAGTTATCCTAAAATTTCAGTTTTTTTCAAATTCTCTACCCTTTACTCTTACCTTGCTCTTATAACTACCCCCTAAAATGGAGGCACTCCATAATGTGTAAGAAGGTCCCTTCTTTAGCCCAAAGCAAATCCTGTCATTCTTCATTGCATGTATCTTATCTTTCCACCTACTAAGGATTCTGTTACTTTCCCTGTATCCCATCATTTTCTTCAAGACTACAAACATCCACATCTTGCCTAGTAAGAACAGATACTCCCTAATCCCTCTTGATAGCCCAGTTTCTTGAAAGGATGGTCAACCTAGTATCTTTACTTTCTTACCTTCTATTCACTTTTCAACCTATGTCAGACTCCTGTCCCCCATACAGTGGCATTTCAAAAATCATGAAGATCTCCTTATTGTCAGATCCAGTAACCTTTCTGCCCATTTACTATTTGACCTTTCCGTAGCATCTTAAAACTACTAACCACTTCTCTTAAACTGCTCTCACTCAACCTTTGAGATAGTTTCTTTTTACTACAGTAAACAATCCTTGCACTTTAAGAAAAAAAAAAAAAAAAGGAAAGAGAGTTTCTTTTTAAATTGGTCTTTTCTTCCTCATTTTTTAATTGCTCCTTTTTCTTCAGTCTTCTTCATAGGCTTCTTTTTCCTTAGCTTCTTTCTGAGATGTTACTGTTCCACAGGTAACCATCCTCTTTTTTTCTATTCCCTCTATATCCCCATCCCCATCCAGGGTGATTTCACCAAAATTCACACCTTCAATTATACTTATAGATTGTTTCTAATAGGCTTCTCTCCATCTTTTCTAATGTTTGCAGAACTGGCAACCTTTTGAAGTGTTGCCTGATTTAGGACTTCTTATTTTTAGAATTTTAGAGGTTTATATATTCAAGCTATTTATCAAAATTACAAATATATCATATTTGCCATGAAATTTAGTACTTAATAAATCTTAAGCAACTGATATTGCCTAAACTTGAACTGTTTGGTTCAAGTATTCTGTAAACTCAATAATATTATAAACTTCTTCTTCATATTTGGGTTAATGTCATTGCCAAAATAAATAAATAAATGCATGTGTCAGTGTGTTGTAGAAAATTTTTAACAAAAACAAAGCTCAAACCTTTTTTGATGAAATGGATGATTAAATGATTCTGGGTAGTGAAGACTCATTTTAATGAGACTAGAAAGCTGCTCTACTGATGGTCTTGAGGAAACTGTACTGTTTTCTGGCCTGAAAAATTTCAACAGTTCCATTTCTGGTGGCTCCTGAAAAAAGAAAGGAAAAAACACATGACGATAAAAACACTTCCTTGTTTTTTTTTTTTTTTAAAAAGCACAGTTTATACATACAAAAGTTAAAATTAGCAGAGATAATGTAATGCATGAACAGTACTTTTTCTGCTGTTAAGCTAATAGCTGCTATCATTTGCAATATAATCCAGGATAAAAACATCAGTATCTGGAATCATTTATATTCATGCCTCACTTACTACGTGTTGGAGTTAGACTTGAATCCCAGTAGCCTTACATATTAGCTCTGTGATCTTGGATAAGTTGCTTAATACTTTAACAATTAATTTCTTCATATGTAAAAAGAAGCTGCTGACAATAATAATTTCAAAGATTGTTGTGATTCTCATCTGATAATACTGCACAGGACTTAGGAGTGCAGACATTCAATTGCATAGCACCTGTTTTAATAGCCGAAAATCTAAAACTGTCTTAATATTTCATTCTGAAAATATCCTGATACATTTTATAGATTACAGTGCTTCAACTATATTAGTTGAAAGTTAAAATGCATGTAAAATGTCTTAACATAGCCATTTGTCAGGCACATTATGACTATTTCAGTAAATAATCATTATCATCTAAATGAAAATAGAGGTTGGGCATGTGGGATCACACAGGTAATCCCAACACTTTCGATGGCTGAGGTGTGCAAATCACTTGAGGTCGGCAAATCACTTGAGGCCAGGAGTTGGAGACCAGCCTGGACAACATGGTGAAACACCGTCTACTAAAAACATAAAAATTAGCCAGGCATGGTGGCACACACCTGTAATCCTAGCTACTCAGGAGGCTGAGGCAGAAGAATCACTTGAACTCAGGAGGCAGAGGTTGCAGTAAGCCAAGATCGCACTACTGCACTCCAACCTGGGCAACAGAGTGAGATTCTGTCAAGAAAGAAAGAAAGAAAGAAAGAAAGGAAAGGAAGAAAGGAAAGAAAGAAAGAGAGAAAGGGGGGGGAGGGAGGGAGGGAGGGAGGCAATGAGTGGGGGAGGGGTAGATAGAAAGATGAAAGAAAGTAGAGAAACATTCCATTTCTACTATTATTTTCTTTCTTGGTTATTTATTTTCTATATCTTCCCTCACCACCCAGGAGAATATCTGATTTATAATTTTCTGATAGCTGAGTTTGATTTTGATCTATACCAGCAACTGGCAAACTAAAGCCCATGGGCCAAATCCAGCCTGTGTCCTGTTTTAGTAAAGTTTTATTGAAACGCAGCCACATCCATTTGTTTACATAATGTCTAGGACTGATTTTTTTACTTCAATGACAGAAGTGTGCAATTATGACAGTCAATCTGGCAAGCAAAGCCTAACGCACTTCCTGGCGTTTTTCAGATTAAGTTTGCTGACCCTTTATCTACATAGTTGCAAAAGCAAGAACTAAATTTGCTGGAAATAAAATAAAAGCTGGCACTGCTTCCAGATTCATCCCATTAACAAGTAACAAATTAACCATATTATATTCAAGTAACACCCTGGGGCTACTGGTAAAACAAAGACGCAAACAGAAGAGTTTATAACCTAGTCAGTGGTAATAGATAAGCATATAATCATACAGCCATGTAATGATTATTGTAATTATTTCTAGAAATCTAACCCACAAAACATGCAAAAAAAAAAATATGATCAGTTTCAGTTCTGAAACTGATATGACATACACATATATGAAAACTGACCAAAAGTATCATACAGTAGCCAAATAATGTTTAATAGCATGTTAAAAATACATATATTTAATGCTTATATTTGCATAAGCATGGAACATTTCTGGAATAGAAATGGAACTTGAAAGGCCCGTCATGGTGGCCCATGCCTATAATCCCCGCACTTTGGGAGGCCCAGGCAGGCAGATCACCACAGGCTGGGAGTTCAAGACCAGCCTGATCAACATGGAGAAACTCCATCTCTACAAAAAACACAAAATTAGCCAGGCATGGTGGCGCATGCCTGTGATCCTAGCTACTTGGGAGGCTGAGGCAGGAGAATCACTTGAACCTGGGAGGCAGAGGTTGCAGTGAGCTGAGATCATGCCATTGCACTCCAGCCTGAGCAACAAAAACAAAATTCTATCTCAAAAAAAGGAGCTTTACAATAGATAACTTCAAAAAGTGGCCCCGAGGAAACAAAAGCAGCATTTGCTTATATTTGATCTTTTGTTTTAAATATTTTATCTTTCCAATTGACAGTTTATGGATATTTTATTTTTTGCAATAAAAACTACTACTTATAATAAAAATTTTTTTTTAAAAATCAGATAAACCAGGGTATATAAAAGAGAACAGAAATGTGATTTAAGGGGAGACAGGAGAAAGAAACTATCTGACACAATGTAATGGCCTTCACCTGTGCAATGTGGGTGGAAGTATTTGCATTTTAAGAAAGAGGAAAATTAATTTAGAAATGTTAAAAAAATTGAAGAAGATCTTTTTTAAGTGACAGAGATAATTCTATTTTGATCTACTGTGCTATACTGGTTTGGCAATTAAATTTTCCTTCTGCTAATGATATGACTTAAAATTACAATTTTATATACCTGCTGTTGCCTAAACAGAGGATTCAGATAATAAAAACTTCTACATGCACCTCATAGGGTTGTAACTAAGTACTGATGTGAACCAACACTTGACAAATACCAAATACTTAATGAATGGTATATACTATTATTATTTACTTATGTGGATTACTTTATCCCCCAACATCAGATAATGTTCTCTAGCTGAATGTACTTTTTTAAAATTTATTTTTAAAAAATAAACTATTTCAGACTTTTTTTCTTTAAGAGACAGGGTCTTGCTATGCTGCCCAAGCTGGTCTTGAACTCCTGACCTCAAGCAATCCTCTCACCTCAGTCCCCCATGCAGCTGAGACTACAGGCATGTACCACCACACTCAGCTTGTTTCAGACTTTAAGGAAATTTAGACTGGTCAATTAGAGATTCAAACACAAGACTAGTATATTATTGGTACACAAGCATCTTGGTGTATGGATGGGCTAGTTGCCTGCTTTTCACAGGACTCAAAACACAATGTTTATATTGGTGATTTTTACCTTTGGCCAAGATGTGTTATTCAGCCTTATGGACTCAGATATTTAATCCCACTATTTTCTCAGAGTTAAGTTATGGTGACACGTTAATCACAACAACATTGTTAATATGGATGAATGCATAAAGACAAAATGCGAATATAATCATGTATAGTGATAAATGTAACTTGCCACCAACTGACCAAATTCCACAGACTTTCTGTGGGTAGACCATTCAGGAAACAACGTTTCAGAAGACTGATTGCCAAGCATGAAATCAGACAAGGGATATTAATCAGTTAACATAAATGTTGACGGGCATCAGCCTGATCACCTGCACAATGAAGAGACTACAGAGACACAAAATACTAATGTGGGTAAGCAAAACATACCTCATGACAATGGCTGGATGAATATTGGCAGTCTTATTTTATTCTATAATTTTATAACTGACTGACTCCCCTACTGATGGACAGTTTCTTTCTTTACTTATACAAGATGAGCAGCCCAAATCCAAAGATCCAAAATCTGAAATGCTCTGAAATTGGAAATGCTGCAAAATCCAAAAATTTTTGAATGTTGACATGACAGTCACAGGAAATTCTCTGTAGAGTATTTTGGATTTGAGATTTTCAGATTAGGGATGCTCAACTAGCAGGTATGTGACACAAATATTCCAAAATCAAAAACACTTTGGGTCCCAAGCATTTCAGAGAAGGAATACTCAATGTATCTTCTTATTTTTTCTCAGGTTGAATTCAATTTGTGTATGACTAGGAATGCTCTTTCAAATCTTGCATATTTCTGCTCTGATCCAGCACACAGTCTTTAAAAAAAACGCAAATGAATCCGTTTAGAAAAAGACCTAAAAGTGCAATACATGTTCACTGCAAAAAAATTCATGCACAAAATTGTAAGATAAAAAGTAAAAAGACTTTCCTTTTATAAATTCTTAAGGAAAAAAATTCTAAAACACTAAACTTATGGGTTGTATGTTTATCTCCAATACAATCAATTTAGCAAGCACTAATATTTAAAAATAAAAAAAAAATTATAATCTCTTTCTTTCTGTAACTGCAACAACCACTCATTGAAACCTGTAGTTTATTAAACTATATCACCTCTTCTCTCCCTTTTCTTTTTCGGTTAAAATTTTACCATTCATAAAGTGAGCTGAATGAATGTTTACATGAACTTAATATGTAGTAAATGCATAACATAAGCACACATATAAGTTCCGGAAACAGAATATTTGCTAAAGGAAATAGATTATGTTGCTACATTGGTAAAATAATTTTGTGTGGAGCATTCCCTATATTTACCCTTTATAAGGCAGAACAAAAATTAAAAGACATGTTGATTACAGAACTGTAAAGTTGAAAGTTGTAACCTTAAAGCTTATTGTGTACTATCTATTAGTATGACTGAGCCACTCATATCCAGTTAAAAAATATTTTTGGTTTCTTGAAGCAGTGGAATAAATTTCGTAACTCAGCATTCTTTATTCATTAATTTAATAATTACCAAGTACTTACTATGTGCTAGCATATCCTAAGACGTTGTAGTAAAACAGTAAATAAAGCAAACAAATTCAACCTCAATAAATAAGTCTACCTGGGTGATGGATGGAGCAATGTGAAAACTAATAAAATTTCAAATCTTCAATTAGTAGATATCAATTTTCTCTCAGAAAATTTTAAAACTGAAAGTTATTATGAAATATTATAGCTGTACTTATTTCACAGAGTCTCATTTGTAAAACAGAGAAAATTCTACCTGCCCTGCTTACAGAGTATAAGGACCAAAGGAGAAAACAAGTCACTTTGTAACCTATAAGAAACACAAATTCAATATGCTCTCAATCAGTTTGGGTACATTTCCTTATGTTCTGGCACCATAAAATCTTCTGGCTCATCTAGAATCAACACCATTTTTCCAAGGAACCCTGGCTTCTTTTGTTGGAGAACAGTCAGTAAGTTTTAAGCTGATATTATTCTTACGAATCAAAAAACTACAAGTATACCAAACAATATGGATAAATTTCACAAACAAGTTGAATAAAAGCTGAGGTAAATATTGTATGATTCTATTTATATAAATCCAAATCAAGCAGCTTTGCTCTTGACTTGTAAGTCAGAAGTGACTAGAAGTTTGGTCTAGAAGAGAAAGATTCCTGATCAGAAAGGAACAAAAACCAGAACTTCTGGGGTGCTGGTTACGTTCTATTTCTTGATCTGGGTCCTCAATTGCAGTGTTCCTCGGTTTATGAAAATCCAATAAGCTGGCCGGGCGCGGTGGCTCAAGCCTGTAATCCCAGCACTTTGGGAGGCCAAGGCAGGTGGATCACGACGTCAAGAGATTGAGACCATCCTGGTCAACATGGTGAAACCCCATCTCTACTAAAAATATGAAAAATTGGCTGGGCATGGTGGCACGTGCCTGTAATCCCAGCGACTCGGGAGGCTGAGGCAGGAGAATTGCCTGAACCTAGGAGGCGGAGGTTGCGGTGAGCCGAGATCGCACCATTGCACTCCAGCCTGGGTGACAAGAACGAAACTCCGTCTCAAAAAAAAAAAATCCAATAAGCTATTTACTTTAATGTATTTATGCTACACTTTAGTAAAAAGTTCAAAAGTGTATTATTAATATATTCAAGTAACCAAAAAAATACACGCTATTATTTGAGACTTCTAAATTATAATGAATACATTCCTATGTACCACCTGTCAGGAGAAAAGCATGTGAACAATGGCCTTAAAAGAATACCTACAACCAGAAGCTAATTTACTAAAATAATATTTTGAAGAGTTTGTCCCTCTCTCCCAGCTTAACAGTAGCAGTAAGTATTTTCACAATCAATGCTGAATTTGTGAATGGCAATTTCCCAATAAGGATTTGATTCTATTTTATGAATTCCACAAGAGATGCAATGTACAAAGTACTATTATCCTTGTTTTATATGTGAGTAGTAAACCAACAGGTGCACCAGGTCAATCTGAACATCTTTGGGCTCCAAATCTATTACTCACAGAATGATGAAACTCCCTTATCTCCCAAGCTTAGCTAATCATATAAGATAATATAAAATATTTCAAAAGTGACATAAAGAGAACTAAAAGGGATATACTATATACAGTATGTAAAATGGGAATATACAAGAGTAGATTTTATAGAAAAACCCACTCTGTTTCATTTTCTAAATGCTGTCATGCGATTGTTTGAAATGTTCCAAGTGATCAAAACTTTATGATATTTAGGACTAAAACTCAGAATTTTTCTATTAATTGGAGGGAGGAAAACATTTCTTAAAGTAAGCAACAAACGTGGGGTTAAATTTTATATCTTCATTAAATATAATAAAAAATTACCATTATGTAAGCACCAAATTAAAAAACTAATTCTAGTCACATAATCACCAATGGATACTAAAACTAGTGAACTTAAGTTTGATAAGAAACCAGCCATTTAGGCCAGGCGCAGTGGCTTATGCCTGTAATTCCAGCACTTTGGGAGGCCCAGGCGGGCTGATCATGAGGTCAGGAGTTCAAGACCAGCCTGGACAATATGGTAAAACCCTGTCTCTACTAAAAACACAAAAATTAGCCAGGTATGGTGGTGTGCTCCTGTAATACCAGCTACTGGGGAGGCTGAGGTGGTAGAATCACTTGAACCCAGGAGGCAGAGATTGCAGTGAGCTGAGGTCACACCATTGCCCTCCAGCCTAAGGTATAAAGCAAGACTCTGTCTCAAAAAAAAAAAAAAAGAAACCAGACATTTATACCACCTCAAATCATCTCCCTACAAATATTATGAAAGGAAAAATAGTAACTTGACTGTGAATTAACATGGCACCACCTTAATTAAATGATCCAACACTGATAATAATGAGACAAATTAACATCATGTGCGTTCTTATGCAACACATCACTTAGCATGAACTTAATCTAATGATGAGGAGACAGGAGAAAAACCCAAAGAGTTATTACTCTAGAAAATAACTGGCCCAAGCTCTTCAAAAATGTCAATGGTATAATCACGTCATAATCCTGGACAGAAAAGAACAAATACTTACTTACAAGGATGTAATTAAAACCTTGACAGCATTTGAATATGGATTGCATATGATAGTACTGCATCAATGTTAAATGACCTGAATGTGATAATACTGTGGATTTTTTTTTTTTTAATGTAAGAGACTGTCTTTCTTCTTAGGAATACTCAATGAAGTATTATATTTAGGAACAGAATAACAGGATGTCTGCAATTTACTTGGGAGTAATTGAGAATGATTAAGGGAAAGAAATTAATACATATGTAAACAAAGGACAACAAAGCAAATAATGTAAAATGTCAACCACTAGTAACCTGAATGAAAATTACAAGAAAGCTTTTAACACTATTCTTGAAAGTTTTTCATAAGTTTGAAAATTATTTCAAAATGAAAAGTTGTCAAAACTAATGGGGAGGTACTTTAAGGTCCATGGGTGAAATAAAAAATAATAATAATAGATGGGGCCTTGAAAATTAAGATCCATTATTTATAAACACAACACAGGGCCAGTGTTTGAATTACTGGACTAAATGTGCTTATATATTTTATTCATATTTGCCATAAAAATTTTCAGTAAGATTAAATAGTATTTTAGAAAAAATAAGAAAGCATATTCAATGATATCAGCAGCTGCTACACAACTGCAGAGGCCACCTTTTACATATTACGATATTCCCCCAGAACTCTGCAATGATATCCTGTTATAACAAGAAAATAAAGAGATATGGTTTCTCTACTCTTTTTTTTTTTTTTTTTTTTTTTGAGACAAGAGTTTTGCTCTTGTTACCCAGGCTGGAGTGCAATGGTGATCTCGGCTCACCACAACCTTCGCCTCCTGGGTTCAGGTAATTCTCCTGCCTCAGCCTCCTGAGTAGCTGGGATTACAGGCACACGCCACCATGCCCAGCTAATTTTCTGTATTTTTAGTAGAGACAGGGTTTCACCATGTTGACCAGATGGTCTCAATCTCTTGACCTAGTGATCCACCCACCTCGACCTTCCAAAGTGCTGGGATTACAGGCTTGAGCCACCGTGCCCGGCGGTATCTCTACTCTTAAGCAAATCAATTCTTTTCATACCTATGAATTCCAGAATCAATACGGAAAGTATCTTAGGAAACCCCAAAAACCATAACTGGATCTTAATATTCTGATAAAGGTGCTAGTGAATTTTAAAATCAACTTATGTTCACTTTTAACTTTAGTCATTCTTCTGTCACCAACACACATTCCAAATATCAATATAAAAATCTGAACATGGCGGTATGTAGCAGCTCATGCCTATAATCCAAAAATTAGCCAGGTGTGGTGGTAGACATCTGTAGTATCAGCTGCTTAGGAGGCTGAGGTAGGATCACCTGAGCCTGGGGAGGTCAAGGCTGCAGTGAGCCATGACTGTGCCACTGCACACAAGCCCGGGTGAGAGACTGAGATCCTTCAAAAAAAAAAAAAAAGCTGAACAAACCTGACTCCTTCCTTCAAAAAAATACAAATGCCAAACAAAGAAACAACCCATAAGTTCACCAGAAAGCTCCAAAGTGAACTATGTTATCACCTGTTTCTGAGGATATGAAAATGCTTCTTTTCCTATTGTGCGAAGAATAACATGATGTTGACCTTCCAAAATAAGCTGTTTACTGTCTTCCACAACGTATGCCTAAAAAATGCAAAGCACAAAACGTTACCCTGCTTAACAGTAACCTCAAAAGTAACCAACCCAGTATTTGATAGAAAGTGGAAATATTATGGCCAATATCTATCAATTATCAACACTCCTGGCAATGTCATTACTTCCACTTTTAGTTATTCATTAAATCAATAAATTATCTATACAAAAAACAAATCTTTTTTTACCTCAATATAACACAGTTGGCCTGGATATTTGAGAGACACATCATAAAATCTTTTCTCACATTCTTTAGAATTATTAAGAAACTACTTTAAAAGAGCTGTGCCGTAACACAAGCTTTTTCTTTACTGAACTATCAATATACAGGCAAGAGGCTTATTCTCAGTCTAGCTTCTGAAATGCCCTGGGGTTTATCACATAGCTGAGCAAAATCAGTGAGTACAATCATAAATCCTGTAAGTGGAAATCTTACATCCATAAATATAAATATATATGCTTTTTAAAAAGCTTTCTTCTTCCAATATAGTGAGCTGATTTTATCTATATTAAAATACTTTTTATAGTTTATACCTCTTCTCTCCCTTGAATTGCTTCTATGCTGTGGAAAATATAATCTACAATAGCTCTGATTTACTGTTATTATCATATTATGCAAATACAAAGGCCTAATTTTTTTTGACAAGCCCAATATTTTTACTATTAGATTGAAAAGATAGAAAATTACTCTGTGAAAATGCTATCAAAGTTTCTAATTGTTTACTTTCAATTTCTGTACTTATCATGGACAAGGGACAGTTTGCCAACCACAGAAAAACTTTTGAGTAGTGCTGCAGTAAGACATAAGATGATTCAAGACCTGCTCAGCATCTTTATTTGCAAAACCCAGAAAGGCAGGAGAAGTTACACACCTGACAGGGTAATCTTTAATCAAGAAGGAGTAAGAGGTAATAGATAAGGTTCTGAGACTTGTCAGATGTCTTTTCTGGTGATCCTGTAGCACTGAGCAACAGTCACCCATAGCCATGGCTAATTCTATAACACATCCTCCTGCTTGCACAAAACCTGAGATTTTTAAAACCAACCTTTATTTTTGATTAAGATTGTTTAGGAGTTGTACTAGTCCCGTTTTCAACTTTTTTTTTTTCCACGAAAATGTCCGAGCTCTTGGTTTTCCCCTGAATCTTATTTTATTGAAGAGTCCTAGGCTTCCTGTGCATCTTACTCTACAACTTTAATGACTTCTCAAATTTTCTTTAATCTAATGACTCATTTTTGCATTATTTAGAACTCTATAAAACAAAACTCTACCAGTCATTTTCTCCATTGAGTAAATTATAAACTTATCAAGGTACTAGCCACTATCAAACTTAATATCCCATTATTTAATCTATTCAAACTTCCATTTCCCAGCTGAGAAGCATCACAATCTTAGATAACTTTCTTTATGTGATGAGTACTAGCAGTGGGCTTTAGGTTCAGGGCCATTTCTTAAAAGGGCCTTTTCTTTAGGTTCAAGGCCATTTCTTTTCCCTATCAAAGAATACCATGCACTTCACAATGAGTACAAATACACTATACAAAACCTTGTCTCAGAAATATTATGATTTGCTACGTGGCATAAACCTGTGGAATGCAGCTGCAAATGCTAAAGGTCTTTATATACTTATATGATTCTAAGGTTCAGAAGCATTTGATTTCAAGCCAATAATGTGTAACTGATCTCTTCAACATAAAACACCTTCCATAATCAACAAAAGTATCAATTTACTTAGCAGATTTCATTTAAAACATGAAAAGTCAGCTTGGTTTTAAAAAAGTTTATTTGAAAACATGGTTTAGTTAAAAAAAAAAAAAACACCTTATAAAACTTCTGAGTCAATTTAAAATACATGTATTAATCACCTATTATAAACATGTCTCTATGCTGGCTCTTGTACCAAACAACACAAAATCAAAACCTTGGCACAAAGTTCTGGTGATTATTCTTGGACAAGATCCTTAATTTCACTGCAGAATCATTTTTAAAAATAGGTAGTACATGCATATGATACAAAGGGGTATAATGTAACAAATAAGATTCCTCCGCAGCTAACTTTTAGTTTAGCTAACTTTAGGGAATAGGAATGTCTAAATAATTTCATTCTGGTCCACCATGTGTGAACTTTATTTGGATCTGATTTTTCAACAAGCTAAATAGTGTATTTAAATAATCTAGAAAAAAACAGAACACAGACCATCAATTAGATAATTAAGAATTATTATTTTGGTTGGGAAAGATAATACTGTGCAGTTATATTAAACAAAAAAGTCTTCATCTGTTAAAAGTACATACAGAAGCATTTACAGATGAAATATTTTGTCATTTAAAAAGCACTACAACAAAATGTAAAAATTTAACAATTTAATAAAAGGAAAGGGAAGGTAAATGGATTATATGAAATATGAATAACAAAAAATTAGTGATTGTTGGAGCCAAAGTAGTGGGTTTCCAGAGGTTCATGGTGCTATTTTTTCCCTCTGTAGAGTGTTTGGAAATGCCCCAACAGATGAATACCACCTGCTTTCAGAGCTTATCATGTCTACAATATTCTCTGTAATACACAAAAATAACAGTAACACAGAAGAATGTTACCCAATTCGAATGAATTCTTTTTGTCGGACCAAAAAAAAAAAAAAAAAAAAAGGCATTACAGCCAGGCGCAGTGGCTCATGCCTATAATCCCAGCACTTTGGGAGCCCAAAGCAGGTGGATCACGAGATCAAGACCATCCTGGTCAACATGGTGAAACCCCATCTCTACTAAAAATACAAAAAAATTAGCTGGGCATGGTGGCACACGCCTGTAGTCCCAGCTACTTGGGAGGCTGAGGCAGGAGAATTGCTTGAACTCAGGAGGCGGAGGTTGTGGTGAGCCAAGATTGCACTCCAGCCTGGGTAACAAGGGCGAAACTCTGTCTCCAAAAAAAAAAAAAAAAAAAAGGCATTATGTAACTGTTAAAGTTTCAATAATGAAGCCAGAAAAGATAAGCATAAAAAATATAAATAGCAATATACATTAGTTCTTCAGCTTAACAGTCAAGTATCTGTAAGTGAGCCTTGCTGAAATAATTAAGTAGCACATACCTTCCATAATATGACAATATTCAAATCCACCTCACCGCATTTTTGAATCAGTCTCACAGCATCCTCTGTTGACTGTTTTTCTGTATGCACAGGCAAGTGAGCTTGTGGTTTTTTCAATTCAGAAGATAAACTTCGATAAAAGAAGTCTGCACATGGGGTTGCTGAACTTATTATCTGTTAAAAGAAAATCACTTGTCTTCATAAATGCTTTTAATTATGTTCTGTCAAAATTTATTTTGTATAACTTTAGTTTAAATTAAATATATCCTGCCAAAATTTGTATTTCTATAACTTACATATACCCAAAAGACTTATTCAATAATTCTTGTCAATGTAGTTGAATATAGGAGCCAACTGAACATCCAAAAGATTTGATACAAAACAACGTAAATTTTTTTTTTTTTTTGAGACAGGGTCTCACTCTGTCATCCACACTGGAGTGCAGTGGTGTGATTTCAGCTTACTGCAACCTCCACCTCCCAAGCCCAAGCAACATTCCCACCTTAACTTGCCGAGTAGCTAGGTTACAGGTCCATGCTACCACACCCACTTTATTTTTCTATTTTTTGTAGAGACAGGGTTTTGCCAGTTTCACCATGTTAGCCAGGGTGGTCTGGAACTCTTTTGAGCTCAAGCACTCGCCTGCCTCGGCCTCCCAAAATGCTGGGATTACAAGCATGAGACATCGTGCCCAGCTGCAAGTTACTCTGAATCTTAAAGCTGTCACCCCAAAACAATTAAACTACACTCCCATGACATCAGCTTTGACGTTCCAAGTATACAGGGAGGATGAATAGGTATTGCTAAGAAAACAAAACGTTGGGCCGGGCACAGTGGCTCACGCCTGTAATCCCAGCACTTTGGGAGGCCGAGGTGGGTGGATCACGAGGTCAAGAGATTGAGACCATCCTGATCAACAAGGTGAAACCCCGTCTCTACTAAAAATACAAAAATTAGCTGGGCATGGTGGTGCATGCCTGTAGTCCCAGCTACTTGGAAGGCTGAGGCAGGAGAATTGCTTGCACCCAGTAGGCAGAGGTTGCAGTAAGCCGAGATCGTCCCATTGCACTCCAGTCTGGGTAACAACAGCGAAACTCCGTCTCAAAAAACAAAAGAAAACAAAATATTGAAAAGCCATATTTAAAAATAACAGAAATATTTCCCATTTAAATCCTAGGCAATATCCAATGAAGCAGAATGCAAGTAGAATCATTAGCATTAACTTGGTTTTCATGTTTAAACAATGGAAGCATGAGAAAATAATTTTAAATGGACTCAATTACAGGATTTCTCTTTATTAATAAAATAATATGCTATATAATAATATCTTTACATTGATGGTTTCCTGTATTACAGGCTATGTATATATTATGTAGATATTAAACTTCAAGTTAATTATTAAAGTATTAAATATTAGTAAATATATACATTTTTCTCCTTATGTGTGAACTTCTTCTGGTAAAACACTGTCCCCATAGTTTCTCATTTATCTGTAGTGCTCGGCAAGTTCTATTTATTCAACCAGATTCTTCAAATTAAAAAATGTGTTTGTGGCCGGGCATAGTGGCTCACGCCTGTAATCCAAGCACTCTGGAGGCCAAGGTGGGCGGATCACCTGAGGTCGGGAGTTCAAGACCAGCCTGACAAACATGGTGAAACCCTGTCTTAAAAAAAAAAAAAAAAAAATTTAAAAATTTTAAAAAAAGTGTTTTTGGTTTTTTTTTTTGAGATGGAGTCTCGCTCTCTCACCAAGCTGGAATGTAATGGGGCGATCTCAATTCACTGCAATCTCCACCTTCTGGATTCAAGTGATTCTCCTGCCTCAGCCTCCCGAGTAGCTGGGACTACAGGCATGCACCACCATGCCCGGGTAATTTTTGTATTTTTAGTAGAGATGGGGTTTCACTATGTTGACCAGGATGGTCTGGAACTCCTGACCTCGTGATCTGCCTGCCTGCCTCAGCCTCCCAAAGTGCAGGGATTACAGGCATGAGCCACCACGCCTGGCCTGTTTCTGCCTTCTTCAATGCTCTTACACAAAATTATTTAACAACAAATACAATAAAAATTATAATGTAAGAGTCCTGCTGATGTTTCTAGGGATTTAAAAAGTTTTTAAAGAAATAATAATAAAAAATAACTGAAGTCCTGAAAATTCAACCATTCAGAAAGCACTGTATCTCTGAAAGTAATGCATGTTTTGAAATTACTGAGCTTTTAGAACTTTAAGATATATCTAAATAGCTGTTTCCTCAAATAGTAAAAAGAGAGCAATGATGAGTCAGATGAAAGCATATGATAAAAAGAAGTGCAAAAATATAAGGATGTTTAGAATTATCAAGGAGATGAGCACAAAGAAGAAATCATCCCATTAATAGTATAGAATTATATGAACTTTTATACCCTAGATTCACTATTTTTCAAAGCAGGTCTCTACTTCAGATTATCTTCATGGATAGCTTAAAAATACATACTCCTCAAGTCCACCCAAGATATAATCAACCAGCGCTTTAGAGGTAGGTAGGTAAAGCCTGTATTTTTCTAAAATCTTCAAGGTCCAATTATACTCTGCAGGCTAACAATGTCAACCTCACCTAGGAGCTTTTAACGATTTAGAACCTCAGGGTCTACCCAAGTCCTATGGAATCAAAATTTGCATATTAACAAGACTTCTGATAACTTATACATATTTTGAAACTTTGAATACTACCGTTCTAGGATACTTTGCTGTTGTTCTTGTTTTTTTAAAGAGACAGGGTCTTGCCTTGGTCTCTGACACCCAGTCTGGTCTTGAACTCCTCCTGCCTCAGCCTCTCAAAATGCTGAAATTACAGGCATGAGCCACCACACCTGGCACTCTACATAACTCTTATATATAAATAGGATGGTATATCACTGCCATAGACAGTAATAGCTTTAAAATCACAATAGAGCCTGATGCATCTACCTTATTAATCTGGGTCTCAGAATGATATGATATGCCAAATTTCAGAGGGTTATCATCTATATGTTCCATTGTGACCACTTTCCCTAACAGAGAAGTTCTCTCACATAACCGTGCTGTTAAAAAAAAAAAATCCCAACAGCTATTCTTACTTCATATGATAGTCTCAAAAGAAAGTTAAGTTTAAATAACTACTTAAAATGGTATAGTCCATTAGCATTTTTGGTTTGTTTTGGGAATTGAAGGCAGGTTGCAAAACTCAATAAAGTTGAGGTGTTTATCCTCCAAAGAGATTGGGGAGGCTGGGTGTGATGACTTACACCTGTAATCCTAGCACTCTGGGAGGTCGAGGCAGGCAGATCGCTTGAGTTCAAGAGCTGGAGACAAGCCTGGGCAACAGAGTGAGACTCTGGTCTCTATAAAAAATTTAAGAACTAGCCGGGTGTGGTGGCTGATGCCTGTAGTCCCAGCTACTCAAGAGGCTGAGGTGGGAAGATCATTTGGGCCTGGGAAGTCAAGGCTACAGTGAGCTGTGATTGCGCTACTGTACTCCTGGGTGACAAAGCAAGAAGACTCTGTCTCCAAAAAATAGAGTTTGGGAATTACTGCGACAAGTCTTGCCAAAATTGCCAGATATGCCATAACTATGACTTTTAAAATCAAACACTACTATGCTTACTTGCATACCTGTTCATTTCCAAAGATGATGTCTGCAAAGGTATATTTTTCAGAGGACTGTGTGGCTGCTAAAAAACAGGGGAAAACAAACTAATCATATCACTGGCATAAAATGTAAAATGACCATTTAGTAAAGTGTAAAAGTAAAGTGAATTTACCTTCTTTTTCCTCACATCTTATTGCCTTGAAGCAAAACTTTCCCTTCTCTCTACTGGCAAGTTTGGCATCTGGAAGAAAATGGAAATTTCAAAGATGTTTCTCAGTTCATCACATGATAAAACCCAATTCATTATTTACACTTCCTTTGTCAAAATAAAAAATAATTTGTAATTTTAAATAATGTTTAATGAAGAACATCTTTGCTTTTATCTCAATGAAGTGACCTCTTAAAAAAGATTAATTTCAATTTTCTCAAAATACATATCCATGTGTACATACATATATATATATATATATATATATATATATATATATATATTCATATATGTGACATTTCAGATAAACAGAAAGTTTGAAAGATTAGAACATGGGGACTAGAAAGCCCATAATCTCGCCACACTAGCATTCATTTCCTTTTAGTATGTTTCATATGCATGATTTATACCACCATTATTATATGAACACATTCTGCTATATGTTTTCCCACAACTGCAGGCACTTTTAAAATTGTACTTTAAGTACATTTCTGGTACATATTCTTTTGTTTGAAGGTTATATAAACACAAAAATTCACAGAAAAGCCAGTCAGTGTGTAGATATGGCTATTCACAGATAAACCCACCAGTGGTAATGGAAACAAAGAGAAAATTCCATATTCTCATCTATTTTGTACTGATTAAATTTTTTTTTTTTTTTCTTTTTGAGACGGAGTCTTTCTCTGTCGCCTAGAATAGAGTGAAATGGCACGATTTTGGCTCACTGCAACCTCCAACTGCTGGGTTCAAGCAATTCTCCTGCCTCAGCCTCCCGAGTAGCTGACACTATAGGCGTGCCCCACCACGCCCAGCTAATTTTTGTATTTTAGGAAAGATAGGGTTTCACCATGTTGGCCAGGATGGTCTCAATCTCTTGACCTTGTGATCTGCCCGCTGTGGCCTCCCAAAGTGCTGGGATTACAGGCATGAGCCACCATACCCAGCCCTTGTTGAATTTTTGACAGTAATCATGTACCCAAGCACTAATTTTAAAATAAAAAAGAAAAGAAAATACAAGTCTAAAAGATATGGAAGGGAATAAAAAAAATGGAAACGACTGGATCAAAATGGGTAATTTGATTTATAGTTAGGTGAACTAATGAAATCACAATTTAATGCTCAAAAAGTTAATCCTAATAATCTAACATTGTGAAAAACCAAGTAATAAAATTTCAAAATTTATTATGTAGCAGGAAAAATGCACAAACCTTTGTTTTCAGAAAGATTTACAGATTTCTGTAACTTCCAATGTTTGCTACTACTTGATACTTGCACTACATGGAATTCTTTAACACCTGCTTCACTCTGTTAGAAAAAAAAAAGACAGGAGAATCATTCTGGATTTAGAAAACTAAATCAGAACGTTCCAATGAGAACAAAATTCAGACGATGCTACCAAAGGCAATGTCAATTAACATAAGATGCAATTACAACATACATTTAAAAAAACGTTATTTAAATCCCTTTCTACACATTTTCAGAGACATGAATATTTTGTACCAGAAGTATTTTCAACTATAATGCACATTCAGTGGTAAATTTTAAAATTTTGAAAGGAACTGAGTTATTAAAGTCTATCACAATGAGCTGTTGGTAGTATTTAAAAGATTAAAAATTGTTGTCAATTTTTAATCAAAATTATGGCATTTTCTTTTTTTTCTCTACTCAGATATTCTTACTAGGTAAAAAACAAGCAACAAAAACTCTCAAACAGAATCCTAATATATGGTCAGTACATATGAAATTATTTAAACAGCACGTAATTTTTTATTTTCCTAAGAGCTAATCTGAAATTATTAAAAGGTTCTCAATCTGACTATAAAAATATTGATTTTTGGGGGGAGATCACCAAAGTATAGCACATTAACCCTAAATATTCAAGAAAGCAGAGACCTTACGAATTTATGAAGTTAAAGAACATTACAGAATTAAGTAATATTTCAAATAAGTACCTGAACTGAATCAACCTAATGCTAAGGTCCTATTTTAAACATGAGATCACACTCTTGTCTTCAAGAATATTTATTTTTAAAGCCTGGCCAATATGGTGAAACCTCTTCTTTACTAAAAATACAAATAAATGAGCCAGGCATAGAGGTGCATGCCTGTAATCCCAGCTATTTGGATGGCTGAGGCATGAAAATCACTTGAACCCAGGAGGCTGAGGTTGCAGTGGGCAACCTGGGTGACAGAATGAGGCCCTATCAAAAAAAAAAAAATTCATTTTTATATTAGAGTGCATAACCAGGAATGGCAATATTTTAGAAATTTATTATATAAAGGAATGGTACTGTTAGAAACGTGCAAGTGAAGATTACCAATACTGAATGTGATATATTAACAGAACTTCACAATTCAGTAACATCAATAGATCTCAATGGTGAGACTACAAAGCACTTTATAAGATCTTTTAGAATTACTAGCAAATGGAACTATATAGCATATCAGTGTGCACCATATTAATGTCAGAAGATCTGTTTATTTGAAGAGAGACTAAGGGATAAAATTACAAATCCAATGAAGAATTAAGATGATTTCACACTATTATTCTACATGAACACTCCTAAAATCCCTAGCTTATGCTGTCTTGCAAAGGAGAAAAAAAAAAAAAAAAGAACACTACTAATAATTAAAGAAATACTTCAAATATAATTAAAAACGAAATTTAGTTTCAAACCAACTTACAGTATTGGTATTTTCTACATCCACAAAGACTAGCATATTGCCTCCTCTGCCTTCTTCATTTTCAAGAGAATTACTTCTGCAGACAGTGGCCCGTACATTTAAAGACCGACTAGTACAAATAATTGCAGTGTGTCTTAATATTCTGTGGCTGAAGAAAAAAAAAGCACATTTAATTGTAAGAGTCTCTATGTAATAATTATCCAATTCCAAATAAAGATTTTAAAAATTGATCACTCTCAGGACCATTTATACTCTAAAAATCCATAGAATACATTAAGTAAAATTATACAGCCTAATTCCAGTTCAATTCTTTCTATCCAATTTGGAAGGAAACTACTAATCTCCCTAACTTTTTGCCCTGCTGACAAAATTCATCTGCATAACACATAAAAATAATCTTCATATGGTAATGTTCTTATTGTGCTTCTTTCTCTTTTTTGAGATGGAGTCTTGCTTTGTCGCCCAGGCAGGAGTGCAGTGACGTGATCTCGGCTCACTGGAACCTCTGCCTCCCAGTTCAAGCAATTCTCCTTGCCTCAGCCTCCTGAGTAGCTGGGATTACAAGCGTGTACAACTACACCAGATAATTTTTCTATTTTTAGTAGAGATGGGGTTTCACCATATTAGTCAAGCTGGTCTCGAATTCCTGACATTAAGTGATCCGCCCACCTCGGCCTCCAAAAGTGCTGAGATTACAGGTGTGAGCCACCATGCCCAGCTTTGCTTCTTTCTAATAGTGGTTCTGAAGCTCCTGAATGACTACTAAATAAAATGCAAACGTTAACCTAGTATTCAAAACTCTTCGCCATATAGCTTTACATTCAAAGGTTTCTTCCCCTTCTTCTACACCAGTTTTGCACTGTGGTTGAACTAACTATATTCAGTTTCTAGTCTCTAATTTGTAAATCTTTATTCATATATACAGCTGCTCCCTGGAATATCCACTACTCTCTTTCATACCTCTCCCTTGATATTCAAATGCTAAAATCTTTTTTTTTTTTCTTTTGAGACAGAGTCTTGCTCTGTCATTCAAGCTGGAGGACAATAATATAATCATGGCTCTCAGTAGCCTTGACTTCCGGGCTCAGCGAATCTCCTGCCTCAGCCCCTGAATTATTCCTAGTTAATTTTGTAAAAATGACAATGGAGCTATCAAAATAAAATATTCTGTTGAACAAAATATAGCTCACAGATCCTGGATGAGCCAGTTAGCTTTATTTCTTCAGTGATTATCTACTGTAACACCAACATAAGCATCCGTTCTATAAATATGTACCTTTTTTTCATACATTCTTGTGGAGCAACGGGGAACACTAGGGGAAAAAAAAGGTAAAACAAAACAATTTTCTTGAAAAAGGATGACTGAATCGGGCGTGGTGGCTCACACCTGTAATCCCAGCACTTTGGGAGGACCCAGGCGGATCACCTGAGGTCAGGAGTTCCAGACCAGCCTGGCCAACATGACGAAACCCCATCTCTACTAAAAATACAAAAATTTAGCTGGGCATGATGGCACATGCCTATAATACCAGCTACTCAAGAGGCTGAGGCCGGAGAATCGCTTGAACCCAGGAGGCAGAGCTGCAGTGAGCAGAGATTGCACCACTGCACTCCAGCCTGGGAGACAGAGTGAGACTCAGTCTCAAAACAACAATAAAAAAGGACGCCTCAGATAACTGTAGTCAGATAGGCAGGCTGTCTCCAGACACACGTGACACACTATTTTAATACATGGCACCTGTTAATTTCATTACTAAGTGATAGCTCTGTCCATAGTACTTAATCATATAAAATAATTTATATTATCAAATAATATAAATTAAGTTTATATATAGAAGCAACTAAAAAAAGTGTATGTAATTTTTTTTTTTCCATTTTTGGGTACCTAGAACTTACAATTCTATTTGAGACAACTTCAGATATAAATATCATGCATAATCTGGAAGGGAGTAATTTCTTAATATGCTAGTAAATATTAAAATGTTTATCTGAATATGTGCATGTACATTAAACACATGTTAAATTTTAAAGGTTTTAAAATACTAACCGTATTTTAGGCTGCTTTTTGACACTTTCATAGTAAAACAAAAAATTAATTTCATGGACACCCTCTTCATCAGGTCCACGTAACCACATTGGCAGCTGCACTGAGGCTCCAGGTAGAAGAACAGTGTCAGGAAGCGGAACAGAAATCACCTCTGGTTGACTTCCTGTGCCAATGCCAAAGTCTACAGAAGAAGCTGATGATATGAGTGCTGTACACACAGAGGTAGCATCTGTCACAACAGTCTTGTAAGCACTACAGTTCTCAGAAGCTGAGGGACTCAGTGGTGTTAAAACAGCAGTATTACCACCGAAAGTAAAGAACTCTGGACGTTTAGAAACAACCTTCAATCCAGTAAGTGGACATTTGCTGACATTGACAAATTCTACATATGCTTTTCGTATTTCTCCACAGAGGAGCCCTGTAGGAAAATGTATAAAGAACACCTGCATCGGAGGGAAAAAATATTATTTGTCTGTTAAAAATTTTGAACCTTTAATCAATAACACTTTAAGATACATTTTTTTTTTTAACTAAAGGTTTACAAGTATTTCATTAATTCTTTGATATCTCCCTGAATATGTAGCAGTTAATGACTCCACTTTAGGCAATATGATGAGACAAACAGAAAAATGTTACTCTGCCACTCAGTAGTGATTCTGGAGTTATGAATTAAAAGTATACGTCAGTAACAAGATGGCTAACATCAAAACTTCATACCTTGGTAGATTACAGACCAGAAAAGTTAAAAGTAGTTTAACACAGCTATATGAAGTAAATAGCAGTTTTATAACCCTTATCACTGTTAACTAAAGACGCAGCTCAACTACTTATGTCTACATCATTAAGATGAAAAGATATGCCAGATATACCATGGATGTTAAAGCGGAAAAACGGGCAGATCTATGACTCTATATCCATAATTTTAAAATCCAAAAAACTCCAAACAACCTCAGGCTTTTAGTAACTCATGTGGGGGCAAAACCTGACCTAACAGAGGCTTTTTATACTCTTTCCCATTTAGTGTGATATTAATATAGTTCATTCAAGAAATATTAATGTGTTTGATTACCAGGTGCTGCCACAAACCAATGGGGTTTACATAACACTTCACACACACTTCTAAAAAAAATTGTTCCAACACACATGTGGTCTCAGGATTTCAAATGAGGGATGGTAGACTTGTGAAGAGATGGAAATTCAGGCTAATGAATTCATACAGTAAGTTATCTGCATTTAAAAGATCCTTAAGGATACTGGCTGGGCACAGTGGCTCATGCTTGTAATCCCAACACTTTGGAGGCCAAAGTTGGTAAATCCCTTGAGCTCAGGAGTTCAAGACCAGCTTGGGCAACATGGTGAAACCCTGTTACTACCAAAAATGCAAAAAAA
The DNA here is from genome assembly GCF_049354715.1 of Callithrix jacchus. Taxonomy (NCBI): domain Eukaryota; kingdom Metazoa; phylum Chordata; class Mammalia; order Primates; family Cebidae; genus Callithrix; species Callithrix jacchus. The sequence continues at coordinate 74,960,009 of NC_133514.1, forward strand.
AAATTAGCTGCAAAACTGTGATGCCAGCTACTGGGAAGGCTGTGATGGGAGGACTGCTTGAGCCCAGGGAGAGGAGGTTGCAGTGAGCCAAGATCATGCCACTGCACTCCAGCTTGCGTGACAGAGTAAGACCTCATCTCGTGCATGTGTACACACACACACACACACGAAAGATCTTTAAGTATAAATGTCACAACTAACACTAACATGTAAGCAAGCAGGAATATAAAGGTAACAATATGAGTGAAAATGTTCTAATAAAGTTATAGTGGGCAGTCACTTCATGAAATTCCAGTGAAAATATGTTTTTGAATCTAAGTGTGAGTGGGACTTCATTATGGGCACATTCTTTATAAAAAAAAAATCAGATGAAATTTAGGGATATCAGAAACCTTAAAAATAATTGAGAAAATGAGGGATGAATGTAGAAATCCCACATATAGCTTTAGTAGGACAAAAAAATAAACTAGGCATAGCATTATACTGAAGACACTGATTCTCTGTACTGATTAGTCAGTGTCAAATAAGCTTACAGTCAAGCTAAAACTTGTGGAGGAATATTAATTTTGAGTTATTACATCTAATGCACCTACATTAATAAAAAGTGAAATAGGGTATTTAGTGCGTAAAAAACACACTAAAATACAGAGACACATAAATACCATCAAGAAGGTTACAGCACTGGTAAAATGGTGACAGTGATAGAACATATAAAAAAAGACCAGTAGTACCAACTATGTATAGAATCACATGTATTGTACCTTCAGAACACAGGTTTACTAAATATACTATTTAGACTCTTTAAGAACAAGTACATTTTGCCTTTACTTCAAATGCTCAGTTGCTGAAAATCCTTTTAAACAGCTGATATTTGTGATAGTTTCAAATGTAAATGGGAAACAAGACCAAGAACTCACTATCTCACTTCCAATTTATCCTAAAGAGATACGTGTGTGAGGACAAAATGACAGGCTTAGGGTTATTCATTGAGGCTTTATCTGTAACAGAAAATGACAGACACAAATCAAATGGTCTAGCTGAATGGTACATATATATAACAGTGCTTGTGCAGTGAGATATTAAAGGAGTTTGCTCTTCTCTCTACTTCTCTACCTGTTAAAACTATTCCTAACAGAAACAATTGTATTAAAAAAATAAAGATATAGAGTGGGATCATTTTCTCCAACAGAACTGAAGAATAAAATATTCCTAATCCACAATTTCTAGTAAGTATATATAGCGCCCATAGATCAATGTTTGCTTTCAGTATGCTATATTAGCTGTTAAGTCTATTAGCTGACTTCTATCATACTACCTTGTTGAATTAACCAACCTCTCTATTCTCTCACTAGAAAATACTGAGTAATATTTACGGAACTGAACATCAGTGGCTTTAAAATCGCTTTCTAAAATGCCCATCATATTCTCCTTTCAAGAGTCACTCTCTCTTTCCAAACTTGTTTACATAAATTAAATATTGTGTAAACCGCTTTCATCTATAGCTGAAAGTATAGCTTTTATCTGCAGATAAAAATCTAGACATACATTGTATTTAGATTACTTGACAAACCATCTAGATTCTCATTCCGAAGAAACCAAAACTGGAAACTTAAGGTGCAACTTATGGATGTAGTTTAATGCATGAAAGACAAGATGAAACTCTTATCAGGAAACCCATACCAACATTCATAGGAAAGGTCTCTGCTCTAAATCCATCACCCCAGAAATGGTGAATAAATGTATACCTGTATGTTTTAAATTAAGGTAAAATGTTTAGGTTATGGATCTACTGATTTTTTTGTTCTTCACTTTACAGGCTTTGTTTCATCAAACAAACACCGTTTTTGTTATTATGCAGAACAAGAGGCCCTCTGCTCTAAAATACCCTCTTCAACAACTGCATCTATAACAAAACTTTTCCAAAACTGTGATATGCAAGAAGCAAACTTAAATACAGCAATATCAAAAACCAGATGAATGTAAATATAAAGATCAACAGAGTAAAGAATCCAAGATATTATCTGGTTTAAGCTTCCTCGTTTTCTAAGCAAAAAAAATTTCACTTAGAAAATGAAGACCAGATAATTAGGGATGAGGCTTAGACAATCTAAAAGTAAAACTCTATTCATAAGAATATTTTATTTGAGAAGCACTACATTTAAAAACCATTTGTACACTTAAAAATCTTAATAACTGAGGAGACCGACTCAAGATGGCGCTGTGAGAACAACCCAGGATTGGAGCTTGCGTTGTGTCCACGGAGAGGTGAGTCTGAGCTGCATTTCCAGACTGATCTTTGTTGCCCACGGAAGGGGAAATTCCCAAGTGAAGAGGAGACGCGGGATGCCAGGCAGAACCTCCGCCTGGCGAAGCCGGCAGCTGGGGTGGCGGCGGCCGGCCCTGCCCAGCGCTCCCCACAGGGTGCGCTTGTCCGGGTGCCCTGTTGAACCGGCAACCAGAGACGTGAGAGGGCTGGACTTGAGACTGAGCTAGACTTGGACAGTGGGCCAGCCCAGGGGATTGCAGAGACAGAGCGTTAGGGGGGACCCAGTGGGACGGACAGAACCACGATTTCAAACAAGCCCCGTGCAGACGGCCCGAGACGCTCTGTGGGGGAGGGGCGTCCACCATTACCGAGGCAACCCGCCCCAACTGAGATACACGCCCATTGCTGACGCAGCCAGCCGTTGCCGAGGCAACCTGTCCCTACACGCCCACTGCTGACGCAGCCTGCCCTTGCCGAGGCAACCCGCTACAACAGAGAGACTCCGCCGCAGGGCATGGCGGAGAACACAGCAGACCAGCGGAGCCAGGGCGAGCCTCACGACAGCAGGGTGGAGCCTCGGCAGGCAAACAGTGGCTAGTCTGCGTCCTAGCTGGGCAGGACCTCAATGGACATCCAAAAATAAAGCCCAAACCCCTCAACACAGAGCATCTGAGAAAAAAAAAAGGGTTTTTTTAATGAGCTCTGTTGCAGCAGAATCAAACATAGCAGCCTAACAGCCCTGAACGAACAACAGAGCTCACAGCTCAGCAATTAAGCCCCTATAAAGTACAAACTGTCTCCTCAAGCAGCTCCCTGACCCCTCTATATCCAAAAGACTGACATTAGGCAGGCATCATCCTGGGACAAAGATAGCAGAAAAAGAAACTGGTAGCATCCCTCGCTGTGCCACAGCAGCTAGAGGTGCACCCCAGACAAGCAGGGTCTGGAGCGAACCTCAGCAGTCGTACAGCGAAGGGGCTAGACTGGTAGAAGGAAAACCAAGCAACAGAAATACTTCATCATCAACATTCTGGGTGTCCACTCAGAGACCCAATCGAAAAGTCAGCAACTATGCAGACGACCAGCGGACAAATCCACAAAGATGGGAAGAAACCAGCGCAAAAAGGAGGAAAACACCCGAAACCAGAACACCTAGCCTCCTAGAAAGGACCAAAACTCCTCCCCAACAAGGGAACAAAGCTGGACGGAGAATGACTGTGACGAAATGACGGAATTAGACTTCAGAAGATGGATAATGAGAAACTTCTGTGAGCTAAAAGATCATGTATTAAATCAATGCAAAGAAACTAAGAACCTTGAAAAAAGATTTGAAAAAAGATTCGAGGAAATGATAACAAGAATGGATAACTTAGAGAGGAATATGAATGAATTAAAGGAGCTGAAAAACACAACACGAGAACTTCGCGAAGCATGCACAAGTTTCAATAGCCGAATTGACCAAGCAGAAGAAAGAATATCTGAAGTCGAAGACCAACTCAATGAAATAAAACGAGACACCAAGATTGGAGAAAAAAGCGCAAAAAGGAATGAACAAAGTCTCCAAGAAATGTGGGACTATGTGAAAAGACCTATCCTACGTTTGATAGGTGTACCAGAAGGGGACGAAGAGAATGAATCCAAGCTGGAAAATACTCTTCAGGACATCATCCAGGAAAACTTCCCCCACCTAGCAAGACAGGCCAACACTCAATTGCAGGAAATACAGAGAACACCACAAAGATACTCCACAAGAAGAGCAACCCCAAGGCACATAATCGTTAGATTCAACAGGGTTGAAATAAAGGAGAAAATACTAAGGGCAGCCAGAGAGAAAGGTTGGGTCACCCACAAAGGGAAGCCCATTAGACTCACAGCAGATCTCTCAGCAGAAACATTACAAGCCAAAAGAGAGTGGGGGCCAATATTCAACATTCTTAAAGAAAAGAACTTTCAACCCAGAATTTCATATCCAGCCAAACTGAGCTTCAGAAGTGAAGGAAAAATAAAATCCTTTGCGAACAAGCAAGTACTCAGAGATTTTGTCACCACCAGGCCTGCTTTACAAGAGCTCCTAAAAGAGGCACTACACATAGAAAGGATCAACCAGTACCAGCCATTCCAAAATCACACTGAATGCTAAAGAGCATCAACATAATGAAGAATCTACAACAACTAACGGGCAAAACAGCCACTTAGCATCAAAATGGCAGTATCAAATTCACACATAACAATATTAACCCTAAATGTAAATGGACTAAATGCACCAATCAAAAGACACAGACTGGCAAATTGGATAAAAATCCAAAACCCATCAGTGTGCTGTATCCAGGAAACCCATCTCACATGCAAGGATACACAAAGGCTCAAAATAAAGGGATGGAGGAAGATTTACCAAGCAAACGGAAAGCAAAAAAAAGCAGGAGTTGCAATTCTCATCTCTGATAAAATAGACTTTAAAGCAACAAAGATCAAAAGAGACAAAGAAGGCCATTACATAATGGTAAAAGGATCGATACAACAAGAAGAGCTAACGATCCTAAACATATATGGACCCAATGCAGGAGCACCCAGATACATAAGGCAAGTTCTTAATGACTTACAAAGAGACTTAGACTCCCACACAATAATAGTGGGAGACTTGAACACTCCACTGTCAATACTAGACAGATCAACCAGATAGAAAATCAACAAGGATATCCAGGGCTTGAACTCAGACCTGGAGCAAGCAAACCTGATAGACATTTACAGAACTCTCCACCCCAAATCCACAGAATATACATTCTTCTCAGCACCACATCACACCTACTCTAAAATTGACCACATAATTGGAAGTAAAGCACTGCTCAACAAATGCAAAACAACTGAAATCATTACAAACAGCCTCTCAGACCATAGTGCAATCAAGTTAGAACTCAGAATTCAGAAACCAACCCAGAACCACACAGCTTCATGGAAACTGAACAACTGGCTCTTGAATGTTGACTGGGTAAACAATGAAATGAAGGCAGAAATAAAGAAGTTCTTCGAAACCAATGAGAACAAAGACACAACATGCCAGAACCTCTGGGACACATTTAAAGCAGTCTCTAGAGGAAAGTATATAGCAATAAGTGCCCATATGAGGAGAATGGAGAGATCCAAAATTGACACCCTATCGTCAAAATTGAAAGAGCTAGAGGAGCAAGATGAAAAAAACTCAAAACCCAGCAGAAGACAAGAAATAACTAAGATCAGAGTTGAGCTGAAGGAGATTGAGACACGAAAAACCCTTCAAAAAAATCAATAAATCCAAGAGCTGGTTTTTTGAAAAGATCAACAAAATAGACAGACCATTAGCCAGATTGATTAAAAATAAAAGAGAGAACAACCAAATAGATGCAATAAAAAATGATAAAGGGGAAATCACCACAGATTCCACAGAAATTCAGACCATCATCAGAGAATATTACAAACAACTCTATGCGCATAAACTAGTAAACCTGGAAGAAATGGATAAATTCCTGGACTCCTGTGTCCTCCCAAGCCTAAACCAGGAGGAAGCTGAAACTATGAATAGACCAATAACAAGGTCAGAAGTTGAGGCAGCAATTAAGAGCCTACCACACAAAAAAAGCCCAGGTCCAGACGGGTTCACAGCCGAATTCTACCAGACACACAAGGAGGAGCTGGTACCATTCCTTCTAAAACTATTTCAAACAATCCAAAAAGAGGGAATCCTTCCCAAATCATTTTATGAGACCAACATCATTCTGATACCAAAACCCGGCAGAGACCCAACGAGAAAAGAAAACTTCAGGCCAATATCCATGATGAACATAGATGCAAAAATCTTCAATAAAATATTGGCAAGCCGATTGCAACAGCAAATCAAAAAACTTATTCATCATGATCAAGTAGGATTCATCCCGGGGATGCAAGGCTGGTTCAACATATGCAAGTCTATCAACGTAATTCACCACATAAACAGAACCAAAAACAAAAACCACATGATTATCTCAATTGACGCAGAGAAGGCATTTGACAAAATTCAACAGCCCTTTATGCTAAAAACCCTCAATAAACTCAGTATCGATGGAACGTATCTCAAAGTAATAAAAGCTATTTATGACAAACCAACAGCCAATATCATACTGAATGGGCAAAAACTGGAAGCATTCCCTTTGAAATCTGGCACTAGACAAGGATGCCCTCTTTCACCACTCCTATTCAATATAGTACTGGAAGTTCTAGCCAGAGCAATCAGGCAAGAAAAAGAAATAAAGGGTATTCAAATAGGAAAGGTGGAAGCCAAATTGTCTCTATTTGCAGACGACATGATAGTATACCTAGAAGACCCCATCGCCTCAGCCCAAAAACTCCTGAAACTGATAAGCAACTTCAGCAAAGTCTCAGGATATAAAATCAATGTGCAAAAATCACAAGCATTCGTCTACACCAATAACAGACTTAAAGAAAGCCAAATCAAGAACGAACTGCCATTCGCAACTGCTACACAAAGAATAAAATACCTTGGAATACAACTCACAAGGAACGTAAGAGACCTCTTCAAGGAGAACTACAAACCACTGCTCAATGAAATCAGAGAGGACACAAACAGATGGAGAAACATTCCATGTTCATGGTTAGGAAGAATTAATATCGTGAAAATGGCTATACTGCCCAAAGTAATTTACAGAATCAACGCTATCCCCATCAAGCTACCATTGACTTTCTTCACAGAACTGGAAAAAACCACCATGAACTTCATATGGAACCAAAAGAGAGCCCGCATAGCCAAGTCAATTCTAAGCAAAAAGAACACAGCGGGGGGCATCACACTACCGGATTTCAAACTATACTACAAGGCTACAGTAATCAAAACAGCATGGTACTGGTACCAAAACAGAGATATAGACCAATGGAACAAAACAGAGGCACCGGAGGCAACACAACATACATACAACTATACAATCTTTGATAAACCTGACAAAAACAAGCAATGGGGAAAGGATTCCCTGTTTAACAAATGGTGTTGGGAAAACTGGCTAGCCATGTGCAGAAAGAAGAAACTGGACCCCTTCCTGACACCTTACACTAAAATTAACTCCAGATGGATTAAAGACTTAAACATAAGACCTGGCACCATAAAAACCCTAGAAGGAAATCTAGGCAAAACTATCCAGGACATAGGAGTAGGCAAGGACTTCATGAACAAAAAGCATTGGCAACAAAAGCCAAAATAGACAAATGGGACCTAATGAAACTCCACAGCTTCTGCACGGCAAAAGAAACAGTCACTAGAGTGGATCGGCAACCAACAGAATGGGAAAAAATTTTCACAGTCTACCCATCTGACAAAGGGCTGATATCCAGAATTTACAAAGAACTCAAACAGATTTACAGGAAAAAAACAAACAAGCCCATTCAAAAGTGGGCAAAGGATATGAACAGATACTTTACGAAAGAAGACATATATGAGGCCAACAATCATATGAAAAAATGCTCATCGTCACTGGTCATCAGAGAGATGCAAATCAAAACCACATTGAGATACCATCTCACGCCAGTTAGAATGGCGATCATTAAAAAATCTGGAGACAACAGATGCTGGAGAGGATGTGGAGAAAAAGGAACACTTCTACACTGTTGGTGGGAGTGTAAATTAGTTCAACCATTGTGGAAGATAGTGTGGCGATTCCTCAAGGCCTTAGAAATAGAAATTCCATTTGACCCAGCAATCCCATTACTGGGTATATATCCAAAAGATTATAAATCGTTCTACTATAAGGACACATGTACACGAATGTTCATTGAAGCACTCTTTACAATAGCAAAGACCTGGAATCAACCCAAATGCCCATTGATAATAGACTGGATTGGAAAAATGTGGCACATATATACCATGGAATATTATGCAGCAATCAGAAATGATGAGTTTGTGTCGTTTGTAGGGACATGGATGAATCTGGAGAACAGCATCCTCAGCAAACTGACACAAGAACAGAAAATGAAACACCGCATATTCTCACTCATAGGTGGGTGATGAAAAATGAGAACACATGGACACAGAAAGGGGAGTGCTAAACACTGGGGTCTATTGGGGGGAAAAGGGGAGGGCCAGTGGGAGGGGGAGGTGGGGAGGGATAGCCTGGGGAGAAATGCCAAATGTGGGTGAAGGGGAGAAGAAAAGCAAAGCACACTGCCATGTGTGTACCTACGCAACTGTCTTGCATGCTCTGCTCATGTACCCTAAAACCTAAAATCCAATAAAAAATAAAAAAATAAAAATCTTAATAACTCAAGAATATTTAAATTATATGGCTTATTGAAAATCATAGGTGCTGGGCACAATTGCTCATGCCTATAACTGCAGCACTTTGGGAGGCCATGGGGGTGGGTGGATCGCTTGGGCTTAGGAGTTTGAGACCAGCCTGGGCAACACAGTGAAACCCTGTCTCTACAAAAAACACAAACAAATTAGCCAGGTGTCGTGGCATGCACCTGTAGTACCACCTATTCAGGTAGATCACTTGAGCCCAGGAAGTCAAGTCTGCAGTGATCAGAGATCATGCCACTGCACTTCAGCCTGGGTGACAGAGCAATCCTGTCTCGGGGGGGGGGGGGGGAGGGAGGGTGGGTGGTGCAGAAAGAAAAAATCATAAGTTAGCAGAATCATTTAAAAACAGTACATTTTACAGTGATTTATTTTGACAACATTAACCACACAGATCAGAATCTTCCCATCTGAAAGTAAGCTCTAACAAATTTTTATATACATAATTCTAAACAAAATGTTCATTAGTTCATGACTTTTAAACAATAATGGTGAATAGCCCTAAAATAACATTTGAATCCTAACTCATTTCATCATCAGCCTTTTAACTCCTATGCTTTACTTACACAATTCTAATCAAAATTATTATTGTGTGAACTTGAAAAGCTTGGACCAAAATGGCACAAATATAAGAAAAATATAAGAAGAAAAAGGCTGGGTGTAGAGGCTCACGCCTATAATCCCAGCACTTTGGGAGGCTGAAGCGGGTGGATCACGAGGCCAAGAGATCGAGACCATCCTGACCAATGTGGTGAAACTCCATCTCTACCAAAAATACAAAAATTAGCAGGGTATGGTATGCACCTGTAGTTCCAACTACTTGGGAGGCTTAGGAAGGAGAATCGCTTGAACCCAGGAAGCAGAGGTTGCAGTGAGCCAAGATCACACCACTGCACTCCAGCCTGGCAACAGAGCGAGACTCCTTCTCAAAAAAACAAAAAAACAAAAAAATTAAAAGATTTCCCAGCACTTTGGGAGGCCAAGGTGGGTGGATCACAAAATCAGGAGATTGAGACCATCCTGACTATCACAGTGAAACCTCATCTCTACTAAAAATACAAAAAATTAGTGGGGGGTAGTGGCACACGTCTGTAGTCCCAGCTACCCAGGAAGCTGAGGCAGGAGAATCACTTGAACCTGGGAGGCAGAGGTTGCAGGGAGCCAAGATCATGCTGCTGGACTGGCGACACATCTTGTCACCTGGGCGACAGAGCGAGACTCCATCTCAAAAAAAAAAAAAGTATGAGCAGGCAATCATATGGACACATAGAGGGAGAAAAAATCATATGAACAAAAAACACTGATTAACCCTAACAGTTATCAGAGAAATATAAATAAAACAAGGTCATAAAGTTAGCAGAATCTGATTTGCAAACGTTGAAAAACAAAAACGGATCCTATCCAGAATGGCACAGACGTGAGGCAACCGGCACTCTCAATCTGAAGAATTTTAAGTGCAATTTACTATAGCTTTGCTGAGGGTTATTTTGTAGTATACTGCAAAATTTAAATATCTCTCCACCCAGTAATTCCATTTCTAAAGTCTAGTCAAATCTAGAACATGGACAAAATATATACATAATAATATTTACTGCAGAATTGTCTGTACTGATGAAAAACTAGAAGCACATGCATTAAGAGCATGAAAATATATTACAGTTCATCCAAATAAAAGAATACCACATGCAATGGTTAAAAAGTTATTAAAAAGCAAGTACAGGATAAAACATGTATAGTATGAGTCCATCTACAATTATTAAAACTACATATAAGTGCACACTGAAAGGTCTGAAAAGATAAACAGCCATTTGGTATCACCGGCACTTTTTGGAGGTAGGGTGCAATCCTTGTAAACCCCCTACTAGAATAACTTGAGGATGTGGGAGGAAGGGCCTCTTTCTGGTATTCACCCTTTCATTACATGGCCCTACCACTTTTGCCCTGCTCCTCAGGTAGAAGCTTGATCCAAAGTGGACTACATCTTTCTTGCAGAAAACTGAAATTTGAAGTGGCACAAAGACTGAAAATTGCTGGACTGGAGTTATATCAAAAACAATGGCTTCTAGAGGATTAAAAATATTTGCTCTTAAATTCCCTAGAGCTTCTGCCACTTCTCGTTCTATACTTTAGTATCCATGAGATATTCCAAGGTCCTTCAACTAAATAATACATTTTCTCTTTCTCTGGCTATGCTACCTAGCAACAGTTTTTATCTTTTGCAACTTTTAATTTGTCTGGTATAAAAGTAGGATAGGATGGGATAAGAAGGTGAAGATAAGGGGAAGAAATACTGCTTTTTATTCATATACTTCTACATATGTTGCTTACATTTTTTATAAGCATTTATTTACAAATTTTTTATAAATTATGAAAAAGTCACTGATCTTATCATCAGAAGTATTTTCAGAAGTATTTTTCCCATTTTCCATTAAGATTTTGAGAGTTATATTTTATAATCTAGCTATGACTTAATGGCAATTTGCATGATTGCCTTACATTGTGAATTAAATATATTTAACACTAGCTTAATTTAAAATAATTCAATGTAATAATAACAAAACCCTAAGAGCCTAAAATTAATTTACTCAGAATATCTGCTCATATAGATAAATTAATTCCATGAAATTTAAAAAGTGAAATACCTCCAACAGTGGCATTTCTTCTGTGATTATGGGATCTAAACGTCGATCAGGGCCATATTTAACAGATGTTTTCTCTTCTTTTGTGTTGTTAAGTCGAGGACCTTGAATTTCTAAATCCTGTTTCCCTCGGACTGACATACTCAAGGAATATTTTCCTAAAATAAAAAATAATCAATGCCATAAAATAATTCAGTATATTAATTGACATCAATTTGACTTGAATATGTGAATACCATTTCAGGTTATTTCCAGAAAATGTCTAGACAATTTGGATTAACATGATTAATCAAAGAATTTAGTATATTTTCATTCCATGTTTAACACCAACTAAGGTATGCTACTTAATTTCTCACTTGGTTTTAGATTTACTTTGCTAAGACTACACATTACTTAATAGGAAGTCCTCTGAAATCTGTATTTAACCGTATGCCTATTAGCTAACAAAACCTGAGAGAATAACTACCTTAGGCCCAGCAATTTAATTTAGGGATATCTATTCACAAAGAAAAGAAGTGGAAAACAATGAAAAGGTCAACTTTTTACTTTTAGTCATATTCAAATATATATACTAATTTGAATTATCTCTGGAATATAAACAACTGAATCTTCTCAAGAGACTGCATGAAGAAAATTAAATATAGTATGGTTAGTTTTCTCAAAGTTAAACTTATTTAATATTCATGTGAGATTTTTCCCCAAAGCATCTATGTAGTGCATCTATGTGTGAAAAAAGCTAGAGTATATAACTGCCTTTCTTGCAGGACTACTTAAAGCCTTTTATGTGCTGAAGATCACTGCAATGGTCTCAAATCAGATATAAAATGTATTGATTCCCACACTTCTTGTGACCCAAATCCTTATTAGCATTTTACATAATAATGAGCTACACTAAATCATGAAAAGTCTGCTTAGAAGATATGATTTTAACAGTTAATTGAAGTCTCTTCCCATTGTTATACAATAATATATAAATTATTTATTTATTTTTCAGACACTCTTGTTGCCCAGGCTAGAGTGCAATGGCGTGATCTGAGCTAATCACAACCTCTAGCTCCAGATTTCAAGCGATTCTCTTGCCTTAGCCTCCCTAGTAGCTGGGATTACAGGCATGCCACCATGTCTAGCTAATTTTTGCATTTTTAGTAGGGACAGAGTTTCTCCATGTTGGTCAGGCTGGTTTCAATCTCCTGACCTTAGGTGCTCCACCTTCCTCAGCCTCCCAAAGTTCTGGGATTACAGGGTTGAGCCACTGCACCCACCCAGCCACATATAAATTATTTTAATGCATATATTTGGTGCCTTAAATGAAACAACTACCTGTATTTTACCGACAATCATACCTTTGTACTTCTAGATTAAGATCCTAGTTATATACAAGTGGGAAAAGAAAGGAGATTCAGGCCGGGCGTGGTGGCTCACGCCTATAATCCCAGGACTTTGGGAGGCCGAGGTGGGTGGATCACGAGGTCAAGAGATCGAGACCATCCTGGTCAACATGATGAAACCCTGTCTCTACTAAATATACAAAAATTAGCTGGGCATGGTGGCGCGAGCCTGTAGTCCCAGCTACTCGGGAGGCTGAGGCAGGAGAATTGCTTGAACCCAGGAGGTGGAGGTTGCAGTGAGCCGAGATCATGCCATTGCACTCCAGCCTAGGTAACAAGAATAAAACTCCATCTCAAAAAAAAAAAAAAAAAAAAAAAGGAGATTCAAAAAGCTCTTAATATCCAGTTATCTTGGTTTAAAAATGCAATAAATTAGCAAGCTAATTTATAAACAAACTTTGTCTGGTACTTGTCAACCAAAAATACAAATATAGTACTAAAATGAAGAATACCTTACTCAATTTTAGTGCAAATTGTTTGGTTTAGTAAAATTTCTTTAGTTTCTGTGAATTCATTTCACTCATTTTTCTTAAATGATGTACTGAATTTTCCTAGGTATCCAGGCAAGTATATTTAATTGAAAGTTAAAAGAACCAACAAATTTTCCAAGTGTTCCCAGTTTCTCAATATTAATAATTAGCTTTTGTAAATGCTAAATTCATGTTTGTCCATGACTATTCAACTTAATTTGCTATAAAATAAGACATATATTAAAATGAAGACCCAGAAATAAGAAGTTTCATGGTAAACTCCCTCTCCTAGCATCTTGTCAACTTAAACTCAAATAACTATATATAGTAATTACATGGTAATGTTAAATCTTGAAGGGTTCCCTGAGTTTAAAAAAACAAAGAAAACTATGTTAAATACATATATCTTGTAGTATGTGTAGAACATACTGTATAGTGCACCAAGAATATGAGATTAACACTAAAACCCTATGCTTTTTTTCAAGACAGAAGATAGAACTTTAAGATATTTAATATCCAATGATGTGAAAACACAGCTCTTTAATCTGTTCCATGATTTATAAAAAGGAAATATTCAAAAAATAGAACATACTAATATGGTTTTAAATTGGCAGCAGACAATCAACGGTTAAAATTTACTTAGTTAGAATTTACTAAATTTGCATCAATAACAGAAAAAAATACATACAGTCTAAAAATTATCAAAAGAAAATATATCAGAAGGGAATCAAGTTGTTTATTTTTGACACTATGTTAGAGATTAAAATAATCTAAATTTGTCATTCTTACAACTGGCTAAATGCCTTTACGTAAAGGTACAGTAAACCTAATTAGAAAATACCTCATTATTGCTCATTTTTTTTTTCTATGGAATGATTTAAGCAAGTTTTCTAATTGTTTACCAATGCTATAGCCTTTACCTGTGTGACATCCGGGAAGAGCACCAATGCCATCTACTGTCACAGAGCCCTGAATAGTGCCAAGATTATAAACAACTCCCAGAATATGCAGCTCCCCTATGTGATGGGGAAAGAGCTTTAGTCTTGCCTGTGGAGATATTTAAGTCACTCTTATTATGCTTTCATAATATCTTAAATAGCACAATGCCTAATTCTATAATGTTGCAAAAACATAAACTTATGACCCAAACTTTAAAATGCCAATTAATTTATGAAAAGCATCTTCTTCAAAATAAAATCTCTAAATTTAACAATTATAGGCCTAAATCCTCAATAATCACTTTTCATAAAAAGCAAAATAGTGTGGCCAACTAAATATCAGGTGAAATTACCACACTGACATCAAGAAGAAAGCAAAAACCATTCAACAGGCTTCTCAGGAAACTAATGAATCAAAGACCACTACAAACCACCAATTTCCTCCTGAGTAATTCCTGTTTCCTAATCTTCCAAATTTTAGTTCTTATGAAAATTAGAATATAAACTGAATAAGTGAAGATGATTTTAAAATTTGTTTTCATCTTACTTTCAGAAAGGCATAAAGCAGAGAAATGATAAAATAATTACCACTTTTGATTCTTCACCATTAATTAAGAATTCTGAAATAACTTCAGTTCCAATCATTTCAGGTTCACTTGTAACCTAAAAAATAAATTTCATAAAACATACAGTCTAATGATCAAAAAGCAGATTATTAACACTCCCATATATATCAATACTCCAAAACAACAGCATTAAAGTCTGCATTTACTAGGTTTTTTTTACCACATGCTAAGCTCTACACAGAGTGTTTTTATTTCCACACCTAGAGTAAACCCAGGCTGTAGTAGGCCCTCAACATATGCACTCCAGCCTGGGTGACAGAGCAAAACTCTGTTTCAAAACCCGGGGTTGGGGCGGGGAGCCTATTGAAGATATCTCCACCAAGACAATAAAAAACCCCTGGAGAAAATACCCAGCTGCTCATAGGCAACAATGGCCAAAATGGTCATTTAATTTAATTTTACAATAAGAGCAAATTTCTTCTTTTGCTCTGACCAGACTCTTTTGCAAAATTCATCAGTTACATAGAAAAGGTAATGGTGGGCTAAGCATGATAGAGAAAGACAGGTGAACAATAAGAGCAGTAGGAGAGAGGGGGGAAAGGCCTGTTTTCCCCAAAGCAACGACATTTGTCTTGTCATGTTGCAAAGAAGAGTTAACTGGCTTATACTGGAGATAAACCTGATCCTCATGAACACTATTACACTTTTACCATGACATTATTTAACACAAGAAACCAAAATTATGTCTCCCTAAATTCCAGTTAAGCATCTTAGTCCATTGCCATCTTAGTCCACTTCTTCATTTCTTAGTCATGAAGAAATCCAAAGAGTTTGAAATTTATAGAAAAAAAGAGTATTTTTTAAGAAATACTTCATCACATAAAATGAAAATGTTCACTTATCTTTAAATCTCCTTTAAAAATCTCCCATAATGAACAGACTAATATACTTTAAAAAGCTAATAAATGTTTTAAAAAAAAACATTTCCAAGTTTAATTGCTTGTACTTTTTTTTTTTCTTTTGAGACGGAAGTCTTGCTCTGTCACCCAGGCTGGAGGGCAGTGGCATGATCTCAGCTCACTGCAACCTCCACCTCCTGGGTTCAAGCGATTCTTCTGCTTCAGCCTCCCAGGTAGCTGGGACTACAGGTACCCACCACCACACCCAGCCAATTTTTTTTATTTTCAGTAGAGACAGGGTTTTGTCATGTTGGCCAGAATTCCTTAACGTCATGATCTGCCCACCTTGGCCTCCCAAAGTGCTGGGATTACAGGTGTGAGCCACCACACTCAGCCATACTCTTCTAATCAGTATTCAGGCTTCCAAAACTTTAGAAAAAATGCAGAGTTTGCTAAAATTCAAGACAGGATAGGTACAGCCTGAGAAATCTCAGTCATTCAAATTATCAACAATGATTATAAATAACACAAAATATCTTCAATAAATTTAACCAGCAAGACTTATTTATTTATTTAATTTTCTTTGTTTGTTTTTTGTTTTTGAGACAAGATTTTGCTCTGTCTCCCAGGCTGGACAATGGCATGACCTTGGCTCACTGCAGCCTCAACCTTTCGGACTCAAGCAATCCTCCCACCTCAGCCTCCCAGGTAGCTGGGACTACAGATGTGCACTGTCACACCTGGCAAATTTTAAATTTTTTTGTAGAGATGGAAGTCTCACTATGATGACTAGGCCAAAGCAAGACTTAAAATAAGGCAATCTTTAAAAAATCAAAACACTTGAGCACCAAAATGCTGGGGTATTTTCCAGTTCCAAAATCATTTTTTTTTTTTTTTTTGCCACATTATTAAAGCATTTAGCAAGGTTGTATAAAAAAGCAAGTTATGTAATACATACTGGTGAATAAACTAATAAATTAGTAGGTAAATTATATGTATTTGTCCAAGTTATTTCATTTATAGTCAGATAGGGATTAATAAACTATTTGACCAGATCATTTCTGCTTCAAAATTAACTATTTTAGGTATATGTAAAGGACTTATTACAAGATATGGAAAAGAAAAAAATACAAATTATGTTTTGAATAGGCAATTCACAAAAGAGGAAAAACAAAGAGTTTCAACGTCACTAGCAATCAATGAAATAAAAAATAAAACAGTAATATGGCATTTTTTAAAATATCAAATCAACAAAATTTTTTTTAAGTAACACTGCTGACTATCACAAAGATGAGACACTCAAACCCATATGCTGCTTAGTAAGAAGCTCATTGGTATGAACTTCTGTGAAACCAGGAGGGCACTAAAATACTCATTCCTTAAAATCCTCCCTTCATGCCCTGGGATCTTCCCCACAGAATAATCTAAAGATAAAAAGCCACACACAAAAATGTGAACCACAGAATTATTGTGATAGTCAACAAATGGGAACTTGCCAAAGATAGTAAACTAGCTTATGAATCACTCATATAATGAATTAGGCAGAAATAAAATATTAAGACATGTTAATATCAGAATATGCCAATAAAGCGTAGAATGTAAAAAGCAACTACATACTATGAAGGAATCCCAAATATGTCGAAAAAACATACAAATGAGAATGATTGGAAAGAAAGATACATAGCGAAATGTTAAAGTGGTTATTTCTATATACTGTAAAGACCGAGGGTTTCACTTCTATTCCTTTATGTTTTTTAAAATTTTCAATTTTCAAAAATAAGTATATGTCATAATTTTTATAACTAAGGAAAAATAAGCCAAAAAGAAATAAATGTAACTCACTGAACAGAGTAAACTGAAGTGTTACTACAGCATTTGTCAGGCTATAACTGAAACATAATTACAAATACCTTTTAATAACTTACTAGTTGTTTAACTTCTTCATCATCCTTTCCACTGAAATCTTTAGGTTGAAACTTCCAAAGTAATGACAAATCAGTCAACAAAAGCGGCACTTTCAAAGGATTTCTGAAAGCCACTTCCACTGTAATTGGTTCTATTTTTTTTAAAAAAAGGCCTAAATTAATAAGGTTAATAAACATCACACACCTCATTCCCTGCTTCGATTTTCTAAATACATCTTGCTTTCATAGCTGTGCATTTCTACCTAGACTTTCCTTTATCACCTTATAAATGTCCACGTATTCAGGATTCAGTTGCAATATTACATCACCTCCTCAAAAATATTTTCCCATTTCTCTATACTAAAGAATGCCATTCGCTCTTCTATATTCACATTGCACACAGTTGTAGCAGAGTCCCCATTGTTTGGTTTTATAAGTGCAGTTCAGTAAATTACAAGTTCCTAATCTATTTTTACATCCCCAGCACAAACAATATGTGCCAATAAATTATCTTGATCATGCTGAAAGTAAAACAAACAAAAAACCAGAAATAAAAACTCAAGCATATCACCTTCTACAACTGCAAGTGGAAATCTTGAATTATCTGAATAACTGTTCAAACAGTATTGTGTCGGATGAAAACTGGATGGAATTACTCCTTTGTTAACCACAGACACAACTTGTTCCTCAAGTTCACGCCACTGCTGAGAGGATTCCGAATCATATTCTTGATCGAGACTTACATGAGTAGCTGCTTGTTTTTCACCTATGTAACAATACATGTTTATGAAGACTTTCCCTCAAATAAAATGTATTTTAAATACATATAAGGTACAGAAATACACACACACACGCACACACACACACACACACATTCACTCTTGCCTACTTCTAATTGAGTGAAAAATATCCTCTCATTAACACTAGCCTATCTGGGATTTTGCTTATAATACTGATGCTCTTTTTCCTCCTGACTGTGAAAGAACATATTTTCCCTAGCTTCCACAAGCAATTTTTATATAAAACATTTCAAACATACAGAAAAGACACGGAGACTATAACATAACAAATATTGTATACTAAAATTTAACAAACATCAACTTTTGCCTATGATCTCAAATATTTTTTATAAAACAAACACCACACATAAGAGTCAATGTCTTCTCTGCAACCCTCCCAATCTTACTACTCTTCCTTCACCCCCACTGGCACCATTTCTTCCTAGAGGTATTCCAAAGTTAAAGTGTATAATTTTCATCCAGGATTTTACCACGAGTACATACAAAAACAATGTATAGAATTAGTTTGTATGTTTGAAACTTATACTGTAATTGACTCTTCACTCAGCATCAACTTGTGGAAAACATAGAATTAGCATGAATTCTCATGTACTGCAGCATGAATCCATTATGTGAATATACGAAAATACATCAATTAATTCCCTATTAGAAATTCTAGTTGTTTCACTCTTTTGCTATTACAAACAATGCTATTAATTAAAAAAAATCATATCTCAAGGGTTAACATATTGATTACATTCAAATATAAAGTGTTTAAAATTACAAAGTTTAAGGCCGGGCGCAGTGGCTCACACCTGTAATCCCAGCACTTTGGGAGGCCGAGGCGGGTGGATCACAAGGTCAAGAGATCGAGGCCACCTTGGTCAACATGGTGAAACCCCATCTCTACTAAAAAAAATACAAAAAATTAACTGGGCATGGTGGCGCATGCCTGTAATCCCAGCTACTCAGGAGGCTGAGGCAGGAGAATTGCCTGAACCCAGGAGGCAGAGGTTGCGGTGAGCCAAGATCGCGCCATTGCATTCCAGCCTGGGTAACAAGAGTGAAACTCCGTCTCAAAAAAAAAAAAAAAATTACAAAGTTTAACATCGATTGAGAGCTTTAAAATACATGTATTTATATGAAATTATTAAAATCTATTTGTATAGATTTAGGGGGTACAAGTAATGTTTTGTTATGTGGATATATTTTCCTGCTGGCAAAGTCTAGGTTTTTAGTGTAGCTATCACTCAAATAGTGTACCTATACCCATAAGTAATTTCTCATCCTTCACTCCCAAGTCTCATGTCTATGTGTACAAATTATTTTGCTCCAACACCACTTATAAGTTAAGAGCATGTAGCATTTAACTTTCTGTTTCTGAGTTATTTAATGTAAGATAATGGAGAGCCTTAATATATTTATACTTTTGTTCCATTATTGCCATCCAAGGGCTTAATCTTAAAGAAACAATCCTGCATTTTAAAAAAAGTCTTACAAGGACAGCAGAACACTGGTAACTGTTCTCTACTTCTGTGTACATTAGAAAATTTCCATAATAAGATGTTAAAAAACCAAATTTTATCTACAAAGATGTCCATCACAATATGATTTCATATAAGCAAAAGACGGAAACAGTCTATATATATATAAAGTAAATGTTAAAATAAAGTACTTTATAAGCACTTTAATAGAGTATCTTACTAACATTAAAAGTTTATCAAATTATATAATAACAAACGCATTCTTTATGTGAGAAAAGCTGTTGTAATTATAACTGTTTTGTTTTCATTGTTTTTAAAGCTGGAAAGAAAAACAAAACAGTAGTTATCTTTGGGTGGCAAGACAAAATAAATAATATAGAGCTATTCGTTTTTAAATATTCAACTATACACCATGCCCAGCAAAAAAAAAAAGGTTTTTTTAACTGTCAATAGGTAATTAGGCTAAATAAAACTTTACTAACCATCTGCTGGTCGTCTGTCGTGGCCAAAAAACACCCGTGTTGCTGAACTGTTAATATATGGTAAAGGAAGCTGTGGTAAAGGACCATCTGGTGACAGCTGACTTACATTCTGAGAGAAATATAAAAGGGAAAAAAAGAAGTAGTTCTTGTGAAAACTGTATTTTTATTCGTTTCCTCACTTCTGAATACACACAGCAGTAAAAACATGTTAAGCAACAATATTAAGACATATAATTACTAGTTTTAATATATCAGTCATAAAATTTTACAACTCAAACAAACTTCAGATATTTATTCTGCCTCAAAAGAATCTTACTGAGGGTTACTCAGCTAATTAATTATCTGGATGTTAAACGTCCAAAAGTTATTTTAGTATGTATTTTACTCCTTATGACTCATTATAGCATCCTATTTGCCAAAATTCTAACCCACACAATTTCAAATTAATAAAGTCTAGACCCTAAGGGTAGTTATTTTCTGCAGGATAGCTATAATATGCACTATTTATGGGCCTTGAAGAAAAATTTATAACTTCCCTTTTCCATAAAACAATGCTTTTTATGTTCTACCTGCTTCTCTCAGTGAAACAGTCCTTCTTCCCGTTAATTGTTCTGCACTGCACCGTAACAGCCTGTCTACTTTCTGCAGATCCATACCTCCTCATATTTTGCAAGGAAAAGAACACAGAATGGCCATCTCCAAAGGACAGTAAAGAGAACTCACTTAAAACCAAGATCTATGGCAAAGAAGCCTAGCCTGCCACAGCTTTTTTATGACTGATAACTACATGCGTTCTAATAAAACTATCCTAAGATATGGCAATAAATAAATACTTTTCACTAAAATACAGTTTTAGTGAAAAAGCATTCACCTGAAGTGAATTTCATTTTAGTGAAAATATTTCATTTAGTGAAAATAAAGCATTCACTCCTGAAAATAAACATTTACCTTGTAAACATAAAGATATTCTCTGAGGAAAGCCCCTTGTTGAACAGCAGATTGTTTACTTTCGTTGATTAAAATATGCCTAAAAGCAGACACAGCATTATCCAGTTGTCTAAGAGTATAGGACTGGCGCCCAATAGTGAAGTTAATGTGATCCTCTGCAAGAGACCAGCCTTTTCCTTTGTAAACTTGCATCGCTTGACAATAACAACGTAAAGCATGCTTTTTCTGTAAGAAAATAAGCAAAATAATGTATTATACTCCAAATTTCTTTGAACTACGAAAAAAAAAACCCACAAACACATACAATTTAGTAACTGGTTCTTCCACTAAGGGAGACTGGGATGACGAAGAAAATCAAACATTATGATAATCCCTTCACAATTCTATATGGAATGATATTTCATAGATTAAGTCACCTGAGCCTGTGTGTGTGTGTGTGTGTGTGTGTGTGTGTGTGTGTGTGTGACAGAGAGAGAGGAATAGGAAACATAAAGGAGGGAAAGGGAGACCAGACTGTTTTGACATTTACCCACTACTTCACTAAGCCACATTTTCAAAAGGTCAACTTCAGAGGGAAGAGCTTACCTCTCAACTTGGATTTATCTACCTCAAATTCTTTCTGGAAAAAGGCAAGGAATATGTCAACAAACAGACTTCACCATCTAAAATGGTTAGATTTCACTAATATTATGATGAAAAAAATGCTCTCATACTCTAACTAGAAGCATGCTGTGTCATCAAAGAATTTCTTCATATTAAGTAAAGCAACAAACACACTTATCAAACTTTTTTGTTGCCTACAATTAGACTTATATTGAATGTTTGTGGCCACATACGCCATATTCCCACAGTACAAAGTCTCATAATATATAAAGAACTTCATTTTTCCCTATTAAAAATTCATATATTGGACCAACCATGCTGATCCCAGCCTGCCTGCCTGCCTGCCAGAACTCATTGGCTAGTGTTGTGACCACTGAAAGGTTATGCCTCACATGGTTCAAACAAAGCCATGGGCCAGGACAGCAGCACAGTAAACATTGCCTGGGCAAGACATGATGGGAGTCTTTGCCAGCATCAGGTGCCACCACAGCCTCCTTTTCAAGGTGCTGTTGGCAAGTGTCAGGGCATTCCTGTTGTTCTGTGCATCGACTGCAGGACTTAAGAAGAGCAAGAGATTAATAATATACCAACATAATATACCAGATGTGTGTTCAAAACGGAAAATTCTAAGGAATGCCGAAATCTTGTAAGTACTGCAATAAGAATGCAATATTTGTGGCAATAAGCGTCATCAATGTACAAAATCAAGAGGTACATAGAAAGACAAATACTGCATGTTCTCCCTCATATGTGGGAGCTAAGAAAGTAGATTTCAGGAAGATAGGAAGTGGACTGGTGGTTACCAAACGCCAGGGAGAGTGGGTGAACGAGATTGAAATTGATTAATGGGTACACATATATTGTTTGATTGAAGAAATAAATCTAGTGTTAGATCAGCAGGTGAGTATAGTTTACAACAATCTACATTTCAAAACAGAAAAAATTTGAATGGTTCTAAGGTGATGGATATCCCAAGTACACTGATTTGACCTTTATAAATTATATGAATGTATGAAATTATCACGTATACTCCCAAACTATGTATGTCTATTATGTATCAATCTTTTTAAAAGGAGAGTTTTTTCTTTAAGATCACTTATTAGGGACACCTAAGATGACAGTTCTCCTCAGAAAGATCAAAGTAACTGATGAATGGACTTAATACAAACATAAAACTGAGAAAAGACAGCCAGGATCTGTTGAAGAGCCCCGTGGAAAGAAAAACTAGAGTGCAGAAAATGAAAACAACAAGACTTTGGCAGAGATCAACCCCTGAGGAACATAAAACACCGTGGAAGGGGAAATGGAATACTTCTTTGGGCCCTCGCCCCTCTGATAATCTGTTCACCATCAAACTAATGGGGAGTCCCTCTGCCCTCATGACTTAGGACATTACTAACAGTGGTAATTTGAGAACTTCTCAGGGACAAGGATGTGGGTGGCCAGTTCACACAGACATGCCTGCCCTCCCCTTCAGGCCTGAACTAAGACAGCAGATATCACTGCCCTGTCCAGGAAATCCCTGCCCTTGAGTCAACACTGCACCACCAGATCTCTCACTAACATTATCGCAACTGCTGTGACATTAGCAAGAATAGGGGACCAGTGAGTCCCCAGGGAAGGTGTAAGACCCATGGAGATGCAACCCTTAACTTAGGCTGCCCATAGGAGAAGGGGGGACTGCAGCCTGCCAAAGCCCTACTTTGAGACAAAGGTAATACAGGCACAGCAACAACTGCTGAAGTGGGCAGCCCCACCGGCTGGAAATGAACATAAGGCATTTCCCACCCACCCCATCCACTGTTGTGGACACAGCAGAGGTTCTCCCTGCTGGGAGCTGGAAGATGTGTTCTTGGGAAAAGCACTTTTCATGCTTTTTGTGGTGGCTCCATCCCAGTTAAAAATGAGCCCGTGGCCGAGTGCGGTGGCTCACAGCTATAATCCTAGCACTCTGGGAGGCTGAGGCAAGTGGATCACCTGAGGTCGGAAATTCAAGACCAGCCTGACCAACATGAAGAAACCCTAACTCTACTAAAAATACAAAATTAGCCAGACATAGCAATGCATGCCTATAATCCCAGCTACTCGAGAGGCTGAGGAAGGAGAATCGCTTGAACCCAGGAGGCAGAGGCTGCAATGAGCTGAGATGGTGCCATTGCTCTCCAGCCTGGACAACAACAACAAAAAAGTGAGCCCATGAAAACTGGGCATGCAGGAGGGGCAGGGCCCAATTCCCCCTCCATACAGAGAAGCATCCAGGCAACAGAAGGTAGACAAACTGCAAAGATGTTTACTCTGTACTCGAAGAAGACATTCTGCCCTGAGCCCATTTTGGTGGAAGTATACTCTGGCTGGGGCCCAGAACAAAGTCTACGTGAACTGATGGTTGTGAGCCCTCTGAGGGGGGCGTGATAAGGAAGCTCTGCCTGCTCAGGATTAGTAACTGATGCACCCCACCCCCAAAATGGGTCAAATAACCTACAAAGTATTTATTATCAGACTAACAACAGACTTCTCAGCAGAAACTTTACAAACAAAGAGAGACTGGGGGCCTGTTTTCACCCTTCTTAAAGAAAAACAAAACAAAGAAACTGCTAGCTAAGAATTTTGTTGCCTGCCAAAGTAAGCTTCATAATTGAAGGAAAAAATAGTCTTTCCCAGACAAGAAAATGCTAAGGAAAATTGCCACCACCACACCAGGTCTACAAGAAATACTCAAAGGAGTTCTAAACACGGAAACAAAAGGACAATACCTACTACCATAAAGATACATGTAAGTACAAAGTTCAAAGACTGATACCTACTACCATAAAGGTAAATGTAAGTACAAAGTTCAAAGATCCTAAAGCAGTTATACAACTGGGACTACAAAGCGACTAACAACATTGTAACAGGTACAAAACCTCACTCATCAATATTAACTTTGAGTGAAAATAGTTTAATTGTTCCACTCAAAAGACAAGATCCAACCATATACTATCTATAAGAGACCCATCTTCTGTGTAATGAGACCCATAGGCTCAAAGTATAGGGATGGAGAAAGATCTGTCACACAAATGGAAAACAAAAAAGAGCAGGGGGTTGTTATTCTTGTTATCAAATAAAACAGACTTTAAACCAACAACAGAAAAAACAAAGACAAAGAAGGGAATTATATAATGATAAAGTGTTCAATTCAACAAGAAGATTTAACTAGCCTAAACATATATACACTCAACACCAGAACATCCAAATTTATAAAACAAATACTACTAGACCTACAAAAAGACAAACAGCCATACAATAACACTGAGGGAATTCAACATCCCACTGCCAACATTAAACAGACCATCGAAGAAGAAAACTAACAAAGAAACTCTCAAGTAAAATTGGACTCTTGACAAAATGAACCTAATAGACATCTGCAAAACATTCCAACTGACAACCACAGGATATAAATTTTTCTTATCTGTGCATGGAACATTCCCTGAACTTGACATATACTTGGTCACAAAGCAAGTCTCAATAAATTCAAGAGTCCAAACCATATCAAGGATACTCTCAGACCATAGTAGAATAAAATTAGAAATCAATACCAGGAGGAACTCTCAAAACCATGCAAGTACATGGAAACTAAACAACTTGGTACTGAATGACTTTAGGGTAAACAACGAAATTAAGGCAGAAATTTTTTAAAAATTTTTGAAACAAATGAAAATAGAGACACAACATACCAATACCTCTGTGATACAGCAAAAGCAGTATTAACAGGAACGTTTATAGCACTAAATGTTTACATCAAAAAGAGAGATCTCAAATTAATAACTTAATATCACACCTAAAGGAAGTAGAAACAAGAACAAACCACACCCAAAGCTAGCAAAAGAAAAGAAAGATCAGAGCAGAACTAAATGAAATTGAGACCGAAAAATTCATAGGAAGAATCAACAAAATCAAAAGTTGGTTATTTGAAAACACAAACAAACTTGATAAGACTACTAGGTAAGACTAACCAAGAAAAAAAGACAGGATTTTAATAAGCACAATCAGATATGACAAAGGTGACATCACAAAGGACAGCATAAAAATACAACAGATTCTGGGACAGTACAATGAACATCCCTATACACACAAACTTGAAAACCTAGAGGAAATGGATTAATTCCTAGAATCACACAATCTCCCAAGACTTAACCAGAAAGACACTCAAATCTTGAATAGACCATTAACAAGTTACAACATTCCATCAGTAATTTTTTAAAAAAATCATCAATCAAATGAAGCCCAGGATCAGCTGGATTTAAAGCCAAATTCTACCATATATACCATATGTACAAAGAAGAACTGGTACCAATTTTACCGAAACTATTCCAAAGAAAGAGATTTTACATATATATACGTATATATACGTATGTATATATATATGTATGTATGTATGTATATATATATGTATGTATGTATGTATGTATGTATGTATATGTATGAAGAAAGATTCCTCCTTAACCTTTCAGATATCAAAATCTGGCAAGGAGACACACACAGAAAGAAAACAAGCAAACACCCATGATGAACATAGACGCAAAACTTATCAGTAAAATACTAGCAAACTACATCCAGATGGACATCAAAAAGTTGAATTCATTGCAATCCACTGAGTTTTATTCCAGAAATACAAGGATGGTTCAACATACGCAAATCAATACATATTACTCACCACATATATAGAATTAAAAACAAAAACCATATGATCATCTCAACTGATATAGAAAAAGCATTCAATAAAGTCCAACGTCATGATAAAAGCCCATAACAAACTAAGCGTTGTAAGAAACACACCTAAAAATAATAAGACCCATATATGACAAACCCACAGCCAACATCATACTGGAGAAGAGTTGAAAGCATTCCCCTCCCACCAAGAAGTGGAACAAGACAAAAATGTGCACTCACACTACTCCTATTCAACATAGTACTAGAAGTCCTAGCCAGAGCAATCAGGAAAGGGAAAGAAAAAAAAAGCATTCAAATAGGAAAAGAGGAAGTGAAATGATGTTTGTTCAATGATGAGAAGATCCTATACCTGGAAAACCCAAAAGATTCCTCCTAAAGACACTAGTCATTAGGATAAATGGCTTCAGTAGTTTCATGACATAAATTTAATGCACAAAAATCAGTTGTGTTTCTATACAGTAATAAAACTCAAGATGAGAATCAAATAAGAACTCAATCCCATTTACAACTGCCACACACACACAAAATAAAATACCTGGAATACATTTAACCAAGGAGGTAAAAAAGAACTACAAAACACTGATGAAAATATAGATGACACAAACAAATGAAAACATATCCCATGCTCACAGATAAGGAGAAATCAATATTGTTAAAATAACTATACTGCCCAAAGCAATTTACAGATTCAACAAACTATCAGACTAAAAATGTCATTTTTCACAGAATTAGAAAAAACTATTCTAAGATTCATATGGAACCAAAAAAAGAGCCTGAGTAGCAAACAAAATCCTAAATGAAAACAACAAAGTATGAGACATCACATTGCCCAACTTCAAACTATACTACAAAGCTATAGTAACCAAAACAGCTTGGTACTGATAGAAAAAAGAGACACATGGAATAATGGAATAGAATACAGAACTCAGAAATAAAGCAGCATACCTGCAACCAACAAATCTTTAACAAAGTCAATAAAAATAAGCAATGGGGAAAGGACTCCCTAATTCAATAAATGGTGCTGGGCTAACGACATCCAGAAGAATGAAACTGGACCTCTACCTATCACCATATACAAAAAAATAACTAGAGATGGATTAAAGACTTAAAGATATGACCTCAAACTATTAAAAAAAAATCATAGAATAAAACCTAGAAAATACCGTTCTAGACACTGGCCTTGGCAAAAAAATTATGAGCAAGTCCTCAAAAACAAAAACAAAAATTGAAAAGTAGTACCTAATTAAACTAAAAAGCTTCTGCACAGCAAAAGAAACTATTAGCAGAATAAATAACCAAAATGTGAGAAAATTCTTGCAAACTACTCATCTGACAAAGGACTAATATCCAGAATCTTAAAGTAACTTAAATCAAGAAAAAAATCAAATAATCCCATTAAAAAGTGAACAAAGGACAGAGACACTTCTCAAAAGACACACAAGTAGCCAACATACATATGAAAAAATACTGAACATCATTAATCATTAGAGAAACGTAAATTGAAACCACAATGAGAAACTATCTCATACAAGTTAGAATGGTGATTTTTCTTTCTATTTATTTTTTATTTTTTTATTTTCCCAAGTCTAAAGTGAAGAATGGTTATTTTTAAAAAGACTGTGGAGAAAAGAGAACAGTTATACACTGTTGGTGGGAATGCAAATTAGTTCAGCCACTGTGGAAAGCAATTTGGAGATATCTCCTACAGCTAAAACAGAACTACCATTCAACCCAGTAATCCCATTTCTAGGTATATACCCAAAGAAAAATAAATTGTTCTACCAAAAGACACCTGAACTCTTATGTTCATCACAGCACTCTTCACAGTTGCAAAAACATGGAATCAACCTATGTGCCCATCAATGGTGGACTAGATAAAGAAAATGTGGTACATATACACCATGGAATGTGACATGGCCATAAAAAAGAATGAAATCATGTCCTTTGTAGCAACATGGATGAAGCTAGAGACCATTATCATAAGTGAAATAAATCAGAAATAAGAGAATCAAATACGCATGTTCTCACTTGTAAGTGGGAGCTAAACAATGCACATGCATGGACATAAAGGTGGAAATAATAAACACTGGAAAGGAAGTAAGGATTGAAAAACAATCTACTTGGGTAATATACTCACCAGTTTAGGTGATGGGTTAGTTCTCTGACGCCCAAATCCCAGCATTACACAATATACTCATACAGCAAACCCGCACACAGACCTCCTGAATCTGTAATTATTTTTTAAAAGACAGGTATAGAGCACCTCTCAGTGCAAGCAGCAGTATGTCTGACAGAAACATGACCAAAAAAGAAGGGATGGGAAATTGATGTTGACCAAACACACTATAGAATTACATGCTGTAGAAAACCAAAAAGGCAACAAGAACACCAAAGCAGTTATCCAATGTCAGCTACCACAAAAAAAAGGTAGAGTAGAGTGGGTAGCGCCTGCTTTAACAGCTAGAAGACTTCCCACATCTATACATCGAAATAAAATTCCAAAGAAAAAGGTCAAAGTTCCAGTCGATCACAATTCATGGAGACAGCTTTCATCCAGATCTGGCTCTGAACTCCCCAGGTACTAACCACCTGGCCATCACTGCCCAACTAATCAAAGAAGTGGACACTGAAGAACATGTTACATCAAAATGATCAAATGTTTTAAAAAAACAAGAGAACTGCAAAGTTGAAGGCTGATTTTTAATGATAGTAATCTCAAATAAGAGACAAAATTAACCAGATAGAAGAAACCCAAAAGTGGTGACCATTCTAAAAACCTAAATGTGTTTAGAATTGTAGCCTAAAAACCAAGAGGGAGTCCTGAAACAAGCAAGCACCTGCTTTGTCCAAAGGTAAGAAGTATATGAACTCAGTAATAATAATGACTATAAAAAAAACAGTTGGGAGGCTGGGTGTGGTGGCTTGTGCCTGTAATCCTAGAACTTTGCGGGGCGGAGGTGAATGGATCACCTGAGGTCAGGAGTTCGAGACCAGTCTGGTCAGCATGGTGAAACCCTGTCTCTATTAAAATAAAAAAATTAGCTGGGCTTAGTAGCGGCCGTCTGTAATCCCAGCTACTTAGGAGGCTGAGGCAGGAGAATTGCTTGAACGCGGGGGGTGGAGGTTGCAGTGAGCCACTGCATCACTTCACTCTAGCCTGGACAAAAGAGCAACACTCTGCCTAAAAAAACAAAAATAATAAACAAAACCAGATGGGAGTTTCCAGAGTATTAGCATATGGAGTCATGGATAAAGTTAGAGGTTTTGTTTTTTTCTTTTTTCTTTACTCCTCAAAATTCAACTTCAGTGAATTTTGTTATTATATTCCAACTGGAAGCTATTTTATAAAATTTATTTTGATGTGGACATCCCTTTTATACCACTGCACTAGGCTGAATGGAAATAACAGTGTGTGCTAAAACTGCATGTGTGAGAGAGAGAGAGAGAGAGAGAGAGAGAGAGAGAGAGAGAGAGAGAGAGAGAGAGAGAATGTGTGTGTTTTTATTTATGATGTATGCACATTTCCAAACAACTGGTTTGTTCTGTAGTGACAGAGTTTGGTATTTTTTTTTCTTCTAGCCATTGCTACACCCTATTACAAGCACAGGCAGATATTTGGCATAAATTTCTTATCACTGCCACTCTCTGAACTGAGATAACCTACATCTTAAAAAATGGGATTTGGTACCAAGAAAAGACTTTTTTTCACTAAATTTTTGTTTCAAAACATACTCGTTTCCACTGTCCTCCACATGTGCCTTATAGTTTTGCCAGAATTGACTTTGAGGGGGTTTTTTAAAGAAACATTTTCTTGGCTTGGCGTTGTAGCTCATGCCTGTAATCCTAGTACTTTGGGAGGCCAAGGGGGATGATCTCTTGAGGCCAGGAGTTCGAGATCAGCCTGGGCAACACAGTGAGACCTTCCTCCATTTCTAAAATAAAAAGTTGTTTGTTTTTTTTTTTTAAAGAAATGTTTTAAGTGATAAAATAGTCTGCCACTGGATGGCAAGTAATCAGAACATAGGATGTCTACTGTGATATTCCTACAAACATACCCAATTTTAATCTCATCATGAGGAAAATAGCAGAGACACTTAACTTGGGACAATCTACAGAAATAATTGGACTGTAACCTTCACGAGTGTTTTAAGTTATGAAGTCAAACAATCCTTTGACTAAAAAAGGACAAAAGATACTATGTCCTTTGATAAAGTACATAGAACAACTGTCAAAATCTGAATAAGGTCTGAGATTTACACAGTAGCACTGTATCAATGCCAATCTTTATTTTGATGGTAATACTCTTGTTATGTAAGGGAAAGTTCTTGTTTCTAGAAAATAAGAAGTATGTTCTAAGGTATTGAGGTTAATAGGGCACTAGGTAAACAACAGTCAAATGGCTAAAAGAAAAATTTCTAAACAGTGCTTGCAACTTTTCTATAAACTTCAGATTATTTCCAAATTATTATTATTATTTTTTTTTGAGACAGAATTTCACTCTTGTTGCCCAGGCTGGAGTGCAATGACATGATCTCAAGCGATTCTGCTTCCTAGGTTCAAGCGATTCTCCTGCCTCAGCCTCCCAAGTAGCTAAGATTACAGGGATGTGCCACCATGCCCAGTCAATTTTGTATTTTTAGTAGAGACGGGTTTTTCCATGTTGGTCAAGCTGGTCTTGAACTCCAGACCTCACGTGATCCACCTGCCTCAGCCTCCCAAAGTGCTGGGATTACAGGCATGAGCCACTGTGTCTGGACTGTTTCCAAATTAATTAAGTGATGTTTCTTGGAGGTGGGGGGGGAAGCAACCCTAATCTCTCTTTAGCATTCAGTAAAGGAACACAGATAGTATTAAAATCTCATAGATATATTTAAAAAATAAAATTAAAAAAAAAAAAAAAAGGCCAGGCGTGGTGGCTCACGCCTGTAATCCAAGCACTTTGGAGGCCAAGGTGGGCGAATCACCTGAGGTCGGGAGTTCAAGACCAGCCTGACCAACATGGTGAAACCCTGTCTTTGAAAAATAAAATAAAATCTGATAGATATAGAAAAAGAATCAAATGTGTCTGCACATTTAGTTCAAGAGGATTTTTGAAGATTTTTTTTTGAAAAGTTAAGAAATTTAAATGAGGTAACAAGGTTTTAGTCAGCTTTTTATAGTAAGAACAGAAAGGTTGTCTAATCACATACTCTTCCCCAGCATTTTTTTTTTAATTGAGTAAACTTTCATGCCAGTTATCTTTAAAATGCCCTTTACTTTCTAATATTCTTAATGGAAAAAAAATAGAACTATAAAAACTTCTAGGGCAAGATAAGCAATTCAGCATGAATGCTCAATCAAAGAGAGGACTAAGAGAAATGGCATTACTCTATAACTTCTCTCATTCTCACTCATCCCTACCAACACACCCCAGTTTTAAATTCAAATGTCATGAAAATTTGATGCTTTTCACCAAAAAGCTTACCTACCACAATCAAGCTGGCTTCACCCATGGGATGCAAGGCTGGTTCCAAATATGCAAATTAATAAGGATAATTTATCACATAAACAGAACTAAAGACAACAACCACATAATTATCTCAAGAGACCCAGAAAAGGCCTTTGATAACAAGGTGTGGTCGCTCACGCCTGTAATCCCAGCACTTTGCTAGGCCAAGGCAGGTGGATCATGAGGTCAAGAGATCAAGACCATCCTGGCCAACAAGGTGAAACACCGTCTCTACTAGAAACATAAAAATTAGCTGGGCATGGTGGCGCACCTGTAGTCCCAGCTACTCAGGAGACTAAGCCAGAAGAATCGCTGGAACCCAGGAGGCAGAGGTCGCAGTAAGCCAAGATTGTACCACTGCACTCCAGCCTGGCAACAGAGCAAGACTCCACCTAAAAAAAAAAACACCTTCTCAATAAACTAGGTATCGAAGGAACATACCTCAAAATAGTAAGAGCCAGCCGGGCACAGTGGCTCACACCTACAATCCCAGCATGGATCACCTAAGGCCAGGAGGTCAAGACCAGCCTGGGCAACATGGTGAAACCCCGTCTCCAACAAAAATACAAAAACTTAGTCAGGTGTGGTGGTGGGTACCTATAATCCCAGGTACTTGGGAGGCTGAGTCAGGAGAATTGCTTGAACCTGGGAGGCAGAGGTTGCAGTCAGCTGAGATGGTAACATTGTACTCCAGCCTGGGCAACAGGAGCAAAACTCCGTCTCCACCCACCCCCCCCACCCCAAAAATAGTAAGAGACATTTATGACAAACCCACAGCCAATATTATACTGAATGGACAAAAGGTGGAAGCATTCCCCTTGAAAACCAGCACAAGACAAGGATGCCCTCTCTCACCACTCCTATCCAACACGGTATTAGAAGTTCTGGCCAGGGCAATCAAGCAAGAGAAAGAAATAAAGCATATTCAGATAGGAAGAGAGGAAGTCAAATTGTCTTTGTCTGCAAATGACATGATCCTATGTCTAGAAAATCCCATTGTCTCGGCCCAAAAGCTTCTCAAGCTGATAAGCAACTTCAGCGAAGTTTCAGGATGCAAAATGTGCAAGAGTCAGGAGCACTCCTCTACACCAACAACAGACAAGCAGAGAGCCAAACTATAAATGAACTCCCATTCACAACAGCCACAAAGACAATTAATACCTAAGAATATAGCTCACAAGGGAAGTAAAGGACCTCTTCAAGGAGAACTACAAACTACTGCTCAAGGAAATCAGAGAGGACACAAACAAATGAAAAAATATACCATGTTCATGGATAGAAAGAATCAATATCATGAAAATGGCCATACTACCACCCAAAGTAATTTATAGATTCAATGCTATTCCCATTAACTACTATTGACGTTCTTCACAGAATTAGAAAAAACTATTTAAAAATTCACATGGAACCAAAAAAAGAGCTTGTATATCCAAGACAATCCTAGTAAAAAGAACAAAGCTGGAGGCATCACACTACCTGACTTAAAACTATACTTCAAGGCAAAACAGCATGGTAGTGGTACAAAAACAGACAAATGGAACAGAACAGGGAACTCAGAAATAAAACCACAATTCTACAACCATCTGATTGTCAACAAA
Source organism: Callithrix jacchus (assembly GCF_049354715.1). NCBI lineage: Eukaryota > Metazoa > Chordata > Mammalia > Primates > Cebidae > Callithrix > Callithrix jacchus. The sequence continues at coordinate 74,993,484 of NC_133514.1, forward strand.
CCTGGCAAAAGCAAACAACGGGGAAAGGATTTCCTATTTAATAAATGTTGCTGGGAGAATTAACTAGCCATATGCAGAAAATTGAAACTGGACCCCCCTTCCTTATACCTTAGGAAAAAATAAAATTAACTCAAGATGGACTAAAGACTTATGTGTAAAACCCAAAACTATAAAAACTCTAGAAGAAAATCTAGGCAATACCATTGAGAACATAGGCACAGGCAAAGATTTCATGATGAAATTGCCAAAAGAAATTGCAACATAAATTGTCTCAAAAAAAAAAAAGAGTCAAGAAACAACAGATGTTGGTGAGGTTGCAGAGAAATAGGAATGCTTTTACACTGTTGGTAGGAATGTAAATTAGTTCAACCATGTGGAAGATAGTGTGGTAATTAATCGAAGATCTAGAATTAGAAATACTGACACAGTAATCCCATTACTGGGTCTATACTCAAAAGAATATAATCATTCTATTACAAAGATAGATTTACGCATATGCTCACTGCAGCACTATTCACAACAGCATGGATCAACCCAAATGCTCATCAATGATAGATGGGATGAAGAAAATGTGGTACATATACACCATGAAACACTATGCAGCCATAAAAAAGAGATCATGTCCTTTGCAGGGACACAGATTAAGCTGGAAGACATTATCCTCAGCAAACTAACGCAGGAGAAGAAAAGCAAGTACTGCATGTTCTCGCTTACAAGAGGGAGCTAAACAATAAGAACACATGCACACAGGAAGGGGAACAACACACACGGGGGCCTGTTGGGGGGCAGGGCCAGGGGATGGACAACATTAGGAAAAAGAGCTAATGCATGCTGGGCTTAATACCTAGGTGATGGGTTGGCAGGTACAGCAAACCACCATGGCACACATTTACCTATGTAACAAACCTGTGCATCCTGCACATGTACCCTGGAACTTAAAAATTAAAAAACAGCAAACAAACAATAAAATGTCGGTGCTTCTCAGAAACAACTAGGCCTCAGTCAGAATTAGGTGTTCTATGCACCCTAACTTCCAAGGGAAAGACTGTTCTTGACCAACTTCAATTAGATATATATTGTGTGGCTTATCTAGTAGATCTTAATTTATAGTCATATTCTCAGATTTCCACAATTGTGAAAGACCTGTCTTGGGTTCAGAGTGTATACAGTGGTCATGTAATAGCAAACCTAGCTCCCTTGAATCATTAACTTCACAGGGCTACACACTACACTAAGAGATAATTATGAAGTCAGATAGCAAATGTATCTCAACCTACCACAAAGGTAGCATTTTTAACTTGTTAAGCATTTCCTAGAAGCGATATGCCCTATAATTTGGGAAGGTAGTCACAAATTTCTAGTTCCAATACATTACCATTTTCACATATGAAACCATTCACAAAAGTGGACAAAGCTGTAGAAAAATGATGACTTATTTTTAATAGGAGACAACGGACCATTCCTAATGGGACATATATTCTCTTTCAAGCAAAGGAAACATCCTCCTTAATACATTTTGTCACTTTCTGAATAGAAACCTTTTAAGCAGAGATGAACAGTGGGCTAACATGTTTCAGATGCACTTGCAGTTACTATTGAAGAAAAGCCAGGAAAAGTAGTAAGTTATTTTTTAAAAGTTTTTTTCCATGTCAGAGCCTGAGAAATTCTAATTCGAACATTAAGCAATTCCACGTATTTTCTAACTTTCCATGGGTTCCAAAAATAGAGAAAGGAACCCAATTTTGAAATGTGGGTTTTTAAAACTTACAGCATTTTTACATAAAACTGAGAGTAATTTTTGAACATCTTTACTTCTTTGAAACATTGTACACTGTGTAAAACACTGGGATGCGTGGGTTAGCGCAGACTTATAAAAATGTAAGGATGTTCATACTTACATTTCATACTTAGTAAATTAACTAAATTTTTTAAAGATCCTTTTATGCCCCTACTAGATCAAAAGCTCCTTAAGAGGTTAAGACCATGTTGATTTTATGGATGTATGTTCAGCTCCTAGCAAAGTCTATGAAATACAGAGATGGTTGTTTAATCCAAGTTTCTATTTATATTTATAGTAAATCGCTATCTCCCTGCTGCTACCCTCAGCCTCCAAGAAAGTTAGCTCTCTTCAACTAATGCTTCTAAGGACAACTGGGGCCAGATAAATCTCTCTAAATCAATAAAGATCCCAGCAACTCAACTGCTTCAAGAGACAAGAGACAGAAGATTTCTACACATTAAGTATTTAGTCAGTAACAATATAAAGCACTCTGAAACAGAGTAGGATTTTTTTTTTTAAGTATTTTGAAAGACAACAGAAGATCAGAGCTGAAATAGGGAGAATGCAATTCTACTTCAATGCAGCCAATTTATCTGTCTTTTCACATACATGATTTAGTTTCACCTTACGAAAATATGGGTAAAATTACAAATTTTATAAATTAAAAAAACTGAGGCTCAGAGAAGTAGCTTGAGCAAAAAAGCTGTCAGAAGATCAAAATTTACAGCCAGATTTGTCTAAATCCAAATCTCATGACCATACCAATATATTACCTCAGAACAAAATTTAATTTAGTTTTTAGGATTCATTTTAAATAATAAAAATGGACAAATGACACATATTTATAAGGTAAATTAATAGCAACTTATAAAGCATATGCACTCACCTGCCCTGCTTTACTAAATCGATGGCCTGCCAATATCATATGAAATGCGTATTTTCTAACCATGGGACTTTTCATGTTTATAAAGCAATGTGCCGCCTGTTCCAAAAGAAGTGCACTTCGAAGATCAGAATCCTATTGAATGTTTAAAAGAGAAAAAGGTTAGTTTCACCAAGTTTAAAGTAAAAGATAACTGATGAAAAAACATTTAATTTCTTAATATATAGCATATCCAATGTTTAACTTAAGAGTATATGAGGGCAAAGATCAAGAGGCAAACCAATCTTGATTCTCCCAATAAACACAAAATTCTTATGAGCTTTGAAAAATTTTCTACCATGAAATACTTAGCTTTTCATAAAAGCCAAATGTCTGGTTATGATATATGCCATTTAACAAATCTGCGAAGAACTGCAATCCCTTCTCAAATGGGAAATATGTAAACTACAAATTTAATACAAGTATACCAATAAAAATAAACCAGAAACCATTTACACCAATCTAATTTTCTTCAGAAAACTGACTTGGTAGCGTATTTCCATCCACCCAAGAAAAAAAAAATGTACACAGATTATGAAATATTCTAATCTACTGCTTTATTCTCTGTAAAATTTTACTGTATTTAAAGGAATCCTGAACTTTTGCTATAATTCCAGAGGGCCAAATCGATTGCATTTCATTAAAAAGTTCATAGGTTTCAGCTTCAAAGATTTTCTTTTCACTTATTAGGACATTAATAAAGAATACAACGCAGTAAGTTTCCACTTTGACTGACCCTTAAAGTACAGCATCTACAAAACCATATACTACATTTCGTCATCACCCTTAAGACAAATCTTTCAACTGAAAGAGTCATCATGTTACAGATAACTGAGAAAGTACTGAAGGTTGCTGATTAAATATCAACAACATTTTCAAACTTTCTCCAGGTTTGTAGCTGTTCTCAAGCTGAACTTACCATGCCCTTCCATGTGTTCTGCTGCCATTATTTTCCCCAGGGAAAGTTGAAAACAGAAAACATTGACTTTAAATGCAATAATTTCAACAAATTATAGTTACATCAAAAGTGTTCACAGACCATTGATTATCATAAACTATCTCTGCGTCAATCATAAAATTATACTAGAGCTGAAATAGACACGAGGAAACCATCTAGAAAGCATTTAGGAAATGGCAGCTATTATCTATTTCAACCTCCTCATGACAAAAAAACAAATGACTACATGATTGCTCTAGTAATTAAGATCCAAAAACTAGTAAGTAGAAAAGTCAGGAATACATAATTGAGTGGTTATTAAAAAAGGGTTTGTGCCAGAAATACTTAGGCACAAGTATTCCTTTTTTTTTTTTTTTTTACGAAAATGTTTTCTTTTTAAAAATTAATACAATTTTTAAAAAATTGTTTAAAAATTTTTAAAAAGTTTATAAAAATTAAATACAAACTAATTTACGAAAATGTTTTTTTAAAAATTAATACAAACTAATTTTTTAAAAAAGAATACATGTTTGAAGAAAAAAGTGAAATTTTTCTTTCCCAGTGCATACTGTCTGTCATTTGCCAGAGGTAGCTATTCTTTACAAGCTTAGTGTTGTTGTGCATTTCTGTCACCCCTCCCATATATGCATGCACATGTGTTTACATGCCTAATACATATGGATTTTTAAAAATACACATATATTTTGATACATAAGTGGTATTTATATAGAGTACCCTGCTTTTTTCACTTAATGTAGGGGACACCTTTCTAAGACATCTACATCTGTCTCATTTCTTTTGAAGCTACACTGTATTTCATTATATAAATGTACCCTAACTTACCAACTGATTGTTTCATAGTTATTACATAAAATGCTTTGATAACTATCTTTATAAAAACATATTTGAATTATTTGGACACTTTTAATAGAGAAATGTCTGGAAACAGACTGCTGAGTTAATGAAAGCTATGCATATGCTTCAAATTCTAATCAATATGGCCAAACTGCTACAAAAAAAGTAGCATCAGTACATACGCTCATCAACAAAGAATAAGAGTATATGTGTTCCACTCTATTCAGCCAAAAATCTTTAAAATTTTTACCTAATAAAATTAAAATGACAGCTTGGGAGCTCACACCTGTAATTCCAGAACTTTGAGAGACGAAGGTGGGGATCATTTGAGCCAAAGAGTTCAAGACCAGCCCGGGCAACGTAAAGAGACCCCGACTGTACAAAAAGTAGCTGGGCATGGTGATGAGTGTCTGTGGTCCTACCTACATGGGAGGACAAAGCAGGAGAATCATCTGAGCCCAGGAGGCTGCAGCAGCAGTGAGCAATGACTGCACCACTGCATTCCAGCCTTGGCGAAAGAATGATACCCTGTCTCAAAAAAGAAAAAAAAAACCTTGTTTCTTAACATACATTTCTTTAATAGTAGGGCTGTTAAATCTTTTCATATGTTTAGGGGATTTTGTACTTTTCCTGTGAATTGCCTGTTTATGCTCTTTTGTGAATGGTTTCTTGTGATTTTCTGCTTTGTAAGAGCCTTCTGTATATTTAATATTAGTCCTTTGTAATGTATTTTGCAAATAGTATTTCCCAGTTTTGACATGGAAGAATGTATTCTTTTATAAGCAAGCACACTATCTTTGCCTTTATGGTGTCAAGACATTGCATCAAACTAAAAAAGGATATTATCAATCCAGGACTTTGAAGAATGCTGCCCTAGTATTTGCTTCTAGGGGTGTGTGTGTGTGTGTGTGTGTGTGTGTGTATGTGTATTAGTCTGGCTTCATTTTTTATTATAGCTTAATTAAGCCATAATATATTAACATGAAATGAATAAGCTAAGATTCCAACCCCAAACAGCTGGTTAGATGTCACAATACCATTTTGTGAGTAACTTAGCTTTCTCCACTGATTTTAAATAATACCTTGTGTACAGTATTTAAATTCTCATTCTAGCCCATTAATAGTTTTATTCTTATCACTGTATCATTTTACTTTCTGTAGCCTTACATTTTAATATCTATAATTTTAATATTTAAAATAGGTAATTCCCCCTAATTATTGTTTCTATTTCAGAATTTCACTTAGGCCTCAACAGGGTTAAGTTCTATAATTTCTTAAGTTTACTCTTAGCACAATGCACATATGCATGCATGCATGCATGCATGCATACACACACACATACATGACAAATATATATAGAGAGAGAGATATACACACACATTTTTTAATTGCCTATGAAGCTTCATTGAACTGCAAAATTTGGATGGGCAGCAATCCTGGACATTCTAATAAGCTAAGAATATCCCCTGAGAATATTTAATGGTTTGTAAATGATTCTAATGTACAATCCGGTTAAGAACCAAAACAATAAACCCTTAGCAATCCCAAATTTAACCCTCAAGAACTGACCAACTGAGAGCAGATGTGGAAGTCCATGGTCTGTATTAATTTAGCTGAAACAAAATTTTCACTCTTGCATGTAGGGAATCATACAGTCATTCTAGACTGACTGAGAATCAGTTTCTAGAGCTGAACACCCTGCTTTCATATCTTACTCATTTTATTCTTCCTTAGATCCCTATTCTTATTGTGACACCCAAAGTGGTAAAAACATTGTTTAGGGGGGAGAAAAATAGCCCTGAAAAGAATGACAACTGCTATCAGTATTGACGGAAGAGAAACAAAAGGATTTTTACAAAGTGATGGTTTTATCCAGAAAACAAAGGCTTTAAATGAATTGAAGGATAAAATTTTAATATAGTGGTGTATTTCATACTATCTTATAACAAGTTTTATATATGTTCTATAAGAAACTAAAAAGAAAAAAAAATCTGTGATAGCACTTTAGCAAGAACTCCGGTCTACAAAAACTCTGTCCACAACCAAGAGGTAATTTTAACAAAAGATAAAAAGAACAATAACTTAAAATATAAGAGTATATACAGGAGAAAAAAAAAATCACCTAAGGTAGAAGCCTCAATAAATACTTCAATAAAAACACAGCTGAAAAAACTACCAGTGTCAGCTAATTAACTGAATCAAATATAAAATAAAAGATGACTCTAAGCTTTTAAGCTTTCATCTCTGCATAACTGTGAGGTTAACAGAAAACAAAGGTGCTATCAGCTGATAAATTTCCCGGAGGACCAGTTGCTCCCAAGCTGAAGCAACATACAAAAAACTGATATTAGCATCCCTAGAAACTGAATTTTCATATTTAAATACAGTAACAGAAAAAAATGGGTTATACGACCAGAGTAAGTATTCAACACAGGAACAGACACAGGCAGGTATGTCTTAAGCATTAAATTCATATATGTCCTATGTGGTGATGAATGTGGCCATGCTTTATCATTAAACTGGGTTTGCTCAGCCATTCTGAGAATCAAATGGGCATAAAACAAAAAATAAGATCCACTTCCCCATAAATTTGCAGTATTGAAAGTCAAAGCACAACTCCTTATGCCCAAGGCCACATTAACTATCTTTTGGTATAATGGTATCAGCAAAAATCTAGGGGACACAGTTCAGGAATGCCAAGAGTATGTAACTGAATTCTCCAGCTTCAAGAACAGTATGCATCTCTTGATATTATACAGCCTTTCTAGTTAACAAAATACATACAGTAAATCGAAATTATTGGTAAAGATTTAACAATTTACAAATATTATTAGTTTCAAGTTATCTCAAAGAAATTTATAAAAGGTATAGCAGAAAAGGCCACTGAAAATCACAATTTCTGGGTAAATGTACCACCTGGCTCCTCTCCCCACCACATGGCAGGAAGTAACAATGATATATTTTCTAGACTTTCATGATAAAATAAATCATCCAAATTTTAAAAAGAAAAGTGAAAGCAAAGAGTTGGAAAGAAGAGAAAAATGTCAAAAAATAACACGGTTATAATGCAGACAGGAGAATTTGCTCTGAAGAAATTTTATTCACATATGTGGATAGAATGGCAGTTTAAAGCATTTAAGCAAGGGGAAAGAAAAGTAATTTTATTCAAGCTCCTGAACCACAAATTCTTTTAATATTCACTGATAATCCTTAGGTTGAAAAACACAGCAACACATTCAAACCCAAATTAAGATTATTTATTATAAGAGAACATCAAAATACTCAAAAGCCTACATTCAGCTCTACAAAATAGTTTGGCATCTATTCATATTTATGAGTGTCCATGCAATTAACAATTATTAAATATTTTAAATATCACTTCTGAATCTTAGATCTTACAGAAACTTTTGTAGAAGAATGAATGAATCAGTTCCAACAAACATTTGTAGAGCATCTAATCCATGTGCCAAGGCCAGTGTTAGGCAACAGGAATAAAAACAGAAGGCAACATGGTTCCCTGCCCTCAAGATGCTAACAACTTAAGAAGTTTAAACATAATTTCCAATATATAATATGATAAAACATGGTAAGTCAGGTCTTAACAGTATTATATGAGAGAGCAGAACAGAGGCACATAAGACAAACGGATATTAGGAAAGACCATCTCAAGTACACAACTGATACCATGACTATTAATAATTAGGCGAAGCAATATGAAAAAGGCCACAGTCCCAGAGAAAAAAATACCAAGAATGAGAACTAGAGGAGTAGGAGAAGTTTATAAAAAACATCAACAAAAACAAAAGAAAGATAAGTAAACTATTTGGAGATATAAAAAGAAAATATATTTTAAAAGATCAAACTTTTTAAAATTAAATAAATAAATAATGTTTTAAGAGCGTGAAAACAAAAATCACCCCCACCCCCACCTCCACTCTGCATTGGATTACAGACAGGATAGGAGAATATAGGAACATCTCAAACCATTTCTGCATTGAGCAAACGGAGGGCTAGTTAGCGATAACATAATTGAAGATCATAATACCAGGTAAAAAATGTTACAGGTTTATCAATATGTTAATTTAAGATGCCCTAGAAACATACAAGTAGATAAATCTTTTTTTTTCCTTGTTGTTGAGACAGTTTTGCTCTGTCGCCCAGGCTGGAGTGCAATGGCGTGATCTCGGCTCACTGCAACCTCCGCCTCCTGGGTTCAAGCAATTCTCTTGCCTCAGCCTCCTTAGTGGCAGAGATTATAGGCATGTGCCACAATACCCAGCTATTTTTTGTATTTTTAGTAGAGATAGGATTTCACTGTGTTGAACAGGCTGGTCTCAAACTCCTGACCTCAGGTGATCTGCCACCTAGGCTTCCTAGAGTGCTACCTGGCTCCAAGTAGATAAATCTTAAAGACAGTTGGCCGGCTGGGCAAAGTGGGCTCACACCTGTAATCACCCAAGTTCCAGAGTTCAATCAAGCTTGACAAACATGGCCGAACCCGTCTCTACTAAAAATACAAAACTTAGCCAGGCATAGTGACAGGCTCCTCCTGTAATCCCAGCTACTCAGGAGGCTGAGGCAGAGCCTGGGAGACAGAGGTTGCAGTGAGCCAAGATCGCACCATTGCACTCCAGGCTAGGTGACAGAGTGAGAGTCTGTCTCAGAAAAAAAAGACAGTTGGCCATACAAATCAAAAGCTCAAGGAAAGGTTAGGGTTAAAGACAGATTTGAGAGTGAAAATCATGGCTGTGGACAAGATCATCCCAAAAATGTACAGAATAAAAAGTGCAGTAGTCTAAGGATTAAAATCCTAGGGTAATTTAACATTTAAGGAGCAAACAAAGGAGGTGTTTGATTTTGTTCCTTCATTCTTCAGCATTTGTCTAAAAAACGTGTTATTAACAATACTTATAAAGGAATTACTACCATTCTTTACAAGCCTGCAGTCAATGCAACTCAATAATGTCTGCTGTAAATTCTTCAATTCTTTACAAGCCTGCAGTCAATGCAACTCAATAATGTCTGCTGTAAATTCTTCAACAACTATAAACGGATTATTTTTTTCTCTTTTAAAATTTCAAAATACAGGTTTTTTAAATGTTTAAGATGGTTTTCTTTCTTTTTTTTTTTTTTTGAGATGGAGTCTTGCTCTGCCGCCCAGGCTGAGGTGCAGTGGTGTGATCTTAACTCCGCCTCTGGGGTTTAAGCGAGTCTCCTGTCTCAGCCTCCTGAGTAGCTGGGATTACAGGCGCATGCCACCACGCCCGGCTAATTTTTGTATTTGTAGTAGAGACGGGGTTTCATCATGTTGGTCAGTCTGGTCTTGACCTCTTGACCTCATGATCTGCCCGCCTCGGCCTCCCTAAGTGCTGGGATTACAGGCATGAGCCACAGCGCCCGGACAAGATGATTTTTGTTAAAAGTTCATACTAGTTGAAAGCAAAATTTTAAATTCCTCAGTGATTAGTTTTTTAAAACGAATTTTATTTCCCTAGCAAGCAGACTCAAATAATAATGAAAAATAAAAAATAAAATATCATTTTATATTAGTAACAATGCAAATACGTATTGTTTTAAATATTTGTATTCAAAGGACAAAACCTAAGTCATAGAGGACACTCTCAATACATATCTGTAGTTAATAACAAAATGTAGGCTTAAAATATGTAAATAAATTTAATTTATAAAAAATCACATTTAAAATTAGCTCAACAAAAACCTAAAATAGCCATGTTGTAAATTCCCAAAGAGAGTTTTCTCTGGCTAATTTTATATTTTGTAAACCTTTCAGGAAAAAGATACCTCTTTTTAAAAAAATGAACAATGCTAACTAAAGCAAATACTACACAATTTCAGTACCTCACTGGTCAACCGTATTAGGAGAGCTGCAGCCTCTGAATATTTGCTTTGGCTTTTTAAAAGTTCAGCACTAAGCAACACACATCTTTCAGCCAACACCATATTCCTATAAAAAAAAGGACAAGAAGATAAAATCAGCACTATAGTAATACCTTAGCACATCAAAGTAAATTTGTTCAGCAAAAGATTCCAATTACAGTTTTAGAGGATAGTTGCAGGGAATTGGTTCCCCAGGACCCTCCAGGATACTAAAATCCAAGGTTTATCAAGTTCCTTATATAAAATTGTATAGTATTTGTATATAACCTATAGACATCCTCTCATATAATTTAAATCATCTCTAGATTATTTATAATAACTACTACAATGTAAATACTATGTAAATCGTTTTTATACTTTATTTTTTATTTGCATTTTTAATTTTTGTATTGTTGTTATTTATTGTTGGTTTTTTTTTCCCAAATATGTTTAATCTGCAATTGATTGAATCTTCAGGTGCAGAACCCACAAATACACAACTGACTGTAAAAAGAAAAACAAAAGTCTATGGAGCCGGAAGAGGTGGCTTACGCCTGTCATCCCAACACTTTGGAAGGCCTGGTAGGAGAATCGCTTGAACCTGGGAGGCGAAGGTTGCAGTGAGTGGAGATCACACCACTGAACTCCAGCCCAGGTGACAGTGTGAGACTACGTCTCAAAAGGAAAAAAACAACAAAATACATGGGCCAGGCATGGTAGCTCATGCCTGTAATCCCAGCACTTTGGGAGGCCGAAGGGGGCAGATCTCTTGAGGTCAGGAGTTCAAGACCAGCCTGGCCAACCCCATCTCTACTAAAAATACAAAATTTGTTGGGCATGGTGACACGTGCCTGTAATCTCAGCTACTCTGGAGGCTGAGGCAGGAGAATCAACTGAACCCAGGAGGCAGAGGTTGCAGTGAGCAGAGATCTCCCCATCGCACTCCAGCCCACTGACAATGCAAGACTCTGTCTCAAAAAAAAAAAAAAAAAAAAAAAAAAGCCAGGCATGGTGGCTCATGCCTGTAATCCCAACACTTTGGGAGGCCAAGGCGAACAGATCTCTTGAGGTCAGGAGTTCCAGACCAGCCTGGCCAATATGGTGAAACCTTTTCTCTACTAAAAATACAAAATAGCCAGGCAGGGTAGCTCCCGCCTATAATCCCAGCTAATCTGGAGACTGAGGCAGGAGAATCACTTGAACCCAGGAGGCAGAGGTTGTAGTCAGCCAAGATCATGCCACTGCACTCCAGCCTGGGAGACAGAGTAAGACTCTGTCTCAAAAATCAATCAATCAATCAAACAAACAAACATGATGGTAAAGTTTCCTCACAAAGATTTAGCTCAAACCTCCTTTCCAAATTTATCATCCAGTACCTTCCCTAGACAGAAACCTTCCAACCTAGCCAGGGCTTTATTCTCTTTAACCAATAACATACATCTAAAACATTATGCCTGCCAATCACAATTCCTGATATGTCTTCATGGTTCAAGTCCCCTAACCACCTTTCTTTCAAGGTCTATCCATCAAATATCCCATGAAATATCCCCTGACCACTGGGGACCAGTTCACAGTCTCCTTATAGGTGGTGAGTTCTAACTCTTATAGGATTCCAACAGAATTCACTATGAATACAGTATTATTTAACTATTTGTGTTTTGCCGATTTAACAAAGAAAATGCAAAATGACTAATTCCTAATGTGACAGCAGTTTAAAGTTAGAAATATCCCAATACAAATTGCTCTCAATGTAACATATAATCTCAACATTACGTAACACATTCCTAACCATCAACCCAAACAAAATTGAAAAGAAAAAGGTGTAATAAAACATTTATTATTGAAAAATCACCTCTTCCTCTGCAGAAGACCCAATTAAAAAAAAAAATCCCCTCAATTTGTCTCTGACTGTATTAGCTTGATTTGGGAGTTTAGGAATGGAAAGAAAAAAAAAAGAACAAACTGACCTCTAACTGGATACAATATAAATCTTACATAGTCACCTACTTGCAGATATCCCTATATGTCTGAATTGCTGTATCCATGTAATGAGCAGGGTATGGCCTAGGTGCTCCTGGTTGAAGAAAAGCGGACACTGCTGCCATTTCCTAAAATAAAAGACATAGTTTACATATTTCAAAAGAAGAAATAGTATTACAGTTTAGGTAGGAAGCCTAAAAGTTGGAATGAAATTTGCAGGGGTTTTGTTTTACTGGATACACATGTATAAACTTCATAGCCTAATGCAGACTTGACATTTACAGCCCATACATCAGAGAAGCTGCGTGATCTGACTCCGAAAAGTCTGAGTCAGAGAGGTCAAAAGAACACCTAGAATTCATGTAAGTTGTGAATAAGAGTCCTATAGAAACCTCCAAGTAGCACTGTCTTACTTGGCTCTTGTGAGGAAAGACTACAGTACCTTAAATTAAGACCTTTAAAACATATCCTTAAAGACTAGGGGATCCTTGGTCACCCTGTCTCAGAGAAATCATATAAATAACAGGCATTTCTTTATTGTATTTATATTACTCTCTTCTTACTTTCCAATTCCTGGACACCCTCTAATGACCACTGTTTTGGGATGCGTTTGTCCCGAAGGAACACGGAGAGTACAGAGGTCAAGAGAGATGCTTCCATTACAGGTAAAGTTAGATAAGGTCTAGCACTTAAACTCTAGGAATATGAAGAATGAATTCTGGTGTCCAGACAATTATGAAGGGCTCAGGCAAATATAAGAGCACCACTGGCGACATTGGGAGCAAAGACTGCCTCCTAAGATTTGTTTAAATCCTAGGGAGGTCTTTACTTTTGTCCAAATTCAGATTTGCCATGGAAATTCCAAAGAGAGCAGACATTTGGATTTGTCCTCATTTGGGCACCTACCTGAATGCTGTTTGTGGCAGCGTGAGTGGGTGCAGGTATATACAATGTGCTTAGTATGAATGAATGAAGGGTCAGGCCTAGTGGTTAGGTGTGTTGTCCCTTGCTTCTCCATTTTTTGTTCAGATTTTTAAATCTTCTGTTTTCTAGAGCTACTCATGTTTCCCCTTCCTGTTTGTCATTATAGTATTTGACAGTTATGTTTTCCCATCAAAAATATGCTCACTTGGCCAGGCCCACTGACACACACTTGTAATCCCAGCACTTTGCAAGGCCAAGGCAGACAGCTCACTGGAGGTCAGGAGTTCGAGACCAGCCTGGCCAACTGGTGAAACCTTGTCTCCAATAAAAATACAAAAAATTAGCCAGGTGTGGTGGCAGGGGACTGTAATCCCAGCTACTTGGGAGGCTGAGAAAGGAGAATTGCTTGAACCCAGGAAGCAGAAGTTACAGTGAGCCGAGACTGTGCCAAGGCACTCCAGCTTGGGTGACAGAGTGAGATTCGGTCTCAAAAATACAAACAACAACAACAACAAAATGCTGACCCTATGCTGGTCAGAGCAAGAGGTTATTCCTGTCAGGCAGCATCTTACCCACAGTGTTCTCCCAGATATTCTGCCTAACAGCTTTAAGTGGGAGGTTGAACAATTTATCTAAACTATCTATTTTTCCAAACTAGCTTGAGAGGTCTTTTCATTTATTTTTGCTCCATGGGTCTCTGAGATGTGACACAGTTATGGCTGTGGTATCATCTTTATAGAGACAGCACACGCTTGTAATCTCAGCTATTTTTGGGAGGCTGAGGCGCGAGAATTGCTTAAACCTGAGAGGCTGCAGTGAGCTGAGACTGAGTCACTGCACTCAAGCCTGGGCAACAGAGTGAGACTTGGTCTCAAATCAAAAAAAAAAAAAATTCCTTCAGCGCTAACAAAAAAGAAAAAAAATAAAAAAAAAAAGTCTAGAAGAATTCCTATTACTGGTTTTGCTTTAATATTTATTTTGCCTTTGTAGTTACTATGACTAAACATCTTCTACGGTTTTTTTTCAAAGCTATTGCAAATCATTCTTCTACAGTTTTCATCTAAAAAGGCATATAGTCTAGTCTATTCTACTACAACACATTTTTACCTCATCAATTAGCTAACATGTGAATGGTAAATAGGGAAATAATATCAGTACAAATTAAATTTTTATTTATTCATACACTTTTCTTAGGCAAGGGAATCAAAATAGCAGTATTATAAATTTATATTCTTCAGTAGAAAAGGAAAAAGCCCTAAGCACAGCTGCTGCATAGACAAGTACTCTATCAGCTGCTAAAAACTGAATGTCTGCACTTTGGTGCACACGGACTCTGTCTCCAGAGAAGTACACCACCAGTCTTGCACAGCTCTGAGCTCAGGGTAGGCTGTACTTTCTTCTATGATCACCTTCATGGCAGCTCCACTGGTTAGAAACTCGTCTCCACCCCAATCCCTATACAAAATTTATTTTTTACATTCTCTGAGGTATCCTCAGCCATCATCTTCCACCATTTAATGTTTTTGTTTGTGCTCTGGTTACAAAGATGAATAGGTTTCAAGAAGACTATCCCAGTCCAACTTTTCTCAGAAGCTTATTATTTTTAGGGTAGCTTTTAAAGGCTACAATGATTTTCAGGTGTACAAATATCATATAGGAGCAAATATGCCTTTGTTTTCCAGTGCTATATTATTTTATCTTAAATAGCTACTAATACTTCCAGTTGAATGGCTTAAATGTATTTATCAAACATTCTATTTGCAGGTACATTACATAAAATGTTATCATTACAACATACCTATGGTATTAATAACACGATTTGTGATTTCATATTAGCTTAAATTGGATGACTATAATGAGCAATCAGAGACTATTTAGCCAAGGAAAATTCACTTATGTTTTCAAACAAATAGCATATTATCCATTTCTGAGAAAGGTTTTTAAAAAGTGGGCTGGCTGTGGCTCATGCCTGTAATCCTAACAGTTTGGGAGGGAGGCTGAGACAGGTGGATTGCCAAAGGTCAGGAGTTCAAGACTAGCCTGGGAAAACATGGTGAAATCTTGTCTCTACTAAAAATAAAAAAAAAAAAATTAGCCAGGCATGGTGGGGTGTGCCTGTGTTCCCAGTTACTTAGGAGGCTTAGGCACGAGAACTGCTCAAACCCAGGAGGCAGAAGCTGCAGTGAGCCAAGAGTCTGTCTCACAAAAAAAATAAAAAAAAATAAAAGTGGGCTTATTACTATTTTCATTAAAAAATTTGAGAAATAGAAAATAATAGCAATATAATCTTGCTATTCTGGCTTCCATTTTTAAGTTACTAATTTTATATATTCACAGTATTAAAATTAATGCAAAACAAATGACAGTTATTAAACAAGTATCTGTCAACCTGTGAATATTTTCTAGTTAAAAAAAGTATCTACATAATTACCAATAAATTAGTTCCTTCACATTTTTTCTTCACTTCTGTCTATAAGCTTACATGTTTTTTGAAAGATTAAATAGAAAGTAACAGTGCTAATTTTACTCTTTTCTGAACACATAAAGCAGATTACACATATAACTTTCAAAAACATTATAAAGTTTTAGGCAACAAGTATGGAAAATGCTTCAGAAACACCTGGCTTTGTAATCAATTACAAAACTAACACAACCAACACTTATTGACACCTTATTATATATAAGGCAGTATGCTAAGTGCATGACTTATACCTTATCTGATCCTATACCATTAGGATTCATTAAGATGAGAGTGTCTCACACCAAAGTTCATGTTCTTGACTAATATGAAGTCATACATCAAGCAACTTAAAAATGTTTGTCAAGGTTTAAATATAACTTCTAAAAACAATTTTATATTTTGAATATAATAAAAAATGAAATTCAATTCTGAAAGCTGATGCAAAAGTTAGAAAGAACTAATCAAGCACGAAACCCTGATACATGACCATCTTTTAATGACCTAGTTTTTTGGGTTTTTGTTTTGTTTTGTTATTTTTTTTTTTTTTGAGATGGAGTTTCACTCTTGTTCCTCAGACTTGGGAGTGCAATGGCGCGATCTCGGCTCACTGCAACCTCTGCCTCCCAGGTTCAAGAGATTCTCCTGCCTCAGCCTCCCAAGTAGCTGGGATTACAGGCATGTGCCAGCACACCCCGCTAATTTTTTGTATTTTTAGTAGAGATGGGGTTTCGCCATATTGGCCAGGTTGGTCTGGAACTCCTGATCTCAGATGATCCACCCACCTCGGACTCCCAAAGTGTTGGGATTCAGGAGTGAGCCACCGAGACCAGCTGGGCTTTATTTTTAAGAAATAAGTTTCTTCAATTTATTTTTAAAGATGTAATCTTATTATTTTGCTCAGGCTGGTCTCAAACTCTTGGGCTCAAGCAATCCTACTGCCTCAGCCTCTCAAGTAGCTGGGTCTACAGGCATGTGCCAGTATCCCACCTAATGAACTAATTTAAGGGAAATCCATCAACTCAGCATTAAGAAATTCACAATCTATAAAGCACTATATGCTCTTTGAGTACAATTTTATCCCTAAGGATTCTGTTTGCCACCAAGAGAAATTTCTAAATCATTTATGGTACCAGAATTAAGGAATTATAATACCACAGAATACCAACCAAGGCACCAGCTGCATAAAGCATTGCTTGATCATTAAGAAAATCTTTCTTTGCAGTATGATAGCAATTGTATGCCAAATCATAATGCTGCACCAAAAAACACAAGTCAGCCATTTTCCTGATTTGAAGTTCTGGTGCTTCTGGTGGATACCTGTAAATACAAAAGAAAATAATTTACAATGTATTACTAAACCATTAAAATTATGAAATATATTAACAAGCTGCGTGTTCTTCCAGAATATGAGGAAACTAATGCTGTTTTAAAGAAATTCTACCTCCAACAAGAGTGTCAGTTCTCAAAAATATCTGGAAACATAAAGTTCCTTGTTTTATTATTTATAGCCCTGAGAATGTCTCAACGGCAGGCAAACATTTTCTCCATGGTAAATAATGAAGTAAATGGTTAATTCCGAGTGACTCACTTATATATAAAACCAGGAGAAAGACTAAAATCCAAAATGGATTAATTATATTTTTCCTTAAAATGATTTTTTGCACAGCTGGGCACAGTGGCTCACGCCTGTAATCCCAGCACTTTGGAAGGCCGAGGTGGGTAGATCACGAGGTTAAGAGATCGAGACCACCCTGGTGAACATGGTGAAACCCCGTCTCTACTAAAAATACAAAAAATTAGCTGGGCACGATGGCACGTGCCTGTAATCCCAGTTACTCAGGAGGCTGAGGCGGGAGAATTGCCTGAACCCAGGAGGCGGAGGTTGTGGTGAGCCAAGATCGCACCATTGCACTCCAGCCTGGGTAACAAGAGCAAAACTCCATCTCAAAAAAAAAAAAAAAAAGATTTTTTTGTGTAAAGCAAAATTTAATAAATGTGTGCCTTGTCTTAGAATTGTCAGGCCATTACATTTTACATTTTAGGTACAGAATAGTTACTAACGAATACCTAGTCTAACTTCATCATTTTACAAATAAGGAAACAGACCCAAAGTAAAGTGACTTTCCCATTTATTTTTAGATGTCCAATTACTTACAGTTTTTGAAAAATTAATATAATTTACTTAGAGTCACTCTTCATATCTACCTGAATTTTCACCAGTACAAAACTAAGAAATTAAAGAGACAGTTATCTTCTGCAGGATATCATACAAACACTAGTCAGAGTTAAACAGAGGAGAAACAAAAATGGTAACACTTTACTCACAGCAAGCCAGATGTATTTTTCAGCTCATTAATGCTCTTTTCTGGAACTTTACTGCCACTAAACCATTTTTTAGTTGCAGAAAATAGAGATCGACTCAAACCTTTTCTTGATATTAGCTTTAAAAAAAGAGATTAAACATGTTGACAAATATAAAGAATTTTATATTTTTCTTTTACACACACACAAAAATTTTTAACTAAAAAGCTTTACTAATCAGCAAACATTCATTTTATTAAAACTGAATTATGGTATTGCTCTTGTCAGTAAAAAAAAAAAAAAAAACAAAAACAAAAAAAGGAAAAAGAAAACTGATTAAAAAAAAACTGTCTACTATGCTGGCAAAATCCTAGTGAAAATGAATAAACCTCTTCTAGAGTTGAACAGAATTTCATCCCTAATAGTAATTTTGGGAAGTCTTCATATTGGCCTATCTTAAAAAGAAAACAAAACAAAACCTCAAATATGTTTAATAATTCTTAAATTTACTATTTACTTAAATTTTAAAAATGCTAATCCAAAAAATTAAACCTTACCTGATCATTTAATTGTCTAATTGTTTTCTCTATATGTGGCAAAAGGCCTCGAAATGTGAACTCTTGTATAAACTGTCGAATTCTATCATGATCAGTAAGTGTCAAACATGCACCATGAATTATTCCAGTATTTCCTTTCTTTGTTTCATGTAACGATGAGACAGATCTTACATGATCTGGGCCATCAACACTGTTAGAAGGGTCACTGGATTGGTCCAATTGAAGCGGGTGAGCTCTGAAGTTATTTGGTAAGCCATCTACTACTGAAAAAGAGATCTTTCTTTTACTCTAAGAATGCAACAGAAAATTGTGATAATACTATCATACTGCTAAAGGAAAAAAAGCAGAATGTTAAAACCCCTTATCTTTCTGTAAACGTAAATGTCTAAAATACAAAACAGTAACATCCCCCAGCCTCAAAATTAAAGGGCTTGAGTTAATATTTGTTTTGGTACACGTATTAGAAATTTGAAAATTCATATAAACCAGGAAATGAAAAAAAAATGCTTTAAGTAATATAATGAATGACTTTTAAACAGCACAACTAAGCCATAAGAAAAAAATAAGATTTTAGTTATCATTACAAAAACTATAATTTAAAATCAGAAATAAGGCTCTCGAAATCATGTAAATTTTTAAATAATTAATGCTGTGCATCACATCTTCCCTTACTTTCTACAAAATATTTTAAAAGAAATCTCATACATTACTCACATAAAACAAATTTTTAAGTGTCAAAAACAATCAAACTCAAGTAGCTCAATAAAATTTTCAGAAGAAAAACTAACATGGGTCGGGAACAGTGGCTCAAGCCTGTAATCCCAGCATTTTTGGAGGCTGAGATAGGCAGACCAAGAGGTCAGAAGTTCAAGACCAGCCTGACCAACATGGTGAAACCCCATCTCTACTAAAAATACAAAAATTACCCGGGTGTGGTGGCATGCACTTGTAATCCCAGCTACACAGGATGCTGAGGCAGGAAAATCACTTGAACCTGGGAGGCAGAAATTGGAGGTTGCAGTGAGCTGAGATCATACCACTGCACTCCAGCCTGGGCAACAGAGCAAGACTCCATCTCAAAAAAAGAAAAGATGCACATAGATTTTGCAAGAAAAAGAAAAACTAGCCTGCCTATTATCTTTCTGTATTATGAAAATTTCCCCCATTTTTTTAATCCATAAAGGTTAGCATGCTGACGACAGTGGATATTTTCAATCGAAAGAGAAACTTAGAGAAAATATATCAAGACCTTTGACTTCGTTATCTAATCCATCCAATGAAAGCAAGTTATTATCACAATTCTTATTTGAAGTTATAGGACAAGGGCCATCTTCATATGATTCCTATCAAAATAAAATTTTAAAAGCATTAGCAGTTATATTTCAATATATTTAAGATACTATCAAATCCATCAACAACTGATTACTCTACTAACTGTTGGCCTCATTTATTTGCTACAGTGAGTACTTTCTAGTCCTCTAAATTCATAACTTCTTCCATGGATCTTATTCTCTCACTCCAGTTCACACCTACTATATTCTTTTTCTTTTCTTTTCTTTTTTTTTTCAGTTTTGTCTAATAAAGCACACACCTACTATATTCTTAAATCCCCTTTCACACTCTACTATCCTAATTCTTGTTAATTCAAATTATTTCAGGATATCTACTTGCAAGTGATATGTGTATCTACACACACATATATATGTATATACATGAATGTTCACATAAGCACATACATATGCTTATGTATCTTAAGTAATAATGGCAAGAGAGATGGACTACTAGAGTCAGATGGGGAAAGAAAAGAGGGATGGTATGAAGTTTCTTGGGTCACAGTCACAGTGTAAGCAGGGTGGAGTGAATTCTGAATATACTAAACTGTTTTAGAAAAACACCTAATGCAATGTTTACTTGTGCAAAGGAACTGGTTTCTCAGTTAACAACAACAAAAACTTAAACTAAAAATACCCAGACTACGCTACAAGACCAGTAAATACGACGTATTATTCTGAGTGTCATGCTTTGAGGGAAATACATAAACTAGAACTTAAGAAGAAAATGACCAGGACAAGAAAATTCGAAGCCACTCCTTGAGAAAGAGTTGTAGAAACCAGGCATATTTAGACTGGAAGAATATAAAGACAACATGAGAATTATCCTTCTACATTTTGAAAGTTTTCTTAATGGAAAACTGACATAGTCACCCCAAAAGGATCAAGCATACAAGCAAAGGTCGAAAATTTTTTATTGATCCTCAAGCAAAATAAGAGAATTTTTGGGTGATCAGACATGCAATGGGTCGCTTAATAAGAATATAGTGAGTGCTGTCAATAAATAGATGCAGTCATTCGTAAGTTTAAAGGAAATTAAACCATGATCTAAATAAGCATAAAATTAAGCATCATCAGGCATTGGATGTAAAAATCTCTAAACTATTCTCCAACCTTGAACTTCTAAGATTCTAAGGCATAGATTTCTGATATTTCTGCCTTCTGTTAAAAGTTCTCACATGGGACAATCTGCTTCATCTTCCGCTTCACAACCTTAAGTAACTAAACTCTAAAGTAAATTTTTTCAATACGGTTCTTATTCTTAGAATGGCCCTAAAATAAAGTTCCTTCATATCCAGTTGGTACTTCTTTGCTTAGAGACTTTTACCCAGCATTACCTTAGAGAATATCAGTAATCACCTCAATATTAAAGCCATTAAAATCCCAGGATAGCACTACATCTAAATATTCAATTTCTGAGCCAAAAATAAAGCAAACAGCGTAAACAATACTTATATTACAAGATTGAAAATTACATAAGCTTTATAACTGATATTTTTTAAATGTCACAAAAAGTATGTAATGTAGTTTAACTGAACAAATATATTGTCCATTTACTTAAGAATTTCTGGGCCCGGCACAGTGGTTCACGCCTGTAATCCCACCACTATGAGAGGCCGAGGCGGGTGGATCAAGAGGTCAGGAGTTCGAGACCAGCCTGACCAACATGGTGAAACCCCGTCTATACTAAAATACAAAAAACTTAGCATGGCGTGGCAGCGGGTGCCTGTAATTCCAGCTACTGGGGTGGCTGAGGCAGGAGAATCACTCGAACCCAGGAGGCAGAGGTTGCAGTGAGCCGAGACTGTGCCACTGTACTCCAGCCTGAATGACAAGAGTGAGACTCCGTCTCAAAATAAACAAACAAACAAACAAATAAATAAATAATTTCTGGGCCAGGCACGGTGCACTTTGGAAGGCCAAGGCGGGTGGATCACTGGAGGTCAGGAGTTCAAGACCAGCCTGGCCAACATGGTGAAACCCCGTCTACTAAAAATACAAAAATTAGCCAGGCATGGTGGTGGATGCCTGTAATCCCAGCTACTCGAGAGGCCAAGGCAGGAGAATCACTTGAATCCAGGAGGCAGAGGTTGCAGTGAGCCAAGACTGCACCACTGCACTCCAACCTGGGCAACAGAGCAAGACTCTGTCTCAAAGAAATAAATAAATAAAAAGAAAAAGAATTTCTGGCCAGGTGTGGTGCACTTTGGGAGGCTGAGGCAGGGGGATCAATTGAGGTCAGAAGTTTGAGACTAATCTGGCCAACATGGTGAAACCCTATCTCTACTAAATATACAAAAATAAGCCAGGCATGGTGGCAGGCACCTGTAATCCCAGCCACTCAGGAATCTGAGGCAGGAGAATCGCTTGAAACTGGGAGGCAGAGGTTGCAGTGAGCCAAGATTGTACCACTGCACTCGAACCTCGGTGACAGAGGGAGACTCGGTCTCAAAAAAAATAATTTTTTTTTTAGGCTGGCAGGGTGGCTAACACTTGTAATCACAGCACTTGGGAGGCAAAGGCCTGGGTGACAGAGTTAGACCTTATTTAAAAAAAAAAATCTTCTAAACAAAAAGTGACTATTATCTGAACTAAGCCTAGCAACTTGACATTTGACTACTACCAAGTGGCATACTACTGTATCTCAAAAGTTTGACAAAACATCAAACACCCATCAGTTTAGGCCAACAGGACGATTAATCCTATTCTAGAACTCACAGTTAAGAAAGAAGTAAGTACGAAAGAGTAACTCCTGAGAATACAGAAAGAAGGGAAATCAAGGGAAATGCCCACCCACCTAAAAAGTAGGAGCTCCCAAAGGTGGTTATAAAAGCATTCTGAAAAGGTAGGAGGGAGGCTGGGCACGATTATAGGCTCATGCCTATAATCCTACCATTTTGGGAGGCCAAGGCAGGTGGACCAACTGAGGTCAAGAGTTTGAGACCAGCCTGACCAATATGGTGAAACCCTGTCTCTACTAAAAATACAAAAATTAGCCAAGTGTGACAGTGTGGTACTTGGAAGGCTGAGACAGGACAACTGCTTGAACCCAGGAGGCGGAGGTTTCAGTGAGCCAAGGTAGTGCCACTGCACCACAGCCTGGGCGACAGAGCAAGACTTCATCTCCAAAAAAACTTAGCCAGGCATGCTGGTGGGTAGTGGGCGCCTGTAATCCCAGTTACTAGGAAGCTGAGACAGAAGAATCAGTTGAACCCAGGAGGCAGAGGCTGCAGTGAGCTGAGACTGTGCCACTGCACTTCAGCCTTGCTGACAGAGTGAGACTCTATTTTAAAAAATAAAATAAATAAAATAAAATGTAGGGGTCAACCCCAGAGTATGTAGATAATAAAGAACTGACTGTAGGCATTCATAATGAATTAAATGGACAAGTCAGAAACTCTATTCTGCACCTGTCTAGCCTATATAATTCAATTCTTAACACGTAATTCAATTAAAAAAAAAAAATCAGGCCAGGTACAGTGGTTCACACCTATAATCTCAACACTTTGGGAAGTCAAGGCAGCCAAATCACTTGAGGTCAGGAGTTGGAGACCAGCCTGGCCAATATGGTGAAACCCCACCTCTACTAAAAATACAAAAATTAGCCAGGCATGGTGGCACATGCCTGTAATCCCATCTACTTGGGAGGCTGAGACAGGAGAATCGCTTTAATCTGGGAAGCTGAGGTTGCAGTGAGCCAAGATTGCACCACTGCACTCCAGCCTGGGCAACAGAGCAAGACTCTGACTCAAAAAAAAAAAAAAAAAGCCAAGAACAATTCACCCTGATATTACACACCTGAAAAGAGTATACATAAAGGGTTACTGCAATTGGTTAAAAACAGCTTTTAAACCACTGATCTAAGAGCCCACCCCTGATAGATCAAAACTGACCAGATTCTACACAATTAACATTAATAGTTATACTAGTTAAACCAAAACATAAAAACTGAAATATAACTTCCGTGGTTTGCTTCATTTTATTTTTTACATATACCTGGTTTTGAATACTATTTTTCTGGAGATACTGACTCCAAGGATCTGGTATCTGTTCATCTGATGCTCGATTAGATGTTCGAGAATTAATTTTAAGTAAATAGCAACCCTGAGTTCCATATTTCTGTTTCATTTCTTCATAAATTGATTCAGCTCTAAAATAAAAAACAGAAAAAAATATGGAGTAAAAAAGGAGCAGGTTTTAGGCAATAATAGATACTAAAGTAGTACAAAAATAACACTAAAGTAATCCCCAAAAATGGCAGAACAGAAAATTAGGATAGAATAACCTAAAAGTTAATACAAAAATCGTAATCCCAACTGAAATTCAGCTAGCTCAGATACCACCTTAAAGCAGAGATACCAGTGTGTTCCGTGGAATAAAATTCTGCAAGATACTCCTCTGCGTTATTCAGAGAGAGGGCTCTAGTGGTCAGTCTACATTGTGGGGGGACCATAGTAAATAAAACAAGTGTTTTAACCTGGTGTGGTAGCTCACACCTGTAATCCCAGCACTTTGGAAGGCTGAGGTGGGAAGATCTCTTGAAGTCAGGAGTTAGAGACAATCCTAGGCAACACAGGGAAACCCAATCTCTACCAAAAATAAAATTAACCTGGCATGGTGGCACACACCTATGGTCCCAGCTGCCCAGGAGGCTGAGGTGGGAGGACTGCTTGAGTCAAGGAGGTCAAGGCTGCAGTAAGCCATGATTGCACACTGCACTCTAGCCTAGGCAACAGATTGAGACCCCCATCTCAAAAAAAAAAAAGGAGAAAAAAACAAGGAAAAAAAACCCTGGAAAATCTTAAAGCACATTCAAATGCACATGCTAATACTATGTAAGCAACAAGCTTAGCCAAAAACAAAAACATATTATGCATTAAAAAATTATGGCTGGAAAAGTAAAATAGTTACAGAAAATCTGTATGAACACAGATGAAAATACATGGGTAGGTATACACATACTCAAGGATAATAAAGCAAACTCCTGGTCATGTTACTAATGATACTGCTAAACCTAAGAACCACTAATTTAATACTTGAATTAATACCTAAATATCCTAGTTACAACCATTCAATATGGAAGATACACTCCAAATTCAATTGACAGAAACTAATTCTATAGTCATTTCACATTTTTTCTATTAATATGGTACACTTTATCCAATGAACTACAGACATTTCAAAATACCCTAAAGATTAGTAATCTTCAGAGGAATCATTTGCTTCTACAGAAGAAAATTTAATAAAAAGATGGTGGTCCATGCTCAGAACAAGGGCAGGTAATGATTATTAAACTGTATTTCTTCAGTGGCACTGAGGCATCAGAATAGTTTGAGACAAAACATTAATTTGCTCCACACCTTGAACCAAAAGCAAAAATAAGCTCCAAAGCCATACAAGTAAAATTACTGTGTTTATCTTATTTTGCAAGAATTTACTTTATTTTTAAAGACAATCTATTCACATATTCTAAATATAAAAGAACTACTGCAAACAACAAATGATGAATATTAAAGGGAACATAAAAAATTAACCGTTTGAATGTTTTTAAGTCTATGAAAAATATCAAGGCTACAAATATAAAGTAACAAATATTAAGTCACAAGAGAATAGACAGTGAAAAAAAAGTACCTATAAGAAAGACAGGCAGTGAAAACTGAGAGGAAAACTAAGAAGCAGAAAAGAACAGAGAATGAGAAATAATTTTATATAAAACCAGAAATAACAGCTAAGACCAAGTGTTTCTGTGTAGACTATATAATTATACATTAAAAAGAAAGTTTGGGTAAGCATATGAAATCTAACATAATGCCAGGCACAGTGGCTCACACCTGTAATTCTACCACTTTGGGAGGCCAAGGCAGACGGATCACCTGAGGTCAGGAGTTCGAGAGCAGCCTGGCCAACGTGGTGAAATTCCACCTCTACTAAAAATATAAAACTTAGAAAAATTTAAAAAATAATAAAAAAAATTACCCAAGCATGGTGGTGTGTGCATGTAATCCCAGCTATCTGGAAAGCTGAGGCAGGACAATTGCTAGAACTAGGGAGGCAGAGGCTGCAGTGAACTAAGATTGCACCACTGCACTCTAGCCTGGGTGACAGAGCTAAATTTCAGCTAAAAAAAAAAAAAAAAAAAAAGCTGGGTGCAGTAGCTCACCTGTAATCCCAGAACTTTGGAAAGCTGAGGTGGGCGGATCATGTGTGGTCAGGAGATTGAGACCAACCTGGCCAACATGGTGAAACCCATCTCTACTAAAATATAAGAAATTAGCTAGGCATGGTAGTGCACGCCTGTAGTACCAGCTACTGAGGAGGCTGAGGTGGGGAATCGCTTGAACCCAGGAGGTGGAGATTACAGTGAGCCAAGATCATGCCACTGCACTCCGTCTCAAAAGAAAAAAAAAATCTAACATAAAATAACGTGGCTGTTGAAAATAATGCCAGAATAAAACATAAACTGAAATGTTTTATTAATAATAAAGTTCACATTAAACTTTTACATTCTTGTATCAAAAATAAATCCAAAACATACACAAGCTATCTCCAAATTAATGTTAAATCATTTAACCAGGAAAATTTAGAATTAAAAAAAAAAAACTTACCTCTGTTCATCTCCTGAACTTACATCATGTAAAAGTACATAATATTTAAGTGTATTTGGTATAAACCACTTGGGGTAAGAATAATCACTGTTGTGCTGAATTCGATGTTGTTCTTGTGACAACTTTGAAAACTGTTCCACAGGTTCAGCTTCACTAGATGACGCTACCAACATACCTTGCAAACCATATTATTAAGGTAATTATCGCTTATTACTTAATGATAAATATTGTCCTAAGAGATTAACTTTAAAGAGATTAACTTTAGAGAAATACTTTACATATCGTCCTATGAGATTAACTTTAAAGAGATACTTTTTTTTTTTTTTTTTTTTTTTTTTCAGACTAAGTCTCCCTCTGTAGCCTAGGCTGGAATGCAGTGGCGTGATCTCGGCTCACCGCAGCCACCACCTTCCGGGTTCAAGCAATTCTCTTGCCTCAGCCTCCAGAATAGCTGGGATTACAGGTATGCGCCACTGCACCTGGCTAATTTTTTGCATTTTTAGTAGAGACTGGGTTTCACCATGTTGGCCAGGCTGGTATTGAACTCCTGACCTCAGATAATTTGCCCTCCTTGGCCTCCCAAAGTGCTAGGATTACAGGCATGAGCCACCTCACCTGGTGGTATTTTCTCAGCTAAAAAAAAAAAAAACCACAATTTCATAGATTTTCACTGCAAGCACAAAATAATTTCTCCAATACTTCAAATAATTCCACACTCCAGATAATTCTACAGATTTTTTTGTTGACAGTTTTTTAGGCCATTAACATGTAAGAAAACCCATAAAAATAAAAATGGACAACTATACAACTTCAACAGAATGAATTCTGCTGAATCTTGCTCCTGCCCATTCTATCTCACTGCAGTTACAAACTCCATCCTACCTCTTACTTTTGTTGGTAACCTCATTAAAAAAACTAAGGCACAATCATCAAAAAAGAATATCCATTAAAAAATTACTAAAAATACTCAATTTTTCTTTTGAGACGGAGTTTTGCTCTTGTTGCCCAGGCTGAAGTGCAATGGCACGATCTTCACTCACCACAACCTCCGCCTCCTGTTCAAGTGATTCTCCTGCCTCAGCCTCCCGAGTAGCTGGGATTACAGGCGCCTGCCACCACGCCCGGCTAAATTTTTCATATTTTTAGTAGACGCAGGGTTTTACCATGTTGGTCAGGCTGGTCTCGAACTCCTGACCACATGATCCTCCTGCCTCAGCCTCCCAAAGTGCTGGGATTACAGGCGTGAGCCACCACGTCCAGCTTGTAAAATTATTTTTAATGTGTCTTAGGATAAGCAGTCAATTCTGAGGCAATCAACAAAAGCAGTTAACTTTGTTTACATTTTCTTTCTAAAATGACTAAAAAACTTATTAAGCATGAAATAATCAAGCTAGGGGCCAAAGAAAAATAAGTAAGCTCTCTGTAGTCTTATTTTATAACCAAAAACTAAATTGGTTAAAAAACTGTTAAAGCAGTCCTCCAACTAGGAGACCATTTAACAAAATAATAACTAAGACTCCATGCATCATCAATCAGTAAAAAATAATTTCTCTATTCTCCATGCCCTTAACAATTTTGCCTTCATTAACTATTTCTGAGATTAATAATTTCCATAATATTTGATTTTAGGAGAACATAAATGTCAAAGGATACATGCTAAATAGTGGTTCAGAAATTCATGATCCGATGCTGGCATCGACTGAAGAAAGGTTTCTCTATAAGACTCAAACCATGGAGTAGTGGCTAAAATTAACAATATACAAAACAGTTAAAATTCCTCAATAGCATCAGTTTACAACAGACAAAATTTCAAGTCTATACTCCTAAAAGGTATAAAAAATAATTTCTAACAGCAAAGAAGCATTTTTCACCTGGGCTTTCAGATGTACGTGTGCGTATATATAAACTGTGTATAGGGCATGGTATGGTGGCTCACGCCTGTAATCCTAGTACTTTGGAACACAGAGACAGATGGATCACCTGAGGTCAGGAGTTCGAGATCAGCCTGGCCAACATAGCGAAACCCCGTCTCTACTAAACCAAAATTAGCCAGGTGTGGTGGCAGGCGCCTGTAATCCCAGCTACTTGGGAGGCTGAGGCAGCAGAATTGCTTCAACCCAGGAGGTGGAGGTTGCAGTGAGCCAAGATCACACAGCTGCACTCCAGCCTAGGTGACAGAGCGAGACTCCATCTCAAAAATAGTAATAATAAACTATATATGTATGTACACATACCTTTTCAGCCATTCACAAGAATATGTTCACAGAAGAATATATTCCTATATTCCGGGAAGTGTATATATATATTTGCAAAACTAAAACTGAATTATTCCCAAACCTAGCGTTCCCACAACCTACTTACCTATTAATGTTCTAAATATTACGTACATGAGTAAAAAGATTATTTCTTTAGAACTCAAGTTCTGTGACCCTGCCACTAGTTACACTGCCATAAGTAGATCCTTTTCAGAAATAACACTTAGCATAGACGTTCTCAACTCAGCATGATTTTGACCCCTAAGAAACATCTAGCAATGTGTGAAGATATTTTTGGTTATCACTTCTAGGGTAGGTGGGTTATGTTACTGGCATCGAAGAGGTCAGGAATAATGCAAAACATCTCACAATACAAGACAGCCCCCACAATAAAGAATTACCTAGCTCAAAATGTAAATGGTGGTATGGCTGATAAATCTTACTTTGTAATTTGATTACTTGAATGACAATAACAAAGCCTTTTTAAATGAAATTTCAAAGCATACTTACCTAATAATCAAATACAAAGTAGTGTATTTTCATTTTTTCTATAACTGTACATAATGTAATTCTTAAAAAGTCAACTCTTGTTCCATCAACCATTTTGTATCACAACTATTCTTTTTATTTGAACTTATGTAAACTTAGTGGTTTCACTAGGTTTTAAGCAGATTATCACAGCTGTAAATCACAGTTTTACTAAAAGGACTCCATTCCTAGCTATTTATGCTGACTATCAAACCTTATATTCCTTTTGCTTTCATCTTAACCACTGAAAACAGAAAATGTATTCTTTCTGCTTACATTATAATACTATATTAAACAACTGAAAGGGCTGAAGAAAAAGCCATTCATCTTAACCAAATAGCATTCTAACCTGGTGTCAAATACACAAAAATTTAAACTCCAGCAAATGCCTCTTGAGAATGACCCGTATGTTACATATAGTCTGATTGGAGAGCAACTACTATCACAATTTAATGTTCACTGTTACAAAAGAGGAAATAGGCAGGACAGGGTGTCTCATAACTATAAGCCTTACACTTTGGAGGCTGGGTGCGGTGGCTCACACTTGTAATCCCAGCACTTTGGGGAGCCAAGGCAGGCAGATCACTTGAGGTCAGGAGTCGGAGACCAACATGGCCAACACGGTGAAACCCCATTTCTATTAAAAATACAAAAATTAGCCAAGCATGGTGGCACATGTCTGCAATCCCAGGTACTTGGGAGGCGAGGCAGGAAAATCACTTGAACCTGCAAGGTAAAGGTTGCAGTAAGCTAACGCTACGGCACTCCAGCCTGGGTAGTAGAGTGAGACTGTCTCAAAAGAAAAGAAAAGAAAAAAACAATCCTAACACTTTGGGAGGTTGAGGCAAGTGAACGGCGTGAGTCCCAAAGTTTCAGACCAGCCTGGGACACGTGGCGAAACCCCATCTCTACTAAAAAAAAAAAAATACAAAAAATGAGCCAGGTATCATGGTGCATGCCTGTAGTCCCAGCTACTCAAGAGGCTGAGGTGAGCTGATCACCTGAGTCCAGAAATCAAGGCTGCAGTCAGATGAGAATGCACCATTGCACTCTAGCCTGGGCAACAGGAGTAAGACCCTGTCTCAAAAAAATACAAAATAAAAACAAAATAAAAGAGGAAAATCATTCCCAGAAAACATTATGATCTATATAAAAAAATGGCAAAAATTGGAGAATAAATGACACACTAGTATCTGTCTTAACACTAGGAAACCAATCTTGTTGCCCACCAGTAACATATACCCTTCTCCCCAACTCATTCAAAATTAGTCTTTACCTGAAAATTTAATGTATGTTTAGCACCAATGAGAAAACAAGGAATATGTAATGAAAATTTTGGTTAAATAAAAAGGAATTTCCACATATGTAAGAAAATTACTATCTCCACCTTTTAAAATTACTTTTTCTATTTGTTGCTTCAAAGTTTCTTGAATTGAACAAATAACAGATAAATTATAGTCATATGAAACTGGGTTTGTTTCATGGTGAGGGTGGAAAGTTCTGGATAAACAAAGCATATCTCCCAAAATAGCTCTTCTTATCAACACTATCTGTAATGACACTGAAAGACTAGAAAACACCGGGCACAGTGGCTCACGCCTGTAATCCCAGCACTTTGGAAAGCTGAGGCGGGCGGATCACCTGAGGTCAGGAGTTCGAGACCAGCCTGACCAATATGGTGAAACCCCGTCTTAAAAAAAAAAAAAAAAAGACTAGAAAACACACATGCTCATCAGGAGAAAACTGAACAATAGTTTGTGATGAATAACAAATGTCTCATGAGAATGACCCATATATTCTATACAGTCTAATTAGGAGATTTACTACTATAACAATTTAATGTTCATTCTTATAAAAGAGGAACTAGGACTGGGGCAGTGGCTCACGCCTGTAATCCTAGCACTTTGGGAGGCTGAGGTGGGCAGATCGCTTGAGCTCAGGAGTTTGAGACCAGCTAGGCAACATGGTGAAACCCCACCTCTACTAAAAAAAAAATACAAAAAATTAGCAGGGTGCGGTGGTGCACATCTGTAGTCCCAGCATTCTAATGAGGCATAAATAAATTATGACCTATCCATTAAGAAGATAAAATAGCAGCTGTATAAGAAAGGGGAAAATCTCTACATATTACAATGAAGTGCTGTGTCAGTTAGTGAAAAAGGCATTCTGGCTGGGCACAGTGGCTCATGCCTGTAATCCTAGCACTTTTGGAGCCCAAGGCGGGCGGATCACATGGTCAGGAACAGCCTGGCCATCACAAGCTCAAGACCATACTGGCCAAGATGGTGAAACCCCGTCTCTACTAAAAACACAAAAATTAGCAGGGCATGGTGGTGTGCATCTGTAATCCCAGCTACTCAGGAGGCTGAGGCAGCAAAATTGCTTGAACCTGGAAGGCGAGGTTGCAGTGAGCCAAGAAAGAGTGTGCCACTGCACTGAAGCCTGGATGACAGAGTAAGACTCCATCTCAAAAAAAAAAGGAAAAGGTGACAGCAAAAAAGTATGCATTTTTGTGCAAGAAGAAAATATGAAAGCCACGGCTATATTTGCTTATAGTTTCAAAGAGAAGTAATAGAAGAATAAATCTACTAACTAATGTTATAGATTCTCTCTTATCTACAAAAGAGAGAAGAGAAAGAAGAGAGATAAGAAAGGAGAGGGATCTACAAAGTCCTGTGAATAAAGAGATCTTTGAGATTTGACTCTCAGAACCGCCTCTAATCCACATTGTCAGCCTCCGAGTCTTCTGCAACGTATAATGTAGCTTTCTCATCTCACTTTCTGGAAAAGGGAAAGTTATTAAATATTTCATTTATTACTCTTTGGTTTTCTTGTATCTGGTTCTACTTTTAGGATAAAATTATCCAATTACATATATATTTAGAGGAAGAAATGAAGGGGAAATTCCAAATGTTTATGGCACTTTCTTACTGCCTGAAAATTGAATGAAATCAAATTTATCACAGTTGTTACCCCTAATTACTCAAAAGACTTTTTGCAAACTGTATTATATGAGTGCTTCTTCCTCTTTAAGACAAAAGAAGAAATAACCCCAAACTGTCATTTTTTCTTAATGTTCATCATAAAAGTACTAAAAGAGTAACTGTAATTAGACTTTTATTGTGCTTTAAATAAAGTAAGGACTATGTGAGGGGAAAAAAAAAAGAACAGGGGACATGAATAAAGGACAAACCTCTGTATCTTGCTTTATAGTTTTGACTTTGAAATTATATGTTAATGTACACATAACTAAAAATAAATTAAAAAGTAAAAGACATACATATACAAACATACACAGACGCACTCTTAAATTGAAATAACTTTCTAAATACTAGCAGTGACTGGTGGCTTGTGGCTGGGTGCGGTGGCTCGTGGCTGGGTGCGGTGGCTCGTGCCTGTAATCCCTTCACTTTGGGAGGCTGAGGCGGAGGAATCACTTGAGCGCAGAAGTTAGAGAACAGCCTGGGAAACATGGCAAACCCATTCTCTACAAAAAGTACAAAAATTAGTTGGGAGCGGTGATAGGAGCCTGTAGTATTGTCTACTGAGGAGGCTGAGGTGGGAGGATCACTTGAACCCAGGAGGTCAAAGCTGCAGTGAGCCAAGATGGCACCACTGCACTCCAGCCTGGGTGACAGAGTGAGACCCAGTCTCAAAATGAACAAACAAAAAAGAAAAAAACAAATTTTCTTACACTTATCTTGGAATAAAAATCACTATTTTCCTCATACCCCTTTCTATCTCTATATGTTCTTTGTTTGGAAGTGAAATAGCAACTATGTTTTCCTACTAAATTTTTCTGGTCATGTTCAGTGGCTCACGCCTGTAATCCCAGCACTTTGGGAGGCTGAGGCAGGCAGATCACTTGAGCCCAGGAGTTCAAGATCAGCCTGGGCAACATGAGAAAACCCTGTCTCTACAAAAAATGCAAAATTAACCGGGCATGGTGGCCCACATCTGTAGTCCCCGCTACTTGGGAGGCTAAGGTAGGAGGGGTGCTTGAGACCAAGAGGCAGAGGTTACAGTGAGCCAAGATGGAGCCACTGCACTACAGCCTGGGTAACATGAGACCCTGCCTCAAAAAAAAAAAAAGAGTATATTCAGAATGTAGTTTTGGTAAGGGTAATTATGGTCTTTCTTCCTTTTAAATAAGATGCAGCCCAAGGAGGTGCCTTACAGTAGAAGGGAAAGAAGCTAAGAAACACTGTTTTCTTCAGGTGTGTGCTTTATCCTACTTGAACCCAGGAGTTCGAGACCAGCCTGGGCAACATAGTGAGTTTTAAAAATAATAATCACCAGCAGTGGTGGCTCACACCTGTAATCCCAGCACTCTGGGAGGCCGAGGCAGGCAGATCACTTGAGTCCAGGAGTTCAGGACCAGCTTGGCCAACATCATGAAACCCTGTCTCTAATAAAAATACAAATAATAATAGTAACAGCATTTTTTGTGAATCTGCCTGAAGAGTTCAGCTATAGTAAGTAACTGCCTCCACCTGTTTTTAAATGCAAATAGTAATCAATTCTCCCATATGAGGAGAATGCAAGTAATATAATTAGATAAAACAATTTCTTACAACCAAATCATAACTACATTGTTCCTACAAATTATCTGCCAAACCACTTTAATAGAAAAAAAGGCTCATCAGGATACAGAAAGCCAGAGAGCAGATTTGAGAATCCTCCTCTAGATAAACTAATTAGCTCAAAGAGAAAAAACTATACATAATAAAAACTGAGCAACCCTTAAGCCTCTTCATAGCTGTACCAATAAAGTCTACTAATTTATATGCTTTCTTACACTCAGTCGGGATTTTTTTTTTTAAAGACAGGGTTTCACCATGATGGTCAGGCTGGTCTTGAACTCCTGACCTCAGGTGATAGCCTCCCAAAGTGCTGAGATTACAGGCGTGAGCCAACACGCCCAGCCTCAGTCAGGGTTTTAATGCCTCAATTTGAAATAGAAAATAATGCCAGGTCTCACCAAATAATTGAGGTAAGCTGTCCAACATGAAATAAAGATAAAAATAAATAAAAATAATATGAATGAAAAAAAAAAAGGCACAGGATAGAAGAAAACTTAAAAAAAAATCAGCCAACAACAATTTACTACTATCTTCGGAGTTAAGATACTATAACATTAAACAATAGCATGGCACGAAAAAGGAAAATCTAGAGAACAGTAACTTAAAAAACAAACAAAAAAGACAGCAAACATTAAAACTTCAACAGAAGGATAAGAAGATAAAGTCAAAGATATTCATACCCAGAAAGTAAAACAGACAGAGACAGACAATTTTAGAAAAAAAGATAAGAACATTAGAGGATCAACTCAGGAAGTTCTACATCCAACTAATAGTAGTTCCAGAAATAACAAAGAAAACAATGGGGGAGAAATTAACAAAGAAAGAATACAAGAGAGCCTCTCAGGCCTAAAGAGTGAATGACCAGACTGTCAAAAGAAGCTGCTCTGTAAGAATAAGTGAAAAAGGAGTTATAACCCCCAAGATGAAATTTCAAAATAGCAGGGATAAAGACCTTCAAAACTTCTAAAAGTTGGAGGCATGGAGTTAATATGTATAATGGCTTCCAATTTTTTAAAAGCAATGCTTAAAGCTAAAAACAAGTGGATTGATTCTGAAGAAAATGATACCTAACAACGTACACAGTCAAACCATCAATCAAGTATATAAAATAAGAACATTTTCCAACATTTATTCCTCAAAAATTTTATTTTCCATACACCCTTTCTCAGGAAGCTACTAGAGATGTCCTTTATCATATCAAGAAAATACACCCAAAAAAATGTATGAATGAAAAACTACAGAGAAGCAGAGAGAAGAAAATCCTTAGGATGCCAGCTGTGGACTGGGCCTTGGACAGCAACCAGTCCAACATAAGACTGAACTCTATTTTCCAGCTTTTATTCCCTTATATTCTCAGTGTTTTTAGAGTTTTCTTCTAATCAATCCTTTCCCCCAACCAAAGTATTTTTTTTAAATAACACCACAATTGTATGTGTATCTATTTATGCACATTGACCCTTTGGAGAACCACAAACCATTGTAATACCTAAGATTTTTTTTGTCCCTTCAGGACCAATAGGAATATTGGAATATTATCAATAATGAGGAATATTATCAACACATAGGAATATTATCAATAATGAGAATGTATGTAGCAACAAGAGAGATTCCTGGAAGGAGCTCTTGATAAATGGGTTATCTGATACCTTTCAAGCAGAAAATTCTTTCAAAGTTTAAGAGACTTGCAACAGACACAAAGAACTGAACAAAAATTTTTTTTTTTTGAGATGGCATTTCACTCCTGGTGCTCAGGCTAAAGTACAATGGCGAGATCTTGGCTCACTGCAACCTCTGCCTCCTGGGTTCAAGTGATTCTCCTACCTCAGCCTCTCAAGCAGCTGGGATTACAGGTGCATGCCTGGCTAATTTTCTATATTTTTAGTAGAAAAGGGGTTTCACCATGTTAGCCAGGCTGGTCTCAAACTCGTGACCTCAGGTGATCCACCTGCCTCAGCCTCCTAAAATGTTGAGATTACAGGCACAGGCCACCGAGGAGCCCAGCAGCAAGATGTTTTTAAAAAGACAATTACTAACTCCTGAAAACACAAAACACTCTATCAGAAATCCCAATAATTGGCTAAGCAGTGAAGAAGTGAACGACATTTAGTCATATTATAAGCAGTGAATATTAACCAAAAACTATGAGATGGAGGGAAAAGGATGGGGAGTAATTAAGCTAAATCCTTACCAATCATAATGAGAGGTCAATAAATAAAATTTATTTAAATTTAAAACTTATGCCATAGACAGCCATATGAAAATATTACTTAGAAGCACATAATCAATACCCAAGGAGATCACTGTTGTTTTTTTCTTATTAAGTCTTTTTATCATTATGTCTATGTACACATATCACTTTGATAATTTTTTTTTCTTTTGAGGCAGAATCTCACTCTGTCACCCAGGTTGGAGTGCAGTGGCACAATCAACCTTTGTGGCGATCACATGTTTTTTTGTACCCTTGACCTTCCAGACTCAAGTGATCTTCCCACTTCAGATTCCTGAGTAGCTGGGACTACAGGTATACACCACCACACCCGACTATTTTTTTTTGACACAGTCTCACTCTGTGGCCCAGGCTGGAGTGCAGTGGTGTGATCTTGGTTGACTGCAACCTCTGCCTCTAGAGTTCAAGTGATTCTCCTGCCTTAGCCTTCTGAGTAGTTGGGACTACAAGTGCCAGCTGCCAGCTAATTTTCGTATTTTTAGTAGAGACAGGGTTTCACTGTCTTGACCAGGCTGGTCTTCAACTCCTGACCTCAGGGGATCCACCCATCTCAGCCTCCCAAAGTGCTGAGATTATAGGTAAGAGCCATGGTGCCCCGCCACCAACTAGTTTTTTTAAAAAGCTTTTGTTCAGATGAAGTCTCAATATGCTGTCCAGGCTGGACTTTAACTTCTGGCCTCAAGTGATCCTCCCAGCCTAAGCTTCCCAAAGTGCTGGGATTACAGACCTGAGCGACTATGCGTGGCCTTGCTAAATTTTTTTAAAGTAACAAGTATAATATGGCCTTTGGAGGCTAGCAAAATATTTGCAGTATGAAAAACATACTTTTGGTCAGCATTTGAGCTCATTCCTGTCATCTCAGCACCTTGAGAGGTGGGAGGAGTGCTTGAGGCTAGGGGTTTGAGACCAGCCTAGGCAACATAGCAAATGGGTGGACCCAGTCACTCATGACTATAATCCCAGCGCTTTGGGAGGCCAAAGTAGGCAGATCACTTGAGGTCAGGAGTTTGAGACCAGCATGGTCAACCTGGCAAAAACCTCATCTGTACTAAAAATACAAAAATTGGCTGGGCATCGTGGCTAACACCTGTAATCCCAGCACTTTGGGAAGCCAAGGCAGGTGGATCACCTGAGGTCTGGAGTTCGAGACCAGCCTGGCCAACATGGTGAAACTCCATCTCTACTAAAAATACCAAAAATTAGCCTAGCGTGGTGGACTCCTGCAATCCCAGCTACTTCAGGAGGCTGGGGCAGGAGAATCGCTTGAAATCAGAAGGCAGAGGTTGCAGTGAGCCAAAATCATGCCATTGCACTCTAGCCCGGGCAACAAGAGCAAAACTCTCTCAAAATAAATAATTAAATCATGAATAAATAAGAAAAATAAATAAACATAAAAGAAAAAGATACTTTTGTGTTTTTTTTGTTTTTGTTTTTCACTTTTGTTTTTTAAATATGATAGGTAATCCCTCTCTGTGCCCCTTTAGCATTTTTGGCATACCAGACATGCCATAGCTCTATTACAATGTATTGTGATATTAATGTATCATAAATTAGAATACAGAATGATTACATTAACACATTTGTCTCCCTACCAGATTATAAGCTTATTAAAGCATGTTTTGTTCATCTCTGTATCTCAAAACAAAGCATACAGCAGGAAATCAATAAATATTTGTTGCATGGCTAATAAAATTATTAAGATCCTGTAAAGCAGAATCACAGATAAAGGTCTACAAGAGGACTTAAGAAAGAATCCAGCCAGGCTGGGGGTGATGGCTCACGTCTATGATCCCAGCACTTTGGGAGGCCAAGGTGGGCAGATCACTTGAGGTCAGGAGTTGGAAACCAGCCTGGCCAACATGATAAAACCCCATCTCTATTAAAAATACAAAAATCAGCCAGGCCTGGTGGTAAGCACCTGTAATCCCAGCTACTTGGGAGGCAGAGGCAGGAGAATCTCTTGAAACCAAAGGTGGAGGTTTCAGTGAGCTGAGATCATACCACCACATTCCAGCCTAGGCGACAGAGTGAGAATTCATCTAAAAAAAAAAAAAAGAAGAATCCAGCCAAACTCCTGTTTTCAGAGATAGAAACAGAGTCTCAGAAATACTAAGTGACTTGGCTGGGCATGACCTCTTATGCCTGTAATCCCAACACTCAGAAAGGCCAGGGTAAGAGGATCACTTGAACATAGTGAAACTCCGTCTCTACGAAAAAACTTAAAAATTGGCCAAGCATGGCATTGTGCAGCTGTAGTCCTAGTTACTTGAGAAGCGTTGGTGGGAAGATAGCCTAAGTCCAGGAGTTCGGGGCTGCAATGAGCAATGATTACACCACTACACTCCAGTTTGGGTGACAGAGACATTGTCTCTTTTAAAAAAACATATTAGCCTGGCGTGGCTGATAGGCTGAGGTGAGAGGATCACCTGAGCCTAGGGATGTTGAGGTCGCAGTAAACTGTGATAGCACCACTGCACTCCAGCCTGGGCAACAGAGTGAGACCCTGTCCAAAAATACTATAAATAAATATAAAAGGAAACAATACGTGACTTGAATAAGTTATCCAATTAACTACTGACTACAGTAGTATGAAAAGTTAGACACTCTGGCATTTGATACATTGCTTTTCACACTACAATACTGATGAGAGGAAAATAACAGTTCAAATTATACTTCTTTCTTCAAGAAATACCCAAATTTTTGCCTCATGTTGAAAACATATGCTAAGAACAGCCCAACTATGTATTATATACTGAAATTCAAATTATTTTGATTGTTAAAGATAACCATAACATTCTCAACTTAAAATTATCAAGTTGACCCACTTTGCTGGAATTAAAACTAAAAGCAAATAAAGAAAAAAAAGTATAGGACACTTAAAATAATTCTACAAATATTCTTAACTATACGAGTACAAACAACTTAATAATTTCGAATTCTCTGCATATGTTCAGGAAAATCTTTTTCTTTTTGAAGCAGAGTCTTGCTCTGTTGCCCAGGCTGGAGTGCTGTGCCGTGATCTCAGCTCACTGCAATCTCTGCCTTCCAGTTTCAAGCGATTCTCCTGCCTCAGCCTCCCGAGTAGCTGGGATTATAGGCACGTGCCACCATGTCCAGCTAATTTTTGTATTTTTAGTAGAGATAGGGTTTCATTACATTGGCCAGGCTGGTCTCGAACTCCTGACCTCCAGTGATCTGCCTACCCTGGCCTCCCAAAGTGCTAGAATTACAGGCGTGAGCCACCACCCCTGGCTGCTTAAAGTATTAGATTATAAACTATCCTGGCCTAGAAAAATTATTTCATTAGACTGCTGAGGCCAGGAATGGTGGCTCACGCCTGTAATCCCAGCACTTTGGAAGGCTGAGGCGGGCAGATCATGAGGTCAAGAGATTAAGATCATCCTGGCCAACACAGTGAAACCCCGTCTCTACTAAAAATACCAAAAAATTAGCCAGGCACAGTGGCACGTGCCTGTGGTCCCAGCTACTCGGGAGGCTGAGGCGGAAGAATTGCTTGAACCCAGGAGGCAGAGGTTGCAGTGAGCCGAGATGCACCACTGCTCTCCAGCCTGGTGACAGCAAGACTCCATCTAAAGAAAAAAAAAATGGACTGCTGAAATACGCTAAACTGATGTACTTTGAATATTTTCCCTTTAAAATATCTACCTCATGTCTATTAATATTAAAAACGGTTAAACCAAACACTGCTAAGCCACTTTAGATATTAGTATATAATTTCAGGTCAGGAACAGCGGCTCATACCTGTAACCCCAGCACTTTAGGAGGCTAGGCAAAAGGATCACTTGAGGTCAGGAGTTCAACACCAGTCTGGGGAATATAATGAGATCCTCATCTTTATAGAAATTTCATTTAAAAAATAAAATACATGGCCAGGCGTGGTGGCTCACGTCTGTAATCCCAGCACTTTGGAAGGCTGAGGCAGGCAGACCACGAGGTCAGGATATCAAGACCATCCTGGCTAAAATGGTGAAACCCTGTCTCTACTAGAAATACAAAAAATTAGCCAGGTGTTGTGGCATGCACCTGTAGTCCCAGCTACTCAGAGGCTAAGGCAGGACAATCACTTGAACCGAGGTGGCAGTGAGCTGAGATCATGCCACTGCACTTTAGCCTGGGCAACAGAGCAAGATTCTATCTCAAAAAAATTAATAGAACAAAATACATATGTATATATACTATTTTACCTACCAATCTTGTTATGAAAACATTTACCATTCAAGTTAAAGACATACTCACAAAAGACTACATATTTACACATATTTTATAAGCATTTCCTCCACTTAACACCCCAACCAAAATAAAAATACATTAAACTTAGTGCTTGTTTAATTACCACTTATGTCACAAAAGAATTTTTTAAAATTTACTGTTAGTTCTTTCATTCAACAAATATTTATTATGCATATGTTCTAGATACTTTAGGTCCTGTAATAAAATAAATAGGCAACGTTCCTAGGACTGTTTTCAACATTGTATTCTCAGGCTCTAGCACTTAGTAAGCTCTTAAATACATGTTCAATAATCTCCCAAGTCAGAGAATTGCTTTTCCTAACAAAACGAAATTTCACTCAAATAATAATAAACCTTGTTACATACCACTGATGTTAAGGTCATAATCTCCTGCTGTAATCACATTAGCTACTAATCCTTCTGCAGGCTGACTGCCAGAAACAACATCATTCAAAAGCTTCCGGATGGCTCCAGGCTGAGGTGGCTGGGTGACAATGTTGCTTACTGCTATCTTCAAATTTTTAATTACATGAAGTTGATTATTAGGATCTCTCATATGAACTTTAAAGAAAAAAAAGAAAAAACTTGAAATTAATTCTACACAATGTATAATCACCCAAAACTGGGCTAA
This sequence comes from Callithrix jacchus, assembly GCF_049354715.1. Taxonomy (NCBI): domain Eukaryota; kingdom Metazoa; phylum Chordata; class Mammalia; order Primates; family Cebidae; genus Callithrix; species Callithrix jacchus. Next base: position 75,034,489 of record NC_133514.1, read on the forward strand.
TGCTTTACAAACAAAAGGATGCTCAAATCAGAAGCCAGCAATTCCAAGTGGAACATTCTTCCACAAATATAAATGGTTGAAATATTCCCTCATATACCAAAAGGGCTAGCTAGACAGTTTATTAACCGCAGGATTCCTTCCTCTCTCACTACTGCTCAGCTTTCCTACTGTAGGTTCTTTCTTTCCTATGTTTGCAGTTGTCAGAAACCAATCACCATCCAGACCACTTCTCTAATTCTCACCTCACACTAAAGCTGGTCCAAGGCAACATAAGGTCTGTGGTATTAACAATAAAAACAGTAAAGGGAAAAAGAAAGGGAAATTAAATGTTGCACTTGGGCTTCCTTCTGCTTTCACTAGTCAGGCCTACATTCTTAGCCTCTTTTTTGCTCTCATAAAACTCAATGCCACTCCAGTGCACGATGCTGTGGTGGAGGCTGTGGATGTGCAGGGGCAACAGGTATGGAGAAACTCTGTACTTTCTGTTCAAATTTGTCATTCATCTAAAACAGGTCTAAAAATTAGAACCTACTTAAAAAAAAAAACAAAAAACTGGCCGGGCACACTGCCTCACACCTGTAATCCCAGCACTTTGGGAGGCTGAGGCAGGCGGATCACGAGGTCAAGAGATCAAGACCATCCTGGACAACATGACAAAACCCCGTCTCTACTAAAAATACAAAAAAATTAGCTGGGTGTGGTAGGGGGTGCCTATAATCCCAGCTACTAGGGAGACTGAGGCAGGAGAATCACTTGAACCCGGAAGGTGGAGGCTGCAGTGAACTGAGATTGTACCACTGCACTCTAGCCTGGTGACAAAGTGAGACTCAGTCTCAAAAAAACAAATGTCCACATTCCTTCTCCCATCCCAGTACTTCCTGCCACCACAGTGCTATAGCCCTTGCTTCAGCCTATACAATTTATAATCAGTAAGTAGTTTAGAGCTTCAGGACCGGGAATAGGTTCTGAGGCAATTACAGCAAGAGACAGTGCCCACAGTCCACAGAACAAAATGTGAGCATTATTTCACATAATCAGACAAAATGTTCCACAGTAGCATTAAAAGCAGTCCATATAATGATTAAGGACTCAGGTGTTTGAGTTGGACTTTAATTTAATTCTCAACTCATTACTTATCAGTTGGGTTACCCTGAACAACTTTTATGTGCTTCAAATTCCTCATGTGTAAGGTGATTACTATCTACTTCACAGGATCATTTCAAGGATTTAGGTGAGCTATTGTTAGATAGTAAAGTGTGAAGAACTGAGCACGCTCAATAAGTAATGGAGGCAGTACAGCAGCAGCAGCAGCACCAGCAGATACATCATCATCTACTTCAACTGCATCATGGGTCATCATCTAAAATAAGAGGCAACTTTGGGTAAATGGTCTGGATACTTACAAAGAATGACACTTTATTCTCAATGGAAAATGCCTTATACCAAAATCCAGGCCTGCCTCTCCCTCTACCTCTCCTTACATACATACATACATATATTTATTTTGTTTGTTTTTGAGATGGAGTCTTGCACTGTCACCCAGGCTGGAGTGCTAAGGCAGGATCTCAGCTCACTGCAACTTCTGCCTCCCAGGTTCACGTGATTCTCCTGCCTCATCCTCCTGAATAGCTGGAATTACAGGCACACACCACCACAAACAGCTAAATTTTTGTATTTTTAGTAGGGACAGAGTTTCACTGTGTTGGCCAGACTGTTCTCCAATTCCTGACCTCATGATCCACCCGCGTTGGCCTCCCAAAGTGCTGGGATTACAGGTGTGAGCCACAGCGCCTGGCCCCAGGCCTGCCTATATTTTAAATAAAGTTATTTATTTAAAATATAGACTTTTCTAAATTTTCTATGTGTTCTATTGACTTCTGATATTTATTAAAAAATAAGACTCTACCAAAGGCCCTACCTCCAAAAAGATAAGTTTATAAATGATAGTAAAAATTAAATTAAAAAAAGACTCAAAAACGTTTTTAAAATTATGTGGTACAAATGTATATTTATATTGTAAATGTATATATACAAAAAGTATACATGCAGCCAGGCACGGTGGCTCACACTTGTAATCCCAGTATTTTGGGAGGCCGAGGTAGGTGGATCACTTCGGGTCAGGAGTTTGAGAACAGCCTGGACAACATGGTGAAACCCCATGTCTACTAAAATACAAAAATTAGCCAGGCATGGTGGCAAGCACCTATAATCCCAGCTACTAGGAAGGCTGAGGCAGAAGAATTGCTTGAATCCGGGAGGCAGAGGGTGCAGTGAGCCAAGATCATGCCACTGCACTCTAGCCTGGACAACAGAGGGAGACTCCCTCTCAAAAAAAAAAAAAAAGTATACATGCAAATTCTATCATAGTGATTGATTGCCTATAAAAGGAAGGAAAGAAAAGGGACTAAGAAAAAAAGGTAGAAAGAGAACTTCAACCAGGAAAGTTTGTCCTATAACTTTTTATTTATTTTTAAAAAAAGATAAAAAGCAAATATGATGGAGGGTTAAAATGTGTTAGTTCTGGGTAATGGGGAGGTGGATGTTTCTTGCATTCTCTTATAATTGTTATGTTTTCTAACTTAAATAAACATATCAGCCTCTCTCCCTAAACTTCCCAGTCAGTCAAATTATGCAGTAGAGAAACCAAAAAAAACACTATGCTGCATTTCTGATATCCTTAGGAACATACTGTACAAGTATTTTCCTTAAAGTTGCTTCATAGTGGCTCACACCTGTAATCCCAGCACTTTGAAAGGCCAATGCGGCGGATCACCTGAGGTCAGGAGTTGGGGACCAGCCTGGCCAACATGGGGAAATCCCATCTCTACTAAAAATACAAAATTAGCCAGGAGTGGTGGTGTGCGCCTGTAATCCCAGCCACTCGGAAGGCTGAGGCAGGAGAATCACTTGAAACCAGGAGGCAAAAGTTGCAATGAGCCAACACCGCACCCCTGCAATCCATCCGGGGCAAAAAGAGAGAAACTCTACCTCAAAAAATAATAATAAAAAAATAAAGTTGCTTCATGATTCTCAAATAACATAAGTAGCCATGTGCGTATTTAAACTTCCCTTTAACTACCTTTTGACATTCATAAGTGTTAACACAGGAAAAAAAATTTTTTTAATTAGAAAAAAAGTGTTAACACAAAAAGACATTCTAGTTTTGCCTCATATTCAAGGTGGGTTTGTCAATTACTAGGTAATTCTGTGTGAACAACAGAACACAGCAAAAGCAATGGTATTTCAGTTCTAAGTTTAGTTTAGTTTTGTTTTGTTATGTTTGAGACAGGGTCTGCAGGGTCTGGCTCTGTTGCCTAGGCTGGAGTGTAGTGGTACAATTTCAACTCACTGCAACCTCCGTCTCCTGGGTCCAAGTCATTCTCATGCCTCAACCTCCTGAGTAGCTGGTATTACAGGTACCTGCCATGACACCCGGCTACTTTTTGTATTTTCAGTAGAGACAATGTTTCACCGTGTGGGTCAGGTTGGTCTTGAACGCGTGATCCAGCCACCTCAGCCTCCCAAAGTGCTGGGATTACAGGCGTGAGCCACCACACCCAGACTTCTGAGATAAATTTTAAAAGTCTATGCCTTCCATCTTGGGTTCTAATTATTTGTTTTGGGAGAAGCTAACTGCTAGGCTATGGGGACACTCAGGGAGCTTATAATTGAGTGAGAGAACTGAGATTTCAGGCTAATAAAAAGTGAGAAACTGAGGCTCGCCAACAACCATACAAGTGAGCTTGGAAAAAGAACCTCCAGCCTCAGATGACTGTAGCCCCTGCTGACAGCTCTACTGCAGCCTCATGAGAGACCCTGAACTAGAGCTATCCAGCAAAGCCACTCCCACATTCCAGAGGAAGTGAGAAATAATAAATGCTTTTGTTTTAAGATACAGTTTTAGAGTAACTTGTTACACAATAGGTAAATTACACTGGGGTATCACAAAACCAACCTAATAAAGAAACCAAGAGTGAAGAATGATTTAAGAGAAATGTGAAATGCTCTTAAATTAGACAAATTCAAAAGCCTCAGATAAATATATTAAGGCTTCACTGAATTTATTTAATATATAACATCTCAATTTCAAAAACAAATTAAGCTCTACTGTTACCTTACTTTTCTAAGTTCTTGAATACTGTATTTTGAAGTTACATTTCCTAGAATTTTCCATGGAATACTGGTTCCTCAAGAAAATTAAAGAATGTTTCTGAAAAATGACACTTTGTTCAAATAAATTTGGAAAATACTAAGTTTTAAAGGTATCCTTATAGGTCTTTCCAGTATCCAACTGTGGAAAGTTTCCAAACTTTCCATAGTTTGCTATATCAAACTGTAATCCTCCCAAACACATGCTACCTTAAGCAAACTTATTTCACCACAACGATCTTTTTCAAGGCCAGGCACAGTGGCTGACACCTGTAATCCCAGCACTTTGGGAGGCCAAGGTCAGGAGTTTGAGACCAGCCTGACCAACATGGAGAAACTCCGTCTCTACTAAAAATACAAAATTACCCAGGTATGGTGGTGAATGCCTGTAATCCCAGCTACCAGGAAGGCTGAGGCAGGAGAATCACTTGAACCCAAAAGGCAGAGGTTGAGGTGAGCTGAGATTGCACCACTGCACTCCAGCCTGGGTGACAAGAGCAAAACTCATCTCAAAAGACAAAAACAAAAATCCTTAAAACAAAACCACAACTCATATAAAGAAAAACAACATCTGGTGTTCGAGAAATGTATTGGAAGGCCACGCATGGTGGTTGAAAACTCATGCCTATAATCCTAACACTTCGGGATGCTGGGGCAGGAGATCATTTGAGCCCTGGAATTAAAGACCAGCAAGGACAAGAGGGTGAGGGGGAGGAGGAGGGGGAGGGCAGGGGAGAGGGAGTGAGAGAGTGAGAGAGAGAGAGAGTGTGTGTGAGAGAGAGCACACAAGTGCAAGCCAAGTGTGGTGGCTCACGCCTGTAATTCCAACAGTTTGAGAGGCTGAGGCAGGTGGATCACCTGAGGTCTGGAGTTTGAGAGCAGCCTGACCAACATGGAGAAACCCTGTCTCTACTAAACATACAAAATTAACTGGCATGGTGGCGCATACCTGTAATCCCAACTACCTGGCAGGCTGAGGCAGGAGAATCGCTTGAACTTGGGAGGCAGAGGTTGCAGTGAGCCAGATAGTGGAACTACATGACCCAGCCTGGGCAACAAGAGCAAAATTCCGTCTCAAGAAAATTAAAAAAAAAGAAAACAGGCTTTATAAACACGGATGCAGTGGCACAAGCCTATAATCTCAGCACTTTAGGAGGCTAAAGCAAGAGGATTACTTGCACCCAAAAGTTCAAGATCAGCCTGGACAACAGGGTGAGAAACTCCCCATCTCTATAAAAATTTTTTGAAGATTAGCTGGGTGTGGTGGCACACACCTGTGTGCTACTCAGGAGGCTAAGGTAGGAGGATCTTGTATACTTTATACCTATAAAACTTTAACTATATTTTAAAAACCTCTGACTGAGTGTAGTAGCTCAAGCCTATAATCTCAGAACTTTGGGAGGCTGAGGCGGGCAGATCATTTGAATCCAGGAGTTCAAGAACAGCCCGAGCAACATGGCAAAACCCCATCCCTACAAAAAAAGAATTTTTTTTTAGTTAGCCAGGTGTGGGGGTGCTAGCCTGTAGTCCCAGCTACCCAGGAGGCCAGTGTGGAATAATCACTTGAGCTCAGGAGGTCAAGGCTGCAGTGAGCCATGATCATGCTTCCTGCACTCTAGCCTAGGTGACAAAGAGAGACCATGTATTGAAAAATTAATAAATAAAACAAAATAAAAACAAATTTTAAAAAACTGACTTGAATTTTATTCAAAGTTTGGTATTTCCACACCTTGGGCATTAATTACTTTGTAATATCAACATGGTAGTTAAGACTGATGAAATATTTCCAACTAAAAGAAATCTAAGGGGCCAAACGAAATGGCTCATGCCTGTAATCCAGCACTTTGGGACGCCGAAGGCGGGTGAATCACTTGAGATCAGGAGATCCAGACCAGCCTGGCCAACATGGCGAAACCCTGTCTCTACTAAAAACACAAAAATTAGCTGGGTGTGGTGGTAGGTGCCTATAATCCCAGTTACTTGGGAGGCTGAGGCAAGAGAATTACTTGAACTTGGGAGGCAGACACTGCAGTGAGCCAAGACTGTGCATGGCACTCCAGCCTGGGTGACAGAGCTAGACTCCATCTAAAAAAAAAGAAAAGAAATTTAAGGCCGGTCGCAGTAGCTCATGCCTGTAATCACAGCACTTTGGGAGGCCAGAGTGGGCAAATTGCTTGAGTCCAGGAGTTTGAGGCCAGCTGAGCAACATGATAAAATCCCATCTCTGCAAAAAATACAAAAATTAGCCAGATGTGGTGGTACACACGTGTAATCCCAGCTACTGGGGAGACTGACATGGGAGGATTTTTTGAGCCCAGAAGTGACACTACACTATAGTGAGCTGAGATCATGCAACTGCACTCCAGCCTGGGTGACAAGGTAATACCTTGTCTCAAAATTTAAAAAAAAGTGCTCACTTCAGCAGCACATATACTAAAATTAGAATGATACAAAGAAGATTAGCATGGCTCTTGCACAAAGATAACACAATGCTTTTCAAGAATTTAAAAGAAAAGAGAAAAAAATATTAAGAAAACTGGAGACATCAAATAGCCTTCAAAAGTAACATCCTAGTCTACTTTTTTTTTTGTTGTATTTTTGAGACAAGAGTCTCGCTCTGTCGCCCAGGCTAGAGGGCAGGCAATGACAAAATCTTGGCTCACTGCAACCTTCACCTCTCGGATTCAAGTGATTCTCCTGCTCAGTCTCCCGAGTAGCTAGGACTACAGGCACCCACCACGCAAGGCTAATTTTTGTATTTTCAGTAGAGAAGTGGCTTCGCCATGTTGGCCACGCTGGTCTCAAACTCCTGACCTGAGGTGACTGTCTGCCTTGGCCTCCAAAGGGCTCAGATTACAGGCCTAAGACACTATGCCTAGCCTACTTTTTAATCCCTTTAATAACCTTAATTTGAAAATAAAATAATGTACAAGCCACATACTTCCAAGTTAGTACTTGAGTGAAATTTTCTTGAAACATCTAAATGATATACTGCAACACTATTTAGAACTATCAAAGAACTATCACTAAGCAAAAATAAGGCTAATTTTAATTTTTTGTTTTGTGCTTGATTAATTAAAATTAATACCACAACTCTTTGAAACATGGCCAGTGGAAATTCTTCAAGTATTAGGAAATTAAAAATTGTGTCAAACAATGACTGTGTTAAGTCTCAAATATATATCAAGCACAGCAATCAGAGTAAATACATACAATAAATCTAATTATATATTTTTTGGCCAGGTGCAGTGGCTCACTCCTGCAATCCCAGCACTTTGGGAGACCAAGGCGGATGGATTACGAGGTGAGGAGATTGAGACCATCCTGGCCAACATGCTGAAACCTCGCCTCTAGTAAAAATACAAAAATTGGCTGGGTGTGGTGGTACATGCCTGTAAGCCCATCTACTCAGGAGGCAGAGGCAGGAGAATCACTTGAACCCGGGAGGCAGAGGTTGCAGTGAGCCTAGATTGCGCCACTGCACTCCAGCCTTGCAACAGAGCAAGACTCTATCTCAAAAAATAAAATAAACAAATTTAATTATATATTTTTAATATAATTTAATACTCTTGAGGTTTTAAAATGTCTCTAAGGAGGCCAGGTGCTGTGGCTCACACCTGTATTCCTAGCACTTTGCCAGGCGGAGGTGGGCAGATGACCTGAGGTCAGGAGTTCGAGACCAGCCCGACCAACATGGAGAAATCTAGTCTCTACTAAAAATACAAAATTAAGCAGGCGTAGTGGTGGGCACCTGTAATCCCAGCTACTTGGGAGGCTGAGGCAAGAGAATCGCTTGAACTCATGCAGCGGAGGTTGCAGTGAGCCGAGAGCCAAGATCACACCACTGCACTCCAGCAACAAGAATGAAATTCCATCTCAAAAAAAAAAGAAAAGAAAATGGAAAAAAAATGTCTCTAAAGAACCTAAAATGGCTCTCTGTTGTCTAATACATCAGAAATCTAACCTGTACTTTAAAAGTCCTACACATAAATAGTACTCAAATCTTGTCTATCAACCCTCTCAAATCTCTTCTATCAACCCTCTCTTCAGTGTAGCTTTAAACCTTGTTTTCTACCAAACTCTAAAAATAAATCTCCTGACAATACTTGGCACTGTACCTGACACTACTTGATATTTCAGCTTTCAAGGCAAAGTTTTACCCTAAATAACAGCATTTGAGACCTACAGGTCAGAAATTGAGTCATTTTTTTTTTAAGATTCTTTTCTCCCTCTAAGGAAATGCTAACTTGTTTTAGTTAATTGTATTTTTAAATTACGTTGCCTGAAGTGATACTGTCATGCCTCACTTCCTAAAGAAAATCTGTCTTTGAAAAATCCCCACACTTGAGACAAAAAGCAGCCTGTTCTAGATGGTAAATATATACCATCTAAAATATATTTACCAGCAAAAAAAAAACTAAACCAAGAAAAAAATTAAGTCCTTTTTGCCAAATTTCTAATGTTATCACCATAGTCTGTGTCCTAATCATCTTGAAATTTAAAACTTGTATCTCATGATCAACTCACAAATCTCCAAAACTTTCAACTCATTAATTTCTAAGAATTTCACACCCTCAAGAATCTACTGACTGCTTCATATTTACCATTAGATATAAAATCTAAAATCCCCTTCCTAGAATTCAAGGTCCACCCTTTAAGCAATCCTCTCTTACTACTCTGTACTCCTGTAAGGAAAGTTTCAGTCATAATTTAGGCCTTTTGCCCGTACCATTCTGACCTCATCCCACTCCTTCATAGTGAATGACTGCCCTCTTTCCTGCTTTCTACCAACTGTAGTGGTGGGCACTACCTATCCACTAACGTCCAACTCATCATTATACCCCTTCTCTAGCCCAGGCCCAGTGGTTTGAGAAGAGCCTGTGCAACAAAGAGAAACCCAGTCTTTACAAAAAAAAATAAAAATTAGCCAGGCATGCTGGCATGTGCCTGTAGTCCCAGCTACTTGGGAGACTGAAGCAGGAGGATGGCTGGAACCTGGGAGGTTGTGCAGTGAGTGAGCGAGCTATGATGGTACAACTGCACTCCACCATTCCCAGCCTAGGTGACAGAATAAGATCTTGTCTCAAAAAAAAAACCACCACCACCACCAAGACAGGACACAGTGGCTCACACCTGTAATCCCAACACTTTGGGAGGCCAAGGCAGGCAGATCACCGTAGGTCGGGAGTTCAAGACCAGCCTGATGAACGTGGAGAAACCCCATCTCTATTAAAAATACAAAATTAGCTGGGCGTAGTAGCTCATGCCTGTGATCCCAACTACTCAGGAGGTTGAGGCAGGAGAACCGCATGAACCCAGGAGGCAGAGGTTGCAGTGAGCTGAGATTGTGCCACTGTACTCTAGCCCAGGCAACAGAGTGAGACTCCGCCTCAAAAAACAACAAAATAAAAACCTAATTTCACTTGTTTCATTTTTTTAAGGTGGCTACTAAAATTTCTAAATTATAACTGTGACTCACATTATATTTTAATTAGACAGCACTGCTTTATGGTGCAAGTAAGTAATTCTAAATATTGTCAGGAGATAAGATGATTAAGAACACAATGTCTTGAGTCACACTGCCTGTTTTAAATCTTTCCCAGATGCAAGACTGTGGACAAGTTAACACTTCTATGCTTCAATGTCCTCAAATTTAAAACTGCAATAACAGGCCGGCTGCGGTGGCTCAAGCCTGTAATCCCAGCACTGTGGGAGGCCGAGGCGGGTGGATCACGAGCTCAAGAGATCAAGACCATCCTGGTCAACATGGTGAAACCCCGTCTCTACTAATAATACAAAAAATTAGGTGGGCATGGTGGCGAGTGCCTGTAATCCCAGCTACTCAGGAGGCTGAGGCAGGAGAATTGCCTGAACCCAGGAGGTGGAGGTTGCGGTGAGCTGAGATCACACCATTGCACTCCAGCCTGGGTAACAAGGGTGAAACTCCGTCTCAAAAAAAAAAAAAAAAAAAAAATTGCAATAACATAGGATTCAGTGAGGACTAAAAGAAGAAAGTTACACATATCGAATATCAGGTATTAGCATTACTATTACATATTAACAAAGTAGGTTTGAACCAAATTCCTTCTCATAGGAAAAAAAAAAACAAAGTAGGAAAGAGTACACACATAAAAGTCAAACTGGCTCAAGTGTTTGTTTTTTTGAGAAGTCAAAAATGTAGGGCATTTTGTTGTTCCTGTTAAGTCCAACATTGAAGGAAGTGAGACTGATAGCTAAGATACAGGCCAAAGAAAATCCAAAAGTTCCACAACTGTTTTTTTGGACAGCTCCCTTTCTCCCCTAAAAAGGCTAATTTGTAATGAAGCTATTCTCCCAAAGAACACACTAGCACGAAAATACATCAATGTATGGTACAGCACTGATTTTTTTATTTTGGGGTTAAGTCATATTAAGCTAATGAACATCACAGTCTTTGCTCGACATAGGCTTAGTATAAAACCCTTCAGTTCTTATTGACCTTAACAAAAAAATCTTTATTTGTACTTACCTATTTGGAAGATATTGGCTAAAACATACTTGAAGCTTTACTAAATTATTTTCCCCTAATAAAAAAATCCAAAGCTGGAGAAAACGGGTACCTCCTTAATAAGAGAAGACATTTCTCTTAGTAAACTTACATCTGAAAAACCAAATTTTAGGACTTTTCCATCCCTATAAGTATAGATAACTCCAAACATCTACGTTGAATTAACCATAAGTTGGGCTTGCTGCTTCCTCCTTCGGGCAAAAAGCTGTTTCAAGTTTTAGTCTTCATATAATACTTTTAATTTTCTTGAGGAGTTAAGCAAAATACTGTTTATCTAAGAATACCTTAGTAAAATAGCGAAACAGTAGTTCAGACACAGATGATCCTCAACGCTACAAGAATGTAAGAATATCCAGAACTACTCTCAAAGTCCAGTTAACACCCAAGTGAGGATGACAGGTCTTCCTTACTGTCGGTTTAAGAGGCAGCATTTTCCTAGCTTAGCTGCTTTGCAAGTTACTAATTCCTTCGCTGCGGCCGTGGAGAACAGTCTCAACGCCCTTCTCAAAGACTCGTGTTTACCTTTTCACCAACTACTTAACGAAATAGCTTATCCGAGAAGAAAGTGCCCAGAGAAACTGGAGTTTAGGACTGCGCTGTCTTGACAACCTCATGGTCCCTCCTCCAGCCGCCCCGGAGTACCTCGGGGCTGTAGCCCCAGACGCCACTGTACCTGCTCCAGGACATAAACACCGCCCTTCTCTCCCCAGCCCGCCCGCAACTTCCTTCTCCCAGCCACGGCTTTGCGGGAGCCCATTGGAAAAGGAAGGATACCACATACCCTCGGAAGTGAGGCGGGAGAAGGGCTTAAGCAGCTCTGCGAAGCTAAGGTGATTGAGACGAGTGAGCCGCTCGGCTTCGTCGCTGCACAGCGCGGCGACACAGGGGACGAAGGAGTCCGGGATTAGCTCCTGCACTGATTGTACACACTGGGCCATCGCCGCGGCAGAGGCAGCGGCGGCGCCCGCCCTCCGGCCCACCCTAAGAGGTGATCCTGCCGCTGCAGCAGCTACCGCCGCCGCCCGCCGGCCTAGCCCGGCCGGGCGGGGCCCCGAACGCCCTGGAGCCTAGAGACAAGTAGAAGGAACAGACGCCGCCGCTTCGGTTTCTGGGACACACACCAATGACCCCCACTTCCCGTCACCGCCGCTCCTCAGCGCTCGTCCCCCAGTGCTCGCATTCCACCCTGATAGGTGGAGACGCCGACAGTCACCACTTAGTCCTTCGGACGGCAAAACCTTGGTCACTGCCCGACCGGAACCGCCATGTTGAGGCCGAACCCAGACCAACCGGCAGTACTACTCCCGGCAGCCCCTGCGCGCCACCCTCACGTGACGGGGTTAAAGGAGATGGTAGGGGCGAGGGAAGAGAGCTAGGCGAGGGAAGGGGAGAGCGACGGAGGCCGGTTGGGAGGCTGAAGCCGGAAGTGCTGTGACGCAGGCTCCCTACCCACTGGGCGGGGCGGGGCCACAAGCGCGGTGGGCGGAGCCGGGGATGGGGGGAGGCGCGCAACTCTAGACGGGGATCTCAGGCTCCCACTTGACAGAGCAAAGCTAAGAGCGACTCGCAAGCGGCTAGCGGGACCTCGCGACGGGTGCTGTCACAGAGATGGAGGCGCACACTCACTTTCCACGCAGGCCCGGCCTATTTCACGTCCCTAAGGCTCTCATCCTGGCTGCTATGGGCAACTGAAGCTGTTTGTCGCGTGGGTTCCTACGCTTGCCGGCGGAGCAGCGGGTTTTGCACCTGCTCCGGGTAGAGGGTGTGGATCTCTTGGAAGTGCTTGGGGTTTCTCTGAAGCGGACTTGAACAGACTATGTATCCTTTAAATACACCCATGCTTTTAGAAGCGGACTTTCACTTTATATGGACTCATCCATTGAACAGAATGTGTGCGTTGTGAGTGCTGCAGTTCACTGGAGTGTAATTGCGCTGCTGCATTTTTGTCGGTCGCAGGGAAAAGGTGTGCCTGCAAATGTCCGCGTTGTTCGTCCACGGCCTCTTCCTTTTTACACTCTGCTAGGATGTTTACTTCCTAGTGGTGGAGGTAGGGTAAGCCAGTATTTATGAACTATGTATAACCAGCTTTCATTCCTAACTTTTCAAATATAGTTTAAGAGGGGAGGGGTCGGTCAGTGGTTTGTGCCTTTTAAGTAGAAGTGAATGAAAAGAATTTTACTAATTTGTCACTCACTTGTTTGAGTTTCTTCTGTATTGCATGCCAAAAATATAAGGCAAGGAAAAATGAATCATTCTATGGTGATTTTATGGTGCTTTAATTAAAGGAGTCTTCTCCAACTTCAGCGTCTCAAATTTTTCCACTTTTTGACACCCTCAAGTTTTTACTATGGTAATAATTTATGACAAGTAAGATGTATGTCTCTCACGTAAGTTGATAAATGGGAGGTAGGAAAGCACAATAGGACATATTAATGACATACCTTGGCTACAAATTAACTTACAAGAGTGTCCATCCATCTTTAGGAGATGTATTTGCCAAAGTTAAGGACGAGCCGGGGAAACAGGTCTATGCCTTTCGAAAATGATTTTGAGGGTTCCAGATTTAAAGAAGATATTGAGAAGCACACAGTTTTCATCTAAGAGGGGCGATAGGGGAAAATAGTCATTTGTGCCTTTGGCTCAGTGAATCTGCATTTTTTAAATAAGATGACATAAAAGGGGCAAAGGAAAAATGTGGGGAATCTGCATTTTACCTAAGATAACAGAGACAAAATGCGGTAGAGGAACAATCAGATATGCATTTGTTTCTGGTGAGCTGGGGTGACCACCTCTAAAGATAAGCTATGAATTTGCATTGCTTGGTGAAGTTTTAGCAGCATGCTAGGAATTTTCTTGTCTGTAAAATATGGGGGAGACATGTAGGTTTTCATCTGGTAGCCATCTTATTTAGGAACCAAAAGGGGGAGGCAGATTTGGTGACCCAGTTCCCAACTTGACTTTCCCCTTTGGCTAAATCAGTTTGGGTTTCCAAAATTTAATTTCTTTTTGCAAGCGATAACATATGCAAGGTAGGGATCTGGAAATTTATTTCCTTAAAACTATATACATCTGGAAGTTATTATCATATCCCTACAGGTACACATAATCCCTTTTCATTGCTTCTGATTCACTTCCTTACGTTTATGTGAGTATCTCATATAATTGAATGTGACTCAAGTTATGAGACACATTTTTTGTAACAGGACTCAACATACTATTTAGTACTCAACTAAAAAGTTTCAAAGGCCATTGATTTTTTATGCTGAAAGTAAAAACAGTGGCTGGGCAAGGTGGCTCACACCTGTAATCCCAGCACTTTGGGAGGCAGATCATGAGGTCAAGAAATTGAGACCATCCTGGCCAACATGGTGAAACCCTGTCTCTATTAAAAAAAAAAAAAGAAAGAAAGAAAGTAAAAACAGCTTTATTAGACTTTTTGAAAAGGACTTTCAAGGGTAATTTAGCCAAAATGAATTTTTCTGAGATATAATTCACAAGCCATAAAATTTATCCTTGCAAATAAGTATACAATTCAGTGGTTTTCCATATATTTTGAAAGTTGTATAACCATTACTTCTATCTAATTCCAGAACATTTTCATCCCAAAAAGAAGCCTGATACAGGCTTTTATCATTCTTCACCCTGTCACAACCTCCAATCCCTGGCAATCACTAATCTACTTTTTGCCTGTGTAGATTTATCTATTCTGGACATTTCATATAAGTGAAGTTATACAATGTGTGTCCTTCATCCACCTATTACTTGGCAATATGTTTTCAAGGTTTATCCATGTCTAACATGAATCAGTACTTCATTCCTTTTTATAGCTGAGCCTAAATGGGTTTTTGTCTTATGCATTGACTTTGCAATTTTTTTTTAAACGTGTAAAGATGAGGGCTCACTATATTGCCCAGGCTGGCCTCAAACTTCTGGGCTCTAGTGATCCTTCTGCCTCAGCCTCCCAAAATACTAGGATTGCAGGTATGAGCCACCACACCCAGCTTGACTTCACAATCTAACACCATATCCACACACAGTGTTTCCAGTGAGTAACTTCACTGTATAAATACATTTCTTTCATAGTCTATCCTGGTCTCTTCTTTCTTTTGACAAGGTACTGTTTGAACTCAGTATCATCTCCTTTAAGGAAACCCCTTAAAGAGATGTGACTGAAGACTAAACTCTGACCTTTTTCCCCTCTTCTCCAAATTCCTATCTAAAGGGCCTATGGAGTCACACTCTACAAACCATAAAATGTTATCAGGTGGGTTTTTATGTCAATTTCTATAACGTGGTTTACTTTCCAACTTGACTCTGGCATAACATCACATGACAGATAAAGGATATCAAAGTATTTTATCTCAAAATGTATTTCTTCGCCATCTTTTGAAATGTCCCTGCAAAGCCATTTTGTTGGAGGAGGGGTAATTGCATCTGTAAAGAATCTCTGAAATCCCAGCACTTTGGGAGGCCGAGGAGGATGAATCAACTGAGGTCAGGAGTTGGAGACCAGCGTAGCCAAAAAAGCAAGGGATTTCTTGAGGGTGTGTGCTCTTCTTGGTTAGGTCTTCATGGTACTATTACAAATGACTACATTTTAAACAAAAACAACCTCATTTCATCTCAGTCCAGACCTTAAAAAGAAAACAAACTTAAAACAACTCCAGGAAACAGTGGAAGAATACAGGACAATCTCAATACCATATTTTAAAGGAAGGTCAATTTACAATGGTTGCTGGACAAGGACAGCGAAAATTCATTCTCCAGTCAATGGAACGAATCTTATGGTCAAACTCATCTACCTCCGGTCCTGCTTGCTAGGAGGATATCCTTTAGTCAATATCCTCCAAGGCCACTCCTAAGAGAGATGAGAAAGACAGAGGAAGAACATTCTCTTGATTTCTGCACCTACTTCTTGCTTGCAAAATTAGAAGGACTTGGGAGTTATCACAGAGGGTTTTCTAGAGTGATTGGAGACAAAATCAATAAGGAACATATCTTTCTAGCTCATTGGTCTACCATCTTCTGAAATGTTATCCTCTTCTACAAGATTAAAGGTGAGTCACTGCCACATCTGCTTTCTGGCCTGTAGGAACAGGGCAAAGAGAATAAAAAAGTACATGTCTAATGATTTAAAGTCAAATCATAGAAATGCCATTCAATGACTTCCGTCAATCCCACTGGCCCCAATGAGTCTCATGGACACATCTATCTCAAAAATAGGCTGGAAAACATAGACCCCAGGATTCTGTTGCTAAATGAAAAGAAATAGAATAAATGTGGAATAATAGTTAGGGATCTCCACCATACTTTATTAGGAATGAGGTACCCAGCAAGAGGTATTTCCATGGGGTCTAGGATATCACATTCTCTGTTTTATTGAATCATTTGGCATTGGACCCTGCTTGCATCACATGCCCTTTGGACAATTTACCATGTCCAGTAAAAGTGAGATGCTGTGATTAGCCAGGTTTGGTCATGTGCCAGCCTTCAAGGCCAAGAGGAAAGGGTCTGTCACTGAAAGAGAGGATGCTTGCTGGACAAATTAATAACAATACCACAAGCAATTAAAGACCTCTTTCCCAGTACTGAAGATGAGACTGTTTCTCTCCTTAAATAGAAGAATTCCATAAAGTGTATGCTATGCCAATGGTCTTACAGTTTCATATACTTTTTTTTTTTTTTGAGGTGGAGTTTGGCTCTTGTCCCCCAAGCTGGAGTTCCATGGCGCCATCTCAGCTCACTGGAACCTCCACCTCCTGGGTTCAAGCGATTCTCCTGCTTCAGCCTCCCCAGTAGCTAGGATTACAGGTGCATGTCACACCTGGCTAATTTTTGTATTTTAGTATTTAGCGGCAACAGGTTTCACCATGTTGGTCAGGCTGGTCTCGAACTCCTGAGCTCAGGCAATCTGCCCACCTTGGCCTCCCAAAATGCTAGGATTACAAGTGTGAGCCACTGCGCGTGGTGTGAGTCTAGCATTCTTTATCTTTAAGCTTACAAAGTTGGAGCTAGATTTCTTGTATTCATTTAAATGTGAAGCTCTGAGTCGGTCATTCTTTTTTAAAATAATTATTATTTATTTTCTTCCTATAGATCAACCACAACCAGATATTTCCACTTTTTTTTTTTTTTTTTTTTTTTTAAGGTAGAGTCTTGCTCTGTTGCCAGGTTGGAGTGCAGTGGCAGGATCTTGGCTCACTGCAACCTCTGCTTCCCAGGTTCAAACGATTCTCCTGCCTCAGCCTCCCAAGTAGCTGGGATTACAGGTGCCCACCACCATGCCCAGCTAATTTTCATATTTTAGTAGAGACGGGGTTTCACCATGTTGGCCAGGATGGTCTCCATCTCTTGACCTCATGATCCACCCCCCTTGGCCTCCTAAAGTGCTGGGATTACAGACCTGAACCACCGCTCCTGGCCTTTTTTTTTTTTGAACCAGAGTCTTGCTCTGTCACCAGGCTGAAGTTCAGTGGCACTATCGTGGCTCACTGCAACCTCTGCATCCCGGGTTCAAGTGATTCCCCTGCCTCAGCCTCCCGAGTAGCTAGGACTATAGGTGTACGCCACCGTGCCCAGCTAATTTCTTGTATTTTTTATTAAGACAGGGTTTTACTATGTTGGTCAGGGTGGTCTCAATCTCCTGACCTCATGATCTGCCCACCTAGGCCTCCCAAAGTGCTGTCATTACAGACATGAGCCAGCATGAGCTACCACATGTGGCCATCCACTATTTTTTTTTTTAAGACAGTTTTGCTCTTGTTCCCCAGGCTAGAGTGCAATGGCACAATCTTGGCTCACTTCAACCTTTGCCTCCCTGGTTCAAGCGCTTCTCCTACCTCAGTCTCCCAATACAAAAAGTAGTTGGGATTATAGGCTAATTTTTTGTATTTTCATTAGAAACAGGGTTTCACTATGTTGGTCAGGCTGGTCTCAAACTCCTGACCTCAGGTGATCCACCTGCCTCAGCCTCCCAAAGTGCTGAGATTACAGGCATGAGCCACCGCGCCCTACTAATAACTGTACATTTTATTTTATTTATTATTATTATTATTTTGAGATGGAGTTTCGCTCTTGTTGTCCAGGCTAGTGTGCAATGGCGCGATCTTGGCTCACTGCAACCTCTGCCTCCCAAATATAGTGATTCTCCTGTCTCAGCCTCCCAAGTAGCTCAGATTACAGGTATGAGCCACCACGCCTGGCTAATTTTTTTGTATTTAGTAGAGGTGAGGTGTCACCATGTTAGGCTGGTCACAAGCTCCTGACCCCAGGTAGTCCACCCACCTCGGCCTTTCAAAGTGCTGGGATTACAGGCGTGCACCACTATGCCTGGTCATAACTGTACATTTTAAAGTAAAGAGTGTAGCCGGGGCACAGTGGTTCTCGTCTGTAATCCCAGCACTTTGGGAGGCCAAGGTAGGTGGATCACCTGAGGTTAGGAGTTCGAGACCAGCCTGACCAACAAGGTGAAACCCGTCTCTACCAAAAATATAAAAAATTATCCAGGTGTGGTGGCAGGCACCTATAATCCCTGCTGCTCGGGAGGCTGAGGCAGGAGAATCACTTGAACCTGGGAGGCGGAGGTTGCAGTTAGCCAAGATTGTGCCACTGCACTCCAGCCTGGGTGACAGAGTGAGACTTCATCTCTAAATAAATAAATAAATAGTGTAATTGGTTTGCTTGCAACTCAATGGATAAATGTTTGAGGGAGAGGATACCTCATTCTTCATGATGTGCTTATGTCACATTGCATGCCTGTATCAAAACATCTCATGTACCCTGTAAATATATACACTTATGTACCCACAAAAATAAAAACTAATCAATAGAAAAAAGAATGCAGAATGAAGTCAAGAGACAAGCAAATGAAGATGTATTCTCATGATGATAACATTTTCTGTTTGGATCATTCAGAGTGTAAAAAAGTCTTTTTTCTTTTTTTTTTTTCAGAGCTAGCTGAGGTTTTATTTTGGACAAAGGGTAAAAAAGCTATTGAATTGTTTTGTACCTGCTGGAGGCATGCATCCCCAGGGGTGGACTGAAGGCTAGGGCTGAGCCTCAGGTGGGTCTTGGTTCCCTGTGCTCCCCTGCACAGTGGCCTCCTTCCTGGGTTGTGGGGCAGCCGCAGGAAGGGCAGACTGAGAGGGGCTACCACAGCTGTTCACTTGGGCAGGCCATCAGAGGACTCGGACACCAGCTTCCCACTGCGGGTCTCAATCTTCTGACACAACCACAGCCCTGGTAGAGCTGGTGCACCTGAAGGAGCTGGAGCCCACGCCAGAGCCAAAGCTGGAGCCCAGGCCATAACTGAGACTGGGGCCTGTGAGGCTCCCATAGGCCGAGCTCAGACCACCTGCATAGCTGCTGGTGGTCTTTGTTTGGATATTCCTTTTCTGCATCCCAGACTCCAGCCAACTCTCCTCGCCCTCCAGCAGCTTCCTGTAGGTAGCAATCTTCATGTCCAGGGCCAGCTTGACATTCCTCAGTTCCTGGTACTCACTCCAGTCTGGATTACTGAGTGAGACCCCGTCTCAAAAACAAAACAAAACAAAAAACCATCAGATCTTGTGAGAACTAACTCACTACTAGGAGAACAGAATGGGGGAAACCATCCCCATGCATCATTTATCTCCACCTCGTCCCTTCCACACACGTGGCGATTAAGAGAACTACAGTTCAAGATGAGAGTTGGGTGGGGACACAGCCAAACCATATCAATCCCTTTCCATTTAAAACTATGTGTATAAAGACACCAAAGGGCAAAAAGTGTTAACAACATGTAACCCAAAGTAAGCTCTGGGTATTTATTTACTTTTGCTTGAAGATTATGGTTTATATGTTTAAGCAATGCTCTAGAGATTATCAGACTATCAGAAGATGGAATCCTCATTCAATCTTCCTCATTCATTCCTTGGGCAAGTACCTTAACCTACATATCTCCAATTTCTCTAATTTTTTTAAAAAAGATGATAAATACCTAAATATTATATTTACATTTGTCCAGTGATTTAAAATTCTAAAAACAGAGCCAGACGCCCCGGCCACAGCTTATGGACTCAGGTAGCTCCCTTCCCAGCACTGCCAGCAGCTGCAGCAGCACACCCACGCTGGCAGAGAGGAGCAGAGGATATTGAAAAGGATACAGATGAAGAGATGCATAGATCAGGTATTGGGGAGAAGGAGTGCAGAGCTTCCATGCCATACCTAGGTGCCACCCTTCAGGAACCTTCATGTACTTAGCCATCCAGAAGCTTCCTGAACCTTTCCTTTTGTGCTTTTTCTTTTTTGGATGGTGTCTTGCTCTGTTGCCCAGCCTAGAGTGCAATGGCGTGATCTCTACTCACCACAACCTCCACCTCCTGGGTTCAAACGATTCTCCTGCCTCAGCCTCCAGAGTAGCTGGGATTACAGACATGTGCCACCATGCCCAGCTAATTTTTTGTATTTTTAGTAGAGACAGGGTTTCACCATGTTGGCCAGGCTGGTCTTCAACACCTGACCTTGTGATCTGCCCGCCTTGGCCTCCAAAAGTGCTGGGAGTACAGGTGTGAGCCACTGCGCACGGCCCCTTTTGTGTTTTTATAGAGGCTTCACTATGGAGACATGATTGACCAAATAATTGGCCACTGGTAATAAACTTAACCTTCAGTCCCTCTCCCCTCCCGGTACTGGTGCTGCCTTTGTTTTTCTGGTGACCAGCCCCATCCTGAAGCTGCCTAGGTGCTGCCAGCCTTCAGTCAATTGTTCCCAGGCAAAAAGACAGCACTGTGGAGATTCCCAGGATTTTAGTGTTCATTTCTGTGTCAGGCACAGTGCTAAGTGCTAGGTGCTCACTGGTGAAGAGGCAGATGGAGGTTACCAAACTTGTGGACAGGAGCCTCATGTAACAGATGTGGTCAGAGCCCAGTCATGGCTTCCAGCTTTTTTGGTCTGAGGCTCCAAAGGAGGAAATGACCATTCAGGGATCTTGCTCCAGCTTGATTATGGAAACTGAACCTTCATAGAGTATGCACTTACTAAGGACAGGAAAGTTTCTCTCTTTGAAGGGCTTCAAATGTGTAACGAAGAAAAATAATGACTTCGTCTGTCAGATAACAGATGAAAAACATTGTGAACAATTACTCAGAGGCAGAAATCAAAGTCTGGGAAGCCACCTCCAATAACTCGTGGGGTCTGTCCAGCTGTCTGATGACCGAGATTGCCAACGTGACCTACCATGTGGTAATCTTCTCAGAGATCACGAGCATGGTGTGGATGTGGCTCAGTGACCATGGCAAGAACTGGCAGCATGTGTACAAGGTGCAGATGCTGCTGGACTACCGCATCAAGACAGGCTTTGAGCGCATGGCCCAGGAGTGCCATGAGAACATCTTCGCCATCCAGACCCTGAAGGACTTCAGTACACTGACCAAGATGGCAAGGACCAGGGCATCAACATGCATAAGAAGTCAGAGCAATTGGAAGCCCTTCTCAAAGATGAACAGATGAAGGCTGTGAGGGCCCAGGCTATCAAAAACAAAGAGTGCATGGCCCGGCTTGCCACTGGAATGGGCAGCAACCAGATCACCTTTGCGAAAGGCTCCAGCTAGTCCAACTTCTCCACCAGCCACTTGGAGTAGGAGTATGGCAAGGCCGGGGTCCCTGGCCTCCTACCATGGCTGTGAGTAATGGAAGTGCTTTTCACCCTTTGCCAGAGCAGTAGCAATGGGTGACAGGTGGGATGGGTGTCCCTGAGCTTAGGGAGTGGTGGCCACTGCAGAACTTGAATCTGTCATCAGTACCAAGCCTTTGGCACCCCAAGCAAATTGTCCTTGGTCTGGATTGAGTTTTGGTTATAAAGGAACTTTTTTTTCTTTTTGAGACAGAGTTTTGCTCTTGTTGCCCAGGCTGGAGTGCAATGGCACAATCTTGGCTCACACCACAACCTCTGCCTGCCAGGTTCAGAGGATTCTCCTGCCTCAGCCTCCCAAGTAGCTAAGATTACAGGCATGTGCCACCATGCCTTGCTAATTTCTTGTATTTTTAGTAGAGACAGGGTTTCTCCATGTTGCTCAGGCTGGTCTCAAACTCCTGATCTCAGGTTATCTATTCACCTTGGCCTCCCAAAGTGCTGGGGTTACAGGCGTAAGCCACCATGCCCTGCCATAAAGGGACTTTTAGTCCCTAGGCTGCTCTGGTTCAGGGGTCTCTAATATCCTTTGCTGCTCTGTGGGTCTCATTCTGTACATCTGGGCAGAAAGTGGGCAGAGGCAGGTCTTGTCTTCTTCCTTGTCAGAGTGGGTCGGTCTGGCAGCAAAGGGTTGTCCTGCTGCACATACAATGGGGAAAGTTGACTGACTCTGGTAGCCAGGGGGAAACAAATGCTCTTTCTTGATAATCTTGTTTATTTATTTATTTTTATTTATTTTTTTGAGACAGAGTCTTGTCCTGTTGCCCAGGCTGGAGTGCAATGGCGAGATCTTAGCTCACTGCAACTTCTGCTTCCCAGGTTCAAATGATTCTCTTGCCTCAGCTTCCAAAGTAGCGGATATTACAGGTGCCTGCCACCACACTCAGCTATTTTTTGTATTTTTAGTAGAGTTGGGGGTTTTACCATGTTGGCCAGGGTGGTCTAAAACTCCTGACCTGGTGATCTGCCCGCCTCAACCTCCCAAAGTGCTGGGATTACATGCATGAGCCACCACGCCCAATCAATAATCTTGTTTCTTTAATCTCACATTAAATGTTTTCCCACTGACTGGAAAAAAAAAAGGTAAAATAAAATGAAATAAAATTCTGAAAACAGTAAGAAGCATACTTTCTAAAAAGATCTAAGGTTCTAAAATTCTTTTCCTGTTCTTCAAACTCCATGGTAAGTTCAGAAAACTTGGCAGGGTGTGGTGACTCATGCCTGTAATCTTAGCATTTTGGGAGACTGAGGTGGGTGGAGTTTAAGAGTTCAAGACCAGCCTGGTAGTGAAACCTTGTTTCTATTAAAAATATAAAAATTAGCTGGGCGTGGTGGCATGCATCTATAATCCAAGCTACTTGGGAGGCTGAGGCAGGAGAAGTGCTTAACCCAAGAAGCGGAGGTTATCATCAGCAGAGATCATGCCATTTGCACTCCAGCCTGGACAGCAAGGCAAAAACTTCATCTCAAAAAAAAGACTTTCGGCTGGCACCGTGGTTCACACCTGTAATCCAAGCACTTTGGAGGCCAAGGCGGTCAGATCATCTGAGGTTGGAAGTTCAAGACTAGCCTGACCAACATGGTGAAACCCCGTCTTTACTTAAAAAGAAATAAAAGACTTTCATTTACTTCATAGAACTCCAAGTACACATCCTTGAATAATGATAGCTGCCATTTACAGAGTGTTTACCTAAAGCCAAGCAACATCAAAGTGTTCTACGTGTATTGATTTATTGAAACTTCACAACAGTTCTCAGAGGTAGATCTTATTATTATTCACAACCGAGGAAACAAAGGCACAAAATTAACTGACTTCCCTCAGAAATCCCACATAGTAAGTGGCAGAGTTAGAATTTAAACAGCATGGCTTGACTCCTTACTGTTTCTTTCTTTCTTTCTTTTTTTTTTTTTTTTTTTTTGGTGGCAGGGTAAGACCCTGTCTCCTAGGCTGAAGTGCAATGGTACAATCCCAGTTCACTGCAGCCTCAACATCCTGGTCTCACACGATCCTCCCACCTCAGCCTCCCAAGTAGCTGGGAATACAGGCACACACCACCACACCCAGCTATTGTATTTTTTAGTAGAGACGAGGTTTCACCATGTTGTCCAGACTGGTCTCAAACTCAGGGGCTCAAGCAGTCCACCTACCTCAGCCTTTCAAAGTATTGGGATTGCAAGTGTGAGCCACGGTGCCTGACCAACTTCATACTCTTATCCATTATATACTATATTCCTTCTGTTGCCGCAATGCTTCATAATGTCCTAACTAGTAATTTGTCTGTATCCTCAATAAATACTTGTTAAGTGGTCTGAATATAATTCTTAATATGTATTTGAGAAATAATAGAGTTGGCATTTTCAGAGAAAGACCTTAAGTTATAAGACTATCAATTTGTGGCCATTAATGTATATCCATTGTGATATATAATGAGATTGTGATATATAATTGCGGGACTTGGGGGAGGCTTAGCTCCCCAATAGGATGTGTGCTTCCAGGCCCTTGGTCCCTCACTCACCCAAGAATGGGGGAGAGGACCCTGCTGGGTATGGTGAGCTCGTTTAAGTATATATCGGACCCCAAAGAGTTTTGCAGAAAGTGATTCATTTAGGCAGAGAGAGAAAATGAGAAATAGAGAGAGAGCAAGCGAGCTCCCACACTGTTGAGAGAGGAGATCCAGAAACGGAGTCTGCACGGATGAGAGAGAAGGGGACTTTTATCCTGGGAGTTATTCCCGCCCTATTCCAGTTTTCTAACCTATGAAAGGAATTTCTTTAACCTTCCGCTGGAATGATTGATCTTTGATTTCTGACATCTGATTTGTTGTTTGACCCACAGTCCTCCCATAGCTTCTCTCGGGCTTTCTAGACAAAGGGAGCTCACCTGAACAGTCTATCTTCCGGAACAAAGACCTCTAAGCTTCTGGATAGAGACGTGAAAGAAGGCAGGTCGAGCATGCAGCTGGGAAGTTCTTGTCTTTGAAACCACGCCCCCTTGTGGACCCGGGAAGAGAATACATTCCCTCACTGTCTGGACATAGTTGAAGAGAGTTAGCCAGCTTTTGTGTGCCCTGATAATCTACCCTTCTCTTGTCCAAAAATACACACCTTCTTTGATACATTCTTTCATGTATGATTTTAAACTCCCTGGCTGGGCACCATGGCTCACACTTGTAGTCCCAGCACTTTGAGAAGCTGGATGGGTGGATAATGAGATCAGGATTTGAGACCAGCCTGGCCAACACAGTGAAACCCTGTCTCTACTAAAAATACAAAAATTAGCTGGGTGTGGTGGCAGGTGCCTATAATCCCAGCTACTCAGGAGGCTGAGGAAGGAGAATTGCTTGAACCTGGGGGGCAGAAGTTGCAGTGAGCCGACATTGCAGCACTGCACTCCAGCCTGGATGACAAGAGAGAAACTCCATCTCAAAAAAAAAAAACAAAAACGATTAATTATTAATTTGAAAAAGAATGTCAACATTTCCGCTTTAGTTTGAGGAATCATTTGCACAAGACCTAAAACTATATTAACATAAAGTTTATTAGAATAAACCGGAATAAACATATAAAATGCATACAGGACCCTTCATGCTTTTAAGCATTTGAGTGAGTGTCCTGACCAAAGTCTCTTTGAACAGTGCAAGGTCTTTTAGGCTGATTGACCACACTGTGGATGGCATGTTAACTTCTGTGACCTGCATGTACACTCCAGATGAGTTCCTAGAACTAGAAAGTCTGAAGTAACTGGAAAACTAAGGGAGACCTGTGGGGATTGCTTCCATGTGAGGCCCCTAGAAAATGGGCCTCGCCATACAGTGAGCTTGAGCCTGGACACAGATCCCTGGTTGGGGGAGTTGAGCTGAGGGAAAGCAGGAACCGAGAGAGGGACTATGTTATTCTAAATAATTAACAGACATTACTTTATGGATATGAGGACTTGGGAGGCATTGTGTCTACTTTTGGCTTCTTATGGTTTATTGCTTGATTGTGTTCATTTTGGACACTTGGTAACTTACTTACCGTAATTTACAGGACATAACTGTAACTTACTTACCATAGCTTACAGGGTGTGACTGTAATCTACTTACCTTGACCTATTGGGTGTAACCTACTTACTGGAAGTAACCTACTTACTGGGCGTAGCCTACTTACTGGGCTTAATTTACTTACTGGGTGTAACTTGCTTACTGTAACTTAAGTACGTTAATCTGGTGTAAACAACTTTAACTTCAGAAAAGTATATAATGAAACACATTGCAAAAATAAAATTGCTGCATGAGCATAGCGCATGTAGCCCTCCAGACCTCGCCTTTTCTATCTCCTTTTTTTCCGGCGCGCGCTCTCTTCCAGGTGTGGGACCCTCTCGCTGGAGGAGATTCCCAGGCTCGCGTTCAGTTCACAACAGAAAACCACAAAAGGAGAAGAAATGATCAACTCCTTCAACACCTAATTAACTTTGAGACATTCTTCTATGGTTCCTTATTCCCACCTCAACTGATAAGGCAACTGGACTTTGTAACCAATCTTGATCAACCTCATGACTCCAGACCCTATGACCCCCTCCCAGCTTGCAAAATCTGCCCTGAACTGTAACCTCTGTAACTTTCCACTGCCTACCTCAAACCTATAAAACCAACTCCTATCCTACTGCCCTCCGCTGGCTCTCTTTTAGGACTCAGCCCACCAGCACCTGGGTGAATAAACAACCTTGTTGTTCACACAAAGCCTGTTAAGGGGGTCTCTTCATTCAGAGTGCACATTTAACAGACAATATTCTGCACTACAGAACTACTAACTCTAATCTTTCAAACTACACAGTAGACTAGAATGTGAAGTTGGGAACATGCTCTTTGTGTTAATTATTGCAGGAGTAAAAAGCAGACATCATCATCAACATCCACTAAATTCGCTGACCTTATAAATGACATTGATAAGCTAAATTTGGCAGTCAGCCAGCAGGTTTGGGGCTTCAAAAAATTCAAGAAAATATTAACATTGCCACAATCTTATGTTTGTTCTCACAAAATGTGAAAAAAATTTGAAAAATATAAGATAGCCCTGAGATATAAAGTAGTATTATTACCATCATCAGAATCTGTAAGTGTCTCCATTTTCAACATCAATGGATTGAAATCTGAGAGTATACAATTCTCCTTTCATCCTTCTAAGTACCCTTCTGGAAAGGAAAGGAGACTCTTGCTTTTTCCACAATCTCCTTGCATGCATCTGTACAAAATCTCAGCAGCTCTGCTGAAGGTTCTAA
Organism: Callithrix jacchus; assembly: GCF_049354715.1. NCBI lineage: Eukaryota > Metazoa > Chordata > Mammalia > Primates > Cebidae > Callithrix > Callithrix jacchus. The sequence goes on from NC_133514.1 coordinate 75,061,114, forward strand.
CCACCTCTTGCTGTGACACCTGCCAGTCTTCCCCATCCCCTTCTGCTGATCTGCATCCTCCTACTTCTGTCCTCCCTGCCCCACCCCCCTGTATTCATTGCCTGGATCCTGTGACCCTCACACTCATCCCTCACTCAAAGCAGCACATCCGTAATACTTTCTAGAGGCACTCTGCCCAACCGCTGTATATCTGCAACATACATAGGATGTGATTTCCATCCTACTTCCGAAAGTCAGAGAGTGCTTCCCACGATGATTCTCTGAAAACCGATAACAGGTTTTCTCCCAGAAAATTGCAGGACAAGTTGAACTCAATCTATTTTAAGAAAATACTCTTGAAGTTTCAATTTTTTAAAAGCTGAAAAGCTATATTTCTGGCTCCATAAGTAATCTATATCTCCAAACTCTGTCCTTGAGGCTTTGAGATGTTTTATACTATTTATCCTTGGAAATATACATTAGAAAAATGGATGAGATCAGGCACAACTTGGCTGTCAGTTAAGAGCAGTGAGTAACAGAGTTTCAATAAAATACCTAGGTTCTATATCAAATTATATAAGCTAAAGCTTTTAAAATGTATTGTAGAATCACAAATTGTGGCCTAATTTTTCATCAGATTCTGAGTTTCTCATTGACCAAAAATCAAGAAGGAATATAAAATCTAATATTCAAAATAGAATTAAAAGTTACAGGCCAGACAAAGTGGCTTGTTCCTGTAATCCCAGCACTTTGGGAGGCTGAGATGGGTGGATTACTTGAGGTTAGGAGTTCGAGACCAGCCTGGCCAATATGGTGAAACCCTGTCTCTACTAAAAATACAAAAGTTAGCGAGGTGTGGTGGCAGGCACCTGTAGTTCCAGCTACTCAGGAGGCTGAGGTGGGAGAATTGCTTGAACCCAGGAGGCAAAGGTTGCAGGGAGCCTAGATTGTGCCACTGCACTCCAGCCTGAGTGACAGAGTGAGACTCAATATTGCTCAATATTCCAGCAATGGGGTAGTCTAGTCTAAGCCTATTTACTGCTAATGTAGAAGTCATTGAGTACCAAAGCAAAGATCTAATCTAGATCTTAGATTGAGTTGAAACATGCCTCCTCATGACTTCTAACCTTTATCTGGGTTTTACTTTCCATTGCTATGTATAATGAGAATGCTGTCTCTTTGGACACAGTTGAAGAGAGCTAGTCCACTTTCGTGTGCCCTGATCATCTGCCCTTCTCTTGTCCAAAAATACACACCTTTTTTAGCATGTTCCTTTGTGTGTTATTTTAAACTCCCTCTCCATTTCCCCCATCTTGTATAAGAATATTTTTATTTGCCTGTGTTGCCCTAAAAATGCAATGCTTAGAATTGAATGTGCAGTTCCAAATGAGATCTGACCAGTACAAAGTACAATGCAACTGTGGTATCATCTTGACAGTATACTTCTTATAACATCATTTAACAAACAGGAAGTTAAAGAAAAAAAAGTTGGCTGGGTGTAGTGGCTCACGCCTGTAACCCCAACACTTTGGGGGCCTGAGGCGGGTGGATCACCTGAGATCAGGAGTTTGAGACCAGTCTGATCAACATGATGAAACCTTGTCTCTACTGAAAATAAAAAATTAGCCAGGCATGGTGGTACATGCCTGTAATCCCAACTATTCAGAAGGCTGAGGCAGGAGCATCACTTGAACCCTGAAGGTGGAGGTTGCAGTGAGCCGAGACTGCACCATTGGACTCCAGCCTAGGCAAAAGAGAAAAACTCCATCTCAAAAAAAAAAGAAGAGAGAAGGAAAGAAAAAGTTTTACAGCTATTGGAATGCATGTAGCTGGCAAATCCGAAAGTATTTCTGAATGTTGTTAAATGAGAAGCCAGGCTGGGAATGATGGCTCATGCCTGTAATCCCAGCACTTTAGGAGGCCAATGTGGGAGGATCACATGAGCCCAGGAATCAAGACCAGTCTGGGCAACATAGCGAGACCCCTTTCTCTAAAAATATTTAAAAATTAGCCAGACATGGTGGCATGCACCTGTGGTTCCACAAACTCAGGAAGCTAAGGTAGGAGGAGTGCTTGAGCCCAGGAAGTCAGTTCGAGGTTGCAGTGAGTTATAATCATGCCACTGCACTCTAGCCTGGTCAACAGAGTGAGACCCAAAGAAAGAAAGAAAGAATAAAGAAAAGCCAGCATGTTTTGCTTGGTTACATTTTTGTTTTTGTTTTTAAAAAAACCTGAAAAAGAAGGCCAGGCCCTGTAGCTCACACCTGGAATCCCAGGACTTTGGAAAGCTGAGACAAGAGGATTACTTGAAGCTAGTTGTCTACCAGGATGGGCAACATAGTGAGACCCTGCCTCTGCAAAAAAACAAAATTTAATTAACCGGTTGTGGTGGCTTGCACCTGTAGTCCTAGCTATTCAGGCGACTGTGATGGGAGGATTGCTTCGGCCCAGGAGTTCAAGGCTGCAATGAGCTATAATGTGCCACTGTACCATAGCCTGGGTGTTACAGCAAGACCCTGTCTCTTAAAAAAAAAAAAAAAGGGCAAATTCTGTGGCTTATGCCTATAATCCCAGCACTTTGGGAGGCTGAGGTGGGCAGATCACTTGAGGTCAGGAGTTCAAGACTAGCCTGGCCAACGTTGTGAAACCCCATCTCTAAAATACAAAAATTAGCTGGGCATGGTGGCACATGTTGTAATCCCAGCTACTCGGGAGGCTGAGGCAGGAGAATTGGTTGAATTCAGGAGGTGGAGGCTGCGGTGAGCTGAGATTGCGCCACTGCACTCCAGCCTGGATGACAGAGTGAGACTCCGTCTCAAAAAAAAAAAAAAAAAAAAAAAATGCAAGCTTGCAGAATATGAGGCTAAAGTTTTAAGGTATAAAGAAATATGCCTTCTCAGTATATTTGATACACTGGTTTCACATGGATACTTCACCTTTTTCAAGGATCAGTTTCATTAGCATCAGTAGCCACTTTCGTTTTTATTTTTTTAAACTTTCATTTTAGTGTCAAAGGTACATATGCAGGTTAATTATAGGGGTACATTGCATGTCTCAGGGATTTGGGGTTTGGAGTACAGATTATTACATCACCCAGGTAATAAGCATGGTACCTGACAGGCACTTTTTCAATCCTCACCCTCCTCCCATTCTCTCCCCTAAAGTAGGCCCCAGTGTCTATGGTTCCTTATTTTGTGTCCATGTGTATTCCATGTTTAGCTCCCACTTATTACTTTCATTTAACTCAACTTTAACTTACCAGCTCAGAAGTGATTCTTGCCTGAACAGAATTCCACTGGATAAGACCTACTCCAAGCATAAATACAGAGTGAACACTGGCCAGCTGTTGCTGGATGTTGGCAACATGCTTTTTCTCTAAGAGGGAATGGGGAATGTTATCTGGGGAAGCATCCCCAACAGGAAACTGGCATGATCTGTTTTCTGGTGTTGAGATGTGTCATTTATTTATTTGTTTGTTTGTTTATTTACTTGAGATGGAGTCTTGCTCTGTCACCCAGGCTGGAGTGTGGTGGTGTGATTTTGGCTTCCTGCAATCTCTGCCTCCCAGGTTCAAGCAACTCTCCCGTCTCAGCCTTTCAAGTAGCTGGGATTACAGGTGCCCACTAACATGCCCAGCTAATTTTTGTATTTTTCAATAGAGATGGGTTTTCACCATGTTGGCCAGACTGGTTTTGAACTCATGACCTCAAATGATCCACCCACCTTGACCTCCCAAACTGTTGGGATTATAGGCATGAGCCACTGGGCCTGGCATAAATTCTCTTTTTTGAGCAGATTACATGTTTCTCTGAAATGGAGAAATGTTTTCTGTGATAATGATAGTGATCATGTAAAAGAATGACCCAATCTAAAGGAATCACCATTTTGTCCAAAGAAGTGATTACTGGGAACAGAATGCAAAAATGAGTTGTTGCCGGGTGCAGTGTCTCACGCCTGTAATCCCAGCACTTTGGGAGGCTGAGGCGGGTGGATCACGAGGTCAAGAGATCAAGACCATGCTGGTCAACATGGTGAAACCCCGTCTGTACTAAAAATACAAAAAATTAGCTGGGCATGGTGGCACGTGCCTGTAATCCCAACTACTCAGGTGGCTGAGGCAGGAGAATTGCCTGAACCCAGGAAACGGAGGTTGCAGTGAGCCGAGATCGCGCCATTGCACTCCAGCCTGGGTAACAAGAGCGCAACTCTGTCTCCTGGGAGTTTTATAAAAAAAAATAAAATAATAAAATAAAACGATTTGTTCACTATCGTATCTCTAGCAGTTGATATAATGCTTGATAAAGAGCAGATCCTCAAAAAAAACTTCAGAAACTAAATAAAGAGGTCAGGCATGGTGGCTCACACCTGTAATCCCAGCACTTTGGAAGGCCAAGGCAGGCAGATCACGAGGTCAGGAGTTCAAGACCAGCCTGACCAACATGGTGAAATCCCATCTCTACTAAAAATACAAAAATTAGCCAGGTGTGGTGGTGTGAGCCTGTAATCCTAGCTGCTCAGGAGGCTGAGGGCAGGAGAATTGCTTAAAACCCAGGAGGTGGAGGTTGCAGTGAGCCGAGATAGGGCCACTGCACTCCAGCCTGGGTGACAGAGCAAGACTCCGTCTCAAAAAAAATAAATAAAAATAAGAAAGTAAATCAAGAAAGGGGGAAGAGAGGAAAACCAAGAGAATGAGGAAAGGAGGTTCAAGAACATCAGATAAAGGTCCAAGTATTGATGCAGGAGGAGATCTCCAAAATCGGGTCCAACTTCCTTATTTTAGGTATGGGAACTGGAGGTATAGAGGAGTTCACTTACTTTCCAGGGGTATATCTCAAGCTAGATGGTTACCATGTCATTCCTAGATGTTAGGACTTTGACTGGTGTGTCTGTGTGTGTGTGTGTGTGTGTGTGTGTGTGAGACTGTCGCCCACACTTGAGTGAACCTAGCAAATTTTTGTGTTTTTGTAGAGACAAGGTATCCTCCCCATATTGCCAAGGCTGGTATTAAACTCCTGGACTCAAGTGATCCACCAGCTTCAGCCTCCCAAAGTGCTGGGATTATAGACACGAGTCACTGCACCCAGCCAGGACTTCGGACTTCAGTCCTCTTAATGTAGCAGCGGTGGAGCTGCAGCAAATATCATCAAAAAAAGACCCTGGGATCTCGCACTCTGGCTCCACATTAACATGCCCAGATTGGAGGAAGCTTGAGAAGAAGTCTTGGAAGAAACTGGAATTTAAATGAGAGAGCAAAAGAAAGCATAGTGGAGCAATTTTTTTTTTTTTTTTTTTGAGACAAGTCTTGTTTTGTCACCAAGCTGGAATGCAATGGTGCTATCTCGGCTCACTGCAACCTCCGCCTCCTGGGTTCAAGCAATTCCCCTGCCTCAGCCTCCCAAGTAGTTGGGACTACAGGTATGCACCACCACGCCTGGCTAGTTTTTTGAGGTTTAGTTACAGACAGGGTTTTGCCATGTTGACCAGGATTGTCTCGATCTCCTAACCTCTTGATCCACCCGCCTCAGCCTCCCAAAGTGCTGGGAATACAGGCATGAGCCACCACGCCCAGCCATAGTGGAGCAACTTAATTTCAAACACCAGACTAAGACTGAGCAAATTGACATGTGCTGTTATTTCCTTACCATCAATGGTCTATACTTCTCTACACACATGCACCATTGTTCCCTCTTGCTAATAATCTGGGTTAGACTGTGGTAGTTCAAACTCAGGGATAAAAATTAGCACTCTCAGAGATTATAATTTGCCAGTAGAATTCAGAGACTGTGACGGCACAGATGAAAGCGGCTTCCCTCAACATCAGTACTGGGGCATGTGAATAGAGGTTATCCTTGGAATACGGCAAAAAGTTCTGCAGTCAATCTTTGGAAAATGTGTAGTTAAACAGATTTCTTCACTGTAAGACTTTATAAGGCCTTTAATATACTAATATGAGTTTTGAATCTCCAAAAGGCAAATTGGTTCTTAGACTTTCCAAACTTATTTTACCCATAAACTGCCTACTTTGATTTTCAGGACTTATTTTCCAAGGGAATATACTTGGGGACAATGGTTTTTCTTTGTTTGTTTGTATGCTTTTAAACTGTGATTTTATATCGCAAACCAGTGCACACATACTTGGAAAGGTAAGACTAAGACAGAGGTTTTATAAAATATTACTTCTTTTTTTTTTTGAGATGGAGTTTCGCTCTTGTTACCCAAGCTGGAGGGCAATGGCGTGATCTCAGCTCACCGCAACCTCTGTCTCCTGGGTTCAGGCAATTCTCCTGCCTCAGCCTCCTGAGTAGCTGGGATTACAGGCATGCGCCACCATGCCCAGCTAATTTTTTTGTATTTTTAGTACAGACGGGGTTTCACCATGTTGACCAGGATGATCTTGATCTCTTGACCTCGTGATCCACCCGCCTTGGCCTCCCAAAGTGCTGGGATTACAGGCGTGAGCCACTGTGCCCAGCCCGACTTACTTTTTATGTATGTGTTATACATGTTTTATATTTTACTTTCCTTTCTTTTTTCTGTTTTTCTAATATATACTGGGTAAATAAACACACTAAATGGATTTCACGTCCTATAAGTAGGTCACAACCTGTAGTAGAAAAACAATTGCTTTGGCTAATATGGGTGTAAATAGGTTCACTGTAACCTCTGCCTCCTGGTTCAAGCAATTCTCCTGCCTCAGCCTCCCAAGTAACTAAGATTACAGGCAGGCACCACCACACCCAGCTAATTTTTTGTATTTTTAGTAAAGATGCGGTTTCCCCATGTTGGCCAGGCTGGTCTCAAACTTCTGACCTCAGGTAATCCACCTGCTTTGGCCTCCCAAAGTGCTGGGATTACAGGCATGGGTCACTGTGCCTGGCCTAGAGCAGCCCTTCTAAGAGGTTTATAGTAGTGAAGAAATCAAAACCTTTCAAGATATCTCATTCTTGGCCGAGCGCGGTGGCTTACGCCTGTAATCCCAGCACTTTGGGAGGCCGAGGCGGGTGGATCACAAGGTCAAGAAATTGAGACCATCCTGGTCAACATGGTGAAACCCCATTTCTACTAAAAATACAAAAAATTAGCTGGGCATGGTGGTGTGCGCCTGTAGTCCCAGCTACTCGGGAGGCTGAGGCAGGAGAATTGCCTGAACCCAGGAGGCGGAGGTTGCGGTGAGCCAAGATTGCGCCATTGCACTCCAGCCTGGGTAACAAGAGCGAAACTCTGTCTCAAAAAAAAAAAAAGACATCTCATTCTTTTTTTAGGAAAATCTTGGTAATTAGAAAGTTTTCCTTATGTTCCTTCTAAGTATGCCCATTAGTGGTACCCAGACCCTTGTGCCCTTGGATAAAAGCAGAGTGCATTTCTCATGCAGGTGGCAACCTTTTCAGCTATATAAAGATAGCCATGAAGGCCAGGTGTAGTGGCTTATGCCTGTAATCCCAGCACTTTGGGAGGCCAGGACAGGCAGTTCGCCTGAGGTCAGGAGTTCAAGACCAGCATGCCAACATGGTGAAATCCCGTCTATACTAAAAAAAATACAAATACTACCTGGGCGTGGTGGTGGGGCCTATAATCCCAGTTACTTAGGAGGCTGAGAAAGGAGAATCGCTTAAACCCAGGAGGTAGGGTTGCAGTAATTTTGTCCCAAAAAAAAAAAGACAGCTGTGATAACCCATTCTACTCTTCCCTGGCTCCTAAAAGAGATGTGGGGGCAAGAGGTAGTGCATTATGCATATGCATGATATGCACTACTCCAGAAAGTGGATTGAGCATTGGGATTTATGATAAATGAGAATCTTGTTTTATTTAAGCTACTTTATACATAGACTCAGCAACCATGAAAATCTCTAGAAGATGAAACCGCCTTTGCAAAATTATGACTGAGACAGCGAAAGAGATCGAACTTAACAGACTCCATCTTGCGTCTTTTTTCTTTTCTTTCCTTTTTTTCTTTTTTGAAATGGAGTCTCTATTACCCAGGCTGGAGTGCAGTGGTGTGATCTCGGCTCACTGCAACCTTTGCCTCCTGGGATCAAGCAATTGTCCTGCCTCAGCCTCAGGTGCATGCCACCACACCGGGCCAATTTTTGTATTTTTAGTAGAGACGGGGTTTCACCATATTGGCCAGGCTGGTCTCGAACTCCTGACATCATGGTCTGCCCACCTCGGCCTCCCAAAGTGCTGGGATTACAGGAATGAACCACCACCACTGGCTCATCTTGCTTCTAGCATCCTTGTTCATTCCTCGGCATAGGCTGAACTAACTCTGGGAGAAACCGTTTATAGTTTAAAACAAAGATGATAGCCCTTTCCCAAAGCAGGCTTCCTTCTTGCCTCGGGACTAGATTGTTTTCGTAGGACTAACATTAGCCATAAGATTAGAAATTATGGTTTAGGAGTCATGCAGCCAAAGGCTATGAGATTTTCACCTCCCTAAATTGCTACTAAGATGAGTGCTTGAGATATTTTGCAGACCCTGCACTTGATGAATCAGCTATTACCACCCAGATCGATAAACTGGCTCATCTGATCTGTGGCCCGCTACCCAGGAACTGACTCAGCTTAAGAGACGGCTTGGGCTCACTATGATTTCATCCCTGACCAATGAGCACTCCTGGCTCATGGCTTCCCCCACCCACCAAGTTGTCCTTAAAAACTCGGCTCCCTGTGTGCTTGGAGAGACTGATTTAAGTAATAATAAAACTCTGAGCCAGGTGCGGTGGCTCACGCCTATAATCCCAGCACTTTGGGAGGCCGAGGCGGGTGGATCACTAGGTCAAGAGATCGAGACCATCCTGGTCAACAAGGTGAAACCCCGTCTCTACTACAAATACAAAAATTAGCTGGGCATGGTGGTGCGCGCCTGTAGTCCCAGCTACTCGGGAGGCTGAGGCAGGAGAATTGCTGGAACCCAGAAGGTGGAGGTTGCATGAGCCAAGATCATGCCATTGCACTCCAGTCTGGGAACAGCGAAACGCCGTCTCAAAAAAAAAAACAAAAAACCTCTGGTCTCCCACACAGCTGGCTCTGCGAGGATTACTCTTTCTCTCTTGCAGTTTCCCTGTCATGATAAATTGGTTCTATCTAGGCAGCAGACAAGGTGAACCCCTTGGGTGATTACAAAGACATGGAGAATTAGAATGTACTTGCAACCTGCTAGGAGACTTTCCTTGAAAGAGGCATGTATCATTTATTCTCTTTCAATAGGTTTACTTGGGTGGTGGATCACTTTTACTGTGGTTCTTTTGCTTGTCTAATAAAATGTATGTGTGTCTAATTTAAAATAAATTTAAAACATGCTGGGTTGACATTTTGACTGAATGGGGGCAGACAACATGTTCTTTTTTTTTTGAGAGAGAGTCTTGGTCTGTTGCTCAGGCTGGAGTGCAGTTGCGCAATCGTGGCTCACTACAAACTCTGCCTCCCGGGTTCAAGTGATTCTCCTGCCTCAGCCTCCCAAGTAGCTGGGATTACAGGCACATGCCACCATACCCAGTTGTTTTTGTATTTTTAGTAGAAATGAGGTTTCACTATGTTGGCCAGGATGGTCTCGAACTCCTGACCTTGTGATCCACCTGCCTCAGCCTCCCAAAGTGGTGGGATTACAGGCGTGAGCCACCATGCTCAGCCTGGCAGGAAACATGTCCTATGGAATGCATAATTTTTCCTTGAGGGGCCCACAAAGTTTTGGGTGTTTTGAAGGCCAGGATTGTCTTATTCTTCTTGGTATCACCGGGACCTAGTAAAATACTATGCATAAAGTTGGCCTCAATAGCTGCTTGTTGTATTGAATTTATTTGAGTTTCCAGAAATACAGAGGTCACCAGAGAAACATACAGACCAGGAAAAGGGGATTGAACTCACTCCAAGGAAGATTTTTTTTTTTTTTTGAGATGGAGTCTTGCTTTGTCACCCAGACTGGAGTGCAGTAGTGTGATCTCAGCTCACTGCAACATCCGCCTCCGGGTTCAAGCAATTCTTCCACCACAGCCTACTGAGTAGCTGGGAGTACAGGTGCCTGCCACCATGCCCAGCTAATTTTTTGTACTTTTAATAAAGACAGAATTTCGCCATGCTGGCCAGGCTGGTCTCAAACTCCTGGCCTCAGGTGATCTGCCGGCCTCAGCCTCCCCAAGTGCTGGGATTACAGGTATGAACTACTGTGCCAGCCTCCAAGGAAGATTTTTAATTAGACTCTTCTATTTTTTTCCTCCCACTTACCAGACATGCCCTCCAGGAAAGAAATTATAAATTATACTAATAGCTTTTTGGCAAATAATTCTAGGGAATCATCCCCATTCCCTAGAGCTCTGATGTTTAAAGTTATCGGTATTCTGATAATCTAAAAGCATGGGTGCAGTGGCTCACCCCTGTAATCCCAGCACTTTGGGAGGCAGAAGAGGCAGAACACATGACTGATCAGGAGGCAGATCAGGAGTTTTTGTGACCAGCCTGGCCAATATGGGGAAACCCCGTATCTACTAAAAATACAAAAAAGAAATAAAAACAACCTATAAAATTAGCTGGGCATGGTGGCACATGCCTGTAATCCCAGCCACTCTGAAGAGTTGCTTGAACCCTGGAGGTGGAGTTTGCAGTGAGCCTAGATCATGCCACTGCACTCCAGCCTGGGAGACAGAATGAGACTCCATCTCAAAAACAAAACAATAGCAGTGACATTCTATGTGACGTAACTGACATTCTTTCCCTTTGAGTCAATGTGCAATTTAAACATGGCCTTGTAGGGAAAGTGTTTTTGTTTTTTGTTTTTTTTTAGACAGATTCTTGCTCTGTTGCCCAGGCTGGAGTGCAGTGGTGTGATCTTGGCTCAATGCAACCTCTGCCTCCTGGGTTCAAGCAATTCTTCTGCCTCAGCCTCCTGAGTAGCTGGGATTACAGGAGTGTGTCATCATGCACAGCTAATTTTTTGTATTTTTAGTAGGGACGGGGTTTCACCATGTTGGCCAGGCTGCTCTCAAACTCCTGACCTCAGCTGATCCACCTGCTTCAGCCTCCCAGAGCGCAAGGATTACAGGCATGAGCCATTGTGCCCCACTGGAAAGTGTTTTTAAATAAAGGGAAAATTATAATGATAGTCAGAGATGTTTTGGAAAGTATTTTTGTAGCAAGTGCCTGAAAGTAGGAGTCAGAGAAACCCAAATCCAAGAGTTGGCCAAGAGACTGAAAGACCCTCAGGTGAAAAGACCGGGTGGGAGGAAGGCAGCTGGAATCACAGCCAAGACAGCACTACAATGTGCTGGAACTCCCTGAGTATTCTGACCCAATGACCTACTTTGTGTTGGGAGTGTTGTAGAGTATAACGAAGTGTAATGGCAGAGGCCTGTAAGTGCAAAACACCCTGTGCCTATGTGCCCTTATTTGAGAACTACTTGTACTTTAACCAGATGATCGGATGAACAGCAGTGCTTGCCCTATTGCGGGAAGTATGACTGTTTTCTGAGAGTAAAACAGGCACTCATCTTGGGACTTGGCCCTGGCTCACATAGGAAGGGGTTGGGAGAGTCTGACTCAACTGACAATGAAGTCCAGCCAGGAGGGCAAAGAACAGTGTCCTCGGGTAAGGCGATCAGTGTCTGGGACATCTGTGGGTTGCTGGTGACTTCCACTCACCAACCACCTGGGTTTCGAAGACAGGTTCTCAGGCCCCAAGAAAGGGTAGGCAAATGCAAGGCAAAGCTCTCATGCCAGGAGAAGTATGGAGAGTGGGCCTGGCAGTACCGAATGATGCTTGTTGTCTTGATATAATGACAAAAAACATGTTTTTTTGTCCTAAGTGGGCTCCTACTTAGGACTTGGGCTCCAAGGCAAAGGCCAGCTTTATAAACTGGGGCAAGAAATAATCAAGGTGGGAACTATGTCCCAGGACCACTGGGTAGGCAAAGCAGGCTGTCCTTGTAGTTAGTAGGAACCTCAGAGACAGTACTACCCATATCCCATGCAGAAAGCAATGAGGGTCTTTGTCCTTATTAACAATGATGTTGAGAAATGCTGAGTGTATGATTGCTGAGAAATGCTGAGCGTATGATAGAATGCATTGCTTGCTAGGAAAAACAATGGCAAGCAAAACCTAGCTTCACCCCACTGCAAGTAGAAAACTACTTGGGGCATTCTAAAATGGCAGGACAATATATAAATATCAGACACCGGTTAAAACAATTCTTTAAGTGCAGGACATTTGACCCTGCCCCTGTGGCTCCCTTGTGGAGAATACTTTTTAGTTTGTCTGTCATCAATGGTAAGTGGGCACCAGCTGCCTACTTGGTATATATTTGTGTTATGAGAAAATTCCGAACATCTATTTGTTAATAATAATCACCTGTTCAGAGAGAATAACTGCATGGGTCAGAGTATGCTCAAGGCCCTCAGCCTGGAATGCTGTCAGTCTCTGAGGCTCTCAGCTCGGTAGGCTGTTGGCCCCCTGGGGAGACCCACTTTGCTGTTCTCTCTGGGTTTCTGCTTCTCAATTCCTTCAGGGCCACCTGGGTGGAGTCTCTATGGCCAAGCTGGACTCAGTACAATGGCACCTGCAATCCTCCAAAATGCAGGGGGAGTTAGTCTTCCTATGTCAGTATTTCTATTATCAGATGCATCATTGAGCATCACATCTATTTATTTAACATTTGAAATAGCATTAGCTGTTCCTGAAGAAAAGGATGTCATGCACAGGGTATTCTTTCCAAACATATGGACAAGACACTGTGCTACATTATACAGAGGTTGCAAGTTGCTTATCATCTAATTGGAAAGTTGAATAATTATAAAAGGTTTAAATAGTAGTCCAAGAGAGCAACAGAAGAGTTATCAAAAACTCATGCCTGGTTAATAGTCAAACCAGTTGTGTTAGTTGTAATTTTTTTGAGAGTTCAAAGAAAAAGAGTAACCACTTCAGGTTAGGAAGATAATAAAACTATTTTGCAGGAAATGGGATATCAAGTTTTTGTTTTTTTTTTAAAGACAGAGTCTCATTCGGTTGCCCAGGCTGGAGTGCGGTGGTGTGATCTTGGCTCACTGCAATCTCTGCTTCCCAGACACAAGCAATTCTCCTGCCTCAGCCTCCCAAGTAGCTGGAATTACAGCTGCATACCATACCCAGCTAATTTTTGTATTTTCAGTAGAGATGGGGTTTCACCATGTTGGCCAGGCTGGTCTTTAACTCCCGACCTCAGGTGATCCACCCGCCTCAGCCTCCCAAAGTGCTGGGATTACTGGCATTAGCCACGATGCCAGGCTGGGACATCAGGTCTTGAAGAACTACCCATTTATTACTTACTATTTGTCAAACATTTTCACATATGGATTCTTGTTTCTCAGAACAATCCTATGAAATAGGCATTCGTATCCATAGTCTACAAAGGAGGAAACTGAGATGCTGAGAGTTTAAGCAACTTTTCCTAGTTTACCCAGCCAGTAAATAGCATAGAGGCTCAGACCCACATGTATCATCAACATTTCTGTTTTTTCCAAGGGGGTCAAAAAAAAAAAAAAAAAAAAGAAGAAGAAGAAACCAGAGACTTTCAGTCAGGTTGAACAGTGTGAACAAGCTCAGGTAGGTCTAATAATGGAAGAGATGTTTGGAGTTCTGCAAATAGCCCTATTTGATAGGAGTAGAGATTTCAGGAAAGTGAAAGGGTGGCATTCCACCTAAAAGGTGAAGGAAGGAGTAGTTTGTGGAAAGAGTAGTAAGGAACTCTTTTTTTTTTTTTTTTAATAAAGATGGGGTTTCACCATGTTGGTCAGACTGGTCTTCAACTCCCAACCTCAGGTGATCCGCCCGCCTTGGCCTCCAAAGTGCTTGGATTACAGGCATGAGCCACTACGCCTGACTGGAACTCTTTATGTTTGAGCTTGGCCCTCCATGTTTGGAGCCAGAGATAGGGCATGGAGCTCAGCGTCCTAGGTTGTACCCATTCAGGTTGAAAAGGCAAGGGCGGCTGGGCGTGGTGGCTCACGCTTGTAATCCCAGCACTTTGGGAGCGGAGGTGGGTGAATCATGAGGTCAGGAGTTTGAGACTAGCCTGTCCAATATGGTGAAACCCCTCTCTACTAAATATACAAAAATTAGCTGGGCGTGGTGGTGCGCACCTGTAGCCCCAGCTGCTTGGGAGGCTGAGGCCGGAGAATCACTTGAACCAGGGAGGTGGAGGTTGCAGTGAGCCAAGATTCTGCCACTGCACTCTAGCCTGGGCAACAAAGCAAGACTCCATCTCAAAAAGAAAGAAAGAAAGAAAGAAAAAGAAAGAAGGAAGGAAGGAAGGAAGGAAGGAAGGAAGGAAGGAAGGAAGGAAGGAAGGAAGGAAGGAGAGAAAAGAAAAGAAAGAAAGGGCAAGGGCAAGGTTTCTGATATCAAAGAGAATGTAGGCTAAAACTCGAAGGTACAGATAACCTGCAAACTAGCAAAGAAAATAAGAAATGCTAGTGTCATATCACACAAGAGCTTTATCATCAGTTGAGTTTAGATCTTGGCTTTCCCACTTGCTGTACGTATGACATTCCGCTGGTCACTTAACATCTTTCAGATTCAGTTTCCTAAATTGTGAAATATACCTACTTTATGTTAGATTTTGTGGTTGACTCCCCCAAATCCTTTCCACCTCAGCTGATCCATCTAAACCTGTCATGATAATCCCATTCTCCTTGCTAATGATTGGTCCAGGGATGGCTAATGAAATATGCAGAAGAATGCAGTGGACTGGACTGTGCCCTCCCAAAATTCCTGTGTTGAAACTCTAACCTCCAATGTGATGCTATCTGAAGATAGAGCCTTTTGGAGGAAATTAGGTTTGGATTAGCTCATAAGGGTGGGGCCTTTATGATGGTCATAAGTGTGGGGCCTTTATGATGTAATTAATGTCCTTATGAAAAGAGACACCAGAGAACTTGCTTGCTCTCTCTCTCTGCCTTGTGAGGACACAAGGAGAAGGCCATTTCCAAGCCAGAAAGAGAGTTCTCACTTCACCTTACCAGGGCGGCATCCTGCTGTTGGACGTCCAGCCTCCAGAACTGTAAGAAAACACATTTCTGTTGTTTAAACCACTCAATGTATAGTATTTTGTTATGTCAACCTGAGCTGACTAATAAAAGGGACTTAATGGAGGCTGCTAGGTAAGTTTTTCCTTGCTCTTCTAAGGGAAACCATAAGTTTCTTTCTCATTTCATATATCAAAAAACACAGAGGTAGAGCCAACTGTTATTAGCACCCATTCTACCCTACCAGAGAAATCAACTTCAGAAGAAAACTGATATATAAAATTGGGCAGAATTGCACATAAATGGAGACAGAATCTTGATCAAATAATACTTGAAGTCAATAGTGCAATATTATTGCACTTCCTGTTATTTGAGCCAATACAATTTCTTTCCTTTTTTTTTTGAGACCAAGTTTTGCTCTTGTTGCTCAGGCTGGAGTGCAATGGTGCGATCTCGGCTCACCACAACCTCTGCCTCCTGGGTTCAAGTGATTGTCATGCCTCACCATTCCAAGTAGCTGGGATTATAGGTATGTGCCACCACACCTGGCTAATTTTATATTTTTAGTAGAGGCGGGATTTCTCCATGTTGGTCAGGCTGGTCTCGAACTTCCAAGCTCAGGTGATCTGCCTGCTTTGGCCTCCCAAAGTGCTGGGATGACAGGTGTGAGCCACCGCACCAGGCTGAACCAATACAATTTCTTATTGTTTACGTGAATTTGAGTCAGGTTTACGTTACTTGCAGATTATAGCAACCCAGGGTAATTGGGAGAATAAATCCTAATAATTAAAGACCTTAGTCTGGTGTGTAATACATATGTATAAATGGTAGCTATTAATATTATTTTAAGTAGAGACCTAATTTGTAAGTCACTCAGTGTAGTGATCATGACTGGGAGATCTATTAGAAATCTTTTATTGGTAAGGGTTGTGGTGAGACTCTGTCTCTGAAAAAGAAAGAAGACTGGAATAAGGGGTAGAGAATTGGCCTGAGATTTGCCTCTGGCAAACCAGGTTTACATTCTGGTTGACAGGCAAGACACTAGCAGAAGAAACAAAGCAAACTGATATGTGTTGAGGATGTAGTACCCTTCCTAATTTCCAGATTTCAGCTAGGAGTTATCCTATGGTCCTAGTAACTCAAACAGCCAGCTCTGTTTTAGAAACTTCCTTATATTCTTTTCTGCCCTCATTAGAGCTCCCATTATTGGTTTCCCTGGAACGTGCCCTTATACAAACACTACTTCTATTTAAACATTTACATTATTGAAACAGGTGAAAATAGTAAAATTAAAGGAACTCATTTCATCTTATTCAGTTGTACTTTTTAAATACTCAAATGGCTTAATTACATATTTAAAGCAAAGCAATGAAAACATCTAAAAATTGTTCCAAAACCATATTGTTTGCTTGATGGTGAACAGTTTCTAAATAAAACAAATGTAGCCAGGAAAATAGTTGTCCTAGGCCACTGGAAAGCTCTTCCTTGAATTGTTGTAGCTAGCAATTAAGCTGGTATACATGGTATGATTGTGAATGTTTTCTATTTTTATCAAATTGCTCTTCCAAATTCTGAAAACTATTCAGTCCTTGAGGGCATATGAAATCATTTCCTTGTTACCAAGAAGCATGTAAAACAGATTAAATTAGCAATTATGATCCTAAAGTAAAAATTAAGGAAATGTGCAAGGTTTGACTACAAGGATGTTCGTCGCACCTTTATTTGTAAGAGCAAAAAAGAAAATAACCAAATATTCAGTAATAGGGAATTGGTTTAATCAATTATGGTGCTGGAACAAAATGTCATTAAAATGTATGATAACATTCTACAAATTTTGATGTCCAAATAAGTAATACTATGAACTAATAAAATATTTTATCACTTTGGGAGGCCGAGGCGGGTGGATCACTAGGTCAAGAGATCGAGACCATCCTGGTCAACATGGTGAAACCCCGTCTCTACTAAAAACAAAAAAAATTAGATGGGCATGGTGGCGCGTGCCTGTAATCCCAACTACTAAGGAGGCTGAGGCAGGAGAATTGCCTGAACCCAGGAGGCGGAGATTGCGGTGAGCCGAGATCACGCCATTGCACTCCAGCCTAGGTAACAAGAGCAAAACTCCGTCTCAAAAAAAAATAAAAAAAAATAAAAATAAAAATAAAATATTTTATAGAATCATATGTATTAATATGGGAAAATATTCTTAACAGTGGTAGTAAGAAACAGAGACAGTGGGGACTATGAAAATTGTAGAGGCACCGGGCAGACAACATGGTGTTAGAGAGGTGAGGCAGCCCTGTGAGAGGATGTGGCAGCACCCAGCAAAGTGTAGTAGAGCCTAATAAAGGGGTGATATGAAGCAGTGATAGTGCCCAATGGGAATAGACTCTTTTGCAAGTATATGTGGGATACCTCATGATAACCCCCAGAAATACTTATGGTTAAACTGGAAGTGGGTGGAAGAGATCCTTCATCAGTGGTTGCAGGGTTGAGAATCAGTGAAATTTGAAAGATTATTTATTTATTTATTTATTTATTTGAGATGGAGTCTCGCTCTGTCACCCAGGCTAGAGTTTAATGGTAAGATCTCAGCTCACTGCAACTTCTGACTCCCAAGTTCAAGTGATTCTCATGTCTCAACCTCCTGAGTAGCTGGGACTACAGGTGTGCACCATGACACTGGGCTAATTTTTGTATTTTTAGTAGAGAGAGAGGTTTTGCCCCATTGTCCAGGCTGGTATTGAACTCCTGACCTCAAGTGATCCATCTGCCTTGGTCTCTCAAAATGCTGGAATTATAGGCATGAACCACTGTACCCGGCCCTGAAAGATGATGATTAATATGTGTGCATATCTTCTATAGACAGATAAAGCATTGGAAAATTTACTCACTTTAACTTCCAAAAAGAACAATTTTCACTACATAAATACAAATGATAAATATTTATACATTTTAGAAAAGCAAATTGTTTTCAACCACTTTCAACTAATTTGGAAGACTTATTTTGCTAACAAGATGATTTTGATATTAATATTAGTAATTTAATTTATCAAGAACTCACTATAGCTGGGCGAGGTGGCTCACTCCTGTAATCCTAGCACTTTGGGAGGCCGAGGTGGGTGGATCACCTGAGGTCAGGAGTTCAAGACCACCCTGGTCACATGGTGAAACCCCATCTTAAAAAAAAAAAAAACAACTCACTATATTTCTGCAGTTTATGCTAGGTTTATAGATAGATGAGAAAAATTAAAGTTTCATCCTGAAGAGTTAATGTTTAAATATTAGTAAATGTGGAATAATTGTGAGCAACTAGTTACCAGGAACTTCCACTTGCCGATTAATAATCTTTCTTTTTCTTTTGTTTTCTTTTTTCTTTTTTTGAGACAGGATCTCACTCTGTTACCAGGCTGGAGTGGAGTGGCATGATCTCAGCTCACTACAACCTCTGCCTGCCATGTTCAAGTGATTCTCGTGCCTCAGCCTCCCAAGTAGCTAGGATTACAGGCTCGTGCCACCAAGGCTGACTAAATTTTTGCATTTTTAGTTGAGACAGTTTTCACCATGTTGGCCAAGCTGGTCTCAAATTCCTGGCCTCAAGTGATTGGTCCACCTTGGCCTCCCAAAGAACTGGGATTACTGGTTGGAGCCACTGCGTCCAGCCTTTGGTCACGTTTCTACCATGGTTAAGAGCTTGTGATAAAATGTCAGATTTATAATGCTGAATGAGATCAAATTCCTAATTGAGGAAACAGACATAACACTCTACTTTACTTAATCATGAATACTGTGCATTTTTTATTGACTTTTTTGCATTTTTACTTATTCCTTGACATTAATGATTGCAAAATCATAACATCTAATGTAAAATGAACAATAAACCACCATTATAAAAGCAATGTAAGGCCAAATAAATTAATTTGTCAATTGTCCTTCCCAGCCACTAATAATCACCTGTTAAACATTTATCTCTAAAATATATTCTAGAATAAATTATGTCTCTTTAGCAATTTGTTTGGCTGAAAGTACAATTTCATATTCTTGAGTATAATTGGAGGAGATTATACTGCAAAATTTTTCAAATTCATTCATGTTTTATATATGTTGCCCATAAAGCCAGTCAACACAGTTGAGTCACTAAGGGAGCAATGTATAGATAATTCCTTAATATCCATTACTTCATTTACTATTGTTTGAGCCAAATGATTGAGAAACAGGAAACAGTTATAGGGATGTGCCCCAATTAGATAAACCTATTCTAGTTCCCAATTATTATCATTATTATTTGTGACGGAGTCTCACTCTGTCACCCAGGCTGGAGTGCAGTGGTGTGAACATGCCCCACTGAAACCTCTGCCTCCCAGGTTCAAGCAATTCTCTTGCCTCAGCCTCCCAAACAGCTGGGATTACAGGCTTCTGCCACCATGCCCAGTTAATTTTTGTATTTTTAATAGAGACGGGGGTTTCACCATGTTGGCCAGGCTGGTCTCGAACTTGTGACCTCAGGTAATTCACCCACTTCAGTCTCCCAAAGTGCTGGGATTACAGGTGTCAGCTACCGCTCCTGACCCCATTCCCTAATTATTTTTTCAGGATCCCAGGCCTGAGTTATTTAGACCATTCTTATTTTGAGACTGTGTATGACCCGGTTCAGATTAATAAGATAAATTTGTTAGGACTTTTCGAAAGTGTCACTTTGGACAGGGCGTGGTGGCTTATGCCTGTGATCCCAGAGCTTTGGGAAGCTAAGGTGGGAGGATCATTTGAGGTCGGGAGTTTGAGACCAGACTGACCAACATGAAGAAACTCCATCTTTACTAAAAATATAAAATTAGCCATGTGTGGTGGCACATGCCTGTAATCCCAGCTACCTGGGAGGCTGAGGCAGGAGAATCGCTTGAACCTGGGAGGCGGCAGTTGTGGTGAGTGGAGTTCTCGCCATTGTACTCCAACCTGGGCAACAGGAGTGAAACTCCAAGAAAGAAAGAAGGAAAGAAAGGAAGAAAGAAGGAAAGGAAGGAACGGAAAGAAAGAGAGGAAGGAAGGAAAAGAGAGAGAAAAAGAAAGAGAAAGAGAGAAAGAGAAAGAAAGCAAGAAAAAGAAAAAAGAAAAGTATCACTTTGAACATCTTATGACCATTTAATTCTCTGGTAATCTCCATGACCTGGAAAGTCTGTCATCAGGAAATAGGTTGCTTAATAGATATTGCCATTAGAAGAGGATCTATGCTGATGTTCACCTCAAGTATGGCCAAGGACATGGGATAAAAGAGAATCTTCTAGAAACTCCAATAAGGGAAATACAAAAGCAATCATTTCAGGGGTACTGCTCAGATTGCCAGTGTGGTTAATCAAGGGCTTCACACCTGTGCATGGCACAGAGCTCTTGCTGTTCCTGTCCAACAGGATGTGATATGTGTTCTGAAACAGTAGACAGTGTATGTTGTTGTCCAGTCTTTCATTTTTCAGCTTTTTTTTTTTTTTTTGAGACAGGGTCTCATTCTCTCACCAAGGCTGGAGTGCAATGGCAGGATCTTGGCTCACTGCAACCTCCACCTCCAAGGTTCAAGTGATTCTCCTGTCTCAGCCTCCCGAGCAGCTGGGATTATGGGCATGTGCCACCATGCCTGGCTAATTTTCTTATTTTTAGAAGAGACGGGGTTTCTCTGTGTTGGCCAGGCTGGTCTCAAACTCCTGACCTCAAATGATCCACCTGCCTCAGCCTCTCAAAGTGCTGGGATTATAGGCGTGACCCACCGTGCCCAGCCTATTTCCCAACTTTTTAATCAATTATCTTGTTCTTTGAGTACTAGGTTATTGGGAGGTAAGTTATCTCTCTGAGAAGCAATAGCCAGGACTGATAAACATGACAACACAATGCCCAGATTGCTGAGCTTGGTGCTGATACCACAGTTGATGGGTCTTTGGGTTGACTCCTAGGTGAATGCATCTCACATAAGTGGGGTAGTCTGGGGGCAGTGGCTCATGCCTGTAATCCCAGCACGTTGGGAGGCCAAGGCGGGCAGATCACCTGAGGTTGGGAGTTCGAGTCCAGCCTGGCCAACATGGAGAATCCTGTCTCTACTAAAAATACAAAAAATTAGCCAGGCATGGTGGCGCATGCCTGTAATTCCAGCTACTCAGGAGGCTGAGGCAGGGGAATCATTTGAACCTGGGAGGTGAGCCAAGATCGTGCCATTGCACTCCAGCCTGGGCAACAAAAGCGAAACTCCATTTCAAAAATAAAAATAAAATAAAATAAAATCATGTAAGTGGGCTTATGACCAAAGCACTCATTCTTGCCAGCTGCCAGGAGTGAGGTCTGCTAATGGCCCACAGCCAAGTCCCACTCTAGGAATTGTCCTGTCTCCAAATTATGCCTGTCCTCAGGGAAAGCCACACTTTGGGAGGCTGAGGTGGGTGGATCATGAGGTCAAAAGATCAAGACCATCCTGGCCAACATGGTGAAACCCTGTCTCTACTAAAAATACAAAAATTAGCTAGGCATGGTGGGAGGGTCTGAGGCAGCAGAATCACCAAAATCACACCTCTGCACTCCAGGGTGAGTAGCAGAGCGAGACTCTATCTCAGAAAAAGAAAAAAAAAAGAGGGCCAGTGAAAATGTGTTGGGGAGCATCAGAAAAGTTTCCTTGCACTCATAGGAAGCAGTTATCTCACCACTTGCCCAAGGATGAGGTGGACATGGAGGGAAATGGTCCCTGGATTAAGTCATTGCAGAAGTCTGGTCTTCCTTCTGACTCATAGCATCCTGAATCACTAAGTCTCTTTACCATTTAAGACAGCGTGACTTGGACTGTCTCCCCTTCTTGCTGAGAGAAGGAGCATCTTCAGACTTCACTCCAACCCTTTCCCCTCCAGACCACTGAGAAAATGCTTAGGGCATTTTAAAAAGTATTAATTTGGATGCTTTTGATTGCAAGTAAGAAAAGTAAATTGTGGCTAACTTAAGCAAAAGAGGGAACTTTTTGGAAAATTGTGACATTTCATGGAATCCAAGAACAGAGTCACAGCTTGGCCTCTGGAATAAGCCAAAGCCTAAAACATTGTAAGGAATTCAAGAGTCCTTTTTCTTTATCTTTTTGCAGTGGCTTTTTCTTACTGCCAAAAGGCTTTCTTTGTTCTTCGGTCCACAATTAAGAACATAACTACACACAGCTTTTGAATTTTCCGTGTTACAGCTAATGCAGAGAGCGCCTGATTTATTTTCTCTCCCTCTCTTCCTCCCTTCCTCTCCAACTTTTGAAATCTCTCTGTCTGAATTTTGAAATTCCTACGGAACAAAGAGCCCAGGTTAGGTCAGGTAGCCACACTTGAATGAATGAACAGTGGCTGGGAAAGGGGTGTCGGTTTGAAGGCAGCTTCTAGGAAAGTGGGCACTCTTGCTGTACCAAACAGATAGAGCAAGTGTGGAGAGCAATACAGAGAAAAGTTCTTAGCACATTCACTTGAACAACAACGAAAGGGAATATGAGAAAAAGAAAGCATTTATCAAAGTTATGTTATTTATGAAGTTATTCTGTTAAATTTTGTATTTCAGAACAAAAAACATAATGCATGCTGGGTGTGGTGGCTCACGCCTATAATCCCAGCACTTTGGGAGGCTGAGGCGGGCGGATCCCTTGAGATCAGGAGTTTGAGACTAGCCTGGCCAACAAGGTGAAACCCCATCTCTACTAAAAATATAGAAATTGGCCAGGTGAGGTAGCCCATGGCAGTAATCTCAGCATTCTGGGAGGCCAAGGGGGACGGATTACCTGAGGTCAGGAGTTCAAGACCAGCTTGACCAACATGGTAAAACCCTGTCTCTACTAAAAATGCAAAATTAGCCCCATGTGGTGGTACATGCCTGTAATCCCAGCTACTTCAGAGGATGAGGCAAGAGACTAGCTTGAACCCAGGAGGCAGAGGTTGTGGTGAGCCAAGATTGTGTCAATGCAATCCAGCCTGGGCAGCAAGAGAGAAATTCCGTCTCAAAAAAAAAAATATATATATATATGAATTTTTAAAAATATAAAAATTAGCCAGGTGTGGTAGAGGAGCACCTGTAATCCCAGCAATTGGGGAGGCTGAAACAGGAGAATCACTTGAACCTGGGAGGTAGAGGTTGCAGTGAGCCGAGATCAAGCCACTGCACTCCAGCCTGGATAATGCAGCAAGACTCCATCTCAAAAAAAAAAAAAAAAAGAAAGAAAGAAAAGGAAACATAAGCAGATAAAAACCCAAAACTTTGCATAGCCTTGTGCAACTTATTTAACTTCAAATGAGGATAGCAATACCTGTCCAAAAGTTAAGGATGCAATGAGTTAATAGATGTAATATGCTCAGCACCATACTGGTACATAATAAGTGCCTTGTATACACCAGCCTAGCTGGTATTATTTATGAAGTTTCCTCAGTTGGTTAAAATGCCATTTTAACAACAAATAAAAGGTGGAAAGGTGGGGATATGTCTGCTGCTTTGTCTGAACCAAGTTATAAATTATTGGTACCATAAGGTATAGTCTTTGCTGGCATCTGTGGGGTGACACTGAGCTGGCTGGTTTCCTACGATGGAGGTCAGTGGTTCCTGAGATGGAAAGTCTGTAGAGCTGCATTGCTGGATTGATTAATTGTGAGGGAATTTTCTCCACAGGGGATTTAACAATAGCAGAACCATTAGCAGCATCTCCTTGAGAGCCATCTGGCATTGATTTTTCCACTGTGCTTCCTGAGGAAGAACTCTCTCAGGGCCTTAAAGTGAAGGAAACAATGATTCTTCTCTTACCTCTGCAACTGCTGACTTAGAATCATCAGTTTTTTTTCTTTCTTTCTTCATTTATTCACTTTGATAATACAGAGACAAGCTAGAAAAAGGGCATTGCTATGCTGTGTAAAAAACCCATCATTTCTGAGTTAGGTCTTATGTGTGCCAGAAGCCCTGTAGTTCAGTTTAAAATTTTTGTTGAGTTTTTATTTCTATAAGTCTTTTGTTTAGGGTAGAATTAACCCTAAACGTTACCCTAACATAAAAATTGTTTCACTTAACAGCTGCATGCCCTTGGTATTACAGCTACTCTATAGATTATTATTGTTTCCATTTTTGACCAGCCTTTTGGCTATTCATTCTCTCTCTCTCTCTTTTTTTTTTTTTTTTTGGAGATGGAGTCTTGCTCTTTTGCCCAGGCTGGAGTACTGTGGCGCCATCTTGGCTCACTGCAACCTTTTGCCTCACAAGTTAAAGCAATTCTCCTGCCTAAGCCTTCCAAGTAGCTGGGATTACAGGCATGAACCGCCATACCTGGCTTTTTGTATTTTTAGTAGAGACAGGGTTTTACCTGTTGGCCAGACTGGTCTTGAACTCCTGACCTCAAGTGATCTGCCCACATCAGCCTCCCAAAGTTCTGGGATTACAGGCATGAGCCACCACACCTGGCCTCTTTTTGTTTGGCTTTGCTTTGTTTGCGATAGGGTCTAGCTCTGTTGCCTTGGCTGGAATGCAGTGGTATGATCATGGTTCACCACAGCTTGGACTCCTGGGCTCAACTGATCCTCCTGGCTCAATCAGTCCTCCCCTTTTAGCCTCCAGAGTAGCTGGGACTACAGGTGCAACAACACCCAACTTGGCTGTTAATTTTCATTTGGCAATGGAGGCCAGCTGCTTCCCTGAAAAAAATCTTTTAAGTTTTTTGTTTTTTAGTTTTTAAATTTTTAATTTTAATTTAAAAAAATTTTGCCAGCACAGTGGCTCACACTTATAATCCCAGCACTTTGGGAGGCCAAGTTGGGTAGATCACCTGAGGTCGGGAATTCAAGACCAGCCTGACCAACATGGTGAAACCTCATCTCTACTAAAAATACAAAATCAGCCTGGTGTGGTGGCACATGCCTGGAATCCCAGCTACCTGGGAGGCTGAGGCTGGAAAATCACTTGAACCTGGGAGACAGAGGTTGCAGTGAGCTGAGATCATGCCATTATACTCCAGCCTGGGCAACAAGAGTGAAACTCTATCTCAAAAAAAAAATATTCTATTTTTTGTGTTATTCCAGTTTTCATATATGTGCTGCTGGAGTATCCTGAAACACATAGAATAAACTAGTATTGCCATGAAATATTTTGCTTATTTATGTATTATCATCAGCAATTATGAATATGAAGGTTAAATATAAGACAAACTTAAAACTGCTTTCTTTTTCTTTAAGTAGAATGATCTTGAATCAGTCTCATGTTAAAATAGTTAATCAACTTGTCTTCGTGGCTCACGCCTGTAATCCTAGCACTTTGGAGACTGAGGCAGGCAGATCACCTGAGGTCAGGAGTTCAAGTCCAGCCTCGCCAACATGGTGGTGCATGTCTGTAATCCCAGCTACTCAGGAGGCTGAGGCAGGAGAATCACTTGAACCCGGGAGACAGAGGTTGCAGTGAGCCGAGATCATGGCACTACACTCCAGCCTGGGTGACATAGCGAGACTCGTTTCAAAAATAAATAAAAATAAAAATAATAAAATAATCATTTCCAGTTTGACAGGTTGTATTCATGTACTCCTGACCACAAAGGTACTCACCACAGCAACACTGGCATTTTATTTTTATTTTATTTATTTATTTAGAGACAGGATATCCCTCTGTCACCCAGGCTGAAGTGCAGTGGCGTGATCTCGACCCACTACAACCTCCGCCTCCCATGTTCGAGCAGTTTTCCTGCCTCAGCCTCCTGAGTGGCTGGGATAACAGGCATGTATGCCACCACCTCCAGCTAATTTTTTTGTAATTTTAGTAGAGACAGGGTTTCACCATGTTGGCCAGGCTGGTCTCAAAATCCTGAACTCAAGTGATCCACCCACCTCGGCATCACAATGTGTTGGGATTATAGGTGTGAGCCACCATGACTGGCCAACAATGGCATTTTAATAGTAACTGCCTTAATATTAATATATTGGAAGGAAAGTAAGTTTTGTATTAGATCAATAGAATAAAACAGGCTAATGCAATTCATTAGAGCAATAGATGTAAACTAAAAAACAACTGTGGCATATTGTCATCATACTGGATTTCCAGTGTCTTGAAGAAGGATTTATGGATTTAAGGTAGTTCTCTTCCTAAGATCATTTAATACTCTTGGATATTGTGCTTTCAATAAACTTGTGATACCAGTGATGATTTATTGTTTTGGTCTATTGCACTGAAGTTGAGAAATGCTATACATTTATTTATTTATTTATTTTTTTTTTGAGATGGAATCTGGCTCTGTCATCCAGGTTGGAGTGCAGTGGTGCAATCTCAGCTTACTGTAATCCCTGCTTCCTGGGTTCAAGCAATTCTCTTGTTTCAGCCCCTCAAGTAGCTATAAATACAGGTGTGTGCCACCATGCACAGCTAATTTTTTTGTATTTTTAGTAGACATGGGGTTTTACTATGTTGCCCAGGCTGAACTACTGAGCTCAGGCGAAACACCTGCCTCAGATTCTCAAAGTGCTAGGATTACAGGCTTGAGCCACTGCACCTGGCCTGCTGTACTTTTATTTTGATGATCATAGTTGAAGTCTTAAAGTAATAAGCACTGGGCTTGGTGGTGTGTGCCTGTAATCCCAGCTACTTGGGAGGCTGAGGCAGGAGAATCGCGTGAACCCAGAAGGTGGAAGTTTCAGTGAGCTGAGATTGTGCCACTGCATGCTAGCCTGGCGACAGAGCAAGACTCCTTCTCAACAACAACAACAAAAGTAATATGCTTGGCCGGGCAGAGTGGCTCACTCCTGTAATCCCACCACTTTGGGAGGCCAAGGGGAGCAAATCACTTGAGGTCAGGAGTTCAAGGCCAGCCTGACCTGTAGGGAGAAACCCTGTCTCTACTAAAAATACAAAAATAGTTGGGTGTGGTGGCAGGCACCTGTAATTCCAGCTACTTGGGAGGCTGAAACAGGAGAACCACTTGAAACCTGGGATGCAGAGGTTACAGTGAGCCAAGATCAGGCCACTGCACTCCAGCCTGGGCAAGAGAGTGAGAGTCTGACTAAAAAAAAAAAAAAAAAAAAAGGAGGAGAATCTGCTTAGTTTGAGGTACAAAAGGTACTTATCACTAATCCTCACAAACATTTCTGCATAAAATCCATATACTAGCTGTTTGTCCCATTTCTAGATTATTAGGATTTAACTACTACCATCATTTCCATGTAGCTATTTCTCAAATGCCCTGTGTTTCAAATTATGGAGGCATAGGCTAGAAATAAATGGTGTGTAAGGCCTATTTGTATACATTTTTCCATTTATAAAATGGGAATAATAAAGTGTATATCTGCTGTATTCTGGGGTCATCTTTTCTACTATAAGTTATTTAAAGTTACCTATGTTGTGTCTTTTAAAAAATCAAATCTACCTGTTTTCACCATATATTATAATAATTTCTAGATTGAAACATTCAGAGTGCTGAACTTTTAATACATTAAAGAAAACAAGCAACATAAGCAGAACACACTTACTCCTACCTAGCTATTTGATGGTATAGTAGAAAAAATGGTACTGTGAACATGTATGCTTGCATACTGGTCAGAAGCAAAGACTTAGGAGTCTAAAACATGAGTATCAAACTCTGTGGTACCACAGAGGGATTGTTTGGCCTTAGGTAAGTTACTCAAGCTCTCTGAGCCTCAATTTTGAAAAAGGGTGTTGGAACTAAAAGCTCGGAGTCAAAAAGGAAACAAGCACTGAAGCAAAGGATTTCTCAGCAAGGCAAATTTACTTCTGCAGAAGGGTGTTACTTCTGTTGTCACAAGAGCACACTAAACAAAGAAGGGAAGAAGTTTTTATTTCTAACACAGTTTGTCCCTGCTGCTGTGTCCTGCCTCCATTGGCTGGAGTTGGACTGCACAATCTAAGCTGAACCCGTTTGGCTAACTTGAAGAGTGTAGGGGTGTGTGTAATGAGGAGGGAAGTGCAGTTTCAGTAGGAATTGCCCTTCAGCTGGAGGGATATTTTACAGACTGAATAGCAGATGTGGATCTGTAGATTAGGACTGGTGGGAACAGTTGTTTACTGAAACCAGGGCAGAGAGGCACACAGGATAAAGAAATCTGGCCTTGAAAGTGGGGAACAAAGAACAAGGGAACCAACTAAACACTTTGAAGAGAAACTTCTTTTTGTATTTGACAAAGGGGTATAAAAAAGAAAGTGTTGTTATAAACATTAAACTATATACACATATGTAATGTATACATATATGTATATAAATGTACATGTGTATATATGCATATATACATGTTTTAATTGTTATAACACTGACACATACACACATATACATATACATATATTACATTTTTACACTTAACATTCTGCATGGTCCATAGTCATCAATTAAAATAGGATCTGTTGTTATTTTTATTGTTTTCTGCTAATTTAAAGGAGCTTTCCATAATGGGAACATATTTATATACACTCATTATGTACCAATAAAATATATTTTTACTTACCTGAAGTGAAATATATAACTTATCTATATTATTTACTTATAGTGCCAGCACAGGAAGCAACCACATTATTTGAAAATAAAGTCTGTAGGTGAGTGTAGTGAAGGGCACCTGTAATCCCTGCTACTTGGAGGCTGAGGCAGGGAGAACTGCTTGAGCCCAGGAGGCAGAGGTTACAGTGAATGAGCTGAGATGGCACCACTGCACTCCAGCCTGGGCAGCAGAGCGAGACGTCATTTCAAAAAAAAAAAAAAAAGAAAAAGAAAAAGAAAAAAGAAAGTAAAGTCTGAAACACTGACATTCTTCTGTGACAAAATGACAAAAGATGGTTAGTTGTATAGGTAATAGAAGAATGTCCAATAGAAAACTATTGATATAATTGTTGTGCAGTTTAGAAAATTATAAAAAGATCTTAAAATTCTCTGCAATTAATCATGGACTGCTTTGTTATATGGCTTCTACTTCTGTTTTATTTATTTATTATTTATTTTTAGACAGTCTCACTCTGTCACCCAGGCTGGAGTAGAGTGGCATCATCACAGCTCGCTACAGCCTCATGCTGCAAACTTAGCCCCAGCTGATTTTAAAATATTTTTGTAGAAACAGGGTCTCACACTGCTTCCCAGGCTGTTCTCAGACTCCCAGGCTCAAGCGATCCTCCCACCTCAGCCTCCCAAAATGTTGGGATTGCAGGCATGAGCCACCAGACCCAGCCCAATTTTGCTTTAAACTACTGTTTAAATAGTTTATTGTTTTTTATGTTTTTACCATTCGTGATTTTACTTTACCAGATAGGTTATATCCCTTCTAAATAGACCAGTGTTAAGTACTGTACTTAATTACTTAATTTTTATTTCAAATTCATTCATCTTGAATGTTAAAGGATATAATATTCCAGATACAATATGCTTTCACCTCATTGAGATTCAGTTTGCTTCTCTGCAAAATTAGAGAATTGGGTCAGATGCCCTTTTTGATCTTTCCCATTCTAAAGTTGCCATGATTTCATATATATTGAACTGGAACACCCCAAATGCGGCATTGATTCAAACCGACAGCTACTGAAATACTCACTGAGTTATTCCTGGAGCAGACAGCATGCTTTGAAGATAAGTTGTAATGTGACTGCCCACAGTTGTTATAAGCTGCAATGATCAGAATGTCAAGAAAACAGCTGCCTCCAAAATGCTATCTGGGGGGCGTAGCAACAAATAGTAATGAGATTGGCTAGCAGAAAAACTGAGGGCAATATACAAGTTTGAAAAGCCAACTGTGCCATAATCAAGGCAGAAGATTGAAGTGAACTGGGTGAACTCATAAATCCTTCATTCAGCCTGGCACAGTGGCTCACATTTACAATCCCAGCACTCTGGGAGGTGGAGATGGGTGGATCACAAGGCCAGGAGTTTGAGACCAGCCTGGCCAATATGGTGAAACCCCATCTTTACTAAAAATACAAAAATTAGCTGGGTGTGGTCACAGGCACCTGTAGTCCCAGCTACTTGGGAGGCTGAGACAGGAGAATTGCTTGAACCTGGGAGGCAGATGTTGCAGTGGGCTGAGATTGCACCATTGCACTCCAGCCTGGGCAACAGAATGAGACTCCGTCTCAAAAAAATAAATAAATAAATAAATAAATCCTTCATTCAGCAGAATTTTAGTTGTGATGATGTCCTTCTGGCTTTAAGAGATGGTGCCTTTACCATCAAATAATGCTTCTAACTGAGGAGGTATGCTATTCAAGATCGTATCTCCGATGTTTGTATTTCTGTAGAAAACCTTGAAACTTTATTACTCAGTAGGTTTATAGATAAGAATTTTTTAAAAATTATCTTATTAACTGTAGCACTATCTATGTTTCAGTGCCAGGATTTTTAACCAGTGTAATGTCATCCAGTAGTGAGGAGGCAGATTTGTGGGCAGAAGACACTAGAATAAATGTGAGTGACTCCCTCCTGCCATCTGACATCCCTCCTGCTGTCAAAGTAACCTGCGGAGTCTGCTGTGGTCCATCATGTAGAGCTGTGTATCTCAAAGAATGGTCTGCAGACCCCTACAGTAGAATCAGCCAGGTACTGTTAAAAAATGTTGCTTTTGCAAGCTCACCCCAACCCACTGAATTGAAATATCTCACAATGGGGCCATTTTAACAAGCTCCTCAGGTGATTGATGCAAGATAAAGTTTGAGAACCCTTGACTCAAACTGAATGACTTGTCAAAATTGTAAGTGTGGTTTTGTCCCTCTCCTACCTAAACTCTTAATTGGCTCCACAAAGCCACAGAAGCAAGTTGAAAGTTTTTAACCTGTCCAATACATCTTTCATGACTTCTCTACCTAGGTCTCCAGTTTTTTTCTCTCCCCACTGCCTGCTGTGTGCTTAAAATTCCAGCAACAAGGAACCATTTGCAGTCTCTCCAAACAGCTTGCTGCTTCTGGTCTCCTTGTCTGTGCTGACCAGGTCCTCTCTATCTGGAATACTCCTCCATTCCCTCCTTACTTATTTCCTTCTTCCTTCATTGCCTCCCTTCCTTTCTTTTATTTCTAGGCCCCGCTATCTGGAATGTTCTTTCTTTCTCCCTCCCCTTCATTACATTCCCTGAACTAAGTTAACATGGCTGCTCTTTCTCTGAGTAGATCTGTATCATCAGTCTTACCATATTGAATTATAAGTGCAAGGGCTATTTTTCTGTATGTATCACCTAATAGGCCGTGAAAGTCTTGAGGACAGGATAAATGTGTCAGTTTGGTTGCAGGCAACAGAATGCAAATCTGAAGAAAGTATTGGTAAGATGCTGCATAGCTAAGAGATAAAAAAGAAGTATTTCAATTATGCTTAGGAAGGGCAGACCCTAGGGAAGCTGCAGATCACAGCAATAGGAACTCCTACCCCTTCCAGAGGAGGGCCATGAAGGATAAAATGCAGAAACCATCAGTGACAGCCTCAACAAAGTCATTGTCGTATCACTGAAACATACACATGTATATGTGTGATTCTTAGTAATCAATCAAACTGGTATCTGTTGAATACTGGCTTGATGAAAGAACAATTCTCCCAAAGGAAGGGTGTGTGGTGCTGTTACAGAAGAAGGTGAAGAGATACTTGGCAGCCAAAAACAATAGCCGCTCACTCCTTGGGGCCTTGCTCCGGACTGTGCCCTCAGTGTCTAATGAGGTGTTTAACACAAATTAGACTTTTATTAAATATTTTCAGAATGATTGAAGTCAGAGAGAGAACAATACTTATTTAACATCATCTACCAGGCAATGACTCAAGGATTCAATTGCTATTGCATTTAACCTCTCACAACAATTCTGTAGGTGAACACTGTGTTTTTTCAGGTGGGGAAACTAAGACCAAAGAAAAACTTGCCAAGGACACTCACCAAGAGAAACAGCTGAGACTTTGGATGTGTAGGCATTGACTTCCCTCAGTGAGAAATATAGAATCTTTTTTCTCTATAAGAAGTATATGTGGCTGGGCGTGGTGGTTCACGCCTGTAATCCCAGCACTTTGGGAGGCCGAGGCTAGCAGATCACCTGAGGTCAGGAGTTCAAAACCAGTCTGGTCAACATGGTGAAACCCTTCTCTACTAAAAATGCAAAAATTAGCTGGGCATGGCAGCAGGTGCCTGTAACCCCAGCTACTTGGGAGGCTGAGGCAGGAGAATCGCTTGAATCCAGGAGGTAGAGGTTGCAGTGAGTTGAGATTACACCACTGCTCTCTAGCCTGGAAGACAGGAGTGAAACCCTATCTCAAAACAAAACAAAAAATGAAGAATTTGAAGGAGCACTTAAATAGAGAGATATACCATGTTTATGGACTCAGCACTATAAAGATGGCAGTTCTTTCCAAATTAATCTGTAATTTAATGTTAAGGTTAAGAATGTAAGGAATTGCAAAAGGAATAAATATACTTCCAGGTTTGCCAAAAACAAGCAAAGCCTGCTGTCCACAGTCTTTTTTTTTGTTTTTTGTTCTTTGTTTTGAGATGGTGTCTGGGTCTGTTGCCCAGGCTGGAGTGCTGTGGTGCAATCTTGGCTCACTGCAACCTCCATCTCCTGGGTTCAAGCAATTCTCCTGCCTCAGCCTCCCTAGTAGCTGGGATCACAGGCTCCCGCCACCATGCCCGGCTAATTTTTGTAATTTTAGTAGAGACAGGGTTACACCATGTTGGCCAGGCTAGTCTTGAACTCCTGACCTCGTGATCTTCCAGGCTTGGCCTCCCAAAGTGCTGGGATTACAGGTATAAGCCACGGTGCCTGGCCTGATTTTTGCATTCTTCAGTAACATCTCTTTTTAGTTAACAGTGTCTTGGAAATATTTCCATGCTAGCCCCAGAATAGAAGAAGATCAATATTACATGCAGGTTAAGTTCATTGACATTGAGAGCTAGAATTCCTGGGTTCAACTCAGCTCTGCTTTTTATCTTAAATGTAATCTGTGGCAAGTTTTTAGACTGCCCTTCTGGTTTCTCTAGAAAAAGCAGGATGATAATATTAGATGCCTATTTCATAGAGTTATGGTGATGATTAAATGAGTTAACACATATAAAGAACTTGGAATAATACCTGATACATAGTTAAGTGCTATCAAAAGTTATGTTTGTTAGGCTAAGTGCATTGGCTCATGCCTGTAATCCGAGCACTTTGGGAGACAGGGACAGGAAGATAGCTTGAGCCCAGGAGTTTGAGAACAGCCTAGGCAACATAGTGAGACCTTGTCTCTACTAAAAATGCTGCCATTTTTTGAACATGTGTCCTATGAAGAGCCAAAAATCGAGACTACACTTCTATAGAACACTGATTATCTCACTTTTTGTTATACCTAATTATCTTTCCCCAGGCCTTAAACCACCCTGCTCTTCTATCCCATAAATATCCCTAAACTCCATGTTTGAGGAGGCGGATTTGAGGCCTCTTCTCTCATCTCCTTGCTTGGCCACATACATAAATAAATCTTTTATTCATTACAAAACTCAGCATGTCCATGGTTGGCTTACTGTGATGTGAGCAAAACAGGCCTGGTTTTGTAACTGCCCAAGGGGTTCACCCTGCCCTCTTCCTAGACAGAGCAGATTCATCAAGACAGGAGAATTGCAACAGAGAAAGAGTAATTCATACAGAGCCAGCTATGTGGGAGACCAGAGTTTTATTATTACTCAAATCAGTCTCCCCTGGAGCAGAGTCTTTAAGGACAATTTGGTGGTGGGGAGGAGAGGCCAGTGAGCCAGGAGGGCTGATTGGTCAGACATGAAATCATATGTAGTCAAAGCTGTCTTCTTGCACTGAGTCAGTTCCTGTGTGGGATCAGATGAGCCAGTTTATTGATCTGGGTAGTGCCAACTGATCCATCAAGTGCGGGGTCTACAAAATATCGCAAGCACTCATTTTAGAAGCAGTTTGGGAAGGGTCAGAATCTTGTAGCCTCCAGCTGCATGACTCCTAAACCATGATTTCTAAACTTGGGGCTACAAAGGCACTTTAGTCCTCAGGCAAGGAGGTCTGCTTTGGGAATAGGATGTTACTGACTTTGCTTTAAACTATAAACTGTAAACTAAGTTTCTCCCAAAGTTAGTTCAGCCTTTGCCTAGGAATGAACAAAGATAGCTTGGAGGTTAGAAGCAAGATGGAATCAAGTAAGTTAGATCTCTTTTACTGTCTCAGACACAATTTTGCAAAGGCCGTTTCAGTTCAGCAACACTCTAGCCTTAGCCAGCTGAGTAGCTGGGATTGCAGGCACATACCACTATGCCTGGTTATAATTATTAATTTTTATTTGTTAATATTTGACTTGACACTGCATAGAAACAGTACAAATTTCAAGATGCCCAGAAGATCATATATTAAAGTCTTTCTTTCATTCCTGTTCTCCAGGAATCAATTTCCATCCCTAGCAACAACCAGTTACTAATTTCTTGTGTATCTTTTCAAAAATATCAATATGCATAAACTGTATATACATATTGTGCATCTATATATATTATACATATACATGAACACTTATACCTATGTGTGTGTGCACATGTATAATCTTTCAAAAAATCAGTGATAGTATACAATAAATACAGTTGTGTATTTCGCTTTTTTCACTTAATAATATATCTCAGGCCGGGTGTGGTGGCTCACACCTGTTTCTCAGCACTTTGGAAGGCCAATGCAGATGGATCACAAGGTCAGTAGTTCCAGACCAGCCTGGCCAACATAGTGAAACCCGTCTCTACTAAAAATAAAAACAATTAGCCAGGCGTGGTGGCGCACGTCTGTAATCCCAGCTTCTTGGGAGGCTAAAGCAGGAGTATCGCTTGACCCCAGAAGGCGGAGGTTTCAGTGAGCCAAGATCAAGTCATTGCACTCCAGCTTTCAGCCAACAAGAGTGAAACGCCATCTCAAAAAAACAAAACAAAACAAATCTGAGGGCTTTCTTTAGGTGAGTTATAAAGCTGCCTTGCTTTTTACTTATTTATTTATTTATTAGACAGAGTCTTGCTCTGTCGCCAGGCTGAAGTGCAGTGGCACAGCCTCAGCTCACTGCAACCTCTGCATCCCAGGTTCAAGCAATTCTCCTGCCTCAGCCTCTTGAGTACCTGAGATTACAGTCGTGCGCCACCACACCTGGTTAATTTTTTTGTATTATTAGTAGAGACACGGTTTCACCCATGTTGGCCAGGCTGGTCTTGAACTCCTGACCTCAGGTGATCTGCCCACCTTGTCCTCTCAAAGTGCTGGGATTATAGGCATGAGCCACCGGGCCTGGCAAGACCTGGTTTCCACGAAAGAGTGTTATTATATCAGATGCTTTGATCCAGATCCCATTTGGCTGCCTCATTTTGTATAATACTGTTTTATTATTTTCTAAGATTTTTCATGCTTCTCATCTCTACAGCAGTGCCTTAGTGAAAAAATGCATAGATTTTTAAAAATAAAAGACAATCTAGAATTAATATCTGGTTCTGCCTCGTATTTCCTATGTGACTTTTGCTAAGTTAAATAATCTAAGCATATAAAATGGGAATAGTAATATTCACCTTGTGAGATTATTATTGAAAGACAACTATAAATATGAATATATTTGTCACCTCTTACATGCCAGGTCATTCACATTTCTTACCTCTAGCCCTGAGAGTAGCCACAAACAGAATAAATTGGAAGGCAAATATAGCAGGCTATGAAAAACTAAGAAGATAGTATGAAATGAATGCAATGTAGAAAGGTTTCCAAGGCCAGGCATGGTGGCTCATGCCTATAATCCCAGTACTTCTAGAGACCAAGGCAGGAAAATTGCTTGAGCTCAGGAGTTTACAATCAGTTTGGGCAGCATATCAGGACAGTATCTGTACAAAAAATATAAACGTTAGCTGAGTGTGGCCGCACATGACTGTGGTCCCAGCTACTCAGAAAGCTGAGGTGGGAGGACTGTTTGAGCCCATAAGGTAGAGGCTGCAGCAGTGAGCTGTGATGGCACCAGTGCACTCCAGCCTGGACAGCAGAGCAAGAGAAGGAAGGAAGGAAGGAAAGAAGGAAGGAAGGAAGGAGGGAGGGAGGGAAGAAAGAAAGAAAAAGAAAGATGAAAGAAAGAAAGAGGCCAGACGTGGTGGCTCACGCCTATAATCCCAGCACTTTGGGAGGCCGAGGTGGGCAGATCACGAGGTCAAGAGATCGAGACCATCCTGGCCAACATGGTGAAACCCCGTCTCTACTAAAAAAAAAAAAAAAGAAGAAAGAAAGAAAGAGAGAGAGAAAGAAAGAAAAAGAAAAACAAAAGAAAGAGGCCGGACGTGGTGGCTCATGCCTGTAATCCCAGCACTTTGGGAGGCTGAGGTGGGCAGATCACGAGGTCAAGAGATCGAGACCATCCTGGCCAACATGGTAAAACCCCGTCTCTACTAAAGAAAAAAAAAAAAAGAAAGAAGGAAGAAAGAAAGAAAAAGAGAAAGAAAGAAAGAGAGAGAGAGAAAGAGAGAGGGAGGGAGAGAGGAAGGAAGGGAATGTATCCAAACTAAGATCCGAAATTTGGATCAGAACGGAAGAATGTTGGATAGGAAGTGTTAAGACCAAGAGAAAAATGATAGCATGGATAAAGACCTTGAGGTCAGAGATAACACACTCAAGGAATTCAAATAAGTAGAGAGATTTAGTAGCATGAAAAATAGGAGGAGAGTGATAGCAGCTAAGACCCCAAATAGTTATTTTGGGAGACCTTACTGTTAGTCTATCCGGTTGTTTCATATCCTTTCTTGGTATAAGAACCCTATTTATGTTGTTTCAGAGAGCTGAAGTGCCAGGCCCTATGGAATAAATAATGAATTTAAGCCAATCAGAGTGTTTCCATTCTCTTTTGCTAGTGACTGATCTAGGATGGCAATTGTGTCCAGTTTTAACCAATGAGATAGGAAGGGAAGTCTGCAGAAAAGGCCTCTAGGAGAGCTAAAAGGCCTCTAGGAGAGCTAAAATCTTACCCTTTCCTTTTTGTTTTTGGAGATTGTGTATAGAGGAGACTGTTTCAGCCGTAAGGGAGACACGCTGAGGGTGGCAAGGGGCTGAGGCTTTGAGGACATCGTTGAGCTGCTGAGCCATCGCTGGAACTGTTTGCCCCTGGACTAATTTACCATATTCAAATAATAAATACCTTTTTTTTTTTTTTGAGACAGAGTCTTGATCCGTTGACCCAGGCTGGAGTGCAGTGGTGCAATCTTGGCTCACTGCAACCTCCACCTGCCAGGGTCAAGCAATTCTCCTACCTCAGCCTCCTGAGTAGCCAGGATTACAAGTGCGTGCCACCACACCCAACTAATTTTTCTATTTTTGGTAGAGAAGGGGTTTCACCATGTTGGCCAGGCTGGTCTCAAACTCCTGATGTCAAGTGATCTGCCCGCCTCGGTCTCCCAAAGTGTTGAGATTACAGGTGTGGACCACCAAGCCAGGCGGTAATAAGTATCCTTATTGAATGAGGCACTTTTAGTTGAATTTCTGTTTCCTACCAGCAAAGGTATCTTAACTGATTATAGTTATTTAAGAGTAAGGTCTTGCAGGACTTTTTAGATAATATTAAGGATTTAGAATTTAATCCTAAGGATTAGGAGAGCTATTAAAGGACTTTGTGCATGGGGTGACACAAGATGTTTGCTTTTCAAAAGATCACTTTAGTTGCCATGTGGATAATAAACTGGAGAGTGGCAATGATGGTGCAGGTAGAGCAGTTAGGAACTATTGCCATAAGTCACTCAAGACAATGCAGTGATTTAAAATAAGCAGTGGCTATGGAAATAGAAGAAAATGAGTGCGGTGGCTCATGCCTGTAATCCCAGCATTTTGGGAGGCCAAGGCAGGCAGATCATGAGCTGAGGAGTTCGAGACCAACCTGGCCAACATGGTGTAACCCGTCTCTACTAAAAACACAAAAAAATTAGCCAGGTATGGTGGTGCATGCCTGTAGTCCCAGGTACTCGGGAGGCTGAGGCAGGACAATCGTTTGAATCCAGGAGGCAGACGTTGCAGTGAGCTAAGGTGGTGATACTGCACTCCAGCCTGGGCAACAGAGAGAGACTCTGTCTCAAAAACAAAATAAAACTACTGAGATTCATATTGGAGGCAGAATTGTGATTGTGATTGATTCGATGTGAATGAGGAAGAAGAAGAAATCAAGGATGACTTCCAGGTGTCTAGACTGAGATATAAAGTGGATCATAGTACCATTTGCTAACACAACCACTGGAGGAGGAGAGGTGGTGGCTACTGTAATGAGTTCATTATTAGACACATT
This sequence comes from Callithrix jacchus, assembly GCF_049354715.1. Lineage (NCBI taxonomy): Eukaryota > Metazoa > Chordata > Mammalia > Primates > Cebidae > Callithrix > Callithrix jacchus. The sequence continues at coordinate 75,099,296 of NC_133514.1, forward strand.
GGGCTGAGGATGTCTATGTCAAATGTCTATCATGTAAGCTATTAGGCTGTTGAGCATTTGAATGGCCTGGGGTGGAGATAAAGATGTGAAAGTCTTTGGAACAAAAGTATAACAGAACCTATGTGATTTTTAAGAGAAAGAAAGAGAAATGAGAAGGGAAAAGGTCCTAAGACAGAATCCTAGGCTCTCCAGCCCAGAGCCAGTGGAGAAAGAGACTCCAGCAAAGAAGGCAGAGAAACAACAGCCAGCAAGAAAGAAGGGAAGTCAAAGCGTTTCCAGGAGGGAATGGTCAGCACTGACAAACACAGTCAAGGGGTCAAGCAAAAACGTAGCTGAAAAGAATCTATTGGAATTAGTCACATGAACGTCACCAGTGACACCGATAATAAAGCAGTTTTTCGACAGATGGAGGTGGAGATGTTGGTTCAGAACCCAGACGAGACTGAATAAGAAGTGAATAATTGAGAAATGATGACAAAATGTGCAGAATCAGATCAAGAGATTTGGCCTTGAAGGGGATATGGGGCAGGAGTTGAGGCATAAGTGGGATGAAAAGAGGATTTTAATTTCCTTTTGAAAATAGCTATCATTTCATCTTATCTCCTCACCATACCCCCCAGCCCCCACGACCTGATGCTCCAGCCCCACAAATCTTTCTTTCCTTTGATCCTGCCTCATTCGCTGTTCCCAATGCTTGCCACGCTTTTCCCTAAATCTATGAATGGCTCATTTCTTCTCATTATTCATGGCTTTGCTCAAATGTCACTTCATCCAAAAAGTCTTCTCTGAGCTTATCCTTCTCCCCATTGTCATTCACTGTTTTATCTTCTTTGTGGTTCTGATTACCTGAAATGATTTTGTTCATTTATTAATGAACAAAATTTTATTTATTCATTTATTAATAAATAAATTTATTGATTGATTACTTAGATCTTCCTTTTGTTTGTTTTTGGGGTTTTGTTGTCATTGTTGTTGTCATTTGACTCTGTCACTCACACTGGAGTGCAGTGGTATGATCTCAACTCACTACAGCCTCCATCTCCCAGGTTCAAGCGATACTTGTGCCTCAGCCTCCCAAGTAGCTCACACCCAGCTAACTTTTGTATTTTTAGTAGAGACAGGGTTTTACCATGTTGGTCAGGCTGGTCTCATACTGACTTCATATGATCTGCCCTCCTCGGCCTCCCAAAGTGCTAGGATTACAGGCGTGAGCAACTGCCCCAGCTTGGTTTGTTTTTTGAGACAGGATCTTGCTCTGTTGCACAGGATGGAGTGCAGTAGCATGATATTGGCTCCTGTGATCAAATGATCTCTCACCTCAGCCTCCCAAAGTGCTGAGATTACAGGTGTGAGCCACAGTACCCGGCCTATATCTCTTAATCAAAAGTAAAGTGTGAGTGTGGCAATTCCTCAAGGATCTAGAACCAACAATTCCATTACTGGGTATATACCCAAAGGATTATAAATCATTATACTATAAAAACACATGCACATGTATGTTTATTGCAGCACTGTTCACCATAGCAAAGACTTGAAAGCAATCCAAATACCCATCAGTGATAGACTGTATAAAGAAAATGTAGCCCAAATCCACCGTGGAATATTATGCAGCCATAAAAAAGGATGAGTTCATGCCCTTTGCAGGGACATGGATGAAACTGGAAGCCATCATTCTTGGCAAACTAACACAGAAACAGAAAACCAAACACCACTTGTTCTCACTCATAAGTGGGAGTTGAACAGTGAGAACGGAACATCACACACCAGGGCCTGTTGGAGGGTGAGGGGCTGGGTAGGGATAGCATTAGGAGAAATACCTAATGTAGATGATGGATTGATGTGTGCAGCAAACCATCATGGCACGTGTATGCCTATGTAACAAGACTGCACATTCTGCACATGTATCCCAGAATTTAAAGTATTATAATAATAATAATAATAAAAAGTAAAGTCTGGGGTAAACTGGGTGAAATTTATGGGCTGTTAAGTACATGTATGTATTATATGTTATTATATCCCATGTGTTATGTATTATTGTATATGTGTATTATATACTATGTGCTATTTTTGCAACTCTACGCAAATCTACAATTATCTCAAAATAAAGTTTTGTTTTTGTTTTTTAAAGTAAGTTCTGTGAGAACTGGGGTTTTATTTGCTTGTTGACAATTGTGTCTTTATCATCAGAACAGGGTCTGGCATGCAGTGGGCACTAAATAAGTCTTCGTAAAACGTGTGAATTAATGCCCGGCGACTTTTTATATTATTAGTAGAGACGGAGTTCTACCACGTTGGCCAGGTTGATCTCGAACTCTGACCACAAGCGATCCAACCGCCTCGGACTTCCAAAGTGCTGGGATTACAGGCCGGGGTCACTGAGCGCAGCTGATCAAGTTTAAAGGGCGGGGTGGGGAGAGTACAAACAACAGAGGAAATCCTGAGCCGCAGAGGAAACTGGAGATGGCAGCGTTTAGCACTAGACTCTGTACGAGAGGCAGGATTGGAATCCAAATCTCCAGAACTCTTTCCACTGCCCGTGCTATCTCTCCATTGATGGACTATTGACTGGATGACAAAGTATTGATAGCACAGTCTTAGGAGACGCCCAGTCATAGATCATAGGCCATCTTTGCAGCTTATTGTGATTTCAACCGTGGAGGATGGTCCTATCCATCACCTTTCAAGCGGCTGTTCTCTGATCAGCATTAAGCATGGCCACGCCCGCCCTTAACTTCTGACTGTGGGGAAAGAGGTTGTGTGGGTGACAGCTTGGAAGGTTTACTACTGCCTCAATCCTCTTTTCTGCAGTTGAGGTTTCAGGTTTCAATCCTCCCAATACCACAAGACAGTGCAGCGAGCACCCGGCGGCCGCCGCCTCCGCCTCCGCCTCCGCCTCCGCGCCTCAACCCCGGCAGCCTGCAGATTTCAGCCCCGCCGCCGCGCACTCGCCCTGCCCTAGACCAGGGTTGGGCGCAGCGGCTGAGGCTGCTTCTGGGCTGCGCGAACTGGGTGCGCTGGGAGGCGGCGATCGCAGCTGGGCTGGGACTTCCTTCCTCCAGCGCACGGCAACAAAACAACCTTGCAGCAGGCACTGAGCGCTTGGCAGCTGTCCGGGCGAGCGAGAGGCACAGCGATGGGCTCTGTGCTGAGCAGCGACAGCGGCAAGTCGGCGCCCGCCTCTGCCACCCCGCGGGCCCTGGAGCACAGGGGGGACCCGGAGTTGCCCGTCACGTCCTTCGACTGCTCCGTATGCCTTGAGGTGTTACACCGGCCTGTCCGGACCCGCTGTGGCCACGTGTAAGTGCCAGGGGAGCCGGGTTCGCGCCCATCCCTGCGGAGGTCGATGTGGGGAAGCTGAGGGCTTGGTAGGGGGAAGAAGGGGGACGGAAGACAGCGCCTTAGGAACTGCTGCAGGGAGAAACCTGGACCCGTCGGGTGCGGGGCCACAAGGAAAACGCCAGTCGGTAGGTGACACGGGACTTCGGGAGGAGAAGACAGAAACGAGCGGGCCCTTTAGCCCCCTTGCGCTGTCTCCTCCCGAAGCCCAGGTGCGGAGCTCCAGGGATCCAGGCACGGGTCCCACCCAGCGCCAGGGCTGGCCAACGAGGGAGGGTGCTCCTGGCTGGAGAACCAGCGACCGCCCGGGCACAGAAAGAAAACCAGCGCCCGCTACAAGGCAAGGGCTCCCGCTAAGCGCAGTTATCCCGCTGAACTCGGTGGAACGGGCTGCGCTTCCCTCTGCCCCAGAAACCTGGGTCCGTTTTGTTTTGCTGCAGCTGTGCACGTGTTCCCAGAATGCCCACAGAGACTCGTCTTAAGCAAACAAGGATTTGTGCCAAGTGTCCTTCCACCCCCACCCCTGCTACCCTTTCCCAAAACAGACACCCAGCCTCTCAAAGAGCAAGTCAAACTGGAGCTTCCGAGTGACTTTCCACAGTCGTTAGAGTTTAACAACCTGCTAGGGTGGGGCTTGGACGTTAGCCGCAAGCCCCTGAATGCAATCCTTCACTACCCAGCCACAGCGTGACAGGAGGTGGCAGACTACCTGCTTTACTCCCCGTCTCTCCAAACCCGCAGAAATTACAGAGTAAAATAACTTTCTCGAAACCGAGCAGTATTTAGCTAAAACTCGCAGTTGGTGCAAAGCCCTGTCGTTTCTAAGAAGCGTTTAAAAACAAAGTCCGGATATAAATTTGGCACATCCTTAATGTTGTGTTCTCTGTTTGCTTTTTTTCTTTTTTTTTTCCTGAGACATAGTGTGGCTCTGTTGCCCAGGCTGGAGTGCAGTGGCGCGATCTCGGCTCACTGCAACCTTTGCCTCCCCGGCTCAAGTGATTCTCCTGCCTCAGGCTCCCTAGTAGCTGGTATTACAGGCGTGTGTCACCACAACCAGATAGTTTTTGTATTTGGAGTAGAGATGTGGTTTCACCATGCCGGCCAGGCTGGTCTCCTGACCTCAATTGATCCACCCGCCTCAGCCTCCCAAAGTGCTGGGGTTAAAGGAATGAGCCACTGCTCCCAGCCTTCACTGTTTGTCTTGAATTTTGTTCACGGATACACGTGTGTGTGTGTGTGTGTGTCTGTGTGTGTGTGCGCGCGTGCGGGTGCACAGATCAGGAGCGGAAGCCTACTTAATGTCCTTTGAAGACTGACTATAGTATGATGAAGCCCTGTGCGATACCACATTGGCTTGTACAGCTTTTGGCTTAGCAGGAAGAAAGAAATAGCATATTATGGATGCAAGTGCACAATATGTTTTCGAGAACCACTTTTGAAAGGATTTGGGTAGTCCTTAAAAACATGTGCATTTGCATTCAAAAGTTTTGAGGCCTGTAGTGGTGGCTCACACCTGTAATCCTAGCACTTTGGGAGGCTGAGGTGGATGGATCACCTGAGGTCAGGAATTCAAGACCAGCCTGGCCAACATGGTGAAACCTCGTCTTTACTAAAAATATAAAAATTAGCCAGGCATGGTGACCTACACCTGTAATCCCAGCTATTCAGGAGGCTGAGGCAGGAGAATTGCTTGAACCTGGGAGGAAGAAGTTGCAGTGAGCTGAGATGGCACCATTGCACTCCACCCTGGCAAGACTTTGCTTCAAAAAATAAACAAAAAAAGTTTTGAAAGTACTTAGGTGGTCCTTATTACCTATATCTTTGTATCTGAAAAGCAGTGTTCACCACTGCCCGTCTGTGAGCCAGGGAGAAAAGTGTGCAACCTGTGCAATGTATAAAGAGTGCTTTGGGCATTATTTCATGGCTGTATTCTCAAGGCCTGTTGTTTCAGCCTTGTTCGTAAAATTCGAGGCTTAAATTTACCCTCCTTTCTGGTTATTGATGTTGTTGCTCAGCTGTCCAGATGTAGTAACATGATATCCACAGACCAATCTGGAAGCCAAAATGTGCTATGTGAGTCAAAGTACATTGATTAGTTTAGTGCAGTAACAACCTAAAGATACCTCCATTTAAATTTAATAATTATTAGCATTAAAACTTCAACGTAGTACAAAACAGAAACAGTGGGCGTTTTGAAGATTCTTTTTGGAATAGAAGGCTTTGCTGTTCAATCTGACTGGAGACTGTTTTCCCGGTTTGGACTTTGAACATTATAATTTACCGTTAACAGTGTTTTTCCTTCTACTAAAGGATAATATAAATTTGCAAAATGTTGAATTTTTTGTTTAATCTTTTTCTTTGTTCAAGTGAATAGAAAACTAGCAACTGAAAAAAAAAAGTCGTAAAATAGTATAATAAGGGCTGAGCAAACTGCCTTTCCTTGCTTCACTGTTCTTTGTTTTGGCAAATCTATGTTCATTGTTCTGGCTGTGGGCAGAATTTCCATATTCCTCCTTTTGGCAAACTTACTTGGGTCCCTTCCACTTTATAGCTGTTAACCAGAGTCCTTACTGCAGTAGAGATTGTGAGTGTTGTTAATACCATTTGTACATTCTAAACGAATTACTCTTTTCCGCTGAAATTAAGTTGGAAAACAAAGAAATGCAAATGAACCTTCTCTATTTTATGATCTCATATTGAAGCTACATTTTCAAATGTAATGAACTAGGTTGTTTATGCTGATTTTTGTTTGTAAACCTACTTCAAGTCAAACAAGTTTAATAATAACAACAGTACCTTGAATAAATATGCACAGAGCACTTTATAAGTTGCATTGTGGTGCAGTGGAAACTGGCCCTTACAGAGAGCTGGATTTGAAATTCAGCTCTGCCACTAGCCAGCTGTGTGATCACTGTAAGGAAATTTGAATTTGATTTTTTTCCCCTAAAGGTTTGATCACTTGAGTCTATGAAACAAACTGCTAGTAGATTAACAAGGGGGAAAGGACTACAAATGTATTAATGTGCATACGGGCACGGGAGTCATGCCAAATGTGAAAACTGAAAGAAAGGGCCAGTGCTTGATGCTTTTTTTTTTTTTTTTGAGACGGAGTTTCACTGTTGTTACCCAGACTGAAGTGCAATGGCACGATCTCGGCTCACTGCAACCTCCGCCTCCTGGGTTCAAGCAATTCTCCTGCCTCAGCCTCCCGAGTAGCTGGGACTACAGGCATGTGCCACCATGCCCAGCTAATTTTTGTATTTTTAGTAGAGACGGGGTTTCACCATGTTGACCAGGATGGTCTCGATCTGTTGACCTCGTGATCCACCCGCCTCAGCCTCCCAAAGAGCTGGGATTATAGGGGTGAGCCACCACGCCCGGCTTTGTTTGATGCTTTTATACCATCTTGAGGTTACCACAGAATAGGGGCTTGGAACATGGTTACGGGAGGGAGAGAGAAAGAAGGGGCTGGGACAAAGGTGGTCTAGTTATGCTGATGAAACTTGATAGATAAACAGCTCTGAGAAAGAATAGGCATGACTGTGTTAAGTTGCTCTGTCAGCCCTTCACAGGTGTCAGACTTTCAGTTAATAATTTCCTAGGTCCAGATAAGGGGGTGCCTCCAAAAAAAGCCTGGTGATTTTTTTGTTTGTTTGTTTTTGGAGATGGAGTTTCACTCTGTTATGGGGCTGGAGTGCAGTGGTGTGATCTTGCCTTACCGCAACCTCTACCTCCCGGGCTCAAGTGATTCTCCTGCCGCAGCCTCCTGAGTAGCTGGGACTACAGGCAGGCACCACCACGCCCAGCTAATTTTTGTATTTGTAGTAGAGACGGGGTTTCACCATGTTGGTCAGAATGGTCTCGATCTCTCGACCTCGTGATTCACCCACCTTGGCCTCCCAAAGTGCTAAGATTACCGGTGTGTGCAACCGCGCCTGGCCTATTTATTTTTTTGAGACAGAGTCTCACTCTGTCGCCCAGGCGGGAGGGCAATGGCCTATCTTGGCTCGCCACAACCTCTGCCTCCCTGGTTCAAGCGATTCTCCTGCCTCAGCCTCCTGAGTAGCTGAGATTACAGGTTCCTGTCACAACGCCCAGCTAATTTTTGTATTTTCAGGAGAGATGGGGTTTCACCATGTTGGCCAGGCTGATCTTGAACTCCTGACCTCAGGTTATCCACCCCGCCTCAGTCAAAAAAGTTATAGTAGGAGTCTGAGGAAGAAACAAAGGTCTAAATAAATGGTGTTGGGAAAACTGGCTAGTCATATGCAGAAAGCTGAAACTAGATTCCTTCCTTACACCTTATACAAAAATGAACTCCAGATGGATTAAAGATTTAACTATAAGACCTAACATCATAAAAACCCTAGAACAAAACCTACTCAATAGCATTCAGGACATAGGATAGGCAAGGACTTCATGACTAAAACATCAAAAGCAATGACAACAAAAGCCAAAATAGACAAATAGGATCTAATTAAACTTAAGATCTTCTGCACAGCAAAAGAAACTCTCAATAGAGTGAACCAGCAACCAAAGGAATGGGAAAAAATTTTTGCAATCTATTCATCTGACAAAGAGCTAATAACCAGAATCTACAAAGAACTTAAACAAATTTACAAGAGAAAAAACAAACCCCATCAAAAAGTGGGGAAAGGGTATGAACAGACACTTTTCAAAAGAAGACATTTATGCAAGCTGGGCATGGTGGCTCACACCTGTAATCCCAGCACCTTGGGAGGCCAAGATGGGCAGATTGCCTGAGGTCAGGAGTTTGAGACCAGCTTGGCCAAAATGGTGACACCCCATCTCTAAAAAGAAAAAAAAAAAAAGAAGACATTTATTATGCAGCCAAAAAACATGAAAAAAAAAGCTCATCATCACTGTTCATTACAGAAATGCAAATCAAAACCACATTGAGATACCATGTCATGCCAGTTAGAATGGCGATCATTAAAAAAGTCAGGAGACAGCATATGTTGGAGAGGATGCAGAGAAATAAGAATGCTTTTACACTGTTGGTGGGAGTGTAAATTAATTCAACCATTGTGGAAGACAGTGTGGCGATTCCTCAAAGATCTAGAAATAAAAATACCATTTGGCACAGCAATCCCATTACTGGGTATATATACCCAAAGGATCATAAATCATTCTATTATAAAGACACATGCACATGTATGTTTATTGTGGCACTGTTTACAATAGCAAAGACTTGGAACAAACCCAAATGCCCATCAGTGATACACTGGATAAAGTAAATGTGGCACATATACATCATGGAATACTATGCAGCCATAAAAAGGATGAGTTCATGTCCTTTACAGGGACATGGATGAAGCTGGAAACCATCATTCTCAGCAAACTGACAAAAGAACAGAAAAACAAATACCATGTGTTCTCACTCATAAGTGGGTGTTGAACAATGAGAACATGTGGACACAGGGAGGGGAACAGCACACACTGGGGCCTGTTGCAGGGTGGGGGGCTAGGGGAGGGCTAGCAGGGGGTGGGAGGATTGAGGAGGGATAGCATTAGAAGAAATGCCTAATGTAGATGACAGGGGGATGGATGCAGCAAACCACCATGAAATGTGTATACCGACATAACAAACCTGCACGTTCTGCACATGTACCCCACGACTTAAAGTATAATAATAATAAAATACATGTTAAAATTTGAAACATAAAAAAAAGGAAAAGAAACAAAGATCTAGTTGACTAAGAAGTTCCCATGAGAGAAACAGGATTTGAAAGAGAAGAGAGAATATCAGCTATTAATTTGTCTGGCTGTTGGCCACAGAGCCATTTTTTTTTAGGTAGAGTCTGGCACTGTTGCCCGGCTGGAGTACAATGGCACCATCTCGGCTCACTGTAAACTCTACCTCCCGGCTTCAAGCAGTTCTCCCGTCTCAGCTTACCAAGTAGCTGGGACTACAGGCGCATGCCACCACGCCCGCCTAATTTTTATATTTTTGTAGAGATGGGTTTTACCATGTTGGCCAGGCTGCTCTCAAACTACTGACCTCAGATGATCTGCCTGCCATGGCCTCCCAAAGTGCTGGGATTACAGGTGTGAGCCACCACAGCCGACCTGAGCACCCAGTCTTTTGTGGGAGCACAGAGAATGATAGCTGTGGCATCCAGACCTTCCCTTTGCCTGGGTGGTACCCACCTCTTCTCACCTGTTTGGTTCACAGCCGTAGCAAAAGGTATGTCTCTCTGGCCCAGTAGAGGAAGCAGATAAATGGGAAAAAGTTACTATTATACTCTAAATATAAACCAACATTGTAACCAAGGTATGCCTAACACATTATTCAAAATAAAAACAAATAAGAACATCTGAGACTAAAACCAAGAAGCTCTTGATGGCTTTAACCAAAGTTTTCTAAGAGGGAGCAGAAGTTGCAACCCTTTCAAAATCCAGATCATTCCCAACAACAGCTTAATGAAAGGAAAGTTTTGCCAGCCTCAAATGAGGTACAACCCACATTTTTGTCTGGTCATATTCTTTAGGGTTTAAGACAGAGGAAAACAAAAGTTGTACAAGAGGCTTACAACACAAATGGGCACCCCAAAGGTTAAGAAGTCATACAAATATAAATTGGAAACAAACAATTCAAACTAATTTTTCACAAGTTTAAAAAAAATTCCCTCCTAAGTTAAGGATTTATGTCTCCTGGGGACTTGTTTCCTGAAAGGGAATTGAATCCAGGCTGTGGTGTGAAAGTGCAGAATCCTTACCACTAGACTACAGGATGGAGTCTTTTTTTTTTTTTTTAAATGAACCCCACAAGGAATCTAAAGCATGCAGTTTGAGTACAAAGGATTTTAACTTTGTTTTCAACCTGATTTCTACTTTTCTTTTTTGAGAAGGAGTCTCTTTTGTCGCTAGTCTGGAGTGCAGTGGTGCGGTCTCTGCTCACTGCAACCTCTGCCTCCTTGGGTTCAAGCAATTCTCCTCCTTCAGCCTCAGGGTAGCTGGGACTACTGGCGTGTGCCATCACACCCAGCTAATTTTTGTATTTTTAGTAGAGACAGGGTTTCACCATGTTAGCCAGAATGGTCTCGATCTCTTGACCTCGTGATCTGCCTGCCTCGGCCTCCCATAGTGCTGGGATTACAGGCATGAGCCACTGCGCCCGGCCTCTGCTTTTCAAAAATCTTGCTGAGGGAGTTCCTAAGCCTGTATTCCTTCTGTATCTTTTCATAGCGATTTAAGATGTGAGCTCTAAAAAGTTTTCTTTTAAATATAGCCAATTCGTTTATTTTTAAAGTGATTCAAACCAATACAAGAAATAATTTATATGATTTTCCCTGTTGATCCAAATTTAGAAAGGGTAAAACACAGAGACTCATACCATCAACATTTGACCAGGCACTACAGACAGAACTGACTTGGTAAAAAAAAAAAAACAAGTTTACCTTTCTTTGCTGGCTTTTCATCTGTTGTTCCAAGATCCCATTCACTGGCTCCGCAATGAACAAAATGACTTCATCCCTTTGGTGTTGATCACAACACCAAAAATTTTTCCCCTGAAGATATGATACTTTGAGTCTATATAACAAGCAGATAACAGATTAATGGGATAAAAGCATACGCATTTGTTAATGTGCATATGGCATGGGAGTCATACAAAATATGAAAACTAAAAGAAAGGGCCAGGTGCTTGATGCATTTATACTTGAGGTTACGGAAGAATAGAGGATTGGAAAATGGCAAGACAGGTTATGAGAGGGAAAGAGAAACACAAGGGGCAAAGGTGTTCTTGTTATATAGATGAAACTTCACAGGTAGCAGCTCTCAGAAAGATTAGGTAATCGTCCATGGTAAGTTTCTTTGTCAGACCTTCAAAGGTTTCATACTCTTGGTTAATCTCCTAGATGGGGCAAGGGAGACCTCAGAGAAAGTTTGGCTATTTATTTCACCAATGTAGGCTTCCTCTACTCATACAGCTCTCTTCCACAACATGCAGCTTTGCAGGGCTTTTCCTTTCTGCACTCAATAGCTAACTCGAAATATGTCAAAGAATTATTTTGGGGGGTAAAATATATAGTTTCTTTCTTTTTTTTTTTGAGATGGAGTCTTTCTCTGTTGTTCAGGCTGGAGTGCTATGGTATGATCGCAGCTCATTGCAACCTTCACCTCCCTGGTTCAAGCGATTCTTTTGCCTCAGCCTCCTGAGTAGCTGGGACTACAGGTGTGCCCCACCACCCCCGGCTAATTTTTGTATTTTTAATAGAGATGGGTTTTGCTATTTTGACCAGGCTGGTCTTGAACTCTTGGCTTCAAGAGATCTGCCTGCCTCAGCCTCCCAAAATGCTGGGATTACAGTTGTGAGCCACCCTGCCTGGCCAATTTTCTTTACCACTAAGTTGCTTAATCTCTTTGGATCCCATTTTCTTCATTTTTAAAATGGGGTGAGTAGTGCCATTTTTATGAATATTAAAAATGTAAAAGTATCCCATAGTAGAGGCTCCAAACATAGTTTCTAGTTCCTTCAGTCATTCCATAAACAAAACCCCCAGGAACAGGTAACTCTGTATTTCTTTTGGAAGAAAATTGTGCCATGAAAGGTTGATCTGTGACATTTTCAAGATGTCCCAGATAGCCTTACTTTTAACTTAGTTCTTTTTCCTTTGCTGGACTTTAATTTAAGAAGTTTCACTTTAATGTTTCATAATTTTAAATGGACTTTATTCATATTGCTGTACCAGTTGTAAAAAATAGATTTGAGAGAAAAGCCTTCTCACCGCTGCATTATCTCCTATCAGAGAGCTGGGGTGAGAGCCAACAGATAACCTGGAGTCATATAAATGGAACTTAAAAGGAGTCTGGAGCCTGAGTGTGGAGGCTCATGCCTGTAATCTCAGCACTTTGGGAGCGGGGAGGTGCTATTGCCCAAACCCAAGAGTTTGAGACCAGCCTGAGCAACATAGTGAGACCTTGTCTCTACAGAAAATTTAAAAAAATAGCTGGGCATGGTGGTGCATACCTGTAGTCCCAGCTACTCAGGAGGGTGAGGTGGGAGGATCGCTTAAGCTGGGGAGGCTGATGTGAGCAGTGGTTGTACCACTGCACTTCAGTTTGGGTGACAGAATGAGACCCTGCCTCAAAAAAAAAAAAAAAAAAAGAATCTGATTTACATTTAAAGGAAATATTCAAAGACAGTTGTTGTCAGATTGAAAATAGTAGATGCAAGGGAGAAAGATGTCAAAGCCAACCACTGGGCTTGAAGGTAGGTGGATAAACAGGGTCAGAGAGGCTAGCATGGGAGGAAGGGAATGCACTCGTGAATGGGCCTGCTGAATGTACAGCAGTCTGATAGGCAGATATCCAAATGGAAATATCCCAAAGGCTCTGAAGGAATAGACTGGGGGAAGGAGATCAGGGCTGGAGACCGAGTTATCTAAAAAGCATCTAGAGGTTGAGAATGAGCTGAAGAGAACTAAATGAACTGGAGCACACTATAAGGTAGAAAAAGCCAAGTCTCCATTGGCCTCAGATACAACTGCTCTGAGTCATAGAATGTATCTAATTTTAATTTTATTTTATTTTTTGAACTTGAGTCTCGCTCTGTCACCCAGACTGGAGTGTAGTAGTGCAATCTTGGTTCACTGCAACCTCTGCCTCCCAGATTCAAGTGATTCTCCTGCCTCCTGAGTAGCTGGCCCAGTTAATTTTGTATTTTTAGTATTTTACCATGTTGGTCAGGCTGGTCTCGAACTCCAGACCTCAGGTGATCCATCCGCCTCTGCCTCCCAAAGTGCTGGGATTACAGGTGTGAGCCACCCACCTGGCTATGAATATACCTAATTTTTAGAAAATAAAACTCTGTTTAGGATAATTCTGAAGCACTTTCAGGTAAATGGATTGCAACCTTCAATTTGTGGTCAAGTATGAGCAGGAAAGCCTGCACCAAATTGGTGGTTTCCTAAATAGAGTCTGAGAGTCTTCCTGATGAATTTAAAACTGATCCGGAAATATACACGAGTGCTTTCATTCTTAAAGGACATGTGCAATCCCAATATAAACCAAAAATAAAATTCTAAGGGCCGCCCCACCCCACCCCGCTGCGCCCAACCAACTGAATGTACCTTTCCTTTCAGCCAAGGACATTCTAAAGTAAACCAGAAACACTAGTTCAGGTCATGATGGGAATGGGTATTTATCAAATATCATAGACTGGGTAATTGATAAAGAAAAGAATTTTTTCAGCTCACAGTTCTGGAGGCTAGGAAGTCCAAGAGCACGGTGCTGGTACCTGGCTAGGGTCATCCCCTGGTGGAAAAGTAGAAGGAAGAAGGAAGAGTGAGAAAATGTACATGAGAGACCTCACTTATATTTTATTTATTTATTTATTTATTTGAGACAGAATTTCACTCTTATTGCCCAGGCTGGAGTGCAATAGCATGATCTCAGCTCACTGCAACCTCTGCCTCTTGGGTTCAAGTGATTCTCCTGCCTCAGCCTTCTAAGTAGCTGGGATTACAGGCATGCACCACCATGCCTGGCTAATTTTGTATTTTTAGTAGAGACGGAGTTTCTCCATGTTGGTTAGGTTAGTCTTGAACTCCCAACCTCAGGTGATCTACCCACCTTGGCCTCCCAAAGTGCTGGGATTATAGGCTGAGCCACTGCACCTGGCCTATTTTATTATTTTATTTTTTAGAGATGGGGTCTCACTGTGTTGCCGAGGTTGGACTCAAACTCCTGGGCTCAAGTGATCCTCCTACCTCAGAAAATTTACTTTTATAGAAAAGCCACTTTCACAATGACCAGCCCACTCCTGTGATAATGGCATTTCATCCATTCACCACAATGGAACCCCTAGACCTAAATGCCTCCCGCAGGCTCCATCTCTCAATACCACCACAAGAAGAACCAAGTTTTCATGCTTGAACTCTGGGGAGACACGTTCATTATATCAGGCCTCCTGATTATACAGGCACATTCATGGTCTTATATTTGTGGCTTCTACTTGTCACTGGGAAGAACTGAGGTTTCTTGAAAAGGCTAAAAAATTTGAGGCCCTACCCAAACTGTTTAAGGATCAGAAACTATTGTCTTTGGCTGCATAAATTTGGCACATTGCTACACCTCTCTGTACCTCAGTTTGCCATAAATAAAATGAGGAGAAAGCACAGCAGCATTTTCTGAATTATTGTAGGAGCCTACAATAATAGGGGATAGGGCCGGGCGCAGTGGCTCAGGCCTGTAATCCCAGCACTTTGAGAGGCTGAGGCAGGCAGATGACAAGGTCAGATCGAGACCATCCTGGTTAACATGGTGAAACCCTGTCTCTACTAAAAATTCAAAAAATTAGTCTGGCATGGTGGCACATACCTGTACTCAGTCCCAACTACTCAGGAGGCTGAGACAGGAGAATTGCTTGAACTTGGGAGGCGGAGGTTGCAGTGAGCCAAGATTGCACCACTGCACTTCAGTCTGGGTGAGAGAGCAAGACTCCATCTCAAAATAATAATGATAATACAGGATAATCTATACAAGTGTCCCCAATAGGCTCAGCACCAGTATTTGTATTCTGCTTGTGTTGGCATAAAACTCAAATGAATTGTGGGCAAAAAAAGGGAAAACTGCTAGTTGATAAAAAACAAAATGTTATCTGCTTGCCTCTAAATAATGTAAGCAAATAATTCATGTCAGAACAATAGATGTTGTTATTAGAAATGTTAATTGTGAGTTAAGCATTTGAACCATTTGTCATAAATTTCATTCAAGACTACACTTTGAGAACCAGTTCTTAGAGACCCAGAGACCTCCAAGGTCAGATTGTATCTTAGAACTTACAATCAGCTGAGATAGAAAGAAGTAAAATATGTATAGCAGAGGACTTAGGTTTCTTTATTTAAAATATTGCTCTTTCCAACTGGGGTAGCTGTGGTGGTGGAGTAAAAGGTTACTGAAATTTGGGTCGAAAAACCCCAGCTTAAGACCAACCAAGTTCAAGCTCACTCTTTCTCTTTCTTTCTTTCTCTTTCTCTCTCTCTTTCTCTTTCTCTCTTTCTTTTTCTTTGTTTCTTTCTCTCTCTCTCTCTTTCTTTCTTTCTTCTTTCTTCCTTTATTTCTTTCTCTTTCTTTTTGCAAGATAGAGTCTTGCTTTGTCACCCAGTACAGTGGCATGATCTCGGCTTACTGCAACCTCCACCTCCCAGGTTCAAGAGATTCTCCTGCCTCAGCTTCCCAAGTAGCTGGGACTATAGGTATGTGCCACCACACCCAGCTAATTTTTGTGTTTTTTTCTTTTTTTTTTAGTAGAGATGGGGTTTCACTATATGTCGGCCAGGCTGGTCTCAAACTCCTGACCTCATGTGATCCGCCCGCCTCGGCCTCCCCCAGTGCTGGGATTACAGATGTGAACCACTGTGCCCAGCCAAGCTCAAGCACCTTCTTTTATGTGATTTTTTTTCCCCCCAGCGAAACTTTATCCAGCTTTATTAAAGATGCTTTCCATAAACAGTCATGGCATTTCAGGCAGGACATGGGTAGACAATCATTAACAGTATACAATGACTTTCAAACTCTCTTCTTCAATGGACTACCAAAACATAAAGCCACTTTAAAACCCAATGGAGGGCGGGGCATGGTGACTCACACCTGTAATCCCAGCGCTTTGGGAGGCTGAGATGGGCAGATCACCTGAGGTCAGGAGTTTGAGACCAGCCTGGCCAACATGGCGAAACCTTGTCTCTACTGAAAATACAAAATTATCCAGGCGTGGTGACACACACCTGTAATCCCAGCTACTTGGGAGGCTGAGATGAGGCAGGAGAATCGCTGGAACCTGGAAGGTGGAAGCTGCAGTGAGCTGAGATTGCACCATTGCACTCCAGCCTGGGTGACAGAGCAAGACTCTGGCAAAAAAAATAGAATATTCATTTGATTCTCTGAACCAGAAAGTTTAGGGTGAGGGTTGACATTTCACATTTAGCATGTTGCTTAACATGAGCCGACCCTGACTTTCAGGAAGTGAAGTGAAAATGGCAGAATCTGTCTGAAGATGCACAATCTAGAAATTGAACCACTGCTCTTTTGAGGAACCCCATCTCAGTGGCCTCACTGGAAGTCCAGATTGCCTGACACTGGTAACCAACTCATAGGGATCAGGCCCCAACAGATGTCTGGGTTTAATGGAGTTAAGTTTATGCTGAAGATGGAAAGGGAGAAGAGGACATAAAAACAAATTTGTTTTTCCATACCACAGGCTCTTGTGCCAAAGTGTCTGTGTTTGTCAAAGTCAGGGAATCCCTCCTCCTGGGAGCCAAGAGGAAGCCTCTCAAAAGTAGAAGGGAAGACCAGCCTGGCCAACATGGTGAAACCCCTTTTCTACTAAAAATGCAAAAATTAACCACACATGGTGGTGCATGCCTGTAATTTCAGCTACCGCTTGAATCCCAGAAGTGGAGGTTGCAGTAAGCCGAGATCATGCCATTGCACTCCAGCCTGGGAGACAGAGCAAGACTCCATCACACGCGTGCATACACACACAAACACACACTCATAGAAAACTAAAAGGGAAAGGTGTTTCTCCCACATCAATCCAGCTTCAAGACAGTCTATTAGTGACAGTGACAGGCATCTGATCTCCAGAAAACAACAATGAAGTGCACTGTGTGCTAACAAAATACCTTAAAAAAAAAAGAAAACCAAATTCTGCATTTTTATAAAACTTGATAAAAATAGTATTCAAACTGTAGTGTCACCAAGTACATAGTTATCACAAATGCACACTTCACCTGGTCTGTTTAGGCATCTGCATTCTATGCAGGGTTATTCCCCTCCTTGCCAGCATCAGTTCTTCCCCTTTTCCCTTTGGGTACCTTCTCTCCTTTCTTTGCAAGGCCTCCTTAGACTTGGCTTTGGAGAAGCAGATTTAACAGACAACCTTGCAGATCTTCTCTGTGGTTTGTCCTTCACCTTGGCGTTATCTCCTTAGCATCCACTATCTTTCTCTTGGGCAGGGCGGCAGCTACAGCGGGACATAGTCCCTGACTAAGAGATGCAACAGCGCCTGGGTTATAATTGGTCTGGGAGTTGTTCTTGCCTCTTCTTCACACTGCTCCTTTATGTAATCTTGCAGAAGGAACCTACCCTGTATGTGCCTCAGTTTCCTTATCTATAAATGGAAATAATGATCTTACTTGGGGGTTTAAGGTTAAACGAATTAAGGTATATGGAAGTATTTTTAAAAATTTATGTAGAGAACCAGTGTATCAAGCTTGGAATTATACATAAAAAATTACTGGCCTGGCACAGTGGCTCACGCCTGTAATCCCAGCATTTTGGGAGGCCAGGGCAGGCAGATCACTTGTGGTCAGGAGTTCAAGACCAGCCTGGCCAACACAGCGAAACTCCATCTCTACTAAAAGTGTTTTAAAAATTAGCCAGTAGTGGTGGTGCACACCTGCAATCTCAACTACTCGGGAGGCTGAGGCAGGAAAATCTCTTGAACCTGGGAGGTGGAGGTTGCAGTGAGCCAAGATTGCACCTGGGCAACAGAGCAAAACTCCATTAAGAAAAAAAAAAAAGAAGAAGAAAAATAGCTAGAAGGAAGGGGTAGGAACAAAGGCATATATGGCGTTCTAAGTAAAAGGAGAAATGTTCCATCTAGTTGCTACTGAATCATTCATATGTCACTGTGCAGTATTCGACTTCTAGAGATAGGGTCTATGCTTGACTTGGCTTGCCAGGTGCTCACGCCTTCGGCAGGAGTTGCTAGGCACCTTGATTGAGGTTCCACTAAGACTACATGTAATGTAAGAGGTATGGTTTCTGCAGAGCAAAAGCAGGATGCTATTACAAGAAAGAGGATGGCTGCTGGCCAGGTATAAACAACAAGTAGATGTCCAAATCACTGCACAAGTGAGCATCCTGTGTGTGCTTACGCTAATTTGAAAACAGATGCAGAAAATACTTTTACGAATCAATCATGATCCAAACCAAATTCAAACATAATAAGAAATAAAAAACAAAGAGAAAAAAATTGATATTGACTAATATAAATAGGAATTGAAAGAAAAGAATGATTTAGAACTGCCCATTACTAAAGTTTATCATGAGCAAGTATTTAAATACTACCTAAATGCCCATTAACAATAGAATGATAGATAAATTTGGGTGTATTCATACAACAGACTTCACAAAATTAGAATGGGCAATCTCAACTACGGACAACAATATGGGTGAATCTTTTAACCATAATATTGAAAAGGAGACAAAGAATACATATTAGAGGATTCCATTTATAAAACATACAGAAACAGGCAATCTTTGTTATTACAAGTCAGTGATTAACACCACCAAGGATAGTAAGCAGGGATGTGAAAGCTGCAGTCTATAGACTGGTACCATGTTTGATAAGTATATTATAATTTTTATATGTTAAAATACATGAAGAAAAAAGTCAATGATTACCTTGGAGGGGTTAGAATTGTGTCTGGAGGCTGGGCACATGGCTCACACCTGTAATCCCAGCACTTTGGGAGGCTGAGGCAAGTGGATCACCTGAAGTCAGGAGTTCGAAACCAACCTGACCAACATGGTGAAACCCCATCTCTACTAAAAATACAAAATATTGACCAGCCATGGTGATGGGTGCCTGTAGTCCCCGCTACTCCGGCTGAGGCAGGAGAATTGCTTGAACCCAGGAGACAGAGGTTGCAATGAGCTGAGATTGTGTCACTGCACTCCAGCTTGGGCAACAAGAGCAAGACTCCATCTCAAAAAGCCAAAACAAAACAAAACAACGACAACAAAAAAGAATTGTGGCTGGAAAGGAAACAGGAGGTGAGAAATTGTTTGGTTTTGAAATTTCATTGAACTGTATGCTTATGATATAAGAACTTTTCAGTATCATATACTTAACTGACTTTTGACATGTATTAATACACCCAAATAGATATTATGTGCTGAGTAGTTTAAGAGGCATTAGGTCATGCTGATGTGTATAAATTACCTAAATGCTCATTTTTTTCTGTGTTCATGGAGCCTTCAACAATCCCTATAAATAGGTCAGAATTTTCTGGAAATGTTGATTATGTTAAGGTTTCATAATGAGCTCCTTTAAATAAATCAGAGAACATATTTCTTGACTTGGAGGACATTCCTATTAGTGGTCATTTTAATTAGCTAATTTTCTATATCTGGGGATGACTTTAAAATTTATTTGATGCTGGGTGTGGTGCTTGCACCTATAGTCCAAGCCATTTGGGACGCTAAGCAGGGAAGATCTCTTGAGCCCAGGAGTTTGAATCCAGCCTAAGAAACACAGCGAGACCCTGGGTCTTGAAAGAAAGAAAAAGAAACAGAGGTGGGGAGAGAGGGAGGGAGAGAAAGAGAGAGAAAAGAGAGGGAGGGAGGGAGGGAGGAAGGAAAGAAGGAAGGAAGGAAGGAAGGAAGGAAGGAAGGAAGGAAGGAAGGAAGGAAGGAAGGAAGGAAGGAAGGAAGGTGAAGAAGGAGAGAAGGAAGGAGGTGGGGGAGAGAGGAGAGGAGGGAGGAAAGGTGGAGGGGAGGAGAGCAAGAGAGGAGGGGAGGGAGGGAGGGAGGGAGGAAATGGTTT
This sequence comes from Callithrix jacchus, assembly GCF_049354715.1. Classification (NCBI taxonomy): domain Eukaryota; kingdom Metazoa; phylum Chordata; class Mammalia; order Primates; family Cebidae; genus Callithrix; species Callithrix jacchus. Next base: position 75,119,208 of record NC_133514.1, read on the forward strand.
TATAAGAATTATAATGTGTCTGGTATTTTTACTTCCTTGACTTACTGCTACTTTCTTATGTAACATACAAAATGCCACAGAAGAAAGACATATTTTCTCAAGAAATTGAGGTAAAATTCAATCTAGACATTCTTTAAATTATCATTTAAACTTAGTCTATAGGAAAGCTATTTCACCTACTTTGAATTCTTACTTTTCTTGAAATGCGTGAAAGTGCATGTGATGAGAATGTGTGATTCCAAAGAAGTCTTGCTGGGAAGGTAAGCAATTGGGAGGTGTAGGGGGCAAGCGGACCTGTAATTTGGTAGTACGGCTCATGGAGTATAAGGTGCCATTAAATTACAGTTTACACAAATGAACACACAATGGTGGCTCCTTATACCTTTCAAGGAAAGTGATGTATTTTTGGTTTGTTTGGAGTAGATTCTGCCGTTCCTGTATTGCTACCAGTCTAAAGAACAACAAGTGGACTTGTCCTTATTGCCGGGCATATCTTCCTTCAGGAGGCGTTCCAGCAACTGATGTAGCCAAAAGGATGAAATCAGAGTTTAAGAACTGCACTGAGTGTAACACCCTGGTATGTGACCCGCCTATGTTCATGGCTACCAGCTTAAGTCCCTGAGAAAGTTATCATTTCACCTCTGCTTCTGACCCCATGGTACTACCCACCTTTTCTTTTCTGCTTTTTGTTGTTGTTGTTGTTGTTGTTGTTTTTGAGACGGTATCTGGCTCTGTCATCCAGGCTGGAGTGCAGTGGCGTGATCTCGGCTCACTGCAACCTCAACCTCCCAGGTTCAAGCGATTCTCCTGCCTCAGCCTCCCAAGTAGCTGGGACTATAGGTGTGTGCTACCACGTCTGGCTAGTTTTTTGTATTTTTAGTAGAGATGGGATTTCACCGTATTAGCCAGGATGATCTAGATCTCCTGACATCATGATCTGCCCGCCTCGGCCTCCCAGAGTGCTGGGATTAAAGGCACGAGTCACTACCCCTGGCCTGGTACCCACCTTTTCTAAAGTGCTTTATTTCAGCCTCCTCACTTTCTTTTCTTTCTTGTCACAGAGTCTTGCTCTGTCACCCAGGCTGGAATGTAGTTGTACTATCTTGGCTCACTGCAGCCTCTGCCTCATGGGTTCAAGTGATTCTCATACCTCAGCCTCCTGAGTAGCTGGGACCACAGGCATGGGCCACCATGCCTGGCTAATTTTTTGTCTTTTTAGTAAAGACAGGGTTTTGCTGTGTTAGGTAGGCTGGTCTCAAACACCTGGCTTCAAGTGATCTGCCCACTGTGGCTTCCAAAGTGCTGGGATTATAGGTGTGAGCCATCTCACCCAGCCTCCAGTTTCATACACACACACACACACACACACACACACACACTCTTTAAAAAAAAAATTTTTTTTTCAAGACGGGGTTTTACACCATGTTGGTCAGGTTGGTCTTGAACTCCTGACCTCAGGCGATCCAGCCTCCTTGGCCTCCAAAGTGCTTGGATTACAGGCATGAGCCACCATGCCCGGCCAACTTTTTTTTTTTTTGAGATGGACTCTTGCTCTGTCACCAGGCTGGAGTGCAGTGGTGCAATCTTGGCTCACTTCCACCTCCGCCTCCCGAGTAGCTGGGACCACAGGCACGTGCAACCATGCCCGGCTAATTTTTGTGTTTTTAGTAAAGATGGGGTTTCACCATGTTGGCCAGAATGGTCTCGATCTCTTGACCTCTTGATCCACCCGCCTCAGCCTCCCAAAGTGTTGGGATTACAGGTGTGAGCCACCTCACCCGGCCTCATATATATATATATATATATATATATATATATATATATATATATTCTGCAAAAAACCCTGAACTCCTACCATCACCCCCAATTTGTCAAACAAGTGCTCTTATTGACCACCTCTGTTTTCCTTCTTCCTATTACTCCAGTAACCCTCTATCATATGTCCTCCAATTCTGCTACTCTATTTCAGGCCACCAATGAACAGCTTTATTATCAAATCTGGTGACATATTTCTACCAGGCTAAAGTGCAGTGGTGTGATCTTGGCTCACTGCAACCTCCGTCTCCTGGGTTCAAGCAATTCTCGTGTCTCAGACTCTCTAGTAGCTGGGATTACAGGGGCCTACCACCGTGTCTGGCTAATTTTTGTATTTTTAGTAGACATGGGGTTTCATCATGTTGGCCAGGCTGATCTTGAACTCCTTACCTCAGGCAATCTGCCTGCCTCGGTCTCCCAAAGTGCTGGGATCACAGGCGTGAGCCACCATGCCCAGCACAGGCTTTTTTATCTTTAAGATATGACTCTAACATATGCATAGAAAATGGTTTGCAGTAGGGCAAAAATGAAATTGGTGAAACCAGTTAGGTGGCTATTATGATGTCAGGAAGCTGGATTAGGGTGATAGCATTAGATGTGGAATAATGATGCAGAATTATTCTTGCCTACTTTGCTAGCCAGGGACCTCCATAGCCAGCAATGACCCCATCCAGGCCTTGCTTGGCCTAGGAGACTCTCCCCACCCACTCTGCCCACTAGACCATGCCTGGTTTATGCACTGGCTTGGCAGACATCTGGTCCAGGCATACCACAGCCCACCTGTGTTTGGTGATTCCCAAGTTCTTGTCCCACATCTAAGAAAAATGAGGTTATGCTGACAATTGAATGGTGAGAAGGATGGAGAAGAGTTTTATTAAGCAATTTTCAGCTCTCCGCAGAGAAGGGGCATGAGGTTCCCCACCGATAGTTGTGTGGTCTCTTTCTCCCAGTATGGCTGGGTCCAGGGGTTTTATGGGTTCAGAATGGGGGAGTGCATGCTGATTGCTTTGTGAGTATGCAAAAGAGGCTAAAACAAAGGCAGCATTCGAAGGTGGGCATGACAGTATATTTAAAAAAACCAGTTAGGGAAGGGTAGGTATATGTAAAAGAGGTGAAAGGTGAGTATTAATCAGAGGAAAGCACACCAAAGGGGAAGAGAGGTCCTCAACCCCATCCATGGATTTAACTTGTAGCTTGGCTTTCAGGCTTTAAACTGTCTTTGGCCTGAAGGTCAGGTTTCACCAAGGACTCGCCCCTGTCTACCTAGGGATTTGTCAGGCTCCTGCCACTATCAGTAAGAGGTTTCAAGTATATTTAGGAGATAGAATAGAAATAAATTGATAATTGACTGGATGTAGGGCTGAGTGAGAGGAAAGTGTCAAAAATGCCTCCCAGGCATTCAGATGTGAATAAATGAGGATGCTCATATGGGGAACAAATTTGGAGAACACAGAGTTAAGTTTAGATATGTTAAGTTTGGAACTACCAAGGAAAGATACTGGAAAAGTATTTAGATAATACCAGTCTAAAAATCAAAAGAAGGACTGTGGCCAGGCACCGTGGCTCATGCCTGTAATCCCAGCACTTTGGGAGGGCGAAGTGGGCAGAGCATGAGGTCAGGAGTTTGAGACCAGCCTGGCCAGCATGGGGAAGCTTCATCTCTACTAAAAATACATAATTATCCAGCTATTGTGTCAAATGCCTGTAATCCCAACTACTCATGAGGCTGAGGCAGAAGAATCTTTTGAACCCAGGAGGTGGAGGTTGCAGTGAGCCAAGATCATGCTACTATACTCCACCCAAGGTGGCAGAATGAGACTTCGTCTCAAAAAAAAAAAAAAAAAAAAAGAGGGATTGTGTACTAAGCGTCTACATTTCTTTAGAGAACCTTTCTTAATAATTCATCTAAACTCTAGCCCTGTCATACTGTCTCTCAGCACCCTGTGCTTTCCCATACACCGCTTATCACCATTTATAATTCTGCTTTTGGGCTGTTTTTTGTTTAATGTCAGTTACGTTCATTCCATTTGAATGCCATGAAGGTAAAGGCTCTATTTGTTGACAATCTGTGTAGCCAGCACTTTGAAAAGTGACTGGTACATATTAAGTGCTCATTGCATTCCTGAATATTTATAGACTCAATAACCTATTCGTTAGATATCTATTTATTAGATTTGATTATAGAGCCTTATATCTGATTGTAGAATTTGTTCATGGTTTTTGGAATTAGACCTCTTAGCTCAAACTGATTCTAATTCTCTCACTTACTCTTTGTAATTTTGGGTAAGTTATTAATCTGAGTATTTGTTTACCGTTTTGCAAAATGAAGAGAAAGAGTCTGGTACAGTGGCTTATGCCTGTAATCCCAGCACTTTGGGAGGCCAAGGCAGGAGGATTGCTTGAGCTCAGGAGTTCAAGATCAGCCTGGGAAGAGACTGTGTTTCTACTAAAAATCAAAAAAATGAGCTGGGGCATAGTGGTGCATGCGTATAGTCCCAACCACTTCGGAGACTGAGGCAGGAAGATTGCTTGAGCCCAGGAGATCAAGGCTGCAGTGACTACGCCACTGTACTCCAGCCTAGGCAACACAGCAAGACTCTCTCGACAAAAAAGAGGAGCTGAGGAGAGGATCATGCTCATGTTCATGTTAGAGAGTGATTTTAAAGATAAATGCTAAATATATATTGATATATATGACTGATTATTGGCTTTTTAAATTTTTTATTATTTTTTATAGAGACAAAGTTTCTTTTTTTAAAAAAAAAAAAATAAAGACAGGGTTTCACCATATTGGTCAGGCTGGTCTTGAACTCCTGACCTCAGGTGATATACCTGCCTTGGCCTCCAAAGTGCTTGGATTACAGGCATGAGCCACCATGCCCAGCCTGATGTTTGGCTTTTAACACAGTGTCTGGAATATAGTAAGTGCTCAAAATCAATGGCTTTTTACATTCTTAATAATAGATCATTGCTTATTTTTACTTAGTTTGTCTTCACATAAGATTCATACACAAGGCCAGGTGCGGCGGTTCACATCTGTAATCCCAGCATTTTGGGAGGCTGAGACGAGTGGATCACCTGAGGTAAGGAGTTCAAGACCAGCCTGACCAACATGGTGAAACCCCATTTCTACTAAAAAAAAAAACAAAAAATAAAATAAATTTGATGGGCATGGTGGCAGGCACCTGTAATCCCAGCTACTTGGGAGGCTGAGGCAGGAGGATCGATTGAACTTGGGAGGCAGAGGTTGCAGTGAGCCCAGATTGCTCCATTGCACTCCAGCCCTGGTAACAAGAGCAAAATTCCGTCTCAAAAAAAAAAAATCATACACAAAATCAAACTGAAACTCATCATATTCTTTCATCATCCAGTTCTTGATCCCACCTTTGTGTCTGTCAGAAACAAGAGGATTCTCTCAATTATCCTGTGTGGAAATCCTCTTTTTTTCACCACTTTCCCCTCCCCCATTATCTGTTAAATCACAAAGATTTTGATTTTTTATTTGAGATACTTTTTTTTTTTTTTTGAGACAGAGTCTCACTGTGTTGCCAGGATGGAGTGCAGTGGAGTATAATGTTGGCTCACTGCAACCTCCGCCTCCTGGGTTTAAGTGATCTCGTGCCTCAGCCTCCCGAGTAGTGGAGACTACAGGCGTGCACCACTTTGCACAGCTAATTTTTGTACTTTACCAACGGGATTTCACCACATTGGCCAGGCTGGTCTTGAACTCCTGACCTCAGATGATCTGTCCACTTCAGCTTCCCAAAGTGCTAGGATTATAAGCATAAGCCACTGTGTCTAGCCTTGAGATACGTCTTATATCCTGTCTTTTCCTTTCTGTGTTACCCCTCTTTCTAGGAATGCTCCCCATTCCTTCTATACCCATTTTGCACTCTCCCTATCCTTCAGAGTCCAGGCCAGATCCATTCCTTGAGGCCTTGTCTTAGTATTCCAGTTCACTATATCAAATATTTTTTTATTTTAGATGGAGTCTCGCTCTGTTGCCCAGGCTGGAGTGCAGTGGTGTGATCTCAGCTCCCTGCAACCTCCGCCTCCCGGGTTCAAGCAATTCTCCTGTCTCAGCCTCCCAGGTACCTGGGACTACAGGTGCGCACCACCACACCCCACTAATTTTTGTATTTTTAGTAGAGAGGGGGTTTCACCATGTTGGTCAGGCTGGTCTTGAACTCCTAACCTTAGGTGATCCACACACTTTAGCCTCCCAAAGTGCTGGGATCACAGGTGTGAGCCACCACACCCAGCCCCTATATCAAACAATTTCTTTTATACTTGTCTACACATCCTTTTTCCTCTGTTAGATTAAAAGCCACGTTAGAACAGGCACAATGGATTGTGTTTCTTCTGCCATTTCTTATAATGTCTCAGTTAATTTTGTGTCTAGACTATGAATTGATCAATTCATTTGTCGGTAGATAGTCCACAGCTTGTTAATTTTCATGACTAATGCTTATCTTTGTTGAACAAAGAATACAAATAGAACTTTTTACTAGCAAAAGTCATAAAGACATGAGAGAATGCTAATGTGCAAAGTTGGATGTTAAAGATTGTCAAATACATTTGTTTAAGACAGTTTATTTAGCTCAATCCTAGTTTTTTTTTTTATATCTTTTAGGTGGATATTGGTAACGCAAGGGTTTTGTTCTTACTTTTTCACTTGCTTTTATTTTTGCCTTTTGTTAAACAATTATAACTGTTTCCTCAACATGGCAGATTTCATGTTTGAGGTTTAACTTCCGTAGTTTGGGCAAAATGAAGCAGAGTGGGTCGGCCACCTTACCACAGCTGTACAAAGCTTCCTTTAGCACAAGATCTTATCAAGAGTTTCTAATGAAACATTTAGTGGAATGTGTTATGTTAGCAACAGATCCCTCATGGTTGGGATCTCTGAATGTATATCTGAAAGAACAAGGGCTCTTTATTCTACATTGATAAAAACGGACTGCAAGAGCTGTCTTTTATGTTTGCTCTTAATGGCACCACTAAGTATACTGTGTATTGTGAATTCGTGTCATATTATTGGGTGTGCTATAAAACCATGGTATTTATATCTTTCCCTAAGGCACAGTGTTTCATTTAACTTAGTATAGCCACCTCTAAAATTTATCCATTTATTCTTCTTATCTCTCTGTTTCTTCTTTCTGTCTCTTTTTCCATCTTAAATTGTTTCTTCTTTCCTCGCTCTTGTGCTCTTTTTCTTCACCCGTTTTTTTTCCCCTCACTTCCTTCTTTCTAAAACCTGTTTATGTAATGGCATGCAAAAGAAGTAAATCTAAGTTACTACACACCTATCTACTTTAAAAATTGTATATGCTTTTAAGAAAAACCAAATTCAAGAACTTAACAGTTGGGTCTTCTAAGTGTTGGAGAGATCGAAAATAGTAGTATTCTGGATAATGCCTTAACTTTTGGTGATACTGGTGTCATGAATGCGTCTATTTAGTCAATTGATCCCACAATACGACCTTATTTGAAAGTTAAAAGGGTGCATTGCATAAGCTTTCATTGAGTCCCCTTTTTTAACAGTGAGTTTATTTTGAATTTGTTTTTATATAGGTTTGCCTCAGTGAAATGAGGGCACATATTCGGACTTGTCAGAAGTACATAGATAAGTATGGACCACTACAAGAACTTGGGGAGACAGCAGCAAGGTTTGTTTGAATACAATATAGTTTAATGCCAAAATTGATATATTTATAAATAATTAAATGAGCTGAAAACTTTAACATTCTTATTATGAAAATATTTACATTTTTGTTTAGGTTCTTAACTATGATATCTGGTACTGGTCATCATTTGTTGATAGCAATCATTGTCAAAGAATTTTGCACTCTCTACTCTAAAAATTTCTTGAGGGAAACCAACCACACGTTGAAGAGATTGGGGCAACTTCCTCAAACAAGTTTGGTTAACACAGATCCAGAAATAGAATGCAGAACTGTTACATTTCTGCTAGTCTTTGTTTTCTGATAGATTCCTGAAATAGGTCATCTTTGGGATGATCCATCGTCTGTCATCACTGCTGATTTCACCAGCTCATTCCTTATCATTTTGCTTGTTTCTCTTGAGAAGATAGACAGCAGCATCTCAGTATACAAGAGGAAAACAGGCTGGGCAGACATCCTGAATCCTTTGCCTTTTTGATAGGTAATCTTGTATGGGGGTAGGGGAAGGATGGAGGTAGCTGGTAGACGTAATGGAGGATATTAATCATTAACTATTTTATTTTATTTTATTTTTTTGAGACGGAGTTTTGCTGATTGTTACCCAAACTGGAGTGCAATGGCACGATCTCGGCTCACCGCAACCTCCGCCTCCTGGGTTCAAGTAATTCTCCTGCCTCAGCCTGCCGAGTAGCTGGGACTACAAGCGCGCACCACCATGCCCAGCTAATTTTTGTATTTTTAGTAGAGACAGGGTTTCACCTTGTTGAACAGGATGGTCTCGATCTCTTGACCTCGTGATCCACCCGCCTCGGCCTCCCAAAGTGCTGGGATTATAGGCGTGAGCCACCGTGCCCGGCCTATTTTATTCTTTAAAAAAAAAAAGAAAAAGAAGCACTGGCAGGGCACGGTGGCTCACATCTGCAATTCCAGCACTTTGGGAGGCTGAGGCGGGCAGATCACTTGAGGTCAGGAGTTTGAGACCAGCCTGGGCAACATGGCAAAGCCTCATCTCTACTAAAAATACAAAACATAGCTGGGCGTGGTGAAGCACACCTGTAATCCCAGCTATTCCAGAGGCTGAGGCACATGACTTGCTTGATCCAGGGAGGCAGAGGCTGCAGTGAGCTGAGATCTGGCCGCTGCACTCCAGCCTGGGTGGCAGAGCAAGACTCTGTCTCAAAAAAGAAAGAAAGAAAGAAAGAACGAAAGAGAGAGAGAGAGAGAGAGAGAGAGAGAGAGAGAGAGAGAGAGAGAGAGAGAGAAATAAATAAATAAATAAATCTAGGTCATTACTCTATTGATGAGAAAGGTAACTTAGCTGCATCGAGTAATTCTAAAGTTTGTAATCTGCCCCTACTAACCAAAAAAAGTGATTTGTGCTCTCTAGCATTGCTGTCTTTCCAGCCGTTAATCTGCCTGCGGATTCATGCATCCAATATTGGTATATGCTTTGGGTATAATCTCTCTCTCTCAAAGAAAAATGTTAGCTCTGCTCATTTTTAGAAAATATACTCAAAATATAGCTTACACTTCTAAACCTTAGAGTCTAAACAATCACCCCATTCCTTTTGTTTTACTAGAGAGTGCCTTGTAAAAGTGCCTGTTATTCTAAGATTAGCTTTATACCCTGACATTATAAATTTTAAATGAGTATTTTAGCTATAAACAGTGTATGAATCCTGTTATATTGACCACAATGACCAATAGGAAGGAAGGATTACAAATAGGTTGAGAAAGTGTATGGGTTTGATTGCAAGGTGGACAGCTCTTATGAAAATTTAAAAATACGTGAAAGCTAATTTGAATCTTAATTTCTTCTACTGATTAGAATTAAATAATAAATAATTAATAGAAAATGGGGAGGGTTATTGATTAATCAATTTTATGAGATAAATTAATATTTGCATTTATGCTAAAAATATTTGCTTTACAGAAGAATTTACCACATAATTCAAATTTTAAAAAATTCTTACATGTGGAGCTTGTCCAAAGAACAAGTTTTGGGGCGGACAGGAAGCTACACCTGTAATAGAAAGTGAGCAAACAACTCCAAGACTCCATATCGTCCTTAAGAACTTAAGGCAGTATTGTCCGATAGAAATCTACTGTAAATCACATGTAATTATAAATTTTCTAGTAGTGACATTTAAAAAAATAAGAAGATAAAATTTAAATTACCTTTCATTATATTTTATCTAACCTAATATTGCCAGAATATTATCATTTAAACATGTAATTGGTATAAAAATTATCAAGATATTTTACATTATTTTTTTCTCTTTACACTAAACCCTCAAAATTCAATGTGTATATTATACATCCAGTGTATCCAATTTTTTTTTTTGTTTTTTGAGACAGAGTTTCACTCTTGTTGCCCAGGCTGGAGTGCAATGGTACGATCCCAGTTTACTGTAAGCTCCACCTCCTGGGTTCAAGTGATTCTCCTGCCTCAGCCTCCTGAGTAGCTGGGATTACAGGCACCTGCCACCATGCCCAGCAAACTTTGTTTTATTTTTAGTAGAGAAGGAATTTCACCATGTTGGCCACGCTGGTCTCGAACTCCTGACCTCAGGTGATTCACCCACCTCAGCTTCCCAAAGTGCTGGGATTACAGTCATGAGCCACTGCACTTGGCTATATATCTGAATTTGGACTAGCCATATTTCAAGTGCCCAGTGGACACATCTTGGACAGCACAGATAAGGGACAAATATTCCTAAGTGTACATAAGGATTTAACAAGGTAGCTGCAGGTCACTTTTCTTTTTCTTTTCTTTCTTTTTTTTTTTTTTTTTTTTTTCCTGAGAGGGAGTCTTGCTCTATCACCCAGGCTGGAGTGCAATGATGCAATCTCAGCTCACTGTGACCTCCACTTCCTGGGCTCAAGTGATCCTCTTGTCTCAGCCTCCCAAGTAGCTCAGATCACAGGTGTGTGCCACCACACTAATTTTTTGTACTTTTAATAGAGGTTTTACCATGTTTCCCAGGCTGGTCTCAAACTCCTGAGCTCAAGCGATCTGCCCACCTTGGCTTCCCAAAGTGCCGAGATTATGGCCGTCAGCCATCTTGCCCAGACTGCAGGTCACTTTTCATTCTTCACTGGAAACTAACAACATAGGTTGACGCATGTAGTTATATGCTAGTGAAGTTGGAAAACAAATAACACCCCATCTAAATGTTATGTGAATTTGGAAAGGGAGGAAGAAAAAGGTAATCTAAAGACAATTGTGTGCTGCAATCCTCAGTTTCTCAGTTAATGCATGCTCAGATTGCACTTCTCTCCCAAAAAGAATCATCTGTTTCATGTGTATGGTCATGTTTTTCAGCCCTGTCCCTGTGAGGACACACATTTACATTTCTCATGAGAAAAAAATGTAGGCACCAACAGTGTTAACAGTTTGGGAAAAACACTGTCAAATCAGATAAACAAATAGGTCTAGAGACTATATCCCCACCTACATTCTGCTTTTTAATCTTTAGTTAAGTGAATACTATGGGCTGGATGTGGTGGCTCATGCCTGTAATCCCAGCACTTTGGGAGGCTAAGGTGGGTGGATCTCTCCAGGCCAGGAATTTCAGACTAGCCTGGCCAACATGGCGAAATCCTGTCTCTACTAAAAATAAAAATCCAAAGATTAGCCTGGTGTGGTCGGGGGGGGGGGCCTGTAATCCTAACTACTTGGGAGGCTGAGGCAGAAGGATTCCTTGAATCTGGGAGGTTGAGGTGGCAGTGAGCCAAAATTGTACCACTACACTCCAGCCTGCACCACAGAGCAAGACAATGTCTCAAGAAAAAAAAAAAAAAAAAAAAAGGAAAAGAAAGTGACTACTATCTAGTTGCCAACCATTTTAGTAATATTTGTATTCTGTTATTTCCAGGTGTGTATGTCCCTTTTGTCAGAGGGAACTGGATGAAGACAGATTGCTGGATCATTGTATTACTCATCACAGATCTGAACGAAGGCCTGTGGTAAGGATTTTTGTTACATGTATTACATCAATGTCTGAATTCTGGACACATTAGAAAAGCCATTTAATGGATTTCTATTTATAGATACATTATAAGGATAATAATTTATGTTAAGGTTATGGTAACTCTGTGACTGTTTACAGTATGTGAAAGTGTTGAGTTGAGCCAGGGGTGGTGGCTCATGCCTGTAGTCCCAGCACTTTGGGAAGCTGAGGCAGGTGCATCATGGGGTCAGGAGATTGAGACCACTCTGGCTAACACAGTGAAACCTAGTTTGAACTAAAAATACCAAAAATTAGCTGGATGTGGTGGCACATGCCTGTAGTCCCAGCTACTCGGGAAGCTGAGGCAGGAGAATCACTTGAACCTGGGAGGTGGAGGTTGCAGTGAGCCGAAATCGCACCACCGCACTCCAGCCTGGGCAACAGAGCAAAACTCTATCTCAGAAAGAAAGAAAAAAAAAGTGTTGTTGAAACTGATAAGAATGACTAATGTGCAATCACTCATTTATGAAATTACACATTATCTCTAACAGGTAATCATGGGCATAATCAACAAAAATGATCCAGAATGCACAGTTAAGATCTAAGTTTATCAGCCTGGCCAGTATGGTGAAACCCCATCTCTACTAAAAATGCAAAAATTAGCTGGGAGCATTGGTGGGTGTCTGTAATCCCAGCTACTAGTGACTGAGGTGGAAGAATCGCTTGAACCTGGGAGGCGGAGGTTGCAGTGAGCCAAGGTGGCACCACTGCACTCCAGCCAGTAAAACAAAGCAAGGCTCTGTCTCAAAAAAAAAAAAAAAAAATCTAAGTTTAGTACACTAACTATGGTTATAGCCTATGTTTCAGACATTTTAAAATAATGCAAATAGTGTTATTATGACAATATACTGGAAACAAAAAGTAGTCATTCATCTTCATTGATGTGTTGTTTTATTCAGTTAATAGTTATCCATATGTTTGCATAGTAAATGTACATATTGCTTATCATTTCCTAGATTCATTGCAAATCCTGTTTTTTTCTTTTCAGCCTGGCATTTTAGTTCTCCTTTGCAGAGTGGCTTTTATAATTTTTATTTTGGTAGAGTTGTTAGGTAAGGCAAAGTGGATACATTATTGTTTACTTAGGCTATTTATTTTACTTTTATTTATTTTTATTACTTTTATTTTTTATTTTTTTTGAGACAGAGTTTCCTCTTGTTGCCCAGGCTGGAGTGCAATGGCACGATCTCGATTCACTGCAACCTCCTCCTCCTGTGTTCAAGCAATTCTCCTTCCTCAGCCTCCTCAATAGTTGGGATTATAGTTGGGTGCCACCACATCCAGCTAATTTTTTGTGTTTTTAGTAAAGAAGGGGTTTCATCATGTTGGCCAGGCTGGTCTCGAACTCCTGACCTCAGGTGATCCACCCCTCTTGGCCTCTCAAAGTGCAGGGATTATAGGCATGAGCCACTGTGCCTGGCTAGAGATTTTTTCTTTTTTTTTTTTTTTAAAGATGGGGTTTCACCATGATGGCCAGGCTGGTCTTGAACTCCTGACGTCAGGTCATCCACCCACCTCAGCCTCCCAAAGTGCTAGGATTACAGGCGTGAGCCACTGTGCCCAGCTGGAGATTTTTTAATACCTTTTGAAATGTACTTTTAAAGTGCTTTCCAAAAAGTTCTGAGTCAATTTATATTTGTGTCAGCAATCTGTGAGTAAACCACTTTTACCTTAATCTGACCATAATTGGGAACATTTATTTTTAATTACCCTGGCTGAACAAATATAAAATGATACTTTGAGGATTATTTTACATAGTATGTAGTTTTATTTAATATATACACAAATGTGTGTGTTTTTTTTAAATATGAGTTTTTAGGGGTTTTTTTAGTTTTAGAGTTTTTTCCATAAAATCCTTTCAGAAAGTGGATGAGATTGAATTATAAGTATATTAGACAGGTAGATAGATAGATAATAGATAGATATTAGAGAATAAAGAGATGGAAAGATGGATACAGCCGGATGTGGTGGCTCACACCTGTAATCCAGCACTTTGGGAGGACAAGATGGAGTGATTACTTGAGGCCAGGAGTTTGAGACCTACCTGACCAACATGGTGAAACCCCATCTCTACTACTAAAAATACAAAAATTAGAAAGGCATGGTGGCATGCACCTTCAGTCCCAGCTACTTGGGAGGCTGAGGTGGGAGGATTATTTGAGCTTGAGGGCACAGAGGTTACAGTGAACCAGGATTGTGCCACTGCACTCCAGCCTGGGTGACAGAACAAGAACCTGTGTCAAGCCAGGCACAGTGGCTCACACCTGTAATCCCAGCACTTTGGGAGACCAAGACAGGTGGATCACCTGAGGTCAGGAGTTCAAGACCAGTCTGACCAACATGGTGAAATCCCCATCTCTACTAAATATACAAAAATAAAAAATGTTAGCTTTGCATGGTGGCGGGGGGCACATGTAATCCCAGCTACTCAGGAGGCTGAGGCAGGAGAATCACTTGAACCTGGGAGGTGGCAGTTGCAGTGAGCTGAGATTGTGCCATTGCTCTCTAGCCTGGGCAATAAGAGCAAAAGCCCATCTCAAAAAAAAAAAAAAAGGTAGAGACACAGCAAATCCTCTCACAGCAATCCTATGAGATAGGCTTGATGATTATCCCCATTTTAAAAATGATTAACAGGCTCAGAGAGGTTAAGTCTGTCATACAAGGTCACACAGCTGTTAAGTAACAAAGACAGAATTTGAATACAGTAATCTAGCTCCAGGGCTGTGTGGGAAACCCCTGGGGTCTATAGCAAGTTCAAGAGAAAAGCATGGAGAGATAGTTGTTATTGATCTTAATGGCCCAGGAATTTGGCAATTGAAATGGTACGTAGGAGCTTGTTAGGTGTTGAAGGAGCAGAGAAGATGGTCATAGGCTCTTCCTGCTCAAGTTGCTCTGTAGGAGGAACTGGGCTAGAGAGTTCTTTCACAATAGGACCCTGGGGAGCTAGAGGAAGTTAGAAGAAAGCATAAGGATGGAATCATAGTGACTACTATAACTGAGTTTACTAAGTACTTTGTCTTCTAGCAACTTTATGAAGAAGGTTGAACCCTGACCATTAGTATGTAAGGTGCTGCTCTGGCTGGAAGAATGCCAGGCACTCTAGACTGTGGTCTTAGGCTGCATCTAAGCAGCAATCTGGGGCAGGCCACATTCTGGTCAGTTCTATGGTACCGTGTACCTGCTCCAGTAGAAATGCAGTCCATGTGCTGCTCAGTTTGGCCCAGATTGAAAGTGGCCCGGGAAGCTAGGTCCTTCATGATTTTATAGGTCTTCAAGGTCATTAAACACAGCTGACCTAAGCAGGGAAACAAATTGGGAACAGTGGGTTCGACTGCCTATGGAATTTTGTAGTTAAATCCTAGTCTTTAAAGGGGTTAGGCTTGGTTCTAATCCCAGGAAGTCTACTAAATTCTCTCTGCCACTGTTTCATCATTTGTAAAATGGGGGTAGTGATGACATTCACGCCTTTTTTTTTTGTAGGTAGTAAATGAGTTGGCATAGAATAAAGTAAGCATTCTGCTACCTGGTGCTCACTCCATAAATAGAAGAGGGTGGTGATGGTAGTGGAGGTTCACTACACGTTTTCAATCCTAGAAAATTAGGCCTAGACAAGATTTCTCAGAGGAAGTGATGTACTCTCACAGTTAGAGAACCCACATGGGGTGGTGGTGGTAGTCCGAGGGTGGTGGGGAGGAGGAGGATGGGGAAGTAAAGTGGTTTTCACCATAAAGACCAGGATGCTATCATGGATTTGAAACAGGAGCAGGTTGCTCAGAAATCCAAGGTTCTGTAATAACCTAGGGCTAGAGGTAGTAACTGGAACAGAAGACCTTCAGGTGTCCTGTGTTAGTGTTTCAGTCTTGAGCAGAAACTCAAGACCATGTCATTCTGAAGGATCTAAAGCCACCAGAAGTCATGATTTACCCCATGGTTAGGAAAAGGCAGGTGACAGATACATGGTATGGGCAAGGAGGGCTGAGTCAAATGCTGTTTCTGGATGGGTGTTGAAGTTAACTAGGAATTATTGCTTTAAAGGACTGGATTATTGGTTTTGTAAGCAGATAAGATCAGTGACATCATCTGACTTACTTCACGTAAGAGGTTTCCTGGCAGTTAGAGATTTGGGCAAATGATTCTTCGGACTACCAAAAATAATTAGATAACTCAGAGATCAAACCACAAGATAACCAATCTTTTCTTTCTGAGCTGTTCAAGAATGACATAGTTGTTAAAAACATCAGAGGGTTTTGACTTTTCTTATATGCAGCCTTAAGAGCCAGTAACTCCTTTTTGTCAGGCAGTAACTATATTGTTATATTCTGCCATTTTTAAATATTTGGAGACAGAGTCTCACTCCGTCACCCAGGCCAGACTGCACTGTGCAGTAATAGCTCACTGTAACCTTGAACTCCTGAGGTCAAGTGATCCTCATCTCAGCCTCCCAAGTAGCTGAGACTGCAGGTGTGCACCACCACACCAGGATAATTCTTTTTTTTTTTTTGGTAGAGATAAGATCTTGCTATGTTGCCCAGGCTGGTCTCAAATTTCTGGCTTCAAGCGATCCTCCCACCTCGGCTTCTGAAAGCACTGAGCCTGAAAAATGACTAAGAATTATTTTTTAAAAAATGACTAAGCTCAGTCATTTTTTTAAAAATAATTCTATTTCTGGAATATTAGACTCAAAGGAGGCAGATGACACAAACAGCATGCTTTAGACTGAATTATGAGACCACTTTTTTCTTTTTCCTTAAATGTAGATAAATAATATTAACGAGACCACTTTAGAGAGAAATGTGGTCTTTTATTCTGTAAAGGGAAGATGTTTTAGCAAGAACCATGCTTTTTTAGCTATTCTCTCTGTCCAGAGTGCTTTTTCTTTTTGAAGAGACATTGGGGTCTTGCCATTATGTTTCCCAGGCCAGTTTTGAACTCCTGAGCTCAAGCAATCCACCCACTTCGGCCTCCCAAAGTGCTGGGACTATAGGCGTGAGCCACTGTGCCCGGCCTCAAAGTGCTCTTTCTTTCACTAGTTGGCTCTTACTTATCCTTCAGAGCTCAGCTTAAATTTTACTTCCTCAAAGAAGTCCTCCCTTACAGTCACATTAATTTCAGCTTTTGCCTTTCTCCTCTCTATCTTTCAGTCTTTACCGCAACTTATAATTGCATATTCATTTCATGTCTGTCTCTCCCTCTAATTTATGAGGCCTATGGAGTCATGGGATCTAAGTCCTTTGTTCAACATTGCATGCCCAGTTCTTGGCAGAGTGCCTAGCACACAGCAGGATGTAGTGATATGGAAAAAGGATAGTAAAGAAAGACATGATTCTATTCACCCTGATTCAAAGGTTCCAATGAGTTCTGTATTTTCTACTACGCTGGGGGCTCATTCCTTAAGGAAGAGACAGGACTTTCAGTGTGAAGTGTAAACTGTGGTGACTACATCCTGCGCTGCTCCTCCCCATAGCAGTTAATTTCCATGAGTACGTAGAATATCTGTGACTTGATGCAACAGTGGAGGTCTATGTGCATAATAATTCTGGAAGGAAGAAAAATCTCTAATAGATTTGCTTTCAGACTCCTATTAAATTAGGTATGCAATCTTGTACCTTGATTTTAATTACATATTTGCCAGTGAATATTTTCAGTGCATATTCCTTTTTTTTCCTTTGGGTATTGGATTGAGTAACCTTTAATTACCTCCTCAAATGGCACTTGCCATCATATTGAAAGTGTTCTTTAATCAGCTGAGTTGCTGTGGAAGTTAATCTAAGTCACAGATAGAGTGGAATGGCTATTATCATAGAAATTCCTAAGGACTGAATTATTTGCATCTTGGGATGGCTGTAGCATGAGCCCACTGTCTTCCAGCTCTTTTACACTTTTACTTCTAGAATTCATCTTCTGACTTCAGAAGAACTTGATAGAAGATGCTGTTCACTAAGAATCACAGATATTAGATTGCATCCATTGTATTTGGCAACTGAAAGCCCTCAACAGTAAAGTATGGTGTTCATGCATCTATGCTATTAGAACCTAAGAAAAGGGTACCAGAGGCCGGGCGCCATGGCTCACGCCTATAATCCCAGCACTTTGGGAGGCTGAGGCGGGTGGATCATGAGGTCAAGAGATCGAGACCATCCTGGTCAACGAGGTGAAACCCCGTCTCTACTAAAAATACAAAAAAAAAAAATTAACTGGGCATGGTGGTGCATGCCTGTAGCCCCAGCTGCTTGGGAAGCTGAGGCAGGAGAATTGCTTGAACCCAGAAGGCAGAAGTTGCGGTGAGCTGAGATTGTGCCATTGCACTCCAGTCTGGGTAACAACAGCAAAACTCCGTCTCAAAAAAAAAAAAGAAAAGAAAAGGGTACCAGAAAAAAATTAAGTTCTGATACATTTGTTTTATATTAAATATTAAATCAACCATGTACAGACTTTAGAAATGGAATTCAAGTTTTATAGCAGAAAATATATGGCATTCACAGCAAGAGCTGTCAGACCTGTACTGAGTATGATATTCTTTTAGGGATTCCCTATAACAATACAAAAATGGGGAAAAACTATCAAGATTAGGAGAACTGGCTAGGTATGGTGGTTCATGCCTGTAATCCCAGCACTTTGGAAGGCCAAAGCAGACGGTTTACTTATAGTCAGGAGGTCAGGAGTTTGAGACCAGCCTGACCAACATGGTGAAATCCTGTCTCTAGAAAAAGATACAAAAAATTAGCTGGGCATAGTGGTGTGAGCCTGTAGAAGGCAGGAGGATCACTTGAGTGCAGGAGGTTGAGGCTGCAGTGAGCCAAGATCACATCATTGCACTCCAGCCTGGGTAATGGAAGTAAAACCCTGTCTTTAAAAAAAAAATAGGAGAACTGGAAAGCCACCTACCCTGTTGGTTATGATCTGTCCGCAATATTACCTTTATTTTTAATGGGATAAGGGTGGGGTATCTTTTTGAAAACCCTGATAAGGACCAGTTCAGAAAGATTAGCAAGGAGACGGGATATTTGACTCCATGTAACCACGAATCAGTATCAAATCCATTTCTGTGTCTTTGGTGTTTAGTGTTAGAGACTTTAGGAAATGTATCTTAATGCACCCATGTTAGATGTTCTCACCTATGATCCTGATGATCAAAGCTCTTATAATCCTGTGAAGATGTTTGTACTTTTTTTTTTTTTTTTTTGAGATGGAGTTTCGCTCTTGTTGACCAGGCTGGAGTGGGCAATGGCATGGTCTCGGTACAACCTTCGACTTCCAGGTTCAAGCAATTCTCCTGCCTCCGCCTCCCAAATAGGTGGGATTACAGGCATCCGCCACACCCAGCTAATTTTTGTACTTTTAGTAGAGACGGGGTTTCACCGTGTTGACCAAGCTGGTCTCAAACTCCTGACCTCAGATGATCCTCCTGCTGTGGTCTCCCAAAGTGCTGGGATTACTGGTGTGAGCCACCGCACCTGGCCTGTATGTTTTATGTATTCTCAGAAGCCCTTACATTGGTGATTCCTAATCTTTTCTCTGTCCTAGCACACCTAAAAATTATAATACTGAATGAGATCATTCTTATTTTCCCATAAGTAATAGTGATATATGAGAGTGGTGAGAACTCTTCTGGGGAGAAAATCTGGTTGTATCAGAGTCAGGGAAGGATGGTATATAATTGAAAAAGAACTCTCATCTGATTCTGTGTATCAACTATTCCTCTCCCATTTTTGACCTGCCCAAGTACTCTGTTATAGGAACTGGTGGGAAGTAGAAGACATTTGGAAAAAACAAACAAACAAACACCTAGCAAAAGTCCATCAGAAGAGAAAGAAAAGTACCAGAAATCTTTATCCTAAAATGGAATTCTTTATTTATGAGGTGTCTACTGTGTGTCAAGTTATGCTAGGTGCTAGGCATAAGGAAATAAGATAAATATGATTTGTTCTTGCCCTAGGATCCTTTATTGTAATGAAGAAGAAAATTTGAATAAACTGTATATTATCTAATCTGCAAAGTATACACACACACACACACACACACACACACACACACACATATTTTTTGAGACAGAGTTTCACTCTTGTTGGCTGGAGTGCAATGGTGCGATCTGCACTCACTGCAATCTCCACCTCCTGGGTTCAAGCGATTCTTCTGCATCAGCCTCCTGAGTTGCTGGGATTACAGGCATGTACCATCACACCTTGCTAATTTTGTAGTTTTAATAGAGACAGGATTTCTCCATGTTGGTCAGGCTGGTCTCAAACTCCCGACCTCTGGTGATCCGCTGGCCTTGGCATCCCTAAGTGCTGGGATTACAGGCGTGAGCCACCATGCCTGGCCCAAAGTACATATTTTATTCCTACTTTAGATATGAAAAATTGAATTTGAACTTCTATTATATGCCAAATCTTATGCAAGCTAACATAGCAAGAATTTAGGCTACGTGCAATGGCTTACACCTGTAATCCTAGCACTTTGGGAGACCAAGATGGGAGGATTGTTTGAGCCCGAGTTTGAGGCCAGCCTGGGCAACAGAGCAAGACTGTATCTCTATGACAGCAACAACAACAAAATTAGCTGGACATGGTGATGCACACCTGTAATCTCAGCTACTAGGAAGGCTGAGATGGGAAGATCCCTTGAGCCCAGGAGTTTGAGGCTGCAGTATGATGGCACCACTGCACTCTAGCCTGGGCAACAAAAGGAGACCATGTCTCTAAAAAACAAACAAAAGAATTAGACCAAGTTATTTTACTTTGTTTTTACTGTTCCAACATCTTGCTCCCTGTATTAGTTCGTTCTCACACTGCTATAAAGAACTGCCCAAGACTGGGTAATTTAGAAAGGAAAGAGATTTAATTGACTCACAGTACTGGGGTGGCCTCAGGAATTGTTTAATTGACTCACATAGCTGGGGTGGCCTCAGAAATTATGACAGAAGACAAACAGGAAGCAAGGCACCTTTTTCACAAGCAGAGAGAATGAATGCAGGAGGAACTACCAAACACTTACAAAACCATCAGATGTTGTGAGAACTCACTATCATGAGAACAGCATGGGGGAAACTGCCCCATTATTCAATTACCTATACCCAGTCTCTCCCTTGACACTTGTGGGGATTATTAAGAAAAAAATTAAAAAATATTTTTAAATCTTAATGTTAAGAAACTTAAGAAATCTATTATTCTTTCTGTCTGCTTTTGTGAAAGACACTTTTATTTTTAACATCATGTAGGGCTTTTTTTTCCCCTGGAATTTGTAAGGACTCTTACTCTCTTCACCATTCCTGAAAATGAAAGTAAGTGGCCGGGCGCAGTGGCTCATGCCAGTAATCCCAGCACTTTGGGAGGCTGAGATGGGTAGATCATGAGGTCAGGAGTTCAAGACCAGCCTGGCCAAGATGGTGAAACCCCATCTCTTAAAAAAAAAAAAAAAAAAAGAAAGAAAAGAAAAAGAAAGTAAGTGGATCATGTAGGAAGAAGGAGAGATTTTATAGACTTTCTGTAAAGTGAACAGACTTGAGGTACTGACTCCTTGTACATCTAGACTGTTCTAAAATTGTCCTACAAAGCTCTGAGAAAATGACACATATGAATAAAGAGCAAAAGGACTGGCCTGGCCCAATGGCTTATGCCTGTAATCCCAGCACTTTGGGAGGCCAAGATGAGCAGATCACCTGAGGTCAAGAGTTCAAGGTCAAGACCAGCCTGACCAACATGGAGAAACCCTGTCTCTACTAAAAATACAAGAAAAAATGGTCAGACGTGGTGGTGCATGCCTGTAATCCCAGCTTCTCAGGACGCTGAGGCAGGAGAATCACTTGAACTTGGGAGGCGGAGGTTGCAGTGAGCTGAGATCGCACCATTGCACTCCAGCTTGGGCAACAAGAGTGAAACTCCATCTCAAAAAACAAAGAGCAAAAGGAGTGGGAAGTTTTTCCAATTCTTGTGGATTACAATGGAAAGATGAGAACCAGTGCAAAAAAAACCTCAATGCCCTTGGCTTCATGCCAACAGTGATTTTTTTACATAGCAAAAAATTACAAACATTCTCCCTCACCTCTCTTCCCCAAGCTTATACATAATAGACATATAACAGCATTTCTATTCTACAATATACTTGGGCTGTTTATAGTATTGAGCAAATAAAAGTTTTTACACGACGTAGAGAAAAAGGTCCTCAGAGGTAACATAATGCAGCCTCCTTCTCAAGGTGATAAATGACTTACTGTGTGAGTGCTTGAAGTTTTCCAGAATGGTAACCCAGTTATTACAACGATTTTGTTTCTAGACCTTTCAACATCTTAATTTCCCTTCTGTGTCTATTGTAGTTTATTGATGTTTCCCTTACTCAGCACTTAAAATAGAACACAGTGCTCCGAGAATGGTCAGTAAACGTGGAACAGAGGAAACATCAACCATTATTCTGGATAATTGAATATTATTTGTACTGTCCATCATTTAGTACTGTACTGGCTTTTTTATGATTAAGTCATACTTCTGTCCTAATAACGATTCTCAGAAAAATACTTCTCCAAATGACTTTTTTTTTTCCTGAGATGGAGTTTCACTCTTGTTGCCCAGGCTGGAATGCAGTGGTGTAATCTCAGCTCACTGCACCTTCTGCTTCCTGGGTTCAAGCAATTCTCCTGTCTTGGCCTCCTGAGTAGCCGAGACTACAGGTGCATACCACCATGCCCAGCTAATTTTTGTATTTTTAGTAGAGACAGGGTTTCTCCACATTGGTCAGGCTGATCTTGAACTCCTGACTTCGGGTGATCCACCCACCTTGGCCTCCCGAAGTGCTGGGATTACAGGCGTGAGCCACCTATGCCTGGCTTATACTCTTACTTTTAAATGTACAATACATTATTATTGACTGTCATCACCTTGTTGTGCTATAAAATGTGAAATCTTATACATTCTGTCTAATTATATTTGTGTAACCATGCCCACTTCCCCCAATTCCCACTACCCTTCCCAGGCTCTGGTAACCATCATTGTACCCTCTATCTCCATGAGTTCAATTGATTTAATTTCTAGCTCCCACAGATAAATGAGGATGTGTGAAGTTGGTCTTTCTGTACTAGGTTTATTTCACTTAACATATGTCCTCCACTTCCATCCATGTTGTTCCAAATGACAAAATCTCATTCATTTTTATGACTAAATGGTACTCCATTGTGTATATGTACCACGTTTTCTTTATCCACTTATCTGTTCTGGACACTTAGATTTCTCTCAAATCCTGACTATTCTTAATAGCACTGCAATAAAAATGGGAGTGCAGATATTTCTTGAATATATTGGTTACCTTTCCTTTGGGTCTATACCTGGCAGTGGGATTGCTGGATCATATGATAGTTTGATTTTCAGTTTTTTTGAGGAACCTCCAAACTCTTCTCCATAGTGGTTGTGCCAATTTACATTCCTACCACGCACGTATGAAGGTTCCCTTTTCTTCACATCCTAGTCAGCGTTTGTTTATTGCCTGACTTTTGGATACAAACCGTTTTACCTGTGGTAACATGATATCTTATTGTAGTTTTGATTTGCATTTCTCTGATCATCAGTGATGCTAAGCACTTTTTCATAGGCCTATTTTCCATTTATATGTCTTCTTTTGAGAAATATCTATTTAAATCTTTTGCCTATTTTAGAATTGGATAATTAATTTCTTTTCCTGTAGAGTTGTTTGAGCTCTTTATATATTCTGGTTATTAATCCCTTGTCAGATGAGGAGTTTGCAAATATTTCCTCCCATTCTGTGGGTTGTCTCTTCACTTTATTGATTATTTCCTTTGCTGTGCTGAAACTTTTTGATGTGATTCCATTTGTCCATTTTTCCTTTGGTTGCCTCTTCTTATGGGTTGTTACTCCAGAAATCTTTGCCTAGGCAGATGTCCCATCTCTGACACGCTGGCCTGCACAGTGAATGAGCTGTAAGCTCATCCACTAAAGACCTGTCAGCTCATCCACTAAAGACCTGTCATCATTGGGGGTTTGGTGGGAGCACCAGGACATGATAATATCACCATGTCTGGTAAGTGGGAGGCTAATCTTAGAAACAGTTTTCAATTATCTGACGTTGGTAGTAGCTTCTAATATGATAGCTATTATTTGCCCATTGCATTCACCATCAGAAAAAGTCCATAGAGAGATGAAGCCAGCATCTTTTGAATGTACACTGTACAGTTGTTGGCTCTTAATATAAGAGCATTGAGTAGAGACAAGTAATAAAGGATGAGCTGATGTGAAGAAATAGACAGCATTAGGCCGGGCATGGTGGCTTACACCTGTAATCCAAGCACTTTGGAGGCCAAGGCAGGCGGATCACCTGAAGTCGGGAGTTCAAGACCAGCCTGACCAACATGGTGAAACCCTGTCTTAAAAAAAAAATTTAAAATGTTAAAAAGAAAAAAAAAAAAAGAAATAGACGACAGATGGATAAATTTATAATAAAGGGAAAAGACGACAGATGGATAAATGTATAATAAAGGGAAAAAACCAGCCTAAGAAAGCCGAGCATACCCAAAATCAGAACCCCTCTCCCTCTACAGGGGATCGCAGTTCCTCATCAGCAACAGAACAAGCCCTGATGGAAAAGGACTGTGTTCCATTATCTGAAGTAGGCTTCAGAAGGTGGATGATAAGAAACCTCTGGGAATTAAAAGAACTTGTTCTAACCCAATGTAAAGAAACTAAGAACTTTGAAAAAAGGTTAGACGAAATGCTGAAAAGAATAGACAATATAGAGAGGAATATAAATGAACTAACGGAGTTGAAAAATACAACACGAGAACTTAGTGAAATATGCACAAGTTTAAATAGCAGAATGGATCAAGCAGAAGAAAGGATATCAGAGGTCAAAGACCAACTTAATGAAATAAAACGACAAGACAAGAATAGAGAAAAAAGGATGAAAAGGAATGAGCAAAGTCTCCAAGAAATATGGGACTATGTGAAAAGACCCAATCTATGTTTGATTAGTGTACCTGAATGTGATGGAGAGAATGAATCCAAGCTGCAAAATACTTTTCAGGATATTATCCAGAAAATTTTCCCAATCTAGCAAAGCAGGACACTATTCAACCCCAGGTAATACAGAGAACACCACAAAGATATTCCTCAAGAAGAGCAACCCCAAGGCACATAATCGTTAGATTCACCAGGATTGAAATGGAGAAAATACTAAGGGCAGCCAGAGAGAAAGGCCAGGTTACCCATAAAGGGAAGCCTATTAGACTTACAGCAGATCTCTCAGCGGAAACCCTACATGCCAGAAGAGAGTGGGGGCCAATATTCAATATACTTAAAGAACAGAACTTTCAGCCTAGAATCTCATATCCTGCCAAACTAAGCTTCACAATTGAAGAAAAAATAAAATCTTTTATGAACAAGCAAGTACTCAGAGATTTTATTACCACCAGGCCTGCTTTACAAAAACTTCTGAAAGAAGCATTATACATAGAAAGGAACAACCAGTATTAGCCTTTCTAAAAATATACCAAAAAGTAAACAGCATCAACATAAAGAAGAATTTACATCAATGAATGGATAAAATAGCCAGTTAACATCAAATGGCAGTAACCCTAAATTTAAATCGACTAAATCCCCCAATCAAAAGATACAGCCAAAACCTAACGGTATATCCAAAGATACACAAAGACTCAAAACAAAGGGTTGGAGAAAAATTTACCAACCAAATGGAGAGCAAAAATAAATAAATAAACAAAAAGCAGGAGTTGCAATTCTCGCATTTGATAAAATAGATTTCAAAGCAACAAAGATACAGTGGTAAAAGGATCAATGCAACAATAAGATATCTTAATACCCAGATACATAAGACCCATAACGAGATTTAGACTCAACGAGACAGAAAATTAATAAGGATATCCAGGACTTCACCTCAGATCTGGAACAAGTAAACTCAATAAATATTTATAGAGTTCTCCATTTTAAATACACAAAATATTGATCGGCCATTATAAATACCCATTTTTAGAATGAAGCAATATTCCTGTTCTCTCTCCCTCTTTTTCTTCCTCTTTTTCCCTCTCCTTCTCTCCTTTTTTTACTTTTCAACATCCTAGTTCCTCACCTCTACTCAATACATTCCTCTGAACACCTGATTCCTTGTGATTCTCCCGTCCCACTGAAACCTCCAATCCATTAAAAAAAAAAAAAGAAAGTAAATGTGTGACAAGATTCTAGAAGGAATTTTCATGAGAAGAACAATAAAATTGACCTGAATTGGGCAATTAGTGTCCCATAAATGTTATGTTATCAGATATAGAGAATACCAAAAAGTTGGTAGAGAGAAACTGTCTTTCCTTTTTCTGTTTCTTGGTTATAAAACACACACATTGGCTCTCTTTTCTGACCAAAAAAAAAAAGAAATAGACAACATTAGGTTGGGCATGGTGGCTCATGCCTATAATCCAAGCACTTTGGGAGGCCCAGGCAGGCAGATCATGAGGTCAGGAGTTTGAGACCAGCCTGGCCAACATTTAGCCCCTCCCTACTAAAAATACAAAAAATTAGCCAGGGTGGTGGCAAGTGCCTGTAATCCCAGCTGCCCAGGAGGCTGAGGCAGGAGAATCGCTTGAACCCAGAAGGCGGAGGTTGTAGTGAGCCGAGACTGTGCCACTGCACTCCAGCCTGGGCAACAGAGCAAGACTCTGTATTGAAAAAGAAAGAAATGGACAACACTGAGTAATTGAGTGTAGGTCAATACTTAGGTACTTAGGTAACCATCAGTCTGTCTCTCGCCTACCATTTCTTTCTCCTTCCTATTCTTACTCTCTCCTCCCTCAAGTTGAATCTCCCAATTTAAATAACAAAAGAAGTTTTTCCACGAATACAGACTTCAGCCCATTGTTTTGCAATGTCCTTCTGACAGATGTGTCTTTGGTCACACAATTAAATTTCATGTACACCAGAGACTGAAGACTCCATTAGTTCCCTATTAATGTCAGACTAACAACAAAAACTCAAGCTGGGCACAATGGCTTGCACCTGTAATCCTAGCTACTCAGGAGGCTGAGGTGGGAGAATCGCTGGAGTCTGGGAGTTCAAGACCAGCCTGGGCAACAAAATGAGATCCTGTTTCAAAAACAAAATGAAACAAAACAAAAAACTTCTTTGCTTAAAATTCCAGGTTTTCTGTATTTATCTTCTTCACTAGACTCGAATCAGCTCCTTGATGGTAGGGATCAAGGTAATTGGCATCTCTGTACCTCTGACTCTTTGCATCAAGTCTACTGAAACCATGGCAGGTGCTTGAATAAATGAGGAGCAGAACTGGTCCCAACTTATCATTCCAAGCTCATCCCACACCACTTCCCCAACTTGCCCTACCTCCAGTTACAGTGAGCTTTTTCTATTGCCCTCAGTAGGCCTTTTTCTTTTAGGATTTACTGCCTTTTCCTTCATTGATTCTTCTGCTGTAATGGTCCTCCCTGCTGGCCTGGCTGGCTCATTCTTCAAGACCCACTTCAGTTACCAGCAACTATGCTGAAGCCTTTCCGAACCCCTGGGCAAAATTAGTAATTCCCTTTACAAGTCTTGAACAGTTGCCTGTTCACATCTTGAATATGGCACTTTGTATACTATTGAAAGCATCTGCTGCCAGGCACCATGGCTCATGCCTGTAATCCCAGTACTTTGGGAGGCCAAGGCAGGTGGATCATGAGGTCAGAATATTGAGACCATCCTGGCCAACATGGTGAAACCCCATCTCTACTAAAAATGAAAAAAATTAGCTGGGTACAGTGGAACACAGCTGTAGTCCCAGCTGCTGAGGTAGGAGAATTGCTTGAACCCGGGGGCTGGAGGTTGCAGTGAGCCGAGATTGCGCCATTGCACTCCAGCCTGGGCTACAGAGCAAGACTCCGTCTCAAAAAAAAAGAGTTACAAAGCGTTGTTTATATTAGCCATCATGGAAGTGCAAATTAAAACCATGGTGAAATACCACTGCACATTTATCAAAATGGCTAACATAAAAAAATTTGGACAACACCAAATATTGGGGAAAATAAGGAAAAACTAAATAATTTATACATTGCTGGTGAGAATGTAAAATAGTACAGCCACTCTGGAAAACAGTTTGGCAGTTTTTTACAAAGTTAAACGTATACTTACCATATAACCAAGCAAACTCCTGAAAATTTATCCTAGAGAAATGAAAATTATGTTTACACAGACATTTATACACAAATATTTATTGCAGCTTTATCTGTAGCAACCAAAAACTGGAAACAACCTAAATGCCCTTTAAAAACTAGATGGATAAGCAGATGGTGGGACATCCATACCATGAAATATTACTCAGTGATAAGGAGGGAACTATTGATATACCCAGCAACTCAGATGGATCTCAAAGTCATGCTCAATGGAAAAAGCCAATCTTAAAGGTTAAATATTATATAATTCTATTTATATAAGCTTCTTGAAATAGTCAAATAATAATATGGGGAATGGATCAGAAGTTAGGGAGAGAGAAGGAAATAAAGGATAGCAATACACTGGCTTCTTTTGTAGTGACAGATTGGGTTAGTATCTTTTTTTTTTAATTCATCTTCTAGGTCCGTTGTTTTTTTTTGTTTGTTTGTTTGTTTGAGACAAGAGTGTTAATCTGTCATCCAGGCCAGAGTGCAGTGGCATGATCTTGGCTCACTTCAACCTCTGCCTCCCAACTTCAGGAGTAGCTGAGACTACAGGCATGCACCACCATGCCCAGCTAATTTTTTTTTTTTTTGTCTTTTTAGTAGAGATAGATTTCGTCATGTTGGCCAGGCTAGTCACCAGCTCCTGACCTCAAGTGATCCTCCTCCCAAAGTGCTGGGATGACAGGCCTGAGCCTTCGCCCGGGGATTACTTTCCACGTGAGATTTGGGCAGGGACAAATTTCCAAAATATATATCACACACACACACACACACACAGAGAGAGAGAGAGAGAGAGAGAGAGAGAGAGAGAGAGAGAGAGAGAGAGAGAGAGAATATGAGTACAGGCAAAACCTGGTGAAATCTTTTTCTTTTTCTTTTCTTTTTTTTTTTTTGAGACAGAGCTGATGCCTCAGCCACCCAAGTAGCTGGGATTACAGGTGCCTGCCACCATACCTGGCTAAATTTTTTTGTCTTTTTAGTGGAGATGGGGCTTCGCCATGTTGGCCAGGCTGGTCACGAACTCCTGGCCTCAAGTGATCTGCCTCCGAAAGTGCTGGGATGACAGGCCTGAGCCACCATTTCAACCTGAGATTTGGGCAGGGACAAATTTTCAAACTATATCACACACACACACACACACACACACACAAATACAAGTACAGGAAAAACCTGGTAAAATCTTTTTTTAAAGCAATCTTCCTGTCTCAGCCTCCCAAGTATTTGGGATAACAGGTATGTGCCACCACATCCGACTAATTTTTGGATTTTTAGTAGAAATAGGGTTTCACCATGTTGGCTATGCTAGTCCTGAATTCCTGGCCTCAAGTAATCCACCTTCATTGGCCTCCCAAAGTGCTGGGATTACAGGCGCAAGCCACCACTCCTGGCTGATATTCATAACTGTTGACCTGGTAATTGCCATTTCTGGCCATTTCTCCTAAGGAACTAATCCCCTAAAAGGTAAACACTATAGTTATTCTCATTTGTGATAACAAAATATCCACATACAAAACAAGTGTTCCAAGAGGTAGGCAAACTAATTAAGTAAATTATAGTACATCTAGTAACCGTAATATTGTTTAAATAATAAATTGATGACTATGAAACAGTTATATTGTTATGTATGCATATGAAGAAATAAATGTAATTTTATTTGCTTAATGTTACTTTGATGTATATGTAATTTTATAACATAATACTGAGGTGTAGCTAATGGATTAATAAAGTTGAGAGTTTCTGAATGGTTACCTGTTGCTTTTAATTTTGGCACTGGTAACTATTTTAAATTCTTTATTGAACCCCTGGTCTTTTTTGTTTCCAGTTCTGTCCACTTTGCCGTTTAATACCTGATGAGAATCCAACCAGCTTCAGTGGCAGTTTAATAAGACATCTGCAAGTTAGTCACACTTTGTTTTATGACGATTTCATAGTAAGTATATTTTCTTATTTTTACATTATGTTTTTATGGTGTTTGTGTTGAGCTTACCTTTCTAATCCAAGTGAATAAAATTATGGAGGAAATAATGTGTGTATAGTTAGAGTGTTGCGTTTTAGCCTTAAGTAGGAAATCATGAAAATAGAATGTTTTGACCCAGCACAGTGGCTCACGCCTGTAATCCCAACGCTTTGGGACTTAAGGTCAAGAGTTTGAGACCAGCCTGGCCAATGTGGTGAAATCCTATCTCTACTAAAAATAAAAAAATTAGGCCAGTTTCAGTGGCTCACGCATGTAATCCCAGCACTTTGGGATCTGCCCGAGGTGAGCAGATCATGAGATCAAGAGATGGAGACCACCCTGGCTGACATGGTGAAACCCCATCTCTACTAAAAGTACAAAAAATCAGTTGGGCATAGTGGCACACACCTGTAGTCCCAGCTACTTGGAAGACTGAAGCAGGAGAATCCCTTGAACCAGGGATGCGGAGATTGTAGTGAGCCAAGATTGCACCACTGCAATTTAGCCTGGGTGACAGTGAGATTCCATCTCAAAAAAAAAAAAAAAAAAAAAGAGAATGTTTTCCCTGGATCCTAGATGAGGTTATTTTCATTGTAATTTTCTAAATCCGGAAAATCGCAATAGTTGTATAATAAAGTGTTAGACTTAGTTTTTTGTTTTTTGTTTTTTTTGAGACAGAGTCTCACTCTGTCGCTCAGGCTAGAGTGCAGTGGCACAATCTTGGCTCACTGTAACCTCCGCCTCCCAGGTTTATGCAATTCTCCTACCTCAGCCTCCCAAGCAGCTGGGATTATAGACATGCACTACCACATGGTGCATTTTTCTCTATTTTTATTAGGGAAGGAGTTTCACCATTTGGCCAGGCTAGTCTTGAACTCCTGACCTTGTGATCCACCCACCTCAGCCTCTCAAAGTGCTGGGATTACAGGCGTGAGCCACCGTGCCTGGCCAGACTTAGTTTTTAAATTAGTTTTTACTCTAGTCTATTCCTATACATAGTAATAATTATTATTAAATCGAGAGCTTATTAGCTGAGATGAAATTACATAAAAAATGAAATGCAATGTCAAGATAAAATTTGATAATGATTGGAAATCATCATTTAAGAATTTTCTCCATGTTTTCGATCTGCCTATTATTATTATCCAGATAGGATGCTGGGACCTCTGTTTCTAAACTAGTTTTTTTTTTTTCCCCCCTTGACAGAGTCTTGCTCTGTCATCAAGGCTGAAGTTCAGTGGCCTGATCTCTGCTCACGGCAACTTCTGCCTCCTGGGTTCAGCAATTCTCCTGCCTCAACCTCCCAAGTAGCAGGGTGCTACCCTTATAGGTTTGCGCCACTATGCCCAGCTAATTTTTTTTGTATTTTTGGTAGAGACAGGGTTTCACCATGTTGGCCAGGCTTGTCTTGAACTCCTGACTTTGTGATCTGCCATCCCCGACCTCTCAAAGTGCTGGGATTACAGGCTTGAGCCACCGTATGTGGACTCTAAACTAAGCAATAGCTCTGTCACCTGTGTGACCTTGTAGAAGGTATTTAACCTCTGAAACTCAGTTTGTCCATTGGTTAAGGGAGGAGATTAAAAGCACCTACTCCCAAAACTCTTTTGAGGATTAAATGAGCTAATGTATATAAAGTGATTTGCATAGTTCAGGAGCAGATGTTAGGCAAGTTGGAGATGGGATGGGAGTGGAATTGTTAGGACCACTTGAGGAACTGAACAAGGAACATGACAGAGACTTTAAATTCTCCACTCCATATTTCTAAGCATGTCTTTTGTGGCCTATACAGCACACCGGCCTCAACAGAACTTGGTTCTGGTCTTTGTGTTCTCTCTGGTAATACAAAGAGGTTTCTCTTTATCTTAGCTCTATGAGATGTTCTAAAAGCCAGGTGGATTTTATGCCTCTTCTGGCTAATCATCTTCAGCCTATTCTCAAGATCTTTCAGACAAAGCATGATCCAGAGCTAGTCAGGATGAAGCCACTTTGATAAGAATACTTTCTAGCCACTCACAGCTATATTCTTGGGTATGAAAGTGAGCCTGAAGTAGTGTTTTTTGTTTTTATTTTTTTGCTTACAGGGCTACTATATTCTAAGCCAAGTACTCTATGTACATATCACATTTCATTCCTTGCAGCAACTTCCGTGAAAAGTGAATACCGTATTGTTATCTTAATTTAACTGAAATATCTGAAGCTCAAAGGTTAACTAAATCACCTAAGAACAAGCCAATATCAAGACCAAACCTTGTGCTCTACTGGGCTTTATGGCTTTTCTTTGGATTTTTGTGGGGTTTTTTGTTTGTTTGTTTGTTTGTTTTTAGAATGTTGCAGAATGGACTTTGAATAGAGATTTCTCTTTTTCTTATTATGGGAGAGGAGAGGGATTACAGAGGATAGTATTCTTAATGGCTTTTGTTTTGCTTATAGAATGTGCTGACATAAGTTATGAATTCCACTTTGACACATAGAGAGGCAAGGAGAAAGTTTTGTTTTTAACGTTTTCTTCCAAAATAGCTATTCAGTAGTACTGCTGGCCTTGGTGAAGCCTGCGGGGATGCCTGAACATTGCTCCATTTTACAGGTTTGTGTGGAACATAACACTCCGACCAGGATTTGTAATGTTGACTAAATACTTCTATTACATCAGATAAAAACTTCAAATTTCCAATCAAGACGTTTTAGTATAACAGTGACTAGTTAATACATAGACAGCAAAGTGAAGTAGAAAATTCATTGGCCCCAAAGCAAAAGTCTTGGGTTCTATGACAGGCTTTGTGGAACCTCGGACAAGTCTCCTAAGTTTAGTTCCCTGCAAAATGAGGGTGTTGCCTTGACCTTCATCCTCCAGTTTCTGAAATACTATTGAATCTAAAACTTCTAATTATTTTTCTTTATTGTAGGATTTTAATATAATTGAGGAAGCTCTTATCCGAAGAGTCTTAGATCAGTCACTTCTTGAATATGTGAATCACTCAAACACCACATAATTTTATTAAAAGGAAGGGAAAAGGGACCACTGAATCGCACCATTTAAGACGCTGCTTGAAAAAATTGGAAGCTGTCAATGCTTGATGGGCAAAAATGAACAACACAGTTATATGTTTGTCCATGTTTATTGTTATAGTGCATTTTAAAACTGCTTTAATTTTGATGGCTTAAATCGGTTTTACGTTCTTGAGATTTTTACACATTTAACAACAAAAAATTGTCTGCATCAGTCATTATTATATGGAGAAGACACAGGGTAGGCAAGTAGGATCTTGGTTTGCAAATTAGATAACACTCAGTATCTAATGCTACATATTAATAACTCCCATCATGGTTAGGCACGGTAACTAATCTTTGTTCTATGTAAAAAAAAAAAAAGTGAAACAAAGTACAGACATTCAAAAAAATACGAACTCTGCTCTAATGCTCTTGTTCTGATCTCTAATAGAATAACATTAATAATCTTGTATGGGAGTTAGAAAGGAAAATTTTGGAAGTCAAGAAAGTCCATTTAGGCTGGGTGCTGTGGCTCATGCTTGTAATCCCAGTACTTTTAGAGGCCGAAGTGGGTGGATAATGAGGTCAGGAGTTTGTGACCAGACTGGCCAACACAGTGAAACTCCATCTCTACTAAAAATTAAAAAATTAGCTGGGCATGGTGTCAGGTACCTGTAATCCCACCTACTCGGGAGGCTGAGGCAAGAGAATCTCTTGAACCCAGAAGGCAGAGATTGCAGTGAGCCAAGATTGCACCACTGCACTCCAGCCTGGGTGACAGAGCTAGACTCTGTCTCAAAAAAAAAAAAAAAGAAAGAAAGAAAGCCCATTTAACCAAATTGTATTACATAATACTGTAACAAAATAAATTTTGTGTTAGAAAAGTATACTTAATTCTTTGATGTTTTATAACTATGAATACATAAGAATTTAGTGTTTTTCAAATATTTGTAGCTATTTAGAAATATCTCTGTAATATAGGCTATTTCTTAAAAGCCGTCAGATGATATTTACAGAAGTATTTGCATGCATACTTTATAGTATATAGGAAACCCTAAGGGCTTTGATTTCTTTTTTGATTGTAACATTTTAAAAAATTATAAAATAAGAGTACTGAAAACCAGACACAAAATTTATAGCTGAATGCATTATTGGAAGGAAATACGCTTTTAGGACTCAGCCACTCACTCCACATGTACTTTTTGTATCCAGTCACAATTACAACCCACAAAAGGAACCACTAGACTGACTTCAACAGTAATCACTTGTTGCATTTGATTATTGCTGTCACACCTAAATGCACCTCTATATTTTAGTATTATGAATTTAAATTTGTTATTAGATGTATCTTTTATTTTACCTCTCTTTTTAAATCTTTAAGTTCCTCCTTCTTTCCAGCTCTTTAAAATTTATCTGGGAAGAACCTGACTTTAGGACATAAAAGAGTTTCCCATAATCTGTATTTTGCTGATTTCACATTGAAGGCACCATTCAGCACATTCCCTTGTCCTCTGGATATTGGCAAATGGCTCAGATTCAGGCACATTGAATATGAGAAGACTCAGGTTCAGTCTTTTTGGCAAGACTGTAAGACATGGTGTGTTGTTTTTTTTTCTTTTTCTCTCTCTCTTTTTTTTTTTTTTTGAGACAGAGTCTCACTCTGTTGCCCAGGCTATAGTGCAGTGGTATGATCTCAACTCACTGCAACCTCTGCCTCCCCAGTTCAAGCAATTCTCCTGTCTCAGCCTCCCAGGTAGGTGGGACTACAGGTGCATCTACCATGCCCAGCTAATTTTTGTATTTTTAGTAGAGAGAAAGTTTCATCATATTGGTCAAGCTGGTCTTGAACTCCTGACCTCAGGTGATCCACCAGCCTCAGTCTCTCAAACTGCTGGGATTACAGGTGTGCGCCACTGCACCCAGCTATTTTTTATATTTTTAGTAGAGACAGGGTTTCACCGTGATAGCCAGGCTGGTCTCAAACTCTTGACCTCATGATCCGCCCACCTCAGCCTCCCAAAGTGCTGAGATTACAGGCGTGAGCCACCCTGCCCAACCTACAGAATTTTTATCTAATCGTTTTGTTACAACTATATCTCTATTCTTATTTACTAGGAGTCCTGGTTTTCAAGAACAGGAGGCATGATGGAATAAGAACCTCTCATAATTATTCATTTCTTTTATTTACCCTACACTTGCAACTGTCTCAGAATAACAATACAAATACAACCACAACCAATATGGTAATTGAAACAATTAAAAAGTTTTTTATTTGCTTTTTCCATTCTCCCCCAATTTTTTTTTTAGACAGATTCTTTCTCTTTTTGCCCAGGTTGGAGTTCAATGGCACAATCTCGGCTCACTGCAACGTCCATCTGCTGGGTTCAAGTGATTCTCCTGCCTCAGCCTCCCAAGTAGTTGGTGCATCCCACAGGCATGCACCAACATGCCCAGCTAATTTTTGTATTTTTAGTAGAGGCAGAGTTTCACCCTGTTGGCCAGGATGGCCTTGATCTCTTGACATTGTGATCTGCCCACCTCGGCCTCCCAAAGGGCTGGGATTACAGGTGTGAGCCACCGGCCCAGCCTGCCCCAGTTTTTATTTGATGGCTCTGACTGTTTCTCATATCTGACCCTTTAATTATGAATCCAGGACATAGATTAGTATCTCCATCTTGAAACGAAGCAAAGAAGCCATGAAAATGAATTATATCAATTCCTGAGGATAAAATGTTGTTTGACTAGAGTTTGCTTTTTAATTGTAATCATTTATAAACTTCTTTGTTCCTTTACATATAAGCATAGTCATAATCATGGTGTAATTTTCTGTAAGTTATCGTAACATTTTAAAGGTCTTGTTACAGTTTTTCCATCCAGTACAAATAATTGGGAAAATGTAAAGCTGAATGAAATGTAGTGGGCCTCATATCCTCCCTTTTAGATATGGGTTTTAAGTTTGCTTTTCACAGCTGCTAAAAAGTAACAACTGATTTTTAATTGCACAATCTCTCTTTCTTCAATTTAGATGGATTATACAATAAAGCAAAACCTGACTGGTTACAGTGGCTCACACCTATAATCCCAGCACTGTGGGGCGCTGAGGTGGGACAGTCACATGAGCCCAGGAGTTTAAGACTCTGGGCAGTATAGTAAAACTTCTCTTAAAAAAAAAAAAAGCTGGACATAATGCATACCTTTAGTCTCAGCTACTGGGGAGACTGAGATGGGAGGATCACTTGAGTCTAAGAGGTCAACGCTGCAGTGAGCTATGATCACACCACGGCACTCCAGCCTGGGCAACAGAGCAAGACTCTGTCTCCAAAAACATAAATAATTAAATATAAATAAAAATAAAGCAAAAGCTGTTAGGAAACAAGAGAAAAAGGAGAGGAATTTTTCGGAAATAATTATAAAAAGAAAAATTATTTTCAGACTATAAGTCTAGCCCCTAAGAAATGAAAACATAAGATTGGTGTTGACCGTGCAGACAAACCTTTGTTAATTCAGAGCAATACAAAAGACACCTTTAATCTATAAAAGTTGAAAAAATTTAAAAATTGCGTTTTGCATAAAGTTTTAAGGCATCTGTCACTAACTTCAATACCACAATTCTGACTCCTGTGCCTGGGTTCCTCTTATGATAATTTTGCCTCCTACAGGACAGATTAGGTGCTGGTCGCCTGGATTATTTTGTATTCTGAATTATTTTGAGTTCTAAAATGGCGAAGTACAAATACTCATTGTTTCACTGTGCCTTTGGCCTTTTATAAAAAGATATTTATAATTTGTTGCTGAAAACCAATATTTGAAGATGTTGGTTACCAACAGAAAAGTTTCACTCTCTTTATAGTCCCTCAGTATACAACTTTTTGGAGGCTTTATTAGAGAAAAACTGATTCACATGTTATTCTTCTAAAACTAAATTCTTGTTCGTTTGTTTGTTTGTTTTTTAAAGACGGGTTTCACCATGTTAGTCAGGCTGGTCTTGAACTCCCAACCTCAGGTGATCCACCCACCTTGGCCTCCAAAGTGCTTGGATTACAGGCCTGAGCCACCGCGCCCAGCCTAAAGCTAAATTTTTAAAATGTAAGTTGAAAGATTGAATTGATTGTAAGTCTACAGTAAAGATATGATTCCAGGTAGAGCTCCTTAGAGACACTGTCTTCAATGATGTTGCATTTCATTACTGTTACCGGGTGCCAAGTGTCTCTCATTTGGAAGTGAACTTACTCCAGTTATTGAATGTTTATTATATCATAATTTGTATTTTCACACATTGAAGGTATTTTATAAAGTCACTAAAAGATTCATTCTTTTATTATTCAACTACAAAAAATTAGTGTAATGATCAGAATTTTAAATGTACAATTATTTTCCTTCTGTAAGTATGTATTGCTATGAGAAATAAAAAAAATGGCAGGACCATTGTTTTTATTAAAATCCCTACTGTGTCTATTCTTAAACATTAACCTTGGTTATTTTTTTATGCAAACCTAATAATGCTTTTAAATTTTTCATCATTGAGCAATATCTATCACATGAATGAAGTATACATTCATTTAGGCAGTAATTTTCAGCTGGGGGTAATTTTGTCTTTCAGCCAACATTGGCAATGTCTAGACACATTTTGGGTTGTCCTAACAGGGCTCAGGTGTGCTAGTGGCTTGGGATCTAGATAGAGGTCAGGGATGCTGTTCAACATTCTACAGTGTGCAAGACAGCTCCTCACAACAAAGAATTATCCTGCCCAAAATGGCAAGAGTGCCAAGGCTTAGAAATTCTGATTTCGTCAATGTAATACTGAGCACTATGGAATTGTTATTTATTCTGCTGGCAAGAAGCTTCACTGAAATTTAAAAGGTAAGATGTAGATAGATTCTTCCCCCTGCTAAATCCATACTAAGTTTTGAATGGCTGTAGCTACCCTGCATATCCACATGTCACGAGCATATTAATTTTTGGATTTTTAACAAGAAGAGGTACAGGTGCCTCTTCATGGTCCATGATGCCAGCTGAGGTTGTCAGTACAATGAAACCAAACTGGCGAGATGGGAGCAGATTATGCTGCCATTTTTCTAGATCTTTGAGTTGCACATCAAATCTGGGGCTAATCACTCCACACTTGTTCAGCCTGTCTGTGGGGTTCACAATTTTGCCTGCTCTGTGATTATCAATAATTTCAAACTCTCCAATGTAACCATGCTTCATTATCACAGTTAGAAACGGGACGATGACTTTGGAGAACAGCCCAATAAGAACCTAGTGTTTGCCTCTCTTTTTGGCATTGTTGATGCTCTTGAGATCATCAGCCAGGACATTCATGCACACCATTGTGGTGACATGGAAAGATGGTCAAAAGAGGCTATTTTTTTTGAAATAGGGTCTTGTTCTGTCTTCCAGGCTGAGTGCAGTGGTATGATTACAGCTTACTGCAACCTTGACCTTTTGGGCCCAAGCCATCCTCCCACCTCACCCTCCTTAGTAGCTGGGATCACAGGCATGCACTACCATGCTGGACTAATTTTTTAAATTTTTGTAGGAATGGAGATCTCACTATGTTGCCCAGGCTGGTCTCTAACTCTTGGACTCCAGCCATTTTCTTGCTTTAGCTTCTCAAAGTGTTGGGATCACAGGTGTGAGCCAACACACCTGGACTCCATTATTATGAGAATAAATGCTAAAGGCCTTTCCATGCCCTTCAAAGTCCTTCACAACCTGGTCCCTGCCTACCTCTCCAAACTTCATCTCACTCCACTCTTTCCCTTGATCCTTACACTTGGGCCACTCTGATTGTTAGGTTTATTTACTTAAAATTTTTTTTTTATTAAGACTACAGGCGTGAACCAGGCGCGGTGGCTCACGCTTGTAGTCCCAGCACTTTGGGAGGCCGAGGTGGGTGGATCACGAGGTCAAAAGATCGAGACCATCCTGGTCAACAAGGTGAAACCCCTGGGCATGGTGGTGCACGCCTGTAGTCCCAGCTACTCAGGAGGCTGAGGCAGGAGAATTGCTTGAACCCAGGAGGCGGAGGTTGCTGTGAGCCGAGATCGAGCCATTGCACTCCAGCCTGGGTAACAAGAGCGAAACTCTGTCTCAAAAAAAAAAAATTTTTTTTATTTTTTAGGAAGACCTCACCTGAATTTTGTTAGGTTTATTAAACACATTAAATTTACAGTGGGTCCTGCATCTTGGCACTTTCTATTCCTTCTGATTGAAAAGGTCTTCCCTGGAAGTGTGACATGACTACCTTCTAAATCATTCAACTCTCATCTCAAATGCCATCTTCTCCTAAAGGAATTCCCTTGTAGTTCCAGCCAAAGTCACTACTCCACCAAATTTGCCTATAGTTCTATTGTAATTTCTTCATACCTGTACTAGAATGGGAGGTTATGTTATGCATTTATTTTCATTTTTATTGGTTATTTCCTCTCTCTAGAATATAAATTTTTGATTGCAAGTATTCACCACTAAATTCTCCAACATCTAAAACAATGGCACATGGCAGGTACTTGGTAAATATTTCAGCTAACTGTCTAATCTATCATGAGAGCTACTGATGATATACACACATATACATCATCAGTGTGTGATGATAACACACATATAAAACATCCATCATGAAGCAGGAGAATTGCTTAAGCCCAGGTGTTCAGGAGTTTGAGGCTATAGTGCACTATGATAGTGCATGTGAATAGCCACTGCATTCCAGCCTGGGTAACATAGTAAGCCCTCCCCACTTTTTTTTTGAGAAGGAGTCTCGCTCTGTCACCCAGGCTGTGTCACCAGTGCAGTGGTGCGATCTCAGCTCAATGCAACCTCTGCCTCTGCGTTCAAGTGATTCTCCTGCCTTAGCCTCCCAAGTAGCTAGGA
Organism: Callithrix jacchus; assembly: GCF_049354715.1. Lineage (NCBI taxonomy): Eukaryota > Metazoa > Chordata > Mammalia > Primates > Cebidae > Callithrix > Callithrix jacchus. The sequence continues at coordinate 75,158,688 of NC_133514.1, forward strand.
TTACAGGTACGTACCACCTCGACCAGCTAATTTTTGTATTTTAGCAGGGACAGTGTTTCACCATGTAGGCCAGGCTGGTCTGGAACTCCTGGCCTTAAGTGATCTGCTCATTTCAGCTTCCCAAAGTGCTGGGATTATAGGCATAAGCCACCTCGCCTGGCCACAAAACCCCATTTTTGAAAGAAGAAAAATATCCTAATATTACTCGTAATCAAATATATTAACTTGAACCCTATACTCAGGTACCACTTTTTCTCTCTTAGCATAATGTCTTACATTGTGTGACCTCTAATAATTCTTTTTTTTTGAGACAGTTTTGCTCATTGCCCAGGTTGGAGTACAATGGCACGATCTTGGCTCACCGCAACCTCTACTTTCTGTGTTCAAGCAATTCTCCTGCCTCAGCCTCCTGAGTAGCTGGGATTACAGACATCCGCCACCATGCCCAGCTAATATTTGTATTTTTAGTAGAGACAGGGTTTCACCATGTTGGCCAGGCTGGTCTCGAACTCCTGACTTTGTGATCTGCCTGCCTCGGCCTTTGCAAGTGCTGGGATTACAGGCTTGAGACACCCCGCCTGGCCAGTAATTTTTTGTTTTTTTGAGACATGGTTTCACCCGCTCAGCCAGGCTGGAGTGCAGTAGTGTGACATGGCAGCCTTGACTTTTCAGGTGCAAGCAATCCTCCCACCTCAGCCTCCCAAGTAGCTGGGACTCTAGGCACACACCACCACATCTAGATAATTTTTAAAAATTTTTTGTAGAGATGGGGTCCCACTATGTTGCCTAAACTGGTTGCAAACTATTGGGCTGAAGTGACCCTCCCACCTCAGCCTCCCAAAGTGCTGAAATTACAGGCATGAGCCACCGGGCCCAGCCTTCAGTAAATGTTTTTTGATTCAGCCTATTAGCAAAATTTCTCTGTTAATAATCCCCCATGAAAGGACAATGTGGTGAAATTGGCATATTGGGCTGGTGATAGTGGTATAACTTACCTATTTCTTTTTTTTTTTTTTTTTTAATTAGAGGTCAAAGGTCTCATTGTTGCCCAGGCTGGAGTGCAGTGGCTATTTACAGGCGTGATCCCACTACTGATCAGCATGGGAGTTTTGACCTGCTCCCTTTCCGACCTGGGTCGGTTCACCCTTCCTTAGGCAACCTAGTGGTCTCCCACTCCTGGGAAGTCACCACATTGATGCCAAACTTAGTGCGGACACCCAATCAGCATAGCACACTACAGCCCAGAACTCCTGGGCTCAAGCGATCCTCCCACCTCAGCCTCCCGAGTAGCTGGGACTAAAGGCACACTCCATAGTGCCCAACAACTTACAGATTTCAAAGTAAGTTGTTAGTGATATCTTACCTCTTGGTCCAGTAATTCTACATCTGGAAATATTTCCTAGCATTGTAATCTAAAATGGAATCTATATGTAGGATGAAATTTATTGCAACACCATTCATAATGACAAAAAAAGTAGGACGTAAGAAAGTCTAATAACTCCATGTTGCTGAGCCCCCCTCCCCCAAAAAAGGAAGTCTAATAACCGTTAAATAGTGGCACTTTTCATTGTCACTGTCATTAGGTGAATATCCTTCCTGTAAGAGATAGCTTAAAAATAAGAACAAAAGATCAGTGAATACATCATTCATAGCTGGGCATGGTGGCATGTGCCTGTAGTTCCAACTTCTTTCTTGGGAGGCTGATGCATGAGGATTGTATAAGCCCAGGAGTTCAAGGCCACAATGAGCTATGATCATGCCATTACACTCCAACCTGGGCAACAGAGTGAGACCACATCTCTAAAAAAAAGAAAAAATATATATTATTCAGTTTACTGTCAAGTCAGCTTGGGAAGAAATTTTTGTCTCTAAATTACTATATTTAAACTTTGCTTTAGTTAGTTTTAATTTTCAGAGAGCAATCCTTTTCACTATTTCTTTTCTTTTTTTTTTTTGAGACGGAGTTTCGTTCTTGTTACCCAGGGTGGAGTGCAACAGCGCGATGTCGGCTCACCCCAACCTCTGCCTCCTGGGTTCAAGCAATTCTCCTGCCTCAGCCTCCCGAGTAGCTGGGACTACAGGCGCGCACCACCATGCCCAACTAATTTTTGTATTTTTAGTAGAGATGGAGTTTCACCTTGTTGACCAGGATGGTCTCGATCTCTTGACCTTGTGATCCACCCACCTCGGCCTCCCAAAGTGCTGGGATTCTAGGCGTGAGCCGCGGCGCCCGGCCCTTTTTTTTTTTTTTGAGGTAGAGTCTCATTTTGTCTCCCAGGCTGGAGTGCACTGGCACAATCTCAGCTCGCTGCAACCTCCCTCTCCAGTTTCAAGCGATTCTCCTGCCTCAGTTTCCCGAGTAGCTGGGACTACAGACACACACCACCACAGCTGGCTTATTTTTGTATTTTTAGTAGAGACAGGGTTTCACCAAGTTGGCCAGGCTGGTCTCAAACTCCTGACCTCAGGTGAACCGTCCACCTCACACCTCAGCCACCTAAAGTGCTAGGATTATGAGTGTGAGCCACCATGCCTGGCCTATCCACTATGTTTTCATATACCTCTAAGGGTATTTTACTTTGTCCCCTTGAAACATTCTTAATAATGTATGCAAGAAGGTCAAAGTCTTATAAGAAAATCATACTGTCCTTTGACAGTGTTTCAAGGAAGTGTCCTTCAGAAATTTTGACTTTGAAGCATTCTAGTTTTAAAACTACCTTAAAGAAAGAAACAGTAACTTTCTAATTTAAAAAATAGGGCCAGGTGCAGTGGCTGGTGCCTATAATCCCAGCACTTTGGGAGTCAAGGCGGGTGGATCACCTGAGATCAGCAGTTCAAGACCAGCCTGACCAACATGGTGAAACCCCATCTGTACTGAAAATACAAAAATTAGCCGGGCATGGTGGCATGTGCCTGTAATCTCAGCTACTCAGGAGGCTGAGGCAGGAGAATCACTTAAACCCGGGAGGCGGAGATTGCGGTGAGCCAAGATCGCACCACTGCCCTCCAGCCTGGGTGACAGATGGAGACTCCATCTCAAAAAAAAAAAAGAAAAAAATAAACCTCAGTAAAGTGATCAAACTCAGAAATAGAAAGTAGAATGATAGTTGAAAGTAGAAAAGGGAGTTGATATTCAATGGGTATAGAGTTCAGTTCTGCAAGATAAAAAGTTTTAGAGATCTGTTGCCTAAAAAGGTGACTGTAGATAACACTACTGTCTTATACACTTAAGAAAGGTCAGAATGGTATATTTCATGTTTTGTCTTTTTTAAACACAATTTAAGGAAAAAACAACAAACGAAAAAATTTTAAGCAAATACCATGGTGTATATAGTTCTATGACATCCAGTTTGGGAAATTATAACTGTCAGTGAAATTAAGGAAAGAAGAAATGTCATCTTACTGGCAAAGCTCCTGGGGTTTCAAAAATAAAGTATTTAAATATAGAGACAACAACTCTACTCTGTGTTGCTATTTTTTTTCACCCACTGGTCTCTCTCCAGACTTTGGATGAAGCTTAAAGCACAGAGCATCGTTTGCTTGTTTCCCTCACCATTTGCAGTAGTTGTACCACCTCTTAGATATTTGTGAGTTAACAGTTAGAGTATCACCCCCACTTTAACTTAATTACTTTTTAAAAGGCGCTACCTCCACAAAAAGTCACATTCTAAGGTACTGAGGTTAGAACTTCGACATAGGAATTTGGGGAGAGAAAAGGATACAATTCAGCCTATAAAATCTATTATAATTTAAAATTTTTTATATTAAACATTCTCTATTCAAATTATTGTAGTGGTTTCTCTCACCTGATTATACCTAGATTGATAAATTAGATTGTGCTGATTTTTTCTGAGTACTTTCAATAAGGTACAACCAGAAATTTATATTCTTACATGATGATTTTTGTGGGTGTGAGTAGAAAAAAGAAGTTTGGAATTGAGAATGTGGAGGTCCAGATGAAGAAAGTAATCATTTGATGGACTGAGGTACAGAAGTCAAGTTCTTTGATTCACTTCCACTTCTGTATGTAAGTTTAACATGCTTACTGGGAAAGTTTGAGATCCTGGCAACTGGAGTGGGAAGGAATGAATGGAATGGAGAGTTTGGGGAATCTTGGCTCCCTGAGCTACATTAGAGAACCTCACATTGGCTTCCCTCCTGGCAAATCAAATAGGATGTCACTACCAGTACAAAATACATTGGACTGCTATATATATTTACATATATATATACACACACACATATACATGCACACACATCAAATATATTATATTTGTATTTATATGTCTATTTAAATATAAATAGAGTTTATTTGGGCCAAGTTTGAGGTCTGCAACCTGGGAGCAAAGATTCAGGATGCCATGAATTCAGATCACCAGGCAATATTTTAGGGAATAGAGAAGACCTCTCTGCCAGCCCAGCCAGTCTTCAGGCTGTTCCTGATATAAAGTTTGTCAAACAGAGCGTACTGGGATATATATTGCCCCAGAGTTGCTGATAACAAACGGAAACTCTATGGGTGTAGGCCAGCCTTGGCTCTTCAATTTAGCAGCCCTGCTGACCTGACATTTTTGGTGTTTGATATTAGGAATTTCCCCTAAAATAAAACTAATGGACAGGTGACAAAGTTTTTATTAGAATTATAGCACCAGAAAAACATAATCTGTATAACAGGCCTGTGATGCATTAAAACCAATGTTCCAGTTCCTAGGAGACCCTCAAGTCCTCAGGGCATTTGTGGACTCCAATACCTTTAACAAAAAGTGAATTGCAAGTGAGATATACCCAATGTCTTTCCCCAAACAGGGTAGTCTCCTCTAATGTCCTTTTATATGCACCCTTGACAATAGAAATGATCTCAGAAGGCAATAACAGAGCAACTAAATTTACTAACAATAGATCTCTCACTATTGCAAAGTTAACCAAATCATGCTCATGAGATGCTATGGTTCTCCGCTTTGCTTTATTAATTCTGTCCAGCAACAGATGGTATATGTCCTGTGGTTTCTTCCCCTTTTTCCATGTTCTAAATGGAAGTTTATTGTAGTTTTATTTGCTCTCCATTGTGATACCTAACAGGTGGTTGATAGGAATTACAGTTCTTGTTTGGTCTAAGGTTGCAGTATCATGAGATCTCAAAATTGGACCAGATTAAGACCAAGTAAAGGGAAAAGTAAATTATTTGGAGATACTGAACTGGAAAAATAGTGGTCTCATGACATTGTGACATTGCTGCTGGAAAGGACTTTGGATTGCCTCTTTTTGAGAAAATAACTGCCTATGTATTGAGGGGCAAGGCTGGAATAATTGAACTTCATGTACAGAAAGAAGGGCTTATACATGTGCCGGATGGTTCTTCTGTTTCCCTAAAATGTAAGCTTTGCTTGCTTTTTAAAACTGGTGTCAGGCTTTTGCCTCCAGTGTGATACTGGAATTAATCTTGTTATAGTTACCTCTGTCCTGGCAAGGAAGACAGGGCAGAACAATGCCCAGAGGATGTTAATGAATGTGGAGTAGGCCAGGTGCCTACACCACAATGTGGGTCAAGATGGCCAGTGGGAGGCCTATGTTAATTCTAGCTAAATAATTATAAGCTTGATTGGCTCACAGTGCACTGAAGTTTATACACCGAAATAAACGATATTATTGGTGCAGTTAATTAGAAATCAAGCAGCAACAGGAGGCCTAAGGTAAAGACCATCCGAGAGCACAGTAACACCGGGCAACACCTCGGGGTGGTTGCAGAGCAGGGAATACTCCTCTGGTCCCACAAATGCCTTCTCAACATGGAGTCTGCATGAGGGCCTTGTAAAGAAAGCTTATGCAAAGATCTCTGAGAAAGGAGGCCACCTCTGCTCACAAGATCTGGGAGAGTCTTTGCAGATGCGAGCTGGCAAGGAGGAGAAAAGCCTTGCAAGGCAAAGATCACTGAGCGCCTCAGGCTCTGCCTAGGTTCTCAGAATATGGAGTGATTTAATTGCTCTATATCCTCAGGAGATAAAAGCCCCTTGATGCATTGGGAGTGGTCAGACGAGGTGGCTCCTCATCCCCTATACTTCTGATGCAGCCGCACCCTAATAATCGGTGATAAACTCAGAGTACTAGTTTAGCTTGTCTTAGAAGGATCTCAAGTGCTCTCCACCAGGCTATCTTACCTACACCTTCACCCTCCCCTTCCACGCCCATAAAATCAATGAGATTGTGCACGGTAATAAAAGTGTTTGGAGCCCAGAGCTCTGGGCCAACGTGTTTTCCACGCTTGCGTTGGTCCCCTGGACCCACGCTGTAACTTCTACTCTTGTGTCTCTGTCTTTATTTCCCTTTCCCAATCCCTCATCATCACCAGGACTAAGGGCACCCATGACAGGGTTGGGCTAGTTCCTAACAGTGGCTCATGCCTATAATCCCAGCACTTTGGGAGGCTGAGGTAGGCAGATTGCTTGAGCTCAGGAGTTTGAGACCAGCCTGGGCAACATGACGAAACCTCATCTCTACAAAAAATACAAAAATTAGCTGAGCGTGATGATGTGTGCCTATAGCTCTCACTACTCAGGAGGCAGAGGTAGGAGGATTGCCTGAGCCTGGGAATTTGAAGCTGCAGTGAACTATGATAGTGCCACAGTACTCCAGCCTGGGCAACAGAGTGAGACCCTGTCTTGGAAAAAAGAAATGTGGAGGCTGGGCATGGCGGCTCACGCCTGTAATCCCAGCACTTTGGGAGGCCGAGGCAGGTGGATCATGAGGTGAGGAGATCAAGACCATCCTGACTAACACAGTGAAACCCCAATTCTACTAAAAATACAAAAAAAAAAAAAAATAGCCGGGCATGGTGGCATGCACCTGTAGTCCCAGCTACTCGGGAGGCTGAGGCAGGAGAATCGCTTGAACCCAGGAGGCGGAGGTTGCAGTGAGCTGATATCATGCCACTGCACTCCAACCTGGGTGACAGAGTGAGACTGTCTCAAAAACAAATGTTGAGTTAAGGAAAAACAAAGACAAAAAAGAGGAAGGTGGGAGGGAGGAAGTGTAAGGAAAAGAAAGGGATAAAGGGAGAGAAAAGAGAGCAAGAAACAGAGAAAGATCTTACTTTTAACTTCAGATTTACATGTTTCTCTCAAAGATTAAAAAACAACAATTGGAAGCACCCTGGCTCACGCCTATAATTCCAGCACGTTGGGAGGCTGAGGCAGGTGGATCACCTGGGGTCAGGAGCTGGAGACCAGCCTGACCAACATGGTGAAACCCTGTCTCTACTAAAAATACAAATCTCAGCTACTTGGGAGGCTGAGGCAGGAGAATTGCTTGAACCTGGGAGGCTGAGGTTGTAGTGAGCCGAGATCGCACCACTGCATTCCAGCCTGCAGTATAGAGCAAGACCCTGTTTCCAAAACAACAACAACACAACTACATCGTCAAAGAAAACTTGAAATGTGAGTTGATTTGTTGAAATCTATCTACCGTTACTGGTCTAATCTAGGGCTCTGCCTCCTAGGACAGCATAGCTTATTCAGTGAAGTGACTTTAGCTGCATTCAGAATGTCTGTTTCATTCATTGTTGGTTTGTTCTCTTTCTACTGACTGATTTCTGTTTTTGGGCAAGGGAGAGGGTGGCTGCCCCACAGCTCTTGTGTTAACATGCCTTCCAAGTTAAGGGATTTGATAGAGACTGATTAGAATATCATAATGTCAGTTCCACAGTCTTGGGAGAGTACGGCTGTCACAGGCTGTGATTATATTCACCTCTATTCTAATCAAATGTAACACAGAGGCCAGATTCCACAGGATAAACAGGGCTACTGGGGCTACTCATAGAAACATTAAAAATGGAAGTTGTATAATACATAAATACAGATGATATGAAATTAAATGTTAAGAAAATTCACATTCATAATGACATTGATGAAGAAGTTGAAATGTAACTGTCTCAAATTGGGGTGAATTCAAAAAGAGTAAATTCCTTCATTTTCTATAGTTAATTTAATCTCACTTTTGAATTTCCTTTTGAGCTACTTTGTAAAGGTATGAGGAGAGAATTTAAACTCACAATGAAAAGTAACCCAATTTCTTCTCCTTGTGAAGGAAGAACCACTTTGCCATATTTCTTTCTCACTTGCCTCCCCTCTCCTTCTGAAGTGTTGATTCAGCTAGGAAAATGGGACAGGGGCCAATTAGGAAAGCGGAGCTTGCAATGGGTGGTTTAGTAAAGGATGTTTAATATGGAAAACTAGTTACAAAGACATTGAAAGAGCTGAAAGACCAAGTGTGACAGTGAAGCAAATAAATACACAAGGCATTGAGAAAAGGCAGGGCTGGACCAGCGGGAAGTGGGACCACTGAGGGAAGTGCAGTCTCATAGAAGCTGAAACCGCGGAAGAAACAAAGCCACTGACAGAAGCAGAGAGAGAGACAGAGAGAGAGAGAGAGAGAGAGAGAGAGAGAGAGAGAGAGAGAGAGAGAGAGAGGGAGAGAGAGAGAGAGCCGGGCGTGGTGGCTCACACCGGTAATTCCAGCAGTTTGAGAGGCTGAGGCAGGTGAATCACCTGAGGTCTGGAGTTCGAGACCAGCCTGGCCAACATGGTGAAACTCCATCTCTACTAAAAACACAAAAATTAGCCAGGTGGTGGGCACCTCTAATCCCAGCTACTTGGGAGGCTGAGGCAAGAGAATCACTTGAACCTCGAGGGTGAAGGTTGTAGTGAGCCGAGATTGCGCCATTGCACTCCAGCCTGGGCAACACGAACGAAACTCCGTCTCAAAAAAAAGAGAGAGGGAGAAATAACTTGATTTCATCCTTCCTTCCTTCCTGATCTCTCATTGGTGCCTCCCATTGGCTGAATATAGCCAGAAGTCAGCTGGCGAGTGAAACTGGGAAACAGTTTATGAGAGTCAGCTCCAATAACACAGAGCAGAACAGGAAAACAGATGCGGAAAAGGATCTGATTGTGAACAAATGCCTCGGTCAGATACTTTCAGCTACAAATAACTGAAGAACCACTGAGAATGGCTCAAACTAGAAGGCCTTTAATGTCTTGATTAACAGACAGGAGGCAGGGCAGTTTCAGGGTTGACTAGAGTAATTGAATGGCTCAACTGTTAATACATCAAGAACCTATATATTCTTTCTATCTTTTAGCTCTGCCACCTTCAGCACATTGGCTTATCTCTTCACGGCTGGCTCTTTGCAGTTTTATCCTGCTTGCAGCAGTTTCGTGTAGTGCATACAGACACAGAGACATCTAGATGGGGGAATATATTTGTCTGTTTCTGGTTTTTGTTAAGAGACAAGCTCTTGCTATGTTACCTAGGGAGGCCTCCTGGGCTCGAGTAATCCTCCTGCCTCAGCCTCTTGAGTAGCTGGGACTATAGGTACACACCACTGCACCTAGATATTTGTGAATTTTTGGTTTTTTTTTTTTTTTTTTTTTGAGACAGTTTCTCTTTTGCTGAGGCTGGAGTGCAGTGGAGCAATCATGGCTCACTGCAGCCTCGACCTTCCTGGCTCAAGCAATCCTTCCAACTCAGCCTCTGGAGTAAGCTGGACTGCAGTGGTACAATCTCAGCTCACTGCAACCTCTGCCTCCAGAGTATCTGGGACTACAGGCAGGCACACCACACCCTGTTAATTTTTGTCACTTTAGTAGAGACGGGTTTCACCATGTTGGTCAGCCTGGTCACGAACTCCTGACCTCAAGTGATCCATCCACCTCGGCCTCCCAGAGTGCTGGGATTACAGGCATGCACCACCATGCATGGCCTTGACTGGAGAGTTTTAGAGTACCCAATCAGCAATAAGTGGCAAGGGGAAAAGTCCATTCCTTCTAATCCAAGAGACTGTAGGAGAAGAGACAAAGTAGGGGATTCATTCTGGAGGAGAAAGTTGTGTTAGAGGGGGTGAAGTGTGTGCTGAGGGCAGGAGCCCTGGAAGCACATGGCCTTATAGGCTGTTCACAACCAGAGGGACAACCACAAAGGCTGTCATAAACAGTAGTTGTGTTGAGAGCCGAGGGCCTGCTAAGGAACCTGCCATGTTGAGGGTCAAGGAATTAGAAGATTGTCAGGGTCCGGCACGTCTGCCAGGGGGCTACTGACCTGTGGGAGTCCCCAAGACTGCCAACATAGATGTCTCATTCAACCTGAGGGAGAGAGTGCACAGAAGTGAAAGAAAAGAGAAAAGCAGAGTCTGGAGGGCTGGCTTAGGCTATGTCCAAGCAGCAATTTTATTTTTGCAATATGTTCCATTATATACTTTTCTGAAATTAATGTTGTTTACCCCAGATCAACATACTTAAGTTACAGTAAGTAAGTTACCAAGTGTAAATACTTAAGTTAATATTTTACAATGAAAGTAACAAAGGTCCAAAATGAACACAATCAAGCAATAAACCACAAGGAGCCGAAAGTGGACACAATGCCTCCCAAGTCCTCATATCCATAAAGTAATGTCTGTTAATTATTTTGAATAGCATAGTCCCTCTCTCGGTTCCTGCTTTCCCTCAGCTCAACTCCCCCAGCCGGGGATCTGTGTCCGGACTCAAGCTCACCGTATGGCGAGGCCCATTTCCTAGGGGCCTCACATGGGAGCGATCCCCACAGATCCCTCAGAAGATGATCGTGGCAAAGATCAGAAGGTTTTACAGTGTTGGTGAAGCTAGGACATACCTTATGGCCTTGGCCCAGCTGAGACAGGTATGAGTTGTCTTCATCAGCAAGTTTCAGCAACAGAATACCCAGGACACATTGCTTCTCAAGGAGCAGTGAAAATTAGTCTTCCTAAAGAAAAATCCAGGCTGGGCATGGTGGCTCACACCTGTAATCCCAGCACTTTGGGAAGCCAAGGCGGGCAGATTACCTAAGGTCTGGAGTTTGAGACCAGTCTGATCAACAAGGAGAAACCCTGTCTCTACTAAAAATACCAAAATTTAGCCAGGTGTGGTGGTGCATGCATGTAAGATGGCTGAGGCAGGAGAATCGCTTGAACCTGAGAGGCAGAGTTTGCCATTGATGCCCAGGAGTTTCGATGTACAGAGGCAGAGATCATGCCTTTGCATTCCAGCCTGAGTAACGTCGAAACTCTGGAAAGAAGAAAGGAAAGAGAAAGAAATAAGAGGGCCGGGCACGGTGGCTCAAGCCTGTGATCCCAGCACTTTGGGAGGCTGAGGCGGGTGGATCACGAGGTCGATAGATAGAGACCATCCTGGTCAACATGGCAAAACCCTGTCTCTACTAAAAATATACAAAAAAATTAGCTGCGCATGGTGGCGTGTGCCTGTACTCCCAGCTACTCAGGAGGCTGAGGCAGGGGAATTGCCTGAACCCAGGAGGCCTAGATTGCGTCATTGCACTCCAGCCTGGGTAACAGAAGCGAAACTCCATCACAAAAAGAAAAAAAAAGAAAAAAGAAATAAGAAAGAAAGAAAGAAGGAAGGAAGGAAAGAAGAAAGGCAGAAAGGGAGAGAGGGAGGGAGGGGGAAGAAAGGAAGGAAGACAGAAGGAAGGAAGGAAGGAAGGAAGGAAGGAAGGAAGGAAGGAAGGAAGGAAGGAAAGAAGGAAGGAAAAGATCCAGCAAAAATGTAAAAGAGAACTTGCAGATTTGAGAACCCAGATACCCCTATAGTGTCTTGAGTTCATGTCTAATACCTGTCATCCTCCCTTCCTTCCTTCCAAATGCCATTTTGAGGGCAGCAGACTGAGAGGGACTGGCTGGTTTAACCTGAACTTTTTTTTTTTTTTTTTTAAGACGGAGTTTCACTGTTGTTACCTAGACTGGAGTGCAAGGGCACGATCTTGGCTCACCGCAACCTCCACCTCCTGGGTTCAAGCAATTCTCCTGCCTCAGCCTCCCGAGTAGCTGGGACTACAGGCGCACGCCATCATGCCCAGCTAATTTTTATATTTTTAGTAGAGAAGGGGTTTCACCTTGTGTACCAGGATGGTCTCGATCTCTTGACCTCATGATCCACCCACCTTAGCCTCCCAAAGTGCTGGGATTATAGGCATGAGCTACCACACCCAGCCTGGTTTAACATAAACTTAAAGGAACTGTGTAAATTATTGCAAGACAGTTTACTAAATTGGTCTAACATCTAGTGTTTTTCCTCCTACTGTTCAAAGGCTGAGGACATTTGATTTACACAGCTGGATGCATTTTGAGTAAATCTATGACATTCCTATAAAAATATAGAGTAGTTTTGGATGGGCCTTTAGGAGCAGCTCAGGATTGCAGTTCCCAGTGAAAGCGCAGAGGGTGAGTGGACGCCGCATTTCCAGACAGATCTTTATTGTCCACAGACCAGGAGATTCCCAGGCAGAGGAACTCCATGGGTCGCCAGTGCAGCTGTTTTGGCCTGCGTGGCTGTTTTGATGGTGCCCCGGCGTGGCGGCTATCCATACAAAATACACTAGTCTGGTTGCCTTTTTAAGCTGGCAATTGGAGCTCTGAGAAGGCAGATTCACCAATTCATCTGATTAAATGGGTCTGAAACAGGGAGCCAGGCCAGGAGATTCCTGGGCAGCGCCGTTGTTTCAGCTGGCGCAGTGGGTCACTGCATGGGAAATCATACAGATCCCAGTGTCCTTTCAGCAGGCTACTGGAACACCTGGGAGAGAGTCAACCATTCAATTTAAAAAAAAAAAGGCTCTGAGACAGGGAATCAGGTGATCAGGCTTGGTGGGTCCCACCCCCACAAAAACAAAGAAAAAAAACCCAGCAATTGGAAACAGTTGGGGTTGAGAGTTTCACAGCAAGCAAAGCTGAACCCGGGACAGTGCAGCTCGGTGGGGGAGGGGCATCCGCCATCACCAAGGCACTCCACCTCTAGGGAGATAGTCTGCCATTGCTGAGGCAGTCTGCTGTTGCCTACGCAACCCGCCATGACAGAGAGAGTCCACCATTACAGAGGCGGGCCACCATTGCTGAGGTAGTTCTAACCACACCTATATAAACAGGACTGCAGGGAAGTTCACAGGGCAGCAGCAGGGAGCCCACAGTAGCTCAGCAAAGCCTCTGCAAGCAGACAGTGACTAGGCTGCCTCCTTGCTGGGCAAGGCAGCCCTGAAAAAAAAAAGGCAGCAGCACAATGGATACTCATAAAAAAAGCCCTAACTCCCCGGGACAGAGCACCTGGGGAAAAAAAGGGGGTTTATGAGTTCTGCTGCAGCAGACTTAAACGTACCTGCCTAGCAACTCTGAATGAACAACAAAGCTCACAGCTCAGTACTTGAGCTCCTATAAAGAACAGACTGTCTCCTCAAGTAGCTCCCTGACCCCCATATATCTAAAGAGTCACCTCACAAAGGACTGATCAGACTGACATTGGGTGGGCATCATTCTGGGACAAAGATAGCAGAAGAAGAAACTGGTAGCAACCTACTGCTGCTGCAGGTGATCCCCAGGCAAGCAGAGCCTGGAGTGGACCTCAGCAGTCCTATAGCAGAGGGGCCAGACTGTTAGAAGGAAAACTAAGAAACAGAAATAACTTCATCATCAACAATCTCGATGTCCACTCAGAGACCCAATCTGAAAATCAGCAACTACACAGATGACAGGTGGATAAATCCACAAAGATGGGAAGAAACCAGTGCAAAAAGGAGGAAAACACCTGAAACCAGAACACCTCTCCCCCTACAAGGGATCACAACTCCTCACCAGCGAAACAAAGCTGGATGGAGAATGAGTGTGATGAAATGATAGAATCAGACTTCAGAAGGTGGGTAATGAGAAACTTCCGTGAGCTAAAAGAACATGTTCTAACTCAATGCAAAGAAACTAAGAACTTTGAAAAAAGATTTGACGAAATGATAACAAGAATGGACATCTTAGAGAGAAATATGAGTGAATTGATGGAGCAGAAAAACACAACACGAGAACTTCACGAAGCAGGCACAAGCTTCCATAGCTGAATTGACCAAGCAGAAGAAAGGATATCAGAGGTCGAAGATCAACTCAATGAAATAAAACAAGAAGGCAAGATTAGAGAAAAAAGTGCAAAAAGGAATGAACACAGTCTCCAAAAAATGTGGGACTTTGTGAAGAGACCTAATCTACGTTTGGTAAGTGTACCTGAATGTGACGAAGAGAATGAATCCAAGCTGGAAAATACTCTTCAGGACATTATCCAGGAAAATTTCCCCAACCTAGCAAGGCAGGCCAATATTCAAGTCTAGGAAATACGGAGAACACCACAAAGATATTCCTCAAGAAGAGCAACCCCAAGGCACATAATCGTCAGATTCACCAGGGTTGAAATGAAGGAGAAAATGCTAAGGGCAGCCAGAGAGAAAGGTCGGGTTACCCACAAAGGGAAGCACATCAGACTCACAGCAGATCTCTCAGCAGAAACCCTACAAGCCAGAAGAGAGTGGCTTGTAAGATTCAAGCCACTTGATTCAACATCCTTAAAGAAAAGAACTTTCAACCCAGAATTTCATATCCAGCCAAAGTAAGCTTCGTAAGTGAAGGAAAAATAAAGTCCTTTGTGAACAAGCAAGTACTCAGAGATTTTGTCACCACCAGGCCTGCTTTACAAGAGCTCCTGAAAGAGGCACTACACATAGAAAGGAACAATCAGTACCAGCCACTCCAAAAACATGCCAAATGGTAAACAGTATCAACAAAATGAAGAATCTGCATCAACTAACGGGTAAAAGAGCCAGCTAGCATCAAAATGGCAGTATCAAATTCACACATAACAATATTAACCCTAAATGTAAATGGGCTAAATGCAACAATCAAAAGACATAGACTGGCAAATTGGACAAAAAGCCAAAACCCATTGGTGTGCTGTATCCAGGAAACCCATCTCACATGCAAGGATACACAAAGGCTGAAAATAAAGGGATGGAGGAAGATTTACCAAGCAAATGAAGAGCAAAAAAAAAAAAAGCAGGAGTTCCAATTCTCGTCTCTGATAAAATAGACTTAAAGCAACAAAGATCAAAAGAGACAAAGAAGGACATTACATAGTGGTAAAAGGATCGATACAACAAGAAGAGCTAACGATCCTAAATATATGTGGACCCAATACAAGAGCACCCAGATACATAAGGCAAGTTCTTAACGAGTTACAAAGAGACTTAGACTCCCACACAATAATAGTGGGAGACTCTAACACTTCACTGTCAATACTAGACAGATCAACCAGACAGAAAATTAACAAGCATATCCAGGACTTGAACTGAGACCTAGAACAAGCAAACTTGATAGACATTTACAGAACTCTCCACCCCAAATCCACAGAATATACATTCTTCTCAGCACCACATCAAACCTACTCTAAAATTGACCACATAATTGGAAGTAAATCACTCCTCAGCAAATGTAAAAAAATGGAAATCATAACAAACAGTCTTTGTGACCACAGTGCAATCAAGTTAGAACTCAGAATTCAGAAACTAATTCAGAACTGCACAGCTTCATGGAAACTGAACAACTGGCTCTTGAATGTTGACTGGATAAACAATGAAATGAAGGCAGAAATAAAGAAGTTCTTCGAAACCACCAAGAATGAAGACACAACATACCAGAATCTCTGGGACACATTTAAAGCAGTCTCTAGAGGAAAATATATAGCAATAAGTGCCCACATGAGAAGAGTGGAGAGATCCAAAACTGACACCTTATCGTCAAAATTGAAAGAGCTAGAGGAGCAAGATCAAGAAAACTCAAAACCTAGCAGAAGACAAGAAATAACTAAGATCAGAGCAGAACTGAAGGAGATAGAGCCATGAAAAACCCTTCAAAAAATCAATAAATCCAAGAGCTGGTTTTTTGAAAAGATCAACAAAATAGACCACTAGCCAGATTAATAAAAAAGAAAAGAGAGAATAACCAAATAGATGCAATAACAAACAATAAAGGGGAAATCACCACAGATCCCACAGAAATTCAAACCATCATCAGAGAATATTACAAACAACTCTATGCACATTAACTAGTAAACCTGGAAGAAATGGATAAATTCCTGGACACTTGTGTCTTCCCAAGTCTAAACCAGGAAGAAGTTGAAACCATGAATAGACCAATAGCAAGATCTGAAGTTGAGGCCGCAATTAAAGCCTACCACACAAAAAAAGCCCAGGTCCAGATGGGTTCACAGCCAAATTCTACCGGACACACAAAGAGGAACTGTTACCATTCCTCCTGAAACTATTCCAAATAATCCGAAAGGAGGGAATCCTTCCCAAATCATTTTATAAAACCAACATCATCCTGATACCAAAACCCAGCAGAGACTCAACAAGAAAAGAAAACTTCAGGCCAATATCCATGATGATCATAGATGCAAAAATCTTCAATAAAATACTGGCAAGCTGATTGCAACAGCACATCAAAAAGCTTATCCACCATGATCAAGTATGATTCATCCCGGGGATGCAAGGCTGGTTCAACATACGCAAGTCTATAAACATAATTCACCACATAAACAGAACCAAAAACAAAAACCACATGATTATCTCAATTGATACAGAGAAGGTGTTTGCAAAACTCAACAGCCCTTTATGCTAAAAAATCCTCAATAAACTCGGTATCAATGGAACGAATCTCAAAATAATAAAAGCCAAACCAACAGCCAATATCCTACTGAATGGGCAAAAACTGGAAGCATTCCCTTTGAAATCTGGCACTAGACAAGGATGCCCTCTCTCACCACTCCTATTCAAAATAGTACCGGAAGTTCTAGCCAGAGCAATCAGGCAAGAAAAAGAAATAAAGGGTATTCAAAGAGGAAAGGAGGAAGCCAAATTATCTCTATTTGCAGACAACATAATAGTATATCTAGAAGACCCCATTGTCTCAGCCCAGAATCTCCTAAAACTGATAAGCAACTTCGGCAAAGTCTCAGGATACAAAATCAATGTGCAAAAATCACAAGCATTCCTCTACACCAATAACAGACTTAAAGAAAGCCAAATCAAGAACGAACTGCCATTCCCAATTGCTACAAAGAGAATAAAATACCTAGGAATACAACTAACAAGGAACGTAAAGGACCTCTTCAAGGAGAACTACAAACCACTGCTCAACAAAATCAGAGAGGACACAAACAGATGGAGAAACATTCCATGTTCATGGTTAGGAAGAATCAATACTGTGAAAATGGCCATACTGCCCAAAGTAATTTACAGATTCAACGTTATTGCTATCAAGCTACCAATGACCTTCTTCACAGAACTGGAAAAAACCACCTTAAACTTCATATGGTACCAAAAGAGAGCCCACATAGCCAAGTTAATTCCAAGTAAAAAGAACACAGCAGGAGGCATCACACTACTGGACTTCAATCTATACTACAAGGCTACAGTAATCAAAACAGCATGGTACTGGTTCCAAAACGGAGATATAGACCAATGGAACAGAACAGAGGCATCGGAGGCAACACAACATATCTACAACCATACAGTCTTTGATAAACCTGACAAAAACAAGCAATGGGGAAAGGATTCCCTGTTTAATAAATGGTGTTGGGAAAACTGGCTAGCCACCTGCGGAAAGCAGAAACTAGACCCCTTCCTGACACCTTACATTAAAATTAACTCCAGATGGATTAAAGACTTAAACATAAGACCTAACACCATAAAAACCCTAGAAGAAAATCTAGGCAAAACCATTCAGGACATAGGAGTAGGCAAGGACTTCATGACCAAAACACCAAAAGCACTGGCAACAAAAGCCAAAATAGACAAATGGGACCTAATCAAACTCCACAGCTTCTGCACGGCAAAAGAAACAGTCATTAGAGTGAATCGTTAACCAACAGAATGGGAAAAAATATTTGCAGTTTACCCATCTGACAAAGGGCTGATATCCAGAATTTACAAAGAACTAAAACAAATTTACAAGAAAAACACAAACAAGCCCATTCAAAAGTGGGCAAAGGATATGAACAGACACTTTATGAAAGAAGACATACATGAGGCCAACAAACATATGAAAAAATGCTCATCATCACTGGTCATTACAGAAATGCAAATCAAAACTACATTGAGATACCATCTCATGCCAATTAGAATGGTGATCATTAAAAACTGGAGACAACAGATGCTGGAGAGGATGTGGAGAAATAAGAACACTTTTACACTGCTGGTGGGAGTGTAAATTAGTTCAACCATTTTGGAAGACAGTGTGGCGATTCCTCAAAGACCTAGAAATAGAAATTCCATTTGACCCAGCAATTTCATTACTGGGTATATATCCAAAGGGTTATAAATCGTTCTACTGAAAGGACACATGCACACGAATGTTCATGGCAGCACTGTTTACAATAGCAAAGACCTGGAGTCAACCCAAATGCCCATTGATGATAGAGTGTATAGGGAAAATGTGGCACATATACACCATGGAATATTATGCAGCAATCAAAACGATGAGTTCGTGTCCTTTGTAGGGACATGGATGAACCTGGAGAACATCATTCTCAGCAAACCGACACAAGAACAGAAAATGAAATACCACATGTTCTTACTCCTAGGTGGG
Organism: Callithrix jacchus; assembly: GCF_049354715.1. Taxonomy (NCBI): domain Eukaryota; kingdom Metazoa; phylum Chordata; class Mammalia; order Primates; family Cebidae; genus Callithrix; species Callithrix jacchus. The sequence goes on from NC_133514.1 coordinate 75,177,160, forward strand.
TGTTGAACAATGAGAACACATGGAAACAGGGAGGGGAGCACTACACACTGGGGTCTGTTGGGAATAGGGGAGGGACAGCGGGGGGTGGGGAGTTGGGGAGCGATAGCATGGGGAGAAATGCCAGATATAGGTGAAGGGGAGGAAGGCAGCAAATCACACTGCCAGGTGTGTACCTATGCAACTATCTTGCATATTCTTCACATGTACCCCCAAACCTAAAATGCAATAAAAAAGAAAGAGACAACAAAAAAACAAACCAAACAAAAAAAAATATTGAGTAGTTTTCCACCTGAAATGTTGCCAAGACAGAAGATTATTCATTTGGTAATTGTAATTTTGTTTGAGCTTAACTTTTCAAGGGTATCTATATTTTTCTTACATCCAAATTTTTGATGGATTTCCACATATTGCCAGCTATATGCTTACATGTATACCAAATGACTTCTTAGAATATATGAGGGAGTGATATAAATATGTTTAGATGAGTTAGACATGAGTAAAGCTGCTCTTGCAGAAAAGAATGACAGCCACAAAATTTTTTTATTTTTTATTTATTTTTTGTTTGTTCCTCAGCTGGAAGACAAAATTAATGTTAAGGTTAGATAGTCCCAGTCAATAAAGTATTATACAGAAAATGTATTTTGCTCCCTAAATGGCAAGAATGAATGAAATGAGTGGAATTATTAAAAAAGTAAAATGTAGGCCAGACGTGCTGGCTCACACCTATAATCTCAGTACTTTGGGAGGCCGAGGTGGGAGGATTGCTTGAGGCCAGGAGTTCAAGACTAGCCTGGCCAACATGGTGAAACCCGGTGTCTACTAATAATACAAAAATTAGCCTGGTGTGGTGATGCATGCCTCTAATCTCAGCTACTTGGGAGGCTGAGGCGGGAGAGTTGCTTGAACCTGGGAGGTGGAGGTTGCAGTGAACTGAGATCATGCCACTGCATTCCAGCCTGGGTGACACAGTGAGATTCTGTCTCAAAAGAAAAAAGGAAAATTTGAAGTCAAAGAACCATTTTATTTATTTATTATTTTTTAAAAATTTTATTTATTTATTTATTTTTAAGATGGGGTTTCACCATGATGGCCAAGCTGGTCTTGAACTCCTGACCTCAGGTGATCCACCCACCTCAGCCTCCCAAAGTTCTAGGATTACAGGCCTCATGTGAGCCACAGCACCCGGCCTATTTTTATTTTTTGAGATGGAGTCTCACTTTGTTGCCCAGGCTGGAGTGCAGTGGCACCATCTTGGCTTACTGTAACCTCTGTCTCCTGGATTCAAGCGATTCTCCTGCCTCAGCGTCCCAAGTAGCTGTGACTACGGGCACCTGCCACCACACCCAGTTAATTTTTGTATTTTTAGTAGAGACGGGGTTTCACCATTTGGCCAGGCTGATCTCAAACTCCTGACCTTGTGATCTGCCCACCTAGGCCTCCCAAAGTTTTGGGATTACAGGCGTGAGCCATCGTGCCCGGCCCAAAGGAACACTATATAAGTGAATTTGAAAAGCACCTGGACTACTGCTATTAGCTGCCCCTCTCGTCATGTGCTCTTCCTCCTTCCGGGAAATCTGAAGCTAGTGTTAGCTTTCCTGTCTTGCTTCCACTGTGCTTACTGTTAAGGAGGAAAAGTAACAAAAACACAAAATGTAGTTTGGTAGAGGGAATTAGCTATTCATTGGACAAGTAATTATTATTCTAGGAATCACTGTGTTTGAGCTGTACATTAAAACTCATTTCCTCCATAAAGTTTTCTGTTAAATCCATACATTTCCAATCATTCAATTTCCTATCATCATCATAGCCATTGCTTAATGCAAAATTTAATACTTTGGCAAACACCAATTTTTCTCTCTCATTTTGATAGACATGTAATAATGTAAACTAGTTGAGAGCAAAGTTCATGACATCTGCCTAACACCTAACAGTGCCAATGTCAACATAGACAATAAATGGCAGAATTGATTTAACTAGTCCCTTGAATGGCTTCTATTTATTCATTTAGACCTTGGTGGAGGGTTTTAACAAAGGATGGTAATAAAACCTTTTTTTCTCTGAAGCTAATTGAATATGCTGTATAATGTTCCAGATTTTCCTTAGCTTCTTTCACGTCATTGTGATCCCACCTTATAGATGTATCTTTTCTCTCTCCCTCTTTTTTTTTTTTTTTTTGGAGACTGAGTCTTGTTCTATTGCCCAGGCTGGAGTGCAGTGGCACGATCGCGGCTCACTGCAACCTCCACCTCCCAGATTCAAGCGATTCTCGTGCCTCAGGCTCAAGTAGCTGTGATTATTGGCGCGCATCATCAAGCCCGGCTAATTCTTTTTTTTTTTTTTGAGACGGAGTTTCGCTCTTGTTACCCAGGCTGGAGCGCAATGGCTCGATTTCGGCTCACTGCAACGTCTGCCTCCTGGGTTCAGGCAATTCTCTTGCCTCAGCCTCCTGAGTAGCTGGGATTACAGGCACGCGCCACCATGCCCAGCTAATTTTTTGTATTTTTAGTAGAGACGGGGTTTCATTATGTTGTCCAGGCTAGTCTCAAACTTCTGATCTCAAGTGACACCCCCACCTTGGCCTCTCAAAGGTGTATATAAAAATACAAATATTAGCGGGTCCTGGTGGCACACGGCTATGGTCCCAGCTACTCGGGAGCTGAGGGAGGAGACTGGCTTGAACCCTGGAGGCGGAGTTTACAGTGAGCGGAGATAGCGCTACTTCACTCCAGCCTGGCAACAGAGCGAGACTCCGTCTCAAAAAATAAATAAATAAATAAATAAATAAAATAAATAAAAACAATTAAATTAGTGAGTAACCTTGGTGAAAATCCACGTCCATACATTTCTCTTCAAAGCTAAAAAAGAGAAAAAAAACCCCAGAGGTGTGGGTAGAAGACTGCATCTGCGACTGCATTTAAGCATCTGTCACGCTGTGTTAAGGGAGAAAGTGGACAACCTCTCAAGGAAACTTTAATCCTGCTCCCAAAGAATTCCCCCCAAAAATATTTGTTTATACCACATCTTGAGAAGATCAAGACATTCTGGCAGGGCAAATAGTAAGGACTAAATCTTGAATATTGAGGAAAACTTCCTGAAAAGCCCAATGTATTTGGCACAAGAGGTGACTGGGGTTCCGGGTCTAGGGAGGCGGGGAGGGGAAACGCAGGTAACACTGCGGACGCCCAGCTGCTTTTGTCACAACCCGCGGAAGACGCCACGTGCCGTAGGGAGGCCGCGCTCCCCACCACGCCCCGTCTGCACCGGTGCTCCCGCGTTCGGTGACGGCTGTGTAGGCTGCAGGCAGAACGATGCCACTGGAGAGCTGCTGGCGGGGGCGGTGGGATCCCGGTGCACCATGAGCCAGATTGGGGCAGATGAGCACAGCGTACGCCGCCCTCCATTTGCCCCGGGGCCTCGGCTGCGAAGATAGCGACGGCCAGACAGGAAGCCCGAGGAAACTGCAGGGCCGCCTCTCTACTAACACGCGAAGGTAAAGCAGCTCAGTCCACAGCGCCTCTCGGGGGCTCCTAAGGAAAGGTCTCCAAAGCTGAGGCGTGGAGGGGCGGGGATGCCGGGAGGCCGGGCGGGGAGCGGCGGGGGGAGGAGAAAGGGGCGGGGTGAGGAGCGGCCGGGGACGAGAAAGAGGCGGGGAGGAAGCCGCTTAAGTCGGGCTCGGGGTCTGAGTGAGAAGTGACGGAAAAGCGGTGAAAAGGGAGGCCGCAGGAGGAGACTAGAGCTGAGGGCGGAGCGTCAGCTGGAGGCCGGAGCCCGGTAACGGCGTGGCCTGGGGCGTGAGGCCGCGGCCTGTGGACCGGGTGAGGGACGAGCGGGGCGGGCTCCCAGCATACTTGGAGCCCGGCCTCCCGCCAAGCACCGCCCCCATCCAGCCCGCTGTGAGAGGAGCCTGTGAGGGGGCCGCCTCTGGCCCTGCGCGAGCCGCAGTCGCGTCTTTGCGTTCGCCCTGCCCTGCCCAGGGCCCCGCCCCCTTCCTGGCGCGGGTCGCATCCTGACGCGATCCCCTCCCCCCTCCGGATTCTCGCTGGGAGTCGGGCTCTGGGCCGCCACCGTCACCTCGGCCGCTGCAGCCATCGCCATCGCCTTGTTCCCCCAGCCTCCCGCCATGGCCGAAGAGCTCTCCGCGGCCACTTCCTACACCGAGGATGATTTCTACTGCCCAGTCTGTCAGGAGGTGCTCAAAACGCCCGTACGGACTGCGGCCTGTCAGCACGTGTGAGTAGACGCCCCTTCCCCCTTGCAGAGCCCGGTGGTCGTTTAGGCCCGACCTCCGACTCGGGAACCCCGGCTGCCGCCTGGAGGGCACTGAGGCCGCTGCGGCCTGCCCTAGAGTCACTGGCCCCCGAAGTCCCGTTCCCCGCCTCTCAGAGCCCGGGGCCGCCCGCCTCTCAGAGCCCGGGGCCGCCCTCCTCCCGAGTCTCGGGGCCCGCTCCCAGCGCCCGGTTCCTCAGCCCGAACTCCCGCTCTATCTGGCTTTCGCGCCGCCGGGGCAGTGGCCAGGCGGTTCGTTCCCTGCGGCTTCCTCAGGCCCCGGAGGCCCCTGTCGTCTCCGCCGGGCCCGGGAGGAATTGCAGGGAACGTGGTGCCTTTTTGTTTCTTAGCAACCCGGGTGAAGGCTGAGGTGTCGAGTGTCATAAGCGGCCGGCGATGCCGGCGTGGGCCCGCTCGCCCGCGCCTCCACTTGTCCTGCTTTCGAGTTTCCTCTTTCAGAACCTTGCTCCGTCCCCTCGGTCCGAGAGCTCTTGTGTGTGTAACTTCCCCTCAACCCTGCTTCACGGAACACCCTCGGGAGCGTTTTGTTCCGTTTCCAGTCCACTGTGTGTTAGAGGGATCTTGAATGAGTTGTTTCCTCCTGTCTGTTGAAACTAACAGGATTTTCGGCATTCAAATGATCGTTCCCCTTTGTTTTACCTTTCCGCTTACTACTTGGCTACTACAGGGGTGGAGAGGAGAAAGGAAGACTTATGTTAGGAGGAGCGGACCGAAAATGAGATGCTACCCAGGGTGGGGGAAGAACACAAAGGGGTTGGCTGAGATAACTCATGCATTTGATTGACAGGCATATTTATAAGAACTTGGATAAAATTCTATGGACGGCTAGGGTGTCAGTAAAGGTGGAAGAGAGCCCTTCTTAAAAAGGTGTGTAGCCCTTCTGACCTGACTGATGATCAGAGTCCCCGGGGAACTTTTTAAGTAAACATACCAATTCCCAAGGTCCATTCCAAACTTACAAAAGAATTTTCAGGCAGGTGGGGCCTGGAAATTTTTATTTTCAGGTTTGAAAGTTACATGTGCTTTCAAACAACCAAAAAGTTGACTAACCTAAATGGATTTCATTCTCCTTCCACTTTTTGTTTTTTTGAGGTGAGACTATAATTTTGTAAAGGAGGGATTGAATTTTTGGTTCTTAATTGCAAATGCCCTTACTCTAGTTTTTTTCTTGATACCAACTCCTCATTTTGTCTCCCAATCTTAACTGCACTGTCTACTTTATTCCTATTTTGTGCTGGTTGTGTGAGTCAAGAGGGTGTGGATTTTCATGATAGAAATTATGCCAGTTTATGTTTTCACTCTTTAAGGGAGATGAATGACATTATTTTGTGCAGCAAAAACAGATTCTTAGAGAAATATTTTGAGGGGTCCTTTTGTAGTTCATTAGTGTGATGATTGAGTGTTCGTTCACAGGCATGTGTGAGATGTGCCACCCTCAAACCTTGTTACAGGGTCAGCACATTACCCATATGACATGAAAAAAAAAGATCTGGCGATGTCTAGGGCATGATATATAAATCTTTCAACACTGTTAATCTATAACTATTATCACAACTTGGTCCCTTTCCAATATTTAAAAAAAATTTAAGTGCTGTGTTGGCAGTGGGTAGATAAAAGGGAGGGAGGAGGGCAAGGTGAGAGGAAGTTGTAATAGCTGCTAACTGTACATATACAAAGCAGGTCTTTTTTGGATAAAATCATTCTAATTATCCTTTGGGTCATTGACCTCATGGACCTCATTGTAATTTTTTAGCACTCTCCAAAATTCCATGTAGATTGCTCTAGTCCACTTCCTTTTTGGGACATTTTAGATCAAGGACTATAATTTGGTTTGACCTCAAGATTGGGAGAATATTGGAGATGATTGTTTTCAATTCAGGACCTTTTTCAGATCAACTAGTCGTGCTTAGACAGTTCTGCCTGAAAAATGAATTAAAGAATAGGCAGAGGGAGAAAAAGTTTTATTTGGAAGAGGTGGTAGTGAAGGAACAGGATCTTAATCAGTTGGAAGGCGTTTAGTGGGGAAGTGGAGAGAATTTTAAATTATTGCTCTGTTGTAATCATAATTTTGTGTAAAATTTTAAAGGAACAGGATCTTAATCAGTTGGAAGGAGTTTAGTGGGGAAATGGAGAGTTCTAAATTATTGCTCTGTTGTAATAATAATTTTAAATTATTGCTCTTAATCAGTTGGATTTTAAATTATTGCTCTGTTGTAATAATAATTTTAAATTATTGCTCTTAATCAGTTGGAAGGAGTTTAGTGGGGAAATGGAGAGAATTTTAAATTACTGCTCTGTTGTCCAGGGTGGAGTGCAGTGGTGTGACCACAGTTCATTGCAGCCTTGACTTCTCACGTTCAAGCAATCCTCGAGCCTCAGCCTCTCAAGGTGCTGGGACTACAGGAGCATGCTACCATGCCTGCTAATTTTATTTTCTTTTTCATAGAGACAGGGTCTCACTATGTTGCCCAGGTAGATCTTGAACTCCTGGGCTCAAATCCTCCTCCCACCTTGGCCTCCCAAAGTGCCAGGATTACAGGCATGAGGTACGGCACCTGACCTATTTTTTAAGTAACATAGTTATGTATGTCATTTGCCCTACCTTCTTCACAAAGGACAGACCTATGCCTTTAAGGAAATTTATATTTGGCTACAAGATCAATTTTTGATTCATGAATAGAGAGTTGAAGTGATAAGGGCTTTGGGTTACTGTGGATCAGTTAGAAAATGGAAAAAAAATTTATTTTATTTTTTTTTTTTAATAAAGATGGGGTTTCACCATGTTGGTCAGGCTGGTCTTGAACTTCCGACCTCAGGTGACCCGTCCACCTTGGCCTCCAAAGTGCTTGGATTACAGGTGTGGGCCACCATGCCCGGCCAGAAAATGAAAAATTTTTATTGCTATTTCAGTGACTGGAAAGGATTTGACAACTGACTATCCTAGTTAAAGGAACAAGTTCATTATCATTAGAATAACATTACTAAAATATAAATTCCCATTTAATCCCCATTCATTCCCTGATACTGCAGTTGTTGAATGCTTTCTGCTTGTCTGGTGCAGTGACTACTAAGTACTGTTTCCCTGGAGACTTAATAGCCACTGGAGAGACCTATAAATAAGTGATTGATACAGAAGGATTTTATGTGAGCATCTGGAGCAGGTATCTAAATTAGCCTAAAGGGTAGGCATGACTTCCTAGATGAAGTAATGCCTTAGGTCAGAGTTTGGATTCAGGATTTGTGGGACATGCCAGAGTCAGGGAACGTACAGAGGATGCACGTGAGCTGGCCTTTGAAGTTTGGCTGGAGCCAAAGACAGTATAGTGGAGATGAAGCTTAGAGTTACTGGCAGGAACTTACCTGTGTAAGCTAATTTGAATGTTTTCCTGAAAACCTATTAAAAATTAGATAACCTAATGAATAATACAAGACCTAGTGAGTAATTTTTGGCAGGGGAGCAGGATGGTCACATTTCATTTTTAGAAAGTTTACCTTCATATCAGGGTTTTCAGCTTGGTAGTGATGAGACTAGTGAAGAGGTCATTCATTGATGTGTCAGGGAGAGAAATGATTAGAACCTGAACTAAGGAAATGATAGTAGGAATGGAGTAGGGAGACTCCTGACATTTTAAGGACATCATGTAAGATTTGATGACTGTGTGTTCAGTAGCTAAGTGTATATACCATATGTAGATCTGGAATACATGGAGCTAAAGCTGTGGTTGTTGATGTAGATATCGGGTTAGATAGATAATTTGAAAGATCGAAGAGCACCCAGATAGAGCAAAGTATTGGAGAATACTTATTTAAATATTGAGTGGATAAAATTGCAGCCTGACAGGAATGAACAGAAGGATAGGAAGAAAACCAGGAATAAAGTGAGAGTGGAAACTGAGGATTCAAATCATATCCTAATGACTGTTAAGGAAACAGTCATCATTGTCAGATGCTTTAGAGTGGTCAGATGTAATTTTTTTTTTTTTTTTGAAATAGGGTCTTGCTCTGTTGCAAGGAGTGCAGTGGCATGATCATAGCTCACTGCAGGCTGGACCTCCCAGGCTCAAGAGATCTTCCCACCTCAACCTCCCAAGTAGCTGGGACTACAGGTGTGCACTACTATGCCTGGCTATTTAAAAATTTTGAACTCAGATCCGGAACAAGTAAACAATGAATATTTATATAGCTCTCCACTTTAAATACACAAAATATACATTCTCCACTTTAAATACACAAAATATTGATCGGGCATTATTAATACCCATTTTTAGAATAAAGCAATATTCCTGTTCTCTCTCCCTCTTTTTCTTCCTCTTTCTTCCTCTCTTTCTCTCCTTTTCTTTCTTTAAAAAAAAAAAGATAATTTGTTTTTTAATAAAAACAAATAAGAGTAAAAGTGATCTTTTATGGGAGGAGAATTATTAGTGTCACTATTTCCCTAGGTAGTTTTTTTGGCCTCCTCCTAAAGACATAAAGGCAGCTTCTTGCTTCATTTCTGGAAGCTTCCACCTCCCTTTCACTAAAAAAATAAAAATAAAAAATTTTTTTGTAGAGACGGGTCTTGCTTTGTTGGCCAACCTGGACTCTAACTCCTGGGTGCAAGGCATCCTCCCACCTCAGCTTCCCAAAGTGCTGGGATTACAGGCATGAGCCTCCATACCTGACAGATGTAATATTTTGGAAAACATGTTAACACAAATTAATATGAAGCTTGAGCAGGTAGTCAAAGCAAGGTTTCAGAAGAAAGTATAGACTGGCATAAGAGTAAGGTGTTTGTCTCTTTTGGTATTTTATTCTATAATCTTCAAAAGCTCTTGGAAACCTCAGTTCTTCCATTTTTTTTTTTTTTTAAGGGACGGAGTCTTGCTCTTGCCCATGCTGGAGTGCAGTGGCGCAATCTCGGCTCACTGCAACATCTGCCTCCTGTATTCAAGCAATTCTCCTGCCTCAGCCTCCTAAATAGCTGGGATTACAGGCACGCGCCACCACACCTGGCTAGTTTTTATATTTTTAGTAGAGACGGGGTTTCACCATGTTGGTCAGGCTGGTGTCGAACTTGTGATCTGTACGCCTTGGCCTCCCAAAGTGCTGGGATTACAGGTGTGAGCCACCGCACTTGGCCAGAAATAATTGCTGTACATGGCAGAAATGAGCTACTTTTGCAATAAAATTACATGTAATAACATGTTTGATTCTTTGCTAAACTCCTAAAAATGGAAATCTAATCTGTTTTTGCTTTTAGGCCTCTCTGTAAGGAGGCATCTTTTAAAGTGAGCTTCTACTTCTTGTTAAGCACAAATTTGTGTAATTTCCTATTTGTCCTACTTGAACTATCCAGTTCCTGAGTTTTCAATTCATATTTACTTTTTTTAATAATTAATTTTTAAAACATTTTAAATCAATTATTTTTGAGACAGAGCCTCACTTCGTTGCCCAGGCAGGAGTGCAGTGGCGTGTTCTTGGCTCACTACAACCTCTGCCTCCTGGATTCAAGTGATTCTCCTGCCTCAGTCTCCTAAGTAGCTGGGATTACAGGCATGCACCACCATGCCCCTCTAATTTTTTGTGTTTTCAGTAGAGACGGGGTTTCACCATGTTGGCCAGGCTGGTTTTGAACTCCTGACCTCAAGTGATCCACCTGCCTTGGCCTCCCAAAGTGCTAGGATTACCGGTGTGATCCATTGCACCTGACAACATGTTTCTTATAGTTTAAATTTTTTAAGAGATGGGGTCTTGCTATGTTGCCCAGGCTGGTCTCAAGCAGTCCTCCTACCTGGGCGTCCTGAGTAGCTGGGACTACAGGTGAGTGCCATGGCACCTAGCTTTTTGTAATTTTAACAGCTTTATTGGTATCTTGTTACTTGAGTAGTTATGCTCTAAGTATATATTTTAAAATAATTTTCTTTCCTAAAGTCTGTGCAATTTAATTATATAACAAAAGATTGACTTAATTTTAAATCTTGAAGACTAGTTTAAAACCTCTGATTTCTTTTTTTAAGTTATTTTGGGAAATGATCTCGATTATAGACTAGGAAGACAGATAGACTAAGTGGCAGATTTTAAATTATTTAATTTATACCGAAATTGGGAGCATCATGAGTGGGAATATTATTTTTCCTCTCTCAATATTTGTTGATCAGCCTTTTGTTGAGAGAATGTGTAATGGAAATTCACCTAGCATCTATTAGTTTAAAGTTGAGAGAAATGTGAAGCAAACCTTTTTGGTTGGTAAAGGGTAATGCCCTATCCTGAAGATACGGGCCTTTTCAGAAACATGAAAATTAGTTTTAGTAATTCTTAATTTGTACCTTTTTTCCTTTTCACTTTTGCTTTGTTTTGAAATAAGTTCTAGCAAATTCATCCATTCCAGCCCAAAGTGAGATGAGAATAAGCCGTTTTATGTCTAAAGAAACATGCTTCCTGGTACAGGGGAAAGAACAGTAAAATTGGAGATAAAAGACTTGAATAACTTTCTTTGTACCTCTATTTTATTTTATTTTTTTGAGACACTGTCTCTCTCTGTTGCCAGGCTGGAGTGCAGTGGTGCAATCTTGGCTCTGCAACCTCCACTCCACTAGTTCAAGAGATTCTTCTGCCTCAGCCTCCCTAGTAGCTGGAACTACAGGCATGTGCCACCACACCTGGCTAATTTTTTTGTATTTTTAGTAGAGATGGTGTTTCACTATGTTGGTCAGGCTGATCTAGAACTTCTGACCTCAAATGATCCACCCACCTCTGACTCCCAAAGTGCTGGGATTACAGGCATGAGCCACTGCACCCAGCCATTCTTTGTACCTCCTATCACAGTTTGTAATCATAACATTTTTGGAATCAGATGATTTGACCAATGTCTGTTTCATTGGTTAGACTGCAAGCTTTATAAAGGCAGCATCTACCATTAGTACTATAAAAGTATGTTTGTAATCCATCATTTTTGCCAGTTTTATTTTTTTAAGCATTTTAATGCTATTTTAATACAGTTCATAATGGTGTCTAGAAATCACATTAAAATATATTTATTTAGTTGCTAGCAAGGCTGCATGTATTTTCTATTTTACATTTTTGCTTGTTTGTTTTGAGACAGGATCTAACTCTGTTGCCTAGGCTGGAGTACAGGGGCATTTATTTAGTTGCTAGCAAGGCCGCATACATTTTTCCATATTACATTTTTACTTGTTTGTTTTGAGGCAGGAGCTAACTCTGTTGCCTAAGCTGGAGTATAGGGGCATTTATTTAGTTGCTAGCAACTAAATAAAAACATTTTAATGTGATTTCTAGATACCATTATGAACTGTATTAAGATAGCATAAAAATGCTTAAAAATAACACATAATAGGCCAGGTGCAGTCACTCACACCAGTAATCCTAGCACTTTGGGAGGTCGAGGTGGGTGGATCACCTGAGGTCAGGAGGTCAAGACCAGCCTGGCCATCATGGTGAAACCCCATCTTTATTTAAAAAAAAAAAAAAAGCATAAAATAGCATAAAAATGTTTAAAAAAAATAATCACCACTTCCTGCAGCCTCAGCCTTCCAGTCTCAAGTGATCCTCCTGCCTCAGCCTCCCAAGTAGCTGGGACTAGAGGCATGTACCACCATGCCTGGCTGATTTTTTTTCTTTTTTCTTTTTTTGTTAGAGAGGAGGTCTCGCTATGTTACTCAAGCTATCGTCAAACTCCTGGCCTCAAGTGATCCTCTTGCTTTGACCTCCCAAAGTGCTGGTATTACAGGCATGAGCTATAGCACCCAGCCTTTTTTTAGTTTCTTAAATGAATTTTTTTTTTTTTTTTTGAGATGGAATCTAACCCTGTTGCCCAGGCTGGAGTGCAGTGGCCCGATCTTGGCTCACTGCAGCCTTTGCCTCCCGGGTTCAAGTGATTCTCCTGTCTCAGCCTCCCAAGTAGCTGGGACTACAGGCGCATGCCACCATGCCTGGCTAATTTTTATATTTTTAGTAGAGACAGGGTTTCACTATATTGGCTAGACTGGTCTTGAACTCCTAGCCTTGTGATCCGCCTGCCTTGGCCTCCCAAAGTGCTGGGATTTACAGGTGTGAGCCACCGTGCCCAGCCATGAATATTTTTCATAATATCACTAGTCTGTAGTAATGCAATTAATATTTGAAGAGTTTGTATTGTACAGTTTGTCACCTGATTTATCACATGGGATTTTCTTTTTCTTTTTTTTTTTTTTTTTTTTTTTTTTCGAGAAAGAGTCTTTTTTTTTTTTTTTTTTGAGACAGAGTCTCACTCTGTCACCCCAGCTGGAGTGCAATGGTGAGATCTCGGCTCACTGCAACCTCCACTTCCCAGGTTCAAGCGATTCTCTTGCCTCCAACTCCTAAGTAGCTGGGATTACAGGTACGTGCCACCGCGCCCAGCTAATTTTTGTATTTTTAGTAGAGATGGGGTTTCAACATCTTGGCAGGCAGGTTTGAACTCCTGACCTTGTGATCCATCTGCCTCGGCCTCCCAAAGCGCTGGGATTACAGGCGTGAGCCACTGCTCTGGGCTGAGAAAGAGTCTTGGTCCATCACCCGGGCTGGAGTGCAGTGGTGCTATCTCGGCTCACAGAAGCCTCTGTCTCCCAGGTTCAAGCGATTTTCTTGCCTCAGCCTCCCGAGTAGCTGGGATTACAGGTGTGAGCTGCTGCACTTGGCCAATTTGGAATTTTCTAACAAAATAATTTTGTCATCTAAAGTGATTTTTTGCTTTTCTGTATTTTTATGCCTTTAAATATTTGCTTTGTTTTTACGGCCATTATATGTGTGTGTATGTGTGTGAGTGTGTGTTGTGTGTGTATAAAATGGCCATTGCATATGTAAATATATATATATTTGCATACATATATATATTTTTAGAGGGGGTAGTCCAGACCATTTCATTTGTTGTGTGTCAATAGTTTTTAAAGTAAATGCTGAATAGAAATTGTTGGCTTTGTTTCTCCTTTTTAGTAAAAATTCAGTCAGCATTTCGCTTTCATTTTTTGACATGTTTTAACTCTGTTGCCCAAACTGGAGTACAGTAGTGTGATCATAGTAATAGTTTACTGTAGCTTTGAACTTCTGGAATTAAGAAATCCTACTGCCTTGGTCTCCCGAGTAGCCAAGACTATAGGTGCATACTACCACACCTCACTAATTTTTAAAACTTTTGTAGACATGAGGAAATCTTACTATGTTGTCCAGGCTGTTCTTGAACCCAGGCTCAAGTGATCCTCCTCCCTCAGCCTCCCAAAGTGTTGAGATTATAGGTGTGAGCCACTGCACCTGGCCTCATTGAGAATTTGATTAAACATTTTTATGTTTAATCAGAAAAAAAGAGGATGTCCTTCAAGGAACACAATCAATAAACAGCAATTCTCCAATTAATAAAATATTTTTATTATCCATTTTGATCATTAAAAAAAATTATTTTTAGACAAGAATACATGTTGAGCTTTTTGAAACTTTATAGCAAATTAGGAATAGGCTAAACAACTATACATTTTTTGAGATAGTCTAGTTCTGTTGCCCATGCTGGAGTGCACTGGCCTGATCTTGGCTCACTGCATCCTCTGCCTCCTGGGTTCAAACGATTCTTGTGTCTTAGCCTCCTGAATAGTTGGGATTACAGGCATATGCCACCATGCCTGGCTAATTTTTTATTTTTGTGTAGAGACGGGGTTTCACCATGTTAGCCAGGGTGGTCTCCAACTCCTGAGATCAAGTGATTTCCCCCACCTCGGCCTCCCAAAGTGCTAAGATTACAGGCACGAGCCACTGGGTCTGGCCTAAACCTTTTTTTAAAAAAGCCTCATTACGGGCGGCTCCCGTAGAGTCTATAGCAAATATACCTAGTTGTAAACTTTAGGTGCTTTTCTAGTTAGGAACTAGTCAAAGATGTCTGCATCACCTCTGACATTTAACACTGTATTTCAGGGTTTAGACAATTCAGTAAGAAAAGAAGAAATAAGATACACAAAGATGAAAAAGGAAGAGATAAAATTGTGATAATTTGTTGATTAAAAACGAGAGGCCAGGCGAGGTGGCTCACGCCTATATTCCCAGCACCTTGGGAAGCCAAGATGGGCTCGAAGTCAGGAGTTCAAGACCAGCCTGGCCAACATGGTGAAACCCCGTCTCTACTAAAAATACCAAAAAATTAGCCAGGTGTGGTGGCATGTGTCTGTAATCGCAGCTACTCGGGAGGCTGAGGCAGGAGAATCACTTGAACCTGGGAGGTAGAGGTTGCAGTGAGCCAAGATTGCACCATTGCACTCCAGCCTGGGCAACCAGAGTGAAACTCTGTCCCCTCCAAAAAAACCCAAGAGAAACAATTGCCAAATTATTGGAATAAGAGTACAGAGAGGTTTGATGCCAGAACAGACAAAAATAAACAACATAACTATATACCAACAATAATCAGATAAAAAATGTAATAGAAGAAAAAACCCACTTACAATAGCAACAAAATTATAAAGTTCCTTGGACTAAACAAAAATATATACAGCTTCTTAGAAAAAATTACAAAACTTTATTGAAAAGCAGAAGAGAACATGACATTTATGGTTAGAAAGATTTCATAAATTTAAGGTGTCAGTTCTCTCCAGACAATTCTAAACATTATAGTTCTGGTGAAGTCCCAACATGATTTTTTGGTATAACTTGAAAAATTGATTAAAATATCGATTAAAAAATTCTAATCAAGAGTTAATGACCATGAATAACTAAGAAAATATTTGAAAAAGAAGAACATAGAGAGACCCTATCAGATACAATGATGCATTATGAAACTATAGTAATTAAAATAGTATGGTTGAATTATTTGATTTTCCTGTGAAAATATTATTGAATTTAAAGTATAAAAATACAAAATAAAAACAAAAAATCATATGCTTTTTTTTTTTTTTTTGAGACGGAGTTTCCCTCTTGTTACCCAGGCTAGAGTGCAATGGCGCGATCTAGGCTCACCACAACCTCCACCTCCTGGGTTCAGGCAATTCTCCTACCTCAGCCTCCTGAGTAGCTGGGATTACAGGCACCTGCCACCTTGCCCAGCCAAGTTTTGTATTTTTAGTAGAGACACGTTTCACCATGTTGGCCATGCTGGTCTTGAACTCTTGACCTCAGTTGATCTGCCCACCTCAGCCTCCCAAAGTTCTGGGATTACAGGCATGAGCCACCACGTCCCGCCAAATTGTATGATATTCATTCAGCAGTAGATAATTGACTAGAACATGTTACAAAGTTCAGAAATAGTTCCAGACATATTTTGGAATTTTTATCTTTGATAGATGTGACACTGCAAATCAATGAGGAAAGGTGGCTTTGATTAGTAAGATAGCAATATTTGGGCAATAGCCTTACATGTAGAATCTCTGCTGTGTACTATACATGAAAATATTTCCAGGTGGATTAAGAACTTAAATGTAATGAGCAAAGCTTAAACTTAAGAAGGAAATGGGGAATATCTCTGATCTTGAAGTGGGGACTTCTTAAGACTGCAAAAGCACAAACCATAATTTTAGGAAAAGGTGACACTAAAAGTTAAATTTCCTTATCAGAAGACCACAAGCAAGGTTCAAGACAAATGATGGACTGAACAGTGATGTAGTCTGTTCTATTTGCTACAACAGATTATATCAGAACAGATAAGTTTATATATGATTTTTTCCTTGTGAACATTGTTTTGGTCTATCAACAAATGGAAGCTGAAGCAAAGCACACTAAAACACAGCTGAATATAGCAAACCACAGAATTATGACACAAAGTGCCCAGCCTTCATTCTTCTTAGTTCAGTTTGGCTATGAGTTCTCTCTTGGAATACCTATTGCATCTTTCTCCTTTCCTTGTATATTTTAAATTTATTTCCATAATTTACCAGCTTCAACCACTTATCCCCCTCTTCTTTTAAAAAAATTTTAGGGTGAAGTATTTATTAGGAACTTAATATACCTTTTCAGATTTGTTCATATTTTTATTAGGACTGTTTGGATTTTGTTAGTAGTCTGCTGACAAGGTTGCATAGGTGGTCTATTTCAACCATTTTTTTCCATATGCCCTGTAAGTTTTAGTGTGCAGGTATGCAGGATGTGAAGTTTTTCAGTGTTTCATATATAACATTATATCAGAAATGCCTTAAGTATATAAAACAATTGATTTAGTATCCAGAAGATAAAAGTTCTAGGTTACAAATCATTTCTCCTCAGACCTTTGAACACATCATTCAATTGTTTTGTCATTTGTTATTGCTCATGAGTTTGATGCTAATCTTATTCTCTTTCCTTAGTAGGTGATCTATTTTTACTTCCTCTCTGGAAGATATTAGAAGTTGAAAATCATTATTTGAAATTTTCCAGTGATCTATCTGGTTGCGACTTTTAAATTTATTGTACAGGTCATTCACTTGTCTCTCTTATGCTGACATATTTTTTTAGTTCTGGAAATTCCTCTCACACTCTCACTTTCATTTTTTGTTTCTTTAAAAATAATTTTCTCTTTCTGTCTCCTGTGGCTGATTGGGCCACTGGATTAGGGCTCTCAATGTGTTAACTGTCTCTGGTTTAATTCACTTTCCTTTTGTTCTTTTTTTTTTTTTTTGGAGACGGAGTTTCGCTGTGTCACCCAGGCTGGAGTGCAGTGGCTCGACCTCAGCTCACTACAACCTCCACCTCCCAGGTTCAAGCAATCTCCTGCTTCAGCCTCCCAAGTAGCTGGGACTATAGGCGCGCGCTGCCACACCTGGCTAATTTTTTTGTATTTTAGCAGAGATGGGGTTTCACCATGTTGCCCAGGCTGGTTTCGAACTCCTGAGCTCAGGCAGTGTGTCGCCTCGGCCTCCCAAAGTGTTAGGGATTACAGGCATGAGCCACTGCACCAGGCCCACTTTCCTTTTTTTCTAGTAATTATTTTTAAAATTTTAGCAGGTTTTTAAAGTCCAGTTAGAAGATAATCTTTAAGATTATCTTTTAAATTAAGTTATATTAAATTAAGTTTTAATATAACTACCCTTGTTTAAAAGGGACTCCAAATTTTTTTTTTTTTTTTGGCTGGAGAGTAGTGGTGTGATCTCGGCTCACTGCAGCCTCCGCCTCCCAGGTTCAATTGATTCTCCTACCCCAGCCTCCTGAGTAACTCGGATTACGGGTGCCTGCTACCATGCCTGGCTAATTTTTGTCTTTTTAGTATAAATGGGGTTTTGCCACGTTGGCCAGGCTGGTCTCAAACTCCTGACCCCAGGTGATCCACCTGCCTCAGTCTCCTAAAGTGCCGGGATTACAGGCGTGGACCACCATGCCTGGCCAGTTTTTAAAAATTTAAGTATAAAATGCATATAGAGACGTGTCAGAAATGTATAGCTCAGTGAATTTTCCCAAATTGAGTACACCCATATCAAATAACCATTTAGCACCTATGTCAAGCAGCAGAACATGAGCATCCCAGAAGCTCCCCTAATATTCCCTTCTCCAAGGGAACATATCCCACCTCCTTCAGGATACTTTTATCCTGTCTTTTAACATAGTTTAACTGCTTTTTGTACACTATAGAAATATCATAAAGTTTGTAAAATCCGGCTTGTTTAGCTCAACATTATATCATTATATTCATATTGTTGCTTGTAGCTGTAGCATTTTCATTCTCAATACATCATATTGTAGTTTTCATTTTGTGAATATACCATAATTAATTATGCATTCTTCTGTTGGTGGACCTATGTATAGTTTTCAGTTTGGAGCTGTTATAAACAGTATGGCTATGAACTTTCTAGCAAATTTTTTTCTGATAATGTATGTAGTTTTAAAATTTTTTTTTTTTTAATAGATACAGAGTCTCACTCTTGCTCAGGCTGGAGTGCAATGGAGTGATCATAGCTCACTGCAGCCTTGACCCACTGGGCTCAAGCAATCCTCCTGCTTTAGTCTTCCAAGTAGCTAGGACTACAGGCGTGCACCACCATGTCCAGCTAGTTTTTAAATTTAATTTTAATTTTTAATTTTTTATAGGAGCAGATTCTCACTATGTTGTTCAGGCTGGCCTCAAACTCCTGGCCTCAAGTAATGCTCCCACCTTGGCCTCTGAAAGTGCTGGGATTACAGGCATAACCCACTGCCCCTGGTTTTATATATATAGGTTTGATGGGTATATACTTCAGAGTGGAATTTATGGGCTCTAATAGATACTGCCACCCAGTTTCCCGAATGGTTGTAAAAGTTTACACTCCCATAGCATCCAGTGAGTTTAGGTTGGTTCATATCCTCCCTAACTCTTGGTACTTCACACTTTTTTCATTTTTGTATTTATTTTTTTTGACACAGAGTCTTACTCTGTCGCCAGGCGCCAGGCTGGAGCGCCACTGCAACCTCCGCCTCCCGGGTTCAAGCAGTTCTCTTGCCTCAGCTTCCCGAGTAGCTGGGACTACAGATGCGAGCCACCCATGCCCAGCTAATTTTTATATTTTAGTAGAGACAGGGTTTCACTATGTTGGCCAGGATGATCTTGATCTCTTGACCTTGTGATCCGCCCGTCTTGGCCTCCCAAAGTACTGGGATTACAGGCGTGAGCCACCGTACCCGGCCCATTTTCTTTGTTTTTTTGTGACAGGGTCTCCCTTTGGCTGAGGTTGAAGTACAATGGTGCGATTTTGGCTCACCTCAACCTCCGCCTCTTGGGTTCAAGTGATCTTCCACCTCAGCCTCCCGAGTAGCTGGGACTACGGGCATACGCTACCACGCCAGCCTAGTAGAGACAGGGTTTTCCCATGTTGCCTAGGCTGGTCTTGTGAGCTCAAGCCATTTGCCCCACTCAGCTTCTCAAACTGCAGGATTACAGGTGTGAGCCACTGCACCTGGCCATTGTTTTATTATTTTTTATTTTTTTAATTTCTTTTGAGATGGAGTTTCGCTCTTGTTGCCCAGGCTGGAGTGCAATGGCATGATCTCGGCTCACTGCAACCTCTGCCTCCTGGGTTCAAGTGATTCTCTTGCCTTAGCCTCCCAAGTAGCTGGGATTATAGGTATGTGCCACCATGCCCAGCTAGTTTTCGTATTATTAGTAGATATGGTGTTTCTCCATGTTGGTCAGGCTGGTCCCAAACTCCCGGCCTCAAGTGATCTGCTCGCTTTGGCCTCCCGAAGTGCTGGGATTATGGGTGTGAGCCACTGCGCCCAACCCATTATTTTATTATTACTATTTTTTTTAGTGAAGGGGTCATGCTGTGTCACCCAGGCTGGCCTTGAATGTTTTGGCTCAAGGGACCCTCCCACCTCAGCCTCCTAAGTGGCTAAGACTACAGGTATATGCTGCTGTCCCCAGCTTTGGTTATTTTTACTATTTTTAAAACTAGTTTTGCTGGGCACCATGGCTCATGTCTCTAATCCCAACACTTTGGGAGGCCGAGACGGCTGAATCACTTGAGCTCAGGAGTTCCAAGACTAGCCTGGGCAACTGGTGAAATCCCATCTCTACAAAAAGTACAAAAATTAGCCGTTGCAGTGGTACATGCCTCTAGTTCCACCTACCGGGGAGGCTGAGGCAGGAAAATTGCTTGAGCCCGGGAGGCAGAGGTTGCAGTGAGCCAAGATGGCACCAGTACACTCTAGCCTGGGGGACAGAGTCTCAAAAAATAAAAAACAAATACATAAAACTAGTTTTTTGTTTTTTTTTTTAGAAGGAGTTTCACTCTTGTTACCCAGGCTGGAGTGCAATGGTATGATCTCAGCTCACCACAACCTCTGCCTCCTGGGTTCAGGCAATTCTCCTGCCTCAGCCTCCTGAGTAGCTGGGATTACAGGCACGCACCACCATGCCCAACTAATTTTTTGTATTTTTAGTAGAGATGGGGTTTCACCATGTTGACCAGGATGGTCTCGATATCTTGAGCTCATGATCCACCAGCCTCGGCCTCCCGAAGTGCTGGGATTACAGGCTTGAGCCACCACGCCCAGCCATAAAACTAGTTTTTAGTTTGACTGGTCTCTTATTTACTTTGCTTTATTTTGGTTTCTGGTTATGGTAAATATTTTTAATTATCATTGTTTTTTGAGAGATGGTATTGCTCTGTCACCAGGCTGGAATGGGGTGGCACCTTCATAGCTCTGCTTCGGCCTCCTGGGCTCAAGTGATCCTTTACCTTAGCCTCCTGAGTAGCTGGGACTGCACGTACATGCTACCACACCCAGCTAATTTTTTAGTTTTTATTTTTTGTAGAGACAGGGTCTTGCTGTGTTGCCCAAGCTGGTCTTTAAGTCCTTGCCTCAAGCCATTCTCCTGCCTTTACCTCCCAAAGCACTGGAACTATAGGCATGAGCCACTGCACACTGACTTATAGTTTGGTTAATGGTCTTAATTGGTAATGACTTCTAGTGCTGCTTTAATGATACTAGCTACTATTTTTTTAGCACTTTCCTGACAATCACAAATACTTTATTAAACGTTTTTGTTTTTTAACTCTGTCACCAGGCTGAGTGCAGTTGCGCGATCTCTGCTCACTGCAACCTCTTGCCTATCAGGTTCAAGCGATTCTCCTGCCTCAGCCTCCCAAGTAGCTGGGACTACAGGCATATGCCACCATGCCCACCTAATTTTTGTATTTTTAGTAGAGAGGGGTTTCACCATGTTGGCCAGGATAGTCTTGATCTCCTGACTTTGTGATCCACCTGCCTCAGCCTCCCAAAGTGCTGGGATTACAGGTGTGAGCCACCACACCTGGCTAGACATTTTATATGTGTTATCTATTTTAATTTTCTGAACAGCCCAATCAATTGTAGATACTTTTATTATTTCATGAAGGAGGAAACATTTTAGAGGGGGAAAACTGACTTGTTTAACAGTGCTACATAGTTAGGAAACTCAGGTTCTGTGATCTCTTACTGCACCATAACCTCTCAACTTTTGTTGGTATAGATGAGGAATACTTGTACATGTTTACAGGAGAGTGGATTAAATGTATACATATTTTAGATCCCAGATAGTTATGTCTGTAGTTTAACTGGTTCTTTTGAAAGCAGAATGATCAAATAAGGTATTTGGTGGGGCTAGAGAAGATTTTAGTTTGATTCTAATTAGAAAGTTGGTTATACATGTTTAAAGCTGGAAGTATTAAATATTTCTCAAATTATGTTCCATTGCACACTGTTTGGAAAATTTTCCTATTTCCTGACCAAGTAACTTTGAGTAACACCTATGAACATGCAGATAACTTTGAGAAACACCTAACTTTGGGTAAAATCTATTGACTTTATCCTAGAACTTCCCAAATCAGTTCGTGTGCTCTTTTATCGTAGACCTGTTTATGTCTTTGGAACAATATGTTGATATACATCAGTTTGAGACAAAAACTTGTCATTCATCCTTTTATTTTGTAGGGGGAGGAAATGGAGATCCAGTATGGGTTAATGTGTTGCCTAAGATCACACAGCTACTAAATGACAGAGCCAGGATCCAGTTCTTCCTTTGTACTTTGCTTCCTCTAGTAATATTATTAATATGTAATATTAGTATTTATTTATCATATACTGTGTTAAGAAGTTGTAAAGCAGACTTGAGTGTAATTTTTAAAATATTCCCATCTAGTCCGCCTATCAGTCTTACTCTCTGATAAATACATATACAGTTCTTAAACTTTTAAGATTTACGTGCATATGAGTAGCCTAACTTATTTAACATGAATGCATATCCATAATCGCTTGTTTGTAGTTAATTATAGCAATGAAAAGAGTAATATTTTTCTGTAATTAATGTGTCACAATGTTTGGTTTAGTTTCTGTAGAAAATGTTTCCTGACTGCAATGAGGGAAAGCGGAGCACATTGTCCCCTATGTCGTGGAAATGTGACTAGAAGAGAGAGAGCATGTCCCGAACGGGCTTTAGACCTTGAAAATATCATGAGGAAGTTTTCTGGTAGCTGCAGATGCTGTGCAAAACAGGTAGAGTAAAAGTGACATATCTCTTCTTTGGAAGCCAAGTTTCTACTCTGAAATTCTTGTTTGAATTTTCTTGGTGGGTGCTGTTTTGAAAAGAAGGAAGGTAGATTGGGAATTGGATAGAAAAGGCCAAAAAAAACTGTGGTTATAGATCTTACTAGATTATAAACTTATAGAGGAATGAGATTGAAAAAAATTACCAAATTTCATATTTAGCATAGCATTTTTCTAAAAGTAATTTCTCATTGATTACTTAGTAAATTAACTAAATGAGCAAGCTGGCATTTAGCTTCTTTAAATCCCATTCTGGTACAAATTCAACCCTTAAGTTTTTCTCATGGTAGCATCGTTATTGCAGCTTTGCACATAGAAATGTTACTAGTTTGGTCACATGTATTTATGTAGTTAAGGAACTTTCTAGCTGCTTACTTTACTTATGTGTTTATCTATTAAAGAAATCACAAGGGGTGGGCATGGTGACTCACGCTTATAATCCCAGCACTTTGGGAGGCTGAGGTGGGTGGATCACCTGAGGTCAGGAGTTCGAGACCAGTCTGACCAATGTGGGGAAACCCCATCTCTACAAAAAATACAAAAATTAGCCAGGTGTGGTGGCACATGCCTATAATCCTAGCCAGTTGAGAGGCTGAGGCAGAATTGCTTGAACTAGGAGGCAGAGGTTGCAGTGAGCCAAGATCTCGTCATTACACTTCAGACTGGGCAACAAGAGCAAAACTCCGTCTTAAAAAAAAAAAAATCACAAAATATTTGGTTAATTTTAAGGAACATGTAGGAAAATTAGATGTTAACAAATAACCAGCATTAATTCTCTAATCTGGATGTTATTCTCTCATTTGGAGAAGGAATAAAATAGTGAGGGGCGGTTTTGCTTTGAGTATATCCATATGTATAGATTTATCACCAACATTTTTTCTAACAGCTAATGAAGTCAGTGAGCAAAACTGGTTGCTATTTCATGCATTCACACAAGTCATATCTGCTTTTCCATCTTTTTGAAAAAAGTGTGTAACTGACAGGGAGATGAAGTGAAGCTAGAAAACACACTTAAGGGATTTTGGCTGTTCCTCTCAGTGAGAAACTGAAAAATGTTCCAATTATTAACCTGGGAACTTAATTTTCTTTCTTTCTTTCTTTTTTTTTTCTTTTTTTGAGACAGGGTTTCACTTCGTCACCTAGGCTGGAGGAGTACAGTAGCACAATCTCGGCTCACTGCAGCCTTGACTTTCCAGATTTTAAGGGATCCTCCTGCCTCAGCTCCTCAGGTAGCTGAGACTACAGGTGCACACTATACCTCACTAATTTTTGTATTTTTGGTATGAACAGAGTGTTGTCATGTTGCTTAGGCTGATTTCAAACCCCTGAACACAAGCAATCCACCCGCCTTAACCTCCCGAAGGGCTGGGATTACAAATATGAGCCACCACGCTTAGCTAGAAACTTACTTTTTTTAAAGTGCTAGGCTGCAGATGTTAAATAATAAGACATGCCTGATAGCATCTGGCATCATCTTAGTACTTTAAGTTTTTTTGTCTAGTACTAGTAGTGCCTTTTCTTTCTTTATTTATTTAAAGACAGGGTTTCACCGTCTTGGTCAGGCTGGTCTTGAACTCCCGACCTCAGGTGATCCTCCTTGGCCTCCAAAGTGCTTGGATTATAGGCATGAGCCACCACACCCGGCCTAGTAGTGTCTTTTCAAGTATGAAGTTATTTGCTATTTTTTGTAGTGAGTTTATGGACAGATGGACTCTTCTCCATCTCTACATTTAATGAACAGAAATGTATTACCTATTTTTAACTCCTGCTTAAGGATGAAATAATTAAAAAAAAAATCAAACTCTTGTTTAAATGGAGTATTTAGTTACTTATTTTAATTTTTTTCTTCTTTTTGATAGTATCTCAAATCTTATGAGTTCTATTTTAAATTAAAAGTCACATTTTAATCAATAATTTACAGATTAAATTCTATCGCATGAGACATCATTACAAATCTTGTAAGAAGTATCAGGATGAATATGGTGTTTCTTCTATCATTCCAAACTTTCAGATCTCTCAAGATTCAGTAGGGAACAGGTAAGCAATACTTATTCCTAAATAGAGAATTTTCATAATTGAAATGGAAATTGATGTGGGAACTTTATGATAAAGTATTTTGGGAGATGTGTGTGTGTATGTGTGCATGTGTTTTTAAAGTGAATTGCCAAGTATCAGAACTACAGCATTTGCCTTCAAAGTCTATTTGGCACATATAAGATCTCATCTGGGAGATGAACTTCATGAACTTTTTTTTTTTTTTCCAGTTTCCAGGCAGAACTTTATGAACTTAAGCTTATGTTATTTAAAATCATTCTAAGAATCTGTATTTTTTTGAATAAAAAATAAATTGGAGATTATTCTCTTACTGATTTTGCAACTGAAATGATTTGAAAACTATAGAAAATTCTTGTTAGTAATGTATTTGCAAACAACCTATTTTTTTCTTTGCTATCTAAGGGATAGACTTAGATTTTGAAATATTTATTCTAAAATGTCATGTTAGAGTGAAACTAGGTGCAATGCAGTTCTATTTGAGTCTCAATTCTATTAAACAACTAGATTTGGATTGATTTGTATCTTCTCTTAGATTTATGTACATTAAACATTTTTATGAAATGTATTTTACACAGACAAATGGCCAAAATGCACTTGTGGTTTAAAAAAATAATGATAAACATCCAGTTCCAGGTCAAGAAATAGAACATTTTTCAGAATTTTAGAATCTATGTGAGCTGTTGCCCATTTGAACCCTATACTCCTAGATGCGACCACTAGTCTCTTATTTAGATTATTCATTCCTTTGCTTTTCTTTATGTATCATCACCCATGCATATATCCCTAAACAATGCATTGTTACTTTTAAAAACTTCAATAGTAGGGATACACATAACTGTGTAAGGAAAGACAATATTGCCACTATTGTAGAAAGGTTCCCAGGAGACAGTATATATAGTATGTTAGTAGTCTCTGAGATTTTATTTTAGTATCTTTTCATTTTACATGTTGCTAATTTTTAGTAACTTAACTGCACTTAAGCACTTCATGTTTATCATACAATATTAGGTGTCTTCCCTGCTCAGTGAAAATTTCTGGTAAAGGTCTTTCGTGATTTTCTGATAAAAATCTGTAGTAATTGTAATTTGTAGATTGCCTAATCTGCAAAAACTTTTCAGGTTCTCATTTTATATGACTTGTTAGTGTCAAGGAAATTTGGTTGAAATTTGTTGCTCCTTGGGCCGGGCGCGGTGGCTCACTCCTGTAATCCCAGCACTTTGGGAGGCCGAGGTGGGTGGATCGCGAGGTCAGGAGATCGAGACCATCCTGGTCAACATGGTGAAACCCTGTCTCTACTAAAAATACAAAAAAAAATTTAGCTGGGCATGGTGGCGCGTACCTGTTATCCCGGCTGCTCGGGAGGCTGAGGCAGGAGAATTGCCTGAACCCAGGAGGCGGAGGTTGCAGTGAGCCGAGATTGCGCCATTGCACTCCAGCCTGGGTCACAAGAGCGAAACTCCGTCTCAAAAAAAAAAAAAAAAGAAATTTGTTGCTCTTGTAGTTTATTTTTAGTCCTTCTGGGTTTCTTCATTTCTGTGTTTTCCTTATTGTTGTACTTCTTTATTGTAATTTCCTATCTGCTTTTTTACCCAATAGATTGTTCTTAATTGAGGGGATGGCATTTGTCTTGTTGAGGATATCTCCAGGTTTTAGTGAAGTTCTTAGTATACATGACTGTAATCACTGCTTTTAATGACCAAATTTTCTTGTCAGCAGACAGGCCTTCCTCCCTCTTATTGCTTAGATCCACTTGCTCATAGATACTTGATTCCTAATAGCAATATTCCTCATCTGTCACTTCCCTACCTCAGGCCCTCATCTTTCACTCAAACTATTATAATAGTCTAGTTGGTAGTTACCCTCTAATCTGTTTTACAATCTGTGGCCAAGTAATATTAATGAGCTATAAAAGACAAAATTTCGTATTCCAAAGCCCTTTCTGATCTGGCCCTTTCCCTCTTTTTATAGCCTTTTTCTTGCATCATTGCATCATGTGCCTTAGCCATGTTGAATTTTTTCTTCCGTTATCTTTGCCATTCTTGAAAAATAATATGACCGTGGTTAAAAACGAAGGCTTGGAGCCGGAGTGTTGGGTTAAAATTTCAGCTATCACTTACTGATTGTATTACATTGGCAAGAAACTGCCTCAGTTGTCTTAATCTGTTTAAGGAAATGTATGAGAGGCGATGATAATATTAGGACCTCACTGGGTTGAAGTTAATAAGTGAGTTAATACAGGCAAAGAAACTTGAATAGTACTTTGGTGAATGTTAGTTTTTCCTCTTCATCATCACTATCACTCCCTCACCTCCACACTTTTACCAGTAATATCACAACCTGCACTTTGCCAGCTGGTTGACTTTTTTCTTCTTAAAGACTTAGACCAAGTGTTAGCTACTCGGTAAAATCCTTCCTGACCTCTAGAGTATTTTCTTGGTAGAACTGTTCTTCATGCAATTAGACCTCTAAACTTTATTGTATTTATTTATTTATTTCAGCCTTTCTCCTTACCTAGAATGAGCTTTTTAGTCTTATTTATTTCAATATCCTATGCAGATTTCTGATTGCAATGAAGGAATTGAGTTTGTATATGGATGTTTAATCAGTAAGAAAATTGGCAAAGGAAGGAAAAGATTTTTTTCTTTTTTGGGACAGAGTCTCACTCTGTAGCCCAGGCTGGAGTGCAGTGGTGCAATTTTGACTCACTGCAACCTCTGCCTCCTGGGTTCAAGTGATTCTCCTGCCTCAGCCTCCTGAGTAGCTGGGACTGACTACATGCCCCGGCTAATTTTTTTGTATTTTTAGTAGAGACAGGGTCTCACCATGTTAGCCAGAATGGTCTTGATCTCCTGATCTCATGATGCGCCTGCCTCAGCCTCCCAAAGTGCTGGGATTACAGGCGTTAGCCACCACACCCAGTCCTTTTTTTTTTTTTTTTTTAGTCTTAAATTTAGTTTGTTTGTTTGTTCTGTTCTGTTTTTAGACAGGGTCTCGCCCTATCATCTGGGAGTGCAATGGCGTGAAATGGCTCACTGTAGTCTCAACCTCTTGGGCACAAGCATTCCTTCTGCCTTATCCTTCCATGTAACTAGCACCACAGGAACATGCTACCACATCCATCTAATTTTTTTTTTTTTTTGGTAGAGATGGGAGTGTCAATTTGTTGCACAGGCTGATCTCAAACTCCTGTGCTCAAGCAGTTCTCCCGCCTTGGCTTCCCAAAGTGCTGGGTTATAGGTGTTAGCTACCATGCCTGGACAGAAATGTTCATTTTTATTTATTTACTTATGTATTTTTAGGCAGAGTTTTGCTCTTGTCACCCAGGCTGGATTGCAATGGTATGTTCTCGGTTTACTGCAACCTCCGCCTCCTGGGTTCAAGTGATTCTCCTGCCTCAGCCTCCCGAGTAGCTGGGATTACAAGTGCTCACCACCATGCCCTGCTAATTTTTGTATTTTTAGTAGAGACGGGGTTTTGCCATGCTGGTTAGGCTGGTCTCAAACTCCTGACCTCAGGTGATCCGCCTGCCTTGGCCTCCCAAAGTGCTGGGATTATAGCCGTGAGCCACCACACCCAGCCTATTTTTATTTTTATTCTATTTTTTTTGAGTCTCACTGTGTTGCACAGGTTGGAGTGCAGTGCCATGATCTCGACTCACTGCAACCTCCGCCTCCCAAGTTCAAGTGATTCTTCTGCCTCAGCCTCCCTAGTAGCTGGGATTATAGGTGCCCACCATCATGCCTGGCTATTTTTGTAGAGATGGGGTTTCACCATGTTGGCCAGGCTGGTCTTTGATTCCTGACCTCTGGTGATCTACCTGCCTTCAGCCTCCCAAATTGTTGGGATTACAGGTGTAAGCCACCACATCCAGCCAGAAATGTTGTTGTCGTTTTTTTTTCCTTTTTTTTTTGAGACAGAGTCTTACTCTGTTGCCAGGCTCCGGGCTGGAGTGCAGTGGCCCAATCTCGGCTCACTGCAATCTCCGCCTCCTGGGTTCAAGCAATTCTCCTGCCTTAGCCTCCCGAGTAGCGGGGACTACAGGCGTACCCCACATGCCCAGCTGATTTTTGTATTTTTTAGTAGAGATGGCGTTTCACCATGTTGGTCAGGATGGTCTCATCTCTTGACCTCGTGATCTGCCCGCCGTGGCCTCCGAGAGTGCTGTGATTTTTTTCTAAATAGTAGGTAAAATAAGATATGATCCATAGTATGCTCAAGGTCTGAGCAGGAAACAGATAGTGGGCTCTAATTATGCAATTTGAGGAGAATTGAGTAATGCGACTATTTTCAAAGAGTAGTGTACTAGGTACACTATATAAGTAGGGTATAGGAAGCCACAAGGAATAATGGTGGGTTCTGGGTCTACTGAAAGCAGGTGGAAAGAAATAGGAGGAAGAAATAGATAACCTGAACCTGGAGAAGAGAGCTGAATAGAGCATGGCTAAGGAAATTCATAAAGTGGCATTTGTATGTACCTGAGTAGTAAAAAAAAAATAAATAAGTTGCAAAGTAAATGCATAGATCATTTCCGTAATTCAGTATACATTTATTATACCTTCTAAAGTGTAGGACACACTCTACATGTTATTGAATATACAGGGATTGGTAAAACAGACACTGTTATTTTTTCCATATATCTAACTATAAGCTATAACTTTAAGTTGAGCCATCTAAAATAATCTGGTGCTTTCATTCATGTCATTCTGAGAAGTACTGTTTACTATAAATGACTAAATATTAGAGGATGTTTTAGCAAAAGTATTGCATTGGTGTGGGGTAGTTTCTCATAATACTTAAATAGTAGTGCTAATTTAATTAAGGCCATTTCTATTTCATAACAATTCTGCTTCTAACATAAGATTGCATCTTTTTGTTTTTTTTAGCCACAGGAAGTAGGGAGGAGGAGGGAAGATGAATGTAATCATTAAGATACAGACGACATTTCCATTTTACTTTCCTTGGAAATCATTTGGTCTGTTTGCAGGCTGTTCCTACTAATCTGGACTCTTTGTAAATATTAATAACTTGATATCAGTAGGCTGATACAGTTTATTTCAAATACAGCTCTTCACAAAGAAGAAAATTGCCAGCAGTCTTTTTTTTAAGATGGAGTTTCATTCTTGTTGCCCAGGCTGGAGTACAGTGGTGCGATCTCAGCTCGCTACAACCTCCACCTCCTGGGTTCAAGTGATTTTCCTACCTCAGCCTCCTGAGTAGCTGGGATTACAGGCAAGCACCACCACACTTGGCTAATTTTGTATTTTTAGTAGAGATGAGTTTCTCCGTGTTGGTCAGCCTTGTCTCAAACTTCCAACCTCAGGTTGATTCTTCCACCTCAGTCTCCCAAAGTGCTGGGATTACAGGCGTGAGCTATTGCGCCCAGCTGCCAGCAGTCTTTTATTGTTCCTAATAAATTTCTCTCCAGGTTGTTCAACATTTTAAGTGGCTAAATAACTATGAAGGAATCTGGCATAGTATTAAAATGTTCTTTTTCTTATTTATAGGCATTCTTCATGTAGTCTGGATAATAATGCCTTGTTATGGTCGGTTACAGTGTTCATACCTGTAATCCCAGTGTTCATACCTGTAATCCACCTGAGGTCAGGAGTTCAAGACCAGCCTGGCCAACATGGCAAAACTTTACTAAAAATACAAAAATGAGCCAGGCATGGTGGCACATGCCTGTATTCCCAGCTACTCAGGAGGCTGAGGCAGGAGAATTGCTTGAACCACGAGGCAGAGGTTGCAGTGAGTCGAGATCATGGCACTGCACTCCAACCTGTGCGACAGAGTGAGACTCCATCTCAAAAAAAACAGAATAAAAATAAAAATAGGCTGGGTGTGGTGGCTCACGGCTATAATCCCAGCTCTTTGGGAGGTTAAGGCAGGCGGATCACCTGAGGTCAGGAGTTTGAGACCAGCCTAACCAGCATGGCAAAACCCCAGCTCTACTAAAAATACAAAAATTAGCAGGGCATGGTGGTATAATCCCTGTAATCCCACTTGTAATCCCAGCTACTCGGGAGGCTGAGGCAGGAGAATCACTTGAACCCAGGAGGCGGAGGTTGCAGTAAACCGAGATCATGTCATTGCAATCCAGCCTGGGTGACAAGAGCAAAACTCTGCCTAAAAATACATAAGTAAATAAATAAAAATGAACATTTCTGTCCAGGCCTGGTAGCTAACGCCTATAACCCAGCACTTTGGGAAGCCAAGGCGGGAGAACTGCTTGAGCACAGGAGTTTGAGATCAGCCTGTGCAACAAATTGACACTCCCATCTCTACCAAAAAAAAAAAAAAAAAAAATTAGATGGTTGTGGTAGCATGTTCCTGTGGTGCTAGTTACATGGAAGGATAAGGCAGAAGGAATGCTTGTGCCCAAGAGGTTGAGACTACAGTGAGCCATGTTCACGCCATTGCACTCCAGGATGACAGAGTGAGACCCTGTCTAAAAACAAAACAGAACAAACAAACAAAATAAATTTAAGACTTAAAAAAAAAAAAAAGGACTGGGTGTGGTGGCTCATGCCTGTAATCCCAGCACTTTGGGAGGCTGAGGCAGGCGGATCACGAGGTCAGGAGATTAAGACCATCCTGGCTAACATGGTGAGACCCTGTCTCTACTAAAAACACAAAAAAATAACGCAGATCCAGGCCAGGTGCAGTGGCTCAACCCCTGTAATTACAGCGATGTGGGAGGCCGAGGTGGGCAGTTCACTTGAGGTCAGGAGTTTGAGACTAACCCAGCCAACATGGTGAAACACCATCTCTACTAAAAATACAAAAATTAGCCAGGCATGGTGGCATGCGCCTATAGTCCCAGCTGATTGGGAAGCTAAGGCATGAGAATTAGTTGAACCTGGGAGATGGAGTTTTCAGTGAGCCAAGATAGTGCCACTGCACTGCAGCCTGGGTAACAGAGTAAGACTCTGTCTCAAAAAAGGAAAAAGAAATATAGATCCAAATGGAAGATGTATGCCATAAGATAAAAATTTTCATTGGCGAATGATATGAACAGACACTTTTCAGAAGACATTAGTATGACCAAAAAACATGAAAAAAAGCTCATCATCACTGGTCATTAGAGAAGTGCAAATCAAAACCACAATGAGGTACCATCTCATGCCAGATAGAATGGCGATCATAAAAATGTCAGGAAACAACATGCTGGAGAGGATGTGGAGAAACAGGAACACTTATATACTGTTGGTGGGAGTGTAAATTAGTTCGGCCATTGTGGAAGACAGTCTGGTCATTCCTCAAGGATCTAGAACCAGAAATACCATTTGACCCAGAAATCCTATTAGTGAGTATATACCCAAAGGATTATAAATCATTCCACTTTAAAGACTCATACACATACATGTTTATTGCAGCACTGTTCACAATAACAAAGACTTGGAACCAACCCAAATGCCCATCAGTGATAGACTGGATAAAGAAAATGTGGCACATATACACCATGGAATACTTTGCAGCCATAAAAAAGGATGAGTTCATGTCCTTTGCAGGGACATGGATGAAGCTGGAAACCATCATTCTCAGCAAACTAACACAAGAACAGAAAAGCATATACCATGTTCTCACTCATAAGCAGGAGTTGAACAATGAGGACACAGGAGAGAAATATCACACACTGGGGTCTGTTGGAGGTGGGGGGGGCGAGGAGAGGGATAGCATTAGGAGAAGTACCTAATGTAGATAATGGGTTGATAGGTGCAGCAAATCATCATAGCACATGTATACCTAAGTAACAAACCTGGGCATTCTGCCCATGTACCACAGAACTTAAAGTATAATTTAAAAAAGAAAAACAAACTTCAATCCTTATTGGACATGGTGGCTTATGCCTTTATTATCAATACTTTGGGAGGCCAAGGTGGGCAGATCAACTGAGGTCAGGAGTTCGAGACCAGCCTGACCAATATGGAGAAACCCTTCCCTACTAAAAATACAAAACTAGCCAGGCGTGGTGACATATGCCTGTAATCCCAGCTACTCAGGAGGCTCAGGCAGGAGAATCATTTGAACCTGTGAGGAAGAGGTTGCAGTGAGCCAAGATTGAGCCATTGAACTCTAGCCTGGTCAACAAGAGGGAAACTTAGTCTCAAAACAAAACAAAAACTCAATCCTATTTTCTAAATTTAAAAAGGAGTGTTGCTGAAATTTTCATCTTCCCTGATAATATTATAGTTCTATAAACCAGTCAGAAGTTGTTATAGTATTTTAAAAGGGCACATCCAAAACCCAGTGTATTTATTTTATTTTCAAAACCCAGTGTTTATATTAATTTAGAAGATTTTTAAAGCTGGATAGAAAATCTGCTACCAAGTTTAAATGTATAGATATGAGCTGTTATTTTATTTTTTATTTTTTGAGATGGAGTTTCACTCTTGTTACCCAGGCTGCAGTGCAATGGCATGATCTCGGCTCACCGCAACCTCTGCCTCCTGGGTTCAGGCACTTCTCCTGCCTCAGCCTCCTGAGTAGCTGGTATTACAGGCACGTGCCACCATGCCCAGCTAATTTTTTGTATTTTTAGTAGAGACGGGGTTTCACCATGTTGACCAGGATGGTCTCGATCTCTTGACCTTGTGATCCACCCGCCTCAGCCTCCCAAAGTGCTGGGATTACAGGCGTCAGCCACAGTGTCTGGCCAAGTTGTTATTTTTTTTTTGAGATAGAGTTTCGCTCTTGTTACCCAGGCTGGAGTGCAATGGCGCGATCTTGGCTCACCGCAACCTCCACCTCCTAGGTTTAGGCAATTCTCCTGCCTCAGCCTCCTGAGTAGCTGGGATTACAGGCACGTGCCACCATGCCCAGCTAATTTTTTGTATTTTTAGTAGAGACGGGGTTTCACCATGTTGACCAGGATGGTCTCGATCTCTTGACCTTGTGATCCACCCGCCTCAGCCTCCCAAAGTGCTGGGATTACAGGCGTCAGCCACAGTGTCTGGCCAAGTTGTTATTTTTTTTTTGAGATAGAGTTTCGCTCTTGTTACCCAGGCTGGAGTGCAATGGCGCGATCTTGGCTCACCGCAACCTCCACCTCCTAGGTTTAGGCAATTCTCCTGCCTCAGCCTCCTGAGTAGCTGGGATTACAGGCACGTGCCACTCCACCCAGCTAATTTTTGTAGTTTTAGTAGAGACGGGGTTTCAACATCTTGGCCAGGCTGGTCTTGAACTCCTGACCTCGTGATCCACCAGCCTTGGCCTTCCAAAGTGCTGGGATTATAGGCACGAGCCACCATGCCCTGCCAATTTGACTTTATTTTAAAGAGCAAGTTTTTAGTTGCAGAAAGGTGAAAATAGTAGTTTAATAGTCTTCTATTTGGGTTATGTATCTTAACAGCCAAGTTTGCTTGCTTGCTTGGGCCATATATGGAGAGATAATATTGTTATTATCATAGAAGATAACTGGGTGTCATTGGAATGGTGCCTTTTCGCTGTGTACACATTGTTGTATATACATTTATTTTGAAATAAATAGAAAAGAAAGACCAGCTGCTAAGTAGATGATATAGTACTGCTTGTCTTTTTATAAAGGAAAAATCAATAACCAGTTTAAGTTTGGCTTTTTAAACTCTGGCATTGAGATATAGAGCCAACCTGTGTTGTACAATTTTTTTTGCCACTACCTATCTTTATTACCGTGTTAAGATTTCTGCTATTAGGCTGGGCGTGATGTCTCATGCCTGTAATCCCAGCACTTTGGGAGGCCGAGGCAGGCAGATCACGAGGTCAAGAGATCAAGACCATCCTGGCCAACATGGTGAAACCCTGTCACTACTAAAAATACAAAAATTAGCTGGGCGTGGTGGCGTGCACCTGTAGTCCCAGCTACTCAGGAGGCTGAGGCAGGAGGATTGCTTGAACCTGAGAGGCGGAGGTTGCAGTGAGCCGAGATCCCACCACTGCATTCCAGCTTGGCGCGAGACCGTCTCAAAAAAAAAAAAAAAGAAAAAGATTTCTGCTATTGAAAAACATTGCTTTTATAAAATTGACCACATTGGGCCAGGCTCGGTGGCTCACACCTGTAATCCCAACACTTTGGGAGGCTGAGGTGGGCAAGTCACCTGAGTTCAGGAGTTCAAGACCAGCCTGGCCAACATGATGAAACCCCATCTCTACTAAAAATACAAAAATCAGCTGAGCATGGTGGCTCATGACTGTAATCTCAACTACTTCGGAGGGTAAGACAGAAAAATTGCTTGAATCCAGGAGGGTGGAGGTTGCAGCAAGCCAAGATTGCGCCACTGCACTCCAGCCTGGGCGACAGAGTTAGATTCTGTCTCAAAAAAATAAATAAATAAAATTGATCACATTGATTAAATTCTGTAGCACACAAGTGACTACAACCCTGTATGGAATACTTAGGGTTCCTCTGATACTCCATATGACACATGACTCTGGTATAGGGTAAAAGTGGAGATGTCAGGTTGTTCTGTATATTAAATGTTAGTGAAGCCTGCTTTCTTTCTTTTTGGAAGTAAGATATAAACGTGATGAATAGTCACATATTTTCTTAAATTACTCCACTTTGGAGGTCATAACCTTAAACCATGTCCTAATTTCAAATAAAAAAGTTAACAAATTCTTGAGTCTACCCTAGCATTTACAACCTTACTCTAGTCTATGTAAAGATAGAGGAATGGGACTTAAGGTAATTCTGCATAATTCTCTATACATCTGTGACTGTGCATAAGTTAATTTTAAAGAACATGAATAAGAATGTAGTAAACAGTGAATTTATTTAAAAGTAATTAATGTCATAATTATTTCATAGTTCAGAACTATTTGATGTTCAGATTTTGTTTTTCAAGCACCCACAGGAAAAAGGAGTACCGAAGTTCAGACTTTTAAAACAAATTCAGACTAGTCTTCTTCATTAATGGTTCAAGATAATTAACCTTTAATGTGTTTTCGTTACTTTGAGGTATTAACTTTTTTCCCCTGTGCTTAAGTAATAGGAGTGAAACATCTACATCTGATAACACGGAAACTTACCAAGAGAATACAAGGTAAGCTTTTAAAAAATCCTGCCACTTTAGTAAAATATTATATTTATCACTTTATCAAATCCGTTTTAAATGAAACTTTCTTTTTTTCTTTTTTTTTTTTCTTGTTTTTGAGACGAAGTGTTGCTTTGTTGCCCAGGCTGGAGTGCTGTGGTACGATCTCAGCTCACTGCAACCTCTGCCTCCTAGGTTCAAGTGATTATCCTGCTTCAGCCTTCTGAGTATCTGGGATTACAGGTGCCTGCCACCATGCCCGGATAATTTTTGTATTTTTAGTGGAGATGGGGTTTCACCATGTTAGCCAGGCTGGTCTCAAATTCCTGACCTCAGATGGTCTACCCGCTTTGGCGTCCCAAAGTGCTGGGATTACAGGTGTGAGCCATCACCCCTGGCTGTAAATTAAGCTTTTTAAAAAATTTCAGTTAAATCACTAGGCGTGGTGTTTGAAGTTAGCAGTTTAGAAATAGAAAATGCAGTTACTGCTTTTAAGAATCACATTAGATTAAAACAGTTTAGCTGTTCTCTTTCACAGTGGTCAGGTTTCTTCCATACATGATACAGGT
Source organism: Callithrix jacchus (assembly GCF_049354715.1). Classification (NCBI taxonomy): domain Eukaryota; kingdom Metazoa; phylum Chordata; class Mammalia; order Primates; family Cebidae; genus Callithrix; species Callithrix jacchus. Next base: position 75,213,035 of record NC_133514.1, read on the forward strand.
AAAGTTGTCCATGTTGAACTGTCCTTTCCTGAAATTCAGAAGTATTAGAACTCAGTTTCGAGGCTAGCCTGGCCAACATGGTGAAACCCTGTCTCTACTAAAAATACAAAAATTAGGTGGGCATGGTGGCACATGCCTGTAATCCCAATTACTCAGGAGGCTTGGGCAGGAGAATCGCTTGAACCATGGAGGTGGTGGGGGTTGCAGTGAGCCGAGATCGCACCACTGCACTTAAGCCTGGCAACAATGAGACTCTGTTGCAAAAAGAAAAAAAAAATCTGTTGATCCTCAGTGTTTTTGAGTATTTCATTCACGTGATCAGTGCTTTTGTTTTTTGCTTTTCCTTTGAATTCTGGATGTTGGATTCCTAGGGCCTGGTATATTTTAGAGATGATATTGATGGGAGTCTTTCAGAAGTTTTAAGTTCCTAGATAATAAGGTTTGCAAAATGTAGAACATCACAGAATATTTAAAATTTTCAGTGAACTTATAATGAAAGCTATTGGCATCACACAAACGACTACAATTAAGTTTGTACCTAACTACATAATAAATGGAGCCAGCTAGGTTTTTGGTTTTTTGTTTTGGCCTAGAGGCACCATGAAAAAATAGTACTGAGGACACCAAGAGTACTGTAAAATGAGATTGGGAACCTCTGTAATGCATCATTTGCTGAACGTATGTTCAAAATGAGAGACTCTTTGAATAGTCTAATAACTCTAACTTTAAAAAAAATTTATAGTGATTCCTCAAAAAATAGGAGAGCATTATTTTATGTTATGATTTTGCAATAAGGATGTTTCACTTAAAATTGTTCCACAGTTCTTCTGGTCATCCCACTTTTAAGTGTCCCCTGTGTCAAGAATCAAATTTTACCAGGCAGCGTTTACTGGATCACTGTAACAGTAATCACCTATTTCAGATAATTCCTGTGGTAAGTACATCTGTTTAATGTCTTCTGCTTAGATTAAAACATGGTGTTCCATTTATTTCACTTCATGTGTACAAGGGAAAGTAGTTGATTTATATGTGGTTGGGACATTATCAGTAAGGTAGATTTTTGTCAACAAAGGATTTATGACTGTGATGCAAAATGAGATATTTAAAATAATTAAATATCTCATTATAAAAAGAGAGATGCATATTGTGAGATAATATAGCACAGTCTCATTATAAAAAGGGAGATGTATAGTGTGAAGTAATATAGCATAGTCTGGAGAAGAGTGAAGTAATGAAAGATGAACTGGGAACTCATTCCTGAGTAGTAGCGGAACCTATCTGTTGGGGCCTCAGTTTCTTGCTCTGTAGATGGCAGACAAGTGGATCTAGTCAGGTAGATTGCTTTAGGTGAAAATACCTATAAGTCAGAATGAAGTCAGTAGGTATTTTTATTGTATTCTTGCAGAATCTAGTATGTGAATACATAAAGCAAGGAAAGAAAAGACTCAGACTTTGTTTTTTGATGCGTGCATATTTTTCATAACATTTTGAGGTTATGTAAGAAAACGGTGAGAGCAGGCCGGGTGCCGTGGTGCACGCCTGTAATCCCAGCACTTTGGGAGGCAGAGGCAGGCGGATCACTTGAGGTCAGGAGTTTGAGACCAGCCTGGCTAACATGGTGAAACCCTGTCTCAAAAAAAAAAAAAGAAAAAGAAAATGGTGAGAGCTTTTTGATAATGAGGGAGAAAGAACAGAATGCAGTATTCCAATATTTAATGATCCTAGAAGCGTTTCACAGGTAAGTTATTTGAAATGAATGGAACAGGAGAAACTGAGCTGGGAGAGATTTCCCTTTCAGCTGAACATTTTGTTATATAAATATTGTTTTCGGAAGGAAAAATAGGAAGAGAAATGTTATCAATAAGAACTATAGATATTTCTAAGCTATTTTATTGAATATGCTAGGAAAAGTTGTGAAAGAATATGCTTCAAGACCAGGTACAATGGCTCACAGCTATAATTCCAGCCCTTTGGGCGGCCGAGGTTGGGGGATCACTTGACCTCAGGAGTTTGAGACCAACCTGGCCAACATGGTGAGACCCTGTCTATTTAAAAAAAAAAAAAAGAATATGCTTCAGTAACCCTTAAGGATGACCTTAAACTCTCACATACCACATAGAATGGGTTCAGTTATACTTAATAAACAAGTACAATGCCAAAGAAGTCTCTGGGAAATCTCTCTCATATTTAAGATTTTATTGGCCAGGCGTGGTGGCTCATGCCTGTAATCCAAGTACTCTGGAGGCCAAGGCGGGCGGATCACCTGAGGTCGGGAGTTCAAGATCAGCCTGACCAACATGGTGAAACCCCGTCTTTATTTATAAAAAAAAAATTTAAGATATTAAAAAAAAGATTTTATTTACTTTTATATTAGATTACCAAATTCTTACTCATTTCTGCATAATATTTGATATGTCATACTTTGGCCAGAGTTCAGTTACTAAAGTGTGTGTGTGTGTGTTTGTGTGTCTGTGATTTTAGTTATGTAAGACATTCACATTTTTTTTTGAGACGGAGTTTTGCTCTTATTGCCCAGGCTGGAGTGCAATTGCAATGGCGCAGTCTCGGCTCACTGCAACCTCTGCTTCCTGGGTTCAAGCAATTCTCCTGCCTTAGCCTCCTGAGTAGCTGGGACTACAGACATGCACCACTATGCCCAGCTAATTTTTGTATTTTTAGTAGAGACAGTGTTTCACCATGTTGACCAGGATGGTCTCGATCTCTTGACCTCGTGATCTGCCCGCCTTGGTCTCCCAAAGTGCTGGGATTATAGGCGTGAGCCACCTCGCCCGGCCTTACATTCACTTTTTAAGATGTATTTCATTTAAAATTAAGGATATGGCTGGGTATGGTGGCACACGCCTTTAATCTCAGCACTTTGGGAGGCCAAGGTGCGAGGATTGCTTGAGCCTAGGAGTTTGAGACCCAGCCTAGACAACAGCGAGACCTTGTCTCTATTTTTAAAAAATGAAACCAGGTACATTGGCTCACGCCTGGAATCCCAGCACTTTGGGAGGCTGAGCAGGCGGATCATGAGGTCAAGAGATCGAGACCGTCCTGGTCAACATAGTGAAACCCCACCTCTACTAAAAATTCAAAGATTAGCTGGGCGTGGTGGCATGCGCCTGTAGTACCAGCTACTTGGAAGGCTGAGGCAGGAGAATTGCTTGAACCTGGGAGGTGGAGGTTGAAGTGAGCCGAGATCCTGCCACTGCATTCCAGCCTGCGAGACTCTGTCTCAAAAAAATAAATTAAAAATAATGAAAAACTAATATTTAATTTTCCAGTTTACTTCATTTTTATTTTACTTATAAATGAAATAAAGCTCATAATAATTATATGATTATTGTACAGATCAAAATGAGATAATATATTGGGTATGTTGCAGGCAGCCAGTGATAACTGTCATTACAGTTAGTATTATTAAAAGCTAGATGTGCTGTTTCTGTTGAAACATTTGTGTAATAAGAGATTTAAGGAATATCCTGAAATACCACAGGTGGGATTAAAAAAACAGAGAGATTTAAGGAATAGAATGTCCTAAGATCTCTCTTACTGTGTTAATGTCATTTATTTAAAGTAATTGATTGGGAAATTATCTAGTAATGGAATTTGGCTTTTAAAAATGCTTCTCGGCTGGGCGTGGTGGCTCACGCCTGTAATCCAAGCACTTTGGAGGCCAAGGTGGGTGGATCACCTAAGGTCAGGAGTTCAAGACCAGCCTGACCAACATGGTGAAACCCCATCTTAAAAAAAAAAAAATTTCTCACATAGGTGTTTTTGGTAATGTACGTCTGTGTTATTTTAATACTCTCAATTGTATTATATTTTGTTTTTCTTATTTTTTGTTTAAAACAATCTGTTTCTTATAGACATGTCCCATTTGTGTGTCTCTTCCTTGGGGAGATCCTCGCCAGATAACTAGAAATTTTGTTAGTCATCTAAATCAAAGACATCAGTTTGATTATGGAGAATTTGTGGTAAGTGAATTCTTCAAGATTAGGAAAGTACCGTTTAACTATTCAAGTTAAGTAACTTTTTGGAATCTAACTTTGAATTTTGTGGCAAGCTATTTTGTCTTACTTGATGGATTTAGTGCAAGTTCTTTGGTTTTTAATAATATTGGTGAACTTTAGCTTGTAGAAACGGTAAAAATTGAGTTTATTTATTAACTCTCTCTCTGTACTAGAGAGAGAGTTAACAGTGGAACAGCAAGCACCTAGATTAACAAAATGATGATTTACATGAATATACTGTCTAGATTTAAGAGAAAATTGTACCTACAAGAAAAGTGAAATTGGTAGAACATATGGAGGATATATTTCTCATGTAGTGTAAGTTGCTTGTATCTATGCTAGAAATCTTAGATTTCTCACATCTAAAATGTAAGATACATCCTTTTTAAAAATGAGGAAGCTTAGTTATCAGGCAAAGCCAGGTTACAAAGGAGAATATTTAAGAGTGTAAGGGAAGTTATATAATGTAAAAATGAATTCGTAAAGCAAAATAGATTAATTTCTACTTCCAAATGTGTGTGATATAGTTTTTTAATTAGGTGAAAACTTAATTAATTCTGAAATTGCATATTATTCAACTTTAGTTTAATCAAAAACCCTATTTAAAATTAGTCCTGATAAAGAATGGCTATTTGTTTTCCAGTTTAGGTAAGCACAGTGATATGAACAAAATCTACATTTTTGTCTGCCTTCCATTGTTGGAATTACATCATTCTTGTTAAATGGTTTTAAAATTTTTTAGAATTTGCATTATTTAGCCTATTTCAAAATAATTAAAATATATGTAAAATTTAGGTGTGCTTTATTGTTTTAGCAATTTTAAGAAGTAGTTTTAGATTATTATTAAATTCTCATTGTGAGACAGATTTCTATGTCTAGACAAATGTATTTGGAAACACAAAGATTTGTAAACCACTTTTGATCTAATTGTCAAATTGTTTTTCCTTGCCATAGAGAAGTAGGTCATCAAATTATTTGAGATTGCCAAATTGAGGCCTTTAAAGCAAAACTCATGGGGCATAAAATTGATAGCAAATACAGTCTTTAAAATTAAGGATAAGTTTTATAACTTCATGTTATAGTTAACAATTTATTACTTGGCTGGATGCGATGGCTCACACCTGTAATCCCAGCATTTTGGGAGGCCGAGGCAGGCGGATCACCTGAGGTCAAGAGTTTGAGACCAGCCTGGCCAACATGGCGAAACCATGTCTCTACTAATTATACAAAAATCAGCTGGGTGTGGTGGTAGGTGCCTGTAATCCCAGCTACTCAGGAGGTGAGGCATGAGAATCACTTGAGACTGGGAGGTGGAGGTTGTGGTGAGCCAAGATTGCCCCACTGCACTTCAGCATGGGTGAGAGCCAAACACCATCACAAAAAAAAAAAGAGAATTTATTATTCAACTCATAATTCAATAAATGCATATTTTCTTAAAATCAGTTTACTGTCAGATATTTGGCATTATTTTCTAGAGATGACACATTTATGATTGTGTGTGATGATTAACTTCAGTTGTATTTTTCATTTTTTATCTTTATTTTTTGAAGAGACAGGGTCTCCCTGTGTTGCCTAGGCTGACCTCAAACTCAGTCTCAAACTGTCTTCTGCCTTAGCTTCCTGAATAGCTGTAACTACAGGCACATGCTTACCCAGCTTTACAATTTTTTTTTTTTTGTTTTCTTTTTTTTTGAAAGTATTCCCTCCTCTTTTTGGGGGAAGTTTGTAAAGAATTGGTGTTAATTAAAAAAAAATTTCAGTGGTGAAATCATTTGATACAGGGCTTTATTTTATGGGTAGATTTTTGCTTAACTATTCAATCTCATTGATTATTATAGTTCTTTTTAGACTTTTGATATTTTCTTAAATTAGTTTTGGTAGTTTATATCTTTCTAGAAATCTTCCATGTTATCTAAGTCATTTAGTTTGTTGATGTGCAGTTGCTGTCATAGTATTCCTTCTGTCAAGGTCAGAAGTAATATCTCTTATTTCTGATGCTAGTAATGTGAATTTTCTCATTTTCTTGGCCAATCTCACTATAGGATTGTCAGTTTTGTTGGATTTTCTTCAAGTAACCAGTTTTTTATTTCATTGATTTTCTCTATTGACTTTTATTCTCTATTTCATTAATTTTTATTTTAATCTTGTATTTTCTTCGTTTTGCTTGCTTTAGATTTAGTTTGCTCTTCTTTATCTAGTGTCTTTAAGTGGAAGGTTAGCTATTGATTTATTTTTTTCCTTCTTGATATAAACATTTACAGCTATAAATTGTCCTCTAAGCCCTGCTTTCACTGGATTCCATAAGATTGTAGTGTTTTATCTTCATTTTCATATATCTCCAAGTATTTTCTGATTTCCCTTTTGAGTTCTCCTTTGATCCACTGGTTATTTAGAAGTGTGTCTTTACTTTTCTTTTTTTTTTGAGAGAATGAAAGAAAAAAGGAGTGAAGGGAGAGGAAGAAAGGAAGAAAAAGAGGGAGAGAGAACGGAAATGTTGCTTTATTCTAAAAAATGGGTATTAATAATGGCCAATCAATATTTCATTTAAACCTCTGAGTAGGTGTGATGTGGTATTTACAAAAATGTATATTTTGTGTATTTAAAGTGGAGAGCTCTATAAATATTTATTAAGTTTACTTGTTCCAGATCTGAGTTCAAGTCCTGGATATCCTTATTAATTTTCTGTCTCGTTGAGTCTAAGTCTCTTTATAGGTCTTATGTATCTGGGTGTCAGGATCGTTAGCTCTTATTGTTGCATTGATCCTTTTACCACTATATCTTTGTTGCTTTAAAATGTATTTTATCAGATGTGAGAATTGCAACTCCTGCTTTTTATTTATTTATTTATTTTTGCTCTCCATTTGGTTGGTAAATCTTTCTCCATCCCTTTGAGTCTTTGTGTATCCTTGCATGTGAAATGGGTCTGGATATAGCATACCGTTGGGTTTTGACTGTATCTTTTGATTGGGGGATTTAGTCGATTTAAATTTAGGATTACTGCCATTTGATGTTAACTGGCTGTTTTATCCATTCGTTGATGTAAATTCTTTATGTTGATGCTCTTTACTTTTTGGTATATTTTTAGAAAGGCTAATACTGGTTGTTCCTTTCTATGTATAATGCTTCTTTCAGAAGCTCTTGTAAAGCAGGCCTGGTGGTATTAAAATCTGAGTACTTGTTTGTTCATAAAAGATTTTATTTTTCCTTCAGTTGTGAAGCTTAGTTTGTCTGGATATGAAATTCTGGGCTGAAAGTTCTGTTCTTTAAGGATGTTGAATATTGGCCCCCACTCTCTTCTGGCTTGTAGAGTTTCTGCTGAGAGATCTGCTGTAAGTCTGATAGGCTTCCCTTTGTGGGTAACCTGACCTTTCTCTCTGAGCCCTTAGTATTTTCCCCTTCGTTTCAACCCTGGTGAATCTAACGACTATGTGCCTTGGGGTTGCTCTTCTTGAGAATATCTTTGTGGTGTTCTCTGTATTACCTGGGGTTGAATATTGTCCTGCTTTGCTAGGTTAGGAAAATTTTCCTGAATAATATCCTGAAGAATATTTTCCAGCTTGGATTCATTCTCTCCATCGCATTCAGGTACACTTATCAAACGTAAATTAGGTCTTTTCACATAGTCCCATATTTCTTGGAGACTTTGCTCATTCCTTTTTATCCTTTTTTCTCTATTTTTGTCTTCTCGTTTTATTTCATTAAGTTGGTCTTCGACCTCTGATATCCTTTCTTCTGCTTGATCAATTTGAGTGTTTAAACCTGTGCATACTTCTCGGAGTTCCCATATTGTATTCTTCAGTTCCATTAATTCACTTATATTCCTCTCTAAATTGTCTGTTCTCATTAGGATTTCGTCAAACCTTTTTTCAAAGTTCTTAGTTTCTTTACATTGGGCTACAACATGTTCTTTTAACTCACAGAAGTTTCTTATTATCCATGTTCTGAAGCCTGATTCTGTTAATGGGATGCATTCATTCTCTCCATCAAGCCTTGTTCCCTTGTTGATGAGGAACTGTGATCCTCTTTAGAGGGAGAGGCATTCTGAGTTTGAGTATTCTCAACCTTTTTACACTGGTTTCTTCCCATCATTGTAAATTTATCCACCTATCATCTTTGTAATTACCAACTTTCAAATTAGGTCTCTGAGTGTACGTCCAAGAATTCCCAGGGCCGAAATATGAGCAACCCGCTGTGCCGGCCAAAACAGCGGCGTTAAGACTGATGGTGCTTTTCTGCCCGGGAATCTCCAGTCTGGCTTCCTTCTTGAGTCCGTAATAGGCGACTGTGCCTTCCCGGAGCTCCAAACGTTGGTCAGAAGGGGAACCAGTCCTGTTTACTCTGCACCAAGAGCTGCTGCACTGAGGTGCCGGCAAAACCGCTGCGCTGGCCACAAGAGTCGCGCTGGTGACCCGTGGGGCTCCTCCATTGGGAATCTTATGCTCCGTGAGCGACAAAAATTTGAAAGTGTGGTGTCCTCTCCTTCTCTGCCCTTTCACTGTGAGCTGCAATCCCGAGATGTTAGCGATCAGCCATCTTGGATCGTTCTTTCTAGCTTTACAATTAACCGCAGTTTTTATTAGTCACTTAGAAGGCATTATAACAGCTCAGATTTTGTTCCCTACTGATCTCTCTATTGTTTGTTATTCCTGAACATTTACAACTGAACTTAATTTTTTATTAAATTTCAGATATTCAAATCTTGTATTTTAAAAGATACCATTATGTATGTTGTACATAACTGACCTAAGTGTGTGTAATGTGTATCAAGATATCTAATGTATTGGGCAAAATATTGAGTAGTTGAGTATGTTTGTTTTTTCTGTTGACATGTAATGTTACTGTTTTTAGAATCTTCAGCTAGATGAAGAAACCCAGTATCAAACTGCTGTTGAAGAATCTTTTCAAGTAAACATCTGAAGGCTGAAGACATCTCTGCATCTTTGTACCTGCAAGTGCCATCTTTAAGGGAAAACTATATGAAGTCACCGTTTCAGTTGCTTGATGTGTATATTAATAAAAGTAATTCAGTCGTTTTAGGTTTTGATTGAAAATAAAGGCGAGGCTTCTAAAAACTTCATCCTCTTGATAAGTTAAAAAATGAAAGTTATGACATTAGCTTTAAAAGCATAAAAAAAGATATTTCACTAATGTAACGGTGAAAGAGAATCCCTGTTGTACTTTATCTTTTTGTAATACTAAATATTCTTGAATTTTTCATTATGTTGCTTTTGAAATTTGGTGCATTCCTCCCATTTACTTTATTATTGTACACAGATAACACACAGTAGCAAATTTTGAACAATGTGATTGATATAAACCTAACAAATCTGAGCCAGTTATTAGAGTTGCAGAGTAGAAACTTGAAGTGCTAAATGGAATAATCCAAAGGAAATTTTTAAAATGCAGATTCTAGCTGAAAAATTCAACTATAAGAAAATTGTATTTATATAACATTTACTATTTTTTGAAGACTAGTGAGAGTTCTGTAATAATTTTAATTCTTTAAAAAGCGAAAGCTTGTAAAGATATTTTGTTTTTGTTATTAGAAGGAAATACGAACAGAAAAATTTATTTCTCTCATGGGCATTTGGTAATTTCAGTCTTACTTTGACTGATTTATAAGTTTGCTAAGCTGAATAACAGCTCATTAGCCTCAGAATTTTCAATAGCCAGTATTTCTGATTAAGTTGAAACTTTTATTAGAAATTTTCAGTTGGTGATACTGTATTACTGTATTCTACAAGATACAAATGAGAGATTTGGCTTCATCTTAGTTTAGAAATTTATTCAAAGCTAAAGATGTTATATGTATGCATACATACACATATATGTGTGTATGCAGTTTGTCAGGTTATATATAGAATTTCTATTAAGGATTTTTTAAATGGACAAGCAATAGGGGGTTGAAGTGTTTACCTGATTTGTTAAAATTTTGTATATCACCAAATTTTTACAAAATAACAGTCACATTGCTAAATGATCTAGTTGGCTGCTATTACACCTTAAAAGTTGAGTTTACACACACACAATTACCTGTTTATATGGTGCTCATTTGTTATTCTCAAATATAATGTGTGACTGTGATGTAGTGAGAAAGATTCTACCAACCATTCTGTTTCACTACTTTTTAGTCAAAACTGGGTTTGTTCTTAGTATTCATTAATGAGAATCATATTTTGTAGAAGGCCCAAATCACAGAATAAAGGACGAAAAGTAGATTCACTGACATTCCATACTAATAATAAATTGTTTATGCTCTCTTTAAAATTACTAAAAGAACATAAAAGAATTTCAGAAGTAGTTTGCTGCTAATATATACATATTGTATAAAAAAGGTATATTTTGGTTTTGTTAAAACCCTTCTTGACTTTTTTACACTGAACATTTTTTTAACTTGATTTAATAAAAATGTTAATTTTGGAAGTGGAGTTTTGTAAAAACCTTTTTCAATCAAACAGTAATGACTTTATTTATGGATTATAATAACCACAAAAAAAGCCATATGTCTTAATGAACATATGCCTTTGTTTTGTCATTTTATAGGGTGATGTTTACTATGTATGTGCTTGAGCATTTTCTCTGCAGTTACATGGGTGTAATTTTCAAAACAAGCTCTTTTTAAGACCATAGTTTTTTCCAGTTTAAAGCAATAACTTTCATAGTTTCTTTCACAGTTTAATACATCCAATATGTTAAGTTAAACCATTCTGGGATTTGGGAACTTCTTTAAAGGAAAATTGTAGTAGAGGTCATCTTGATAGAATTGTATTTTGAAGTTTTGTGAATGAGTTAAGTATCACTGGTAGTCTTGTGTGTCTCACATATCAGCTTTTTCATAAGGAAAATACTGACTCTATTTGCTTTTATCTGGGAATTTCTCAATATGGAAATGATTGTTTAAAATTTCTCCTCCTTTTGTTAGTGAGTTGGGAATAGGGATAGACTTTACAGATTTAATTTATGGAAATTAAATTTACGGGGAGAAGTTCTTATTTTTAATATTGCTTATAGCTGAATCAGGATTAAAGGAGGGAAACTGTATTGATATTCCAATACCTTAATTTCACAGTACCACTTAGGAAAACTATTTCAACAAATTACAGTTTATGTTGTTAAACAGTCTTATTTGAGATGTATTGCTTTATTTTTCAATTAAAAGTGGTTTTCTCCTACTTGTGTGTCTAATTAAAATTTTGTCTGTAGGCAAACATTTAACTCTCATAACTCACCCTGAAAGACATGTAGGAGATAACCCATTATTTTGCATTTAAAAAAGGGATATGAAAAAGCTACCACATACTGGTGCTATATGTCAGATTTAACTTTATAAACCTATTTTATCCATTTCAAATGTTAATCACTTTATGAAACAATTTTATGAAGTGTCCATGTAACGAGATTTTCAAGCCCTGTTAGCAGCTAGGCAGAATTTTTTAATAGCAATAGAGTTGCTTAATAGACACTTTAATATGGAGAAATTACTTTTAAGTAAGATATCAGGGTTATAAGACTATATTGCCAAATGTATTGTCATATACCTACGGGCTGCTTGGTAAGTATTAATTATCTTCAGTACATCATAACTTTTACAGAAACTCCTTACAGCTGCTACTCAAACCCTTTGTAGAAACGTGACTTTTTAGCGTACTATGTAGAAAAGGTGTGACCCAGAAAACATAAATACACATATTATAAAATTCAGACATAAAAGTAAAGCTCTCATTCCATGATACCACTTAGTGTGTAATGTAATTCTCTGTGCCATACAGTTTTGAAGAAAGATGGGGAAGAAAGGTGAATTAAAGATGGATACAGGATCATACACTTGGCATTTCTCAATTTAACAAAAAAGGGATACAGGAATCTAAGGAAAATGGGTGTTACAGCCTGTCTCCCCACTTGAACAGCAGTGGTCCTGTCCTGGGATTGAGAAAGATGAAATATGCTTCATTCTTCCCCCAAGGTGAGTAAAATGGGTGTATTATGTTATGTACTTTATTGACTAACCATTTAAACTATATTGTACAATGTCCTGTACAACGAATTCTTCCAGCCTGGGCAACATATACCCCCATCTCTACAAGTAATCAAGAAATTGGGCTGGTGTGGTGGTGTGTACCTGTAGTGCCAGCTATTCAGAAGGCTGAGGTGGGAGGATGGCTTGAACTGGGGAGGTTGAGGCTGCAGTGAGCCATTACTATACCACTGAACTCCAGCCTGGGTGACAGAGTAAGAGTCTGAACAAAACAAAACAAAAAAACAGGAATTCTTAAGATTGTAATAGTGAAAGATGTACTGTAGAATTTAAGACAAGCAAGGCAGGGGAATAAATATGGAAGACTGGTAATCAGATGAGTCAGCCATTTGGTGGAGGAAACAGAGGGAGACAATAGGATGTGAGGGAGATTTCATATTTGTCTAAATGGGCAATAATGGTACATGTTACTGAAAGTGCACAAAGTGAACAAAAACCTGAAGTAATAATCCATGCTCAGATCAAGAAAAAACATTACTAGAATCTCCTTAAATCCTCTTGTTTCTACTTCCAGTCACAGCTAACTACTATCACTATGTAACTTCTAGTACCACACATGGATTTGTGGTAAGTGGAAGCACAGAGTAAATACTAGTTTATGTCTGGCTTTTATAACGTTTTGAGATTTTTGTTTTGTTTTTTTTTTCTTGTGTTTACAGCAGCAGTGACTTGTCTTTTGTCCAGAACAGAAAAGCTTAGTCTTCTAAAGTTACATTTTAATATTTGTAAAAGTTTTATTAAATGTATTACAAGTGATTATTTTGTGTATGTTGGCACCTAGGGATGCCAAATGTATGTAAAAACAAAACAGGCTGGTCTTCCCCTTATAACAGGAAGGAAGTGAAGAGTAGCCATATGGCCTTCCGCTGCTCTTACCTGACTTTCCATGAGCTGTGTATGGGATGTTTTATCTTTTTTTTTTTTTTTTTTTTCAGACAGTGTTTCACTATTACTCAGGCTGGTGCAGTCTCTGCAGTGGTGCAGTCTCTGCTCACTGCAACCTCCAAATCCTGGTTCAAGTGATTCTCCTGCCTCAGCCTCCTGAGTAGCTGGGATTACAGGCGTGTACCTCCACACTCAGCTAATTTTTATATTCTTAGTAGAGATGGGTTTCACCATGTTGGTCAGGCTGGTCTCAAACTCCTGGCCCTAAGTGATCTGCCTGCCTTGGCTTCCCACAGTGCAGGGATTACAGGCGTGAGCCATCATGCCGGGCCTGGATGGATTTTTGTTTTACATTTTTTGAGATGGAGTCTTGCTCCATTGCCCAGTCTGGAGTACAGTGGCGTGACTTTGGCTCACTTCAACCCCTGCCTCCCAGGTTCAAGCGATTCTCCTGCCTGAGCCTCCTGAGTAGCTAGGATTACGGGCACATGCCACCACACCTAGGTAATTTTTGTATTTTAGTAGAGATGGGGTTTTGACATGTTGGCCACGCTGGTCTCAAACTCCTGACCTCAGGTAATCTGCCCACCCTGGCCTCCCAAAGAGCAGGAATTATAGACATGAGTCACCAGTCACCTGCCTCAGCCTGGATGTTTTCTTTTCAAGGCATTTTTTGTAAGCATAACATTTTTCTATTTTATTTTTTGCTAGGCTCCTTCAAATAATGGGAAGTATGAGATTTTAATAAGTATTTAAAGACTCTTTTCTGGGATAGGGTCTGAAGCCACCAATAGAAACAAAGAGGTTGCAGCAGATATACAGAAGGGGTTTGGATAGATCTTTACCAGAAGACCAAGCATTAAAACAACTGAGCCTACTTTCTTGGACCAGACAGTCTGGTTTTGATGATTCTGGTTGCTACTCATTAACATTTGTAATGGAGAATAACTTGCAAAAATATTCAGTAGATCTCTCAAATGTCTAGATTAAGGGAAGACAGCTAGGTTGTTCATATCTGCATTGGCATTGAATCTATTGTAGGTTATTTTGCTTGAAGGATATGAAGATAATCTAATCTTATACAGATAATGTTGTTGGAAGAGGCAGGAATATTTTAGTAACCTTTAAAAAAAGATAACAGGCCCAGAATGGTGGTTTACACCTGTAATCCCAGCACTTTGGGAACCGAGGTGAGCAAATGGTTTGCGCTCAGGAGTTTGAAACCAGTCTGAGTAATGTGATAAGACCTTGTCTCTACAAAAAATATACAAAAATTAAATGGGTATGGTGGTGTGTGCCTGTAGTCCCAGCTACCTAAGGTGGCTGAAGTGGGAGGTTCTCTTGAGCCCAGTGAGGTCAAGGTTGCAGTCAACTATGATTGTGCTACTTAGTCTCCAACCTGGGTGACGGAGCAAAACCCTGTCTTAAACAAAACAACAACAAAAGACAACCAAAAAAATTCCAGAAAATGTTGGCTGGGGCTGGGCCCAGTGGCTCACACCTGTAATCCCAGCACTTTGGGAGGCTGAGGCAGGCAGATCGCAAGGTCAGGAGATCGAGACCATCCTGGCCAACATGGTGAAACCCCATCTCTTTAAAAGAAAAGAGGGTTGGCTGGATATTCTTACATACTACATCAAAACCACAACCTCCTGAACAAATAGTAACTTCTTAAAAGTTGGTTTTAATCTGAACCATATCAAACTTTGTGTACACTTAACAGGAAAATCCATAGATCTTGTATTTGAATGAATCTTTTAGCATGATTGCATAGCATTATGTAGTGGTCGGTCAAAAGATGGTGCACTGAGTTATGGAGATCTTCTAAATATTGACTCACTTTTTATACTATAGCAATTTTTTTTTTTTTGAGACGGAGTTTCGCTGTTGTTACCCAGACTGGAGTGCGATGGCACGATCTTGGCTCACTGCAACCTCCGCCTTCTGGGTTCAAGCAATTCTCCTGCCTCAGCCTCCCGAGTAGCTGGGACTACAGGCACGCACCACCATACCCAGCTAATTTTTGTATTTTTAGTAGAGACAGGGTTTCACCTCGTTGACCAGGATGGTCTCGATCTCTTGACCTCGTGATCCACTCACCTCGGCCTCCCAAAGTGCTGGGATTATAGGCGTGAGCCACCATGCCCGGCCTATAGCAATTATTTTAATATCACCATTGATCTCATCAGTCTTTAAAAATTGGGAAGCCAGGAAGCTTACAAAATTGTGATTTTTGCTTAAAATCTCAAATTTTATCTTTGACGACAAATGGTTGTTGCCTTGAAGTGTCATGATGATTTCCTCCCTCCAAATACGCACATCTAAATATTTTGCCAGTCACTCTTTTAAGTAAAAGTGGCCATGCCATGAGATAAAACAAGTTGGTTGAGCTCCTAACTCAATATAATTTGCACAAGCATATTTTCTTGAGACAACCATTGTATCTCCTTATGCAGGAAATGTGCTTTGTGTGTCTTTCCCATTTTGTTTTCCAGAATAGTAAAAAAAGACTTGTACTTAAGGGTCAAAATTTTATTTTTTAATTCTTTTTGAGACAGAGTTTTACTGTGTCACCCAGGCTGGAGTGTGGTGGCATGATCTTGGCTCACTGCAACCTCCACCTTCTGGGTTCAAGTGATTCTCATTCTTCAGCTTCCGGAGTAGCTGGGATTGCAGGCACATGTCACCATGCCTAGTTAATTTTTTTTTTTTTTTGTATTTTTAGTACAGATGGGGTTTTATCATGTTAGCCAGGCTGGTCTTGAACTGCTGACCCCAAGTCATCCACCCGCCTCGGCCTCCCAAAGTGCTGAGATTACAGTTGTGAGCCACTGCGCCGGGCCAGTCTTATTACTTGTTATTGGTTTGTTGAAGTTTTCTATTTCTACTTGATTCATTCTTGATAAGTTATATATGTGTCCAGGAATTTATTCATTTCTTCTAGGCTTTTCAATTGTTGGCATATAGTTGTTCATAATAGTCTCTAATGATTCTATTTCTGAGTTCTCAGTTGTTATGTCCCCTTTTTTGTTTCTGATTTTGTTTATTTGGATCTTCTCTCTTTTTTTTAGTCTAGCTAAAGGTTCATTGATTTTGCTTATCTTCAGAAAACAACTTTTTGTTTTGTTGACCTTCTGTATTTTCTTTAGTGTCAATTTCATTTATTCTGCTCTGATCTTTATTACTTCTACTTTTAGGTTTGGTTTGCTCTTGCTTTTCTAGTTCCTTGAGGTGCACTGTTATTTATTTGAAGTCTTCTACCTTTTTGTTTTTAAGACGGAGTTTTGCTTTTGTTGCCCAGGCTGGAGTGCAGTGGTGTGATCTTGGCTCACTGTAACCTCTGCCTCCCAGGTTCAAGTGATTCTCCTGCCTCAGTCTCCCAAGTAGCTGGGGTTACAGGCATATGCCACCGCACCTATCTAATTTTGTATCTTTAGTTGAGATGGGGTTTCTCCTTTTTGGTCAGGCTGGTCTTGAACTCCTGACCTCAGGTGATCTTCCTGCCTCCACCTCCCAAAGTGTTGGGATTCAAGGCATGAGCCACCGCGTCCAGCCTCTATTTTTTTTTAAGATAGGCATTTATTGCTGTAATCTTACCTCCTTAGTACTACTTTTTCCATATCTCACAGATTTTGGTATGTGGTATTTCCATTTTCTTTTGTTTCAAGAAAATTTTTAATTTTCTTCTTAATTTTTTCATTGACCCATTGGTTGTTCAGTAGCATGTTATTTAATTCCCATGTTTTTGTGGATTTTCCAAGGTTCCTTTTGTTATTGGTTTCTAGTTTTATTCCACTGTGATCAGAAGAGATACTTGACAAGATCTGTATTTTTAAAAATTTGTTGTTTTGTGGCCTAAAAGATGATCTATTCTGGAGAATATTCCTGTATTCTGCAGCCATTGAGTGAAATGTTCTGTAAACATTAGTTAGGCCTATTAGATCTAGTGTGAAGTTTAACTCCACTGGTTCTTTGTAGATAATGTGGATGGTCTGTCCATTACAGAGATTGGGTATTAAAGTTCCCTACTATTGTTATATTGCAGTTTATCTCTCCCTTTAGATCTGTTTCTTATTTTTTGAGACAGGGTCTTGCTCTGTCACCCAGGCTGTTGTGCAGTAGCATGATCATAGCTAACTGCAGCCTCAAACTCCTGGGCTCAAGTGATCTTCCCACCTGAGCCTCCCAAGTTGCTAGGATTTATAGGCACATACATGCCACCATGCTCAGCCCAAGCTGCTCTTGAACTCTCTTGGCCTCAAGCAATCCTCCCACCTCTGCCTCCCAAAGTGTTGAATTACATGCATGAGCCACTATGGCTGGCCCTTCCTTTAGATCTATTAGTGTTTGCTTTATATACCTGGAGGCTCTGGTGTTAGTTGGCATAAATATTTATAACTGTTATATTCTCTTGCTGAACTGACCCCTTTGTCATTAAATAGTAACCTTCTTTGTCTTTTTTTTTTTGTAGTATTTGATTTGTGTCATGTAAGTATTTCATCTGATTTTATCTGGTATAATTGCTATTCCTGCTCTTTTTGGGTTTGTAATGCATGGAACATATTTTTTCACCCTTTCAGTTTCAATCTGTGTATGTCTTTCTAGGTAAAGTGGGTTTCTTGAAGGCAGAATGTAGTTGGGTCATGTTTCTTTATCCATGCAGGCACTTTATACCCTTTAATTGGAGAATTTACACCATTCACATTCGACGCTATTATTAATACACAGGGGCTTTTAACTGCAGTTTTGTTGCTTGTTTTCTGGTTGTTTTGAGACTCCTCTCTTCCCCTTTTCCTTCCTTTTCTTTCTTTGTGGCTAAGCGATTCTCTCTAGTAGCATGTTTTAATTTTTGTATTTTATTTTTAGTAAATCTATTATAGGTTTTTGTACTGTGGTTACCATGAGGCTTACAGAAAATGTAACAAGTTATTTTAAAGAGTTGATAACTTATCTGAGGTTACAAATAAAAAAATAGAAGCAAACAAAGGCCAAGAAAAGCACATACACATAATTCTGTTCTTAAACTCTATCCCCTCCTCCATTTTGATTTATTTGTCTCAATTTATATATTTTTATATTACCTATCTCTTAACAGGTTGCTGTAGCTATTATTGTTTTTGAATATATTTATCTTTTGGGCTTCATAATAGAGTTCTGAGTGGATTGCACACCACAAACTCACTAATAAAGCATTCTGGGTTTGTTTGTGTACTTAATTTTAACATGGTTTATGCCTTGAAATGTTTCCTTTGTCATATTAGTGTGTTTTTGTTTTCCTTGCAGATTGAAGAGCTTCCTTTAGCATTTCTTGCATGATGGGTCTGGTGTTAATCAATTCTGGCAACTTTTGTTTGTCTAGAAAAGACTTTATTTCTTCTTCATATTTGAATGAGAAATTTTGCTTTATGCAATAATGTTGTTTTTTTTTAATTTGAGCACTTTGAAAATTTCATTCCATTCCCTCCTGGCCTGTGTGATTTCTGTTAGAGGTCTGTTGATGAATTGGAGCTCCTTTGTATGTTATTTGCTCCTTTCCTTTTGCTGCTTTTAGATCCTTTCTTTGCCTTTGACCTTTGAGATTTGGATTGTTATATGCCTTGGGTTAGTCTTATATGGGTTAAATCAATAGATTTGTTCTAAGGCTTTCCTGTACCTGGATATCTATATATTCCTTTATCTATGCAGGCACTCTACACCCTTTATTTTAGACCATTCACATTCAGCACTATTATTGATAAATAGGGGTTTATAACTGCCATTTCATTGCTTGTTTTCTGGTTAAGATTCCTCTCTTCCCCTTTTCCTTACTTATTTTCTTTCTTTGTGGCTAAGTGATTCTCTCTGGTAGTATATTTTAATTTTTTGTATTTTATTTTTAGTAAATTTTTTTTTTTAAGACGGGGTTTCACCATGTTGGTCAGGCTGGTCTTGAACTCCTGACCTCAGGTGATCCACCCACCTTGGCCTCCAAAGTGCTTAGATTTACAGGCATGAGCCACCACGCCCTGTTTTTAGTAAATCTATTATAGGTTTTTGTACTGTGGTTACCATGAGAGTTTTCTCTTATTTATTTGAATAAGCTTTCTATCTCTTGCTTGTGTTCAGCTCCCTCTTGAATGCCAAAAATCCTTAGATTTGATATTTTGAGCTAATTTTCTATATCTTGTGGGTGGTCTTCATTCCTTTTCATTCTTTTTCCTTTTACTTCTTTGATGGCATATTTTCTTTCTTTTTTTTTTTTCACTGAGCTACTAAGCATTAAAATGAATAGTCTTTATGGGACCATTGAGAAATTGGGTTCATTTTAGGTCATTATTAAGATGCATAATTGATGACAGTTAACAGGTAGACAATATTCAGAAAAACTATAGAAACTAAAGCAGCCTGGGCAACATGGCAAGATCCTGTCTTTACAAATTTCTTTTTGTGTGAGAATCCCCCTCAAACACTGTTCAGACAAAATTTTTAAAAAATTAGCCAGGTATGGTGATATGTGCCTGTGGTCCTAGCTTCCTAGCTTTTCAGGAGGCTAAGGTGGGAGGATTGCTTTAGCCCAGGAGGTTGAGGCTGCAGTGAGCTGTGATCATGCAGCACACACACACACACACACACACACACACACACACAAACACACACACACAAAATAGAGAAATGGGAAAAAACTGAAGGTTTAGAAAGGAAAGATAAAGAATGTTTTATAAATTATGAGAAGCTGAAGAGGAGAATAATAAAAATGAAGTATAGCAGGGCTTCAAATACCATGACTTTGTTAACATGGTTTTGTTGTAATGTTGAAAAAATGGATTCCCAATGGGGACTACCATCTGTGTATGGTTTCCGCATCCTCCTCATGTCTGTGTGGGTTTTCTTTGAATACTCTAGTTTCCTCCCAAATCTCAAAGCTGTACACATTAGGTTAATTGGTGTTTCTACGTGGTCCCCCTTGGAGTGAGTATGTGGGTATTTATGAGTGTGTCCTGTGATGGAATGACATTCACTCCACGGTTGGTTCCCACCTTGCACCCCAAGCTTCTGGAAGAGAATCCAGCCATATGTGAGCCAGAACAGAAATAAGAGCATGAAAAATGAATAAAGGAATGAATACATATGATAGTAAAAAAAATTCACAAGATATATAAAAATCATGTGACTGCACTGATATGATTTGACTGTGTCCCCGCCTAAATCTCACCTTGGATTGTAATAATCCCCACATATCAAGGACAGGACCAGGTGGTGATAATTAAATCATGGGGGCAGTTCCCCCATCCTGTTCTTGTGATAGTGAGTTCTCATGAGATCGGATGGGTTTTATGAGGGGCTTCCCCCTTTGGCACTTCTTCCTGCTGCCCTGTGAAGAAGGATGCGCTTGCTTTCCCTTCTGATATAATTGTAAGTTTCCTGAGGCCTCCCCAGCCCTGTGGAACTGTGAGTCAATTAAGCCTCTTGCCTTTATAAATTGCCCAGTCTTGGGCAGTTTTTTTTTTTTTTAAATTAAATTATTATTATTATTTTTTTAAGACGGGGTTTCACCATGTTGGTCAGGCTGGTCTTGAACTCCCAACCTCAGGTGATCCTCCTGCCTTGGCCTCTAAAGTTGCTTGGATTACAGGCATGAGCCACCATGCCTGGCCAGGCAATTCTTTATAGCAGCGTGAGAACAGACTAATACATGTGTGAAAATAAACAATGCAAGATAAAAGTGCATAATGAGCCTGCCACGTTTGTGATTGTTTTTGAGCTGCTTGGTGGTAGGAAGTGCTCCGATATTTTCTGCTTTGCAACCACTTATTCCTTGATTTAATCAACAGCTACTGCAACCCCCATCACTCACCGATTCACCAAAAGTTGGATACTTATATTACTTGTTTTTATTAATCTTTCTTAAAGGTAGGTATACCTCACATTTATTTCAATGTGTAATATTAGAAGTGTTTTGGGTCTTTATTTAGAAGTTGGTGATGTTTTTGTGACCAGAACTTTGTCACAAGAAACTATTGTTTATGTCAATTTGCCTATGGTAAAATTGGTTTTTAAATATTTTGTTTTGCTTAAAGTTGAAGTTTCTAAGAATTTATTGATGATGTTAAGTGAGGACTTAATTGTATTTAGAAAAAAAATGCCCCCCTTACATTTATCAAATACTCTATAATTTCACTGTACTTTTGGGTCCATCATTTTGTCTGATTTTCACAATGATGTAGATAGGGCAGATATCATCTCCATTTTACATATCAAGAATCTAATTCATGGTAGATAAAGTTAGATGTCTACTCCAAGGTTATATGTCATATTGATGGTAGGTAGTTCCAGAACTTGAATCTACTACATAGTTCCTAATCTAAAGCTCTAACACACAGAGCTGTCCATAAAATGTGGAATTGCCCTTGATTTTTGCTGTCAAACGGTATAAGTTTATGAACTCCACATTTCCCTTCTTCTACATATCTAGGTCTCCTTCCTAGGAGACCTACTTCTGGGTCTAGGTCTCTGTAGAGATCTACCAGCTATCAAGACCTTTAGATGGTTTACTTTGACATGTCATCCCTAGATTTATCTCCCAGGACTGGGACACAGGACCTTTTAGCTTATTGTACTTATTCATTGAATGAGTTATTAGTGTGTTCTAGAAACTGTGCTGAACCCTAGACAGACAATATTTAGCAGAAAGACATAAGCCCTGCCTGTATGACATTTTACAGTAGCGGGAGAGAGCATTCTATATCCACACTCAACTTGAAAACTCCAGCTGTGTTAAGTGCTATGATGCCATGAGAGCACATAATAGCACAATTTGATTATGTCGGGAGGTCACAGAAAAGATCTCAGTTAAAACCAGATCTGAGGGAAAAGGAGGCTTTAACTAGACAAAAATGTTGTACAAAACTAAACTAGTGCTTCCAGTCTTGTCCAGCATGGTAAAATTTTGAAGCTCAATAAATTTCTGAGACCTCTCTACATGAGTAGCTGATTTTTTTTTTTTTTTTAATCGTCTTCCGTGGAAAGCTCAGAGTAGGCTGGGCATGGTGGCTCACGCCTGTAATCCAAGCACTTTGGAGGCCATGGTGGGGGGATCACCTGAGGTCGGGAGTTTAAGACCAGCCTAACCTCAATGTGGTTTTGATTTGCATCTCTCTGATGACCAGTGACGATGAGCATTTTTTCATATGATTGTTGGCCTCATATATGTCTTCTTTCGTAAAGTATCTGTTCATATCCTTTACCCACTTTTGAATGGGCTTGTTTGTTTTTTTCCTGTAAATCTGTTTGAGTTCTTTGTAAATTCTGGATATCAGCCCTTTGTCAGATGGGTAAACTGCAAAAATTTTTTCCCATTCTGTTGGTTGCCGATCCACTCTAGTGACTGTTTCTTTTGCCGTGCAGAAGCTGTGGAGTTTCGTTAGGTCCCATTTGTCTATTTTGGCTTTTGTTGCCAATGCTTTTGGTGTTTTGTTCATGAAGTCCTTGCCTACTCCTATGTCCTGGATAGTTTTGCCTAGATTTCCTTCTAGGGTTTTTATGGTGCCAGGTCTTATGTTTAAGTCTTTAATCCATCTGGAGTTAATTTGGGTGTAAGGTGTCACCATGGAATATTATGCAGCAATCAGAAATGATGAGTTTGTGTCGTTTGTAGGGACATGGATGAATCTGGAGAACATCATCCTCAGCAAACTGACACAAGAACAGAAAATGAAACACCGCATATTCTCACTCATAGGTGGGTGATGAAAAATGAGAACACATGGACATAGAAAGGGGAGTACTAAACACTGGGGTCTATTGGGGGGAAAAGGGGAGGGCCAGTGGGAGGGGGAGGTGGGGAGGGATAGCCTGGGGAGAAATGCCAAATGTGGGTGAAGGGGAGAAGAAAAGCAAAGCACACTGCCATGTGTGTACCTACGCAACTGTCTTGCATGCTCTGCTCATGTACCCCAAAACCTAAAATCCAATAAAAAATTAAAAAAAAAAAAGACCAGCCTAACCAACATGGTGAAATCCCGTCTTTAAAAGAAAAAAAAAGAAGAAAGTCTCAGAGTAGCTGATTTTTAACATTTGGGCAAATATACAGTCCTATGACTCCACTAACAACTCTAAATGGATTTATAATTTATTAATCACCCAACCTTTAGGTACATTTGGACCATATTTCCTATTTTTGTGGGATGTTATTTATTTTTTATTTTTTTGTGACAAAAAAATATGTCGCTCAGGTTGGAGTGCAGTGGTACCATCTTGGCTCACTGCAGCCTCCACCTCCCAGGTTCAAGTGATTCTACTGCCTCAGCCTCCTGAAGAGCTGGGATTACAGGTGCCCACCACCATGCCTGGCCAATTTTTGTAGTTTTAGCAGAGACAGCGTTTCACCATGTTGGCCAGGCTGGTCTCAAACTCCTGACATCAGGTGATCCACCTACCTCAGCCTCCCAAAATGCTGGGATTACAGGTGTGAGCCACCTTGCCCAGACAGGATGTTATTTATTACTATGCAGATAACACTTGCTACAATGTGTGGCCCCCTTATAATTTCTAAGGCTCCTAAGAGTTTGCTGCCCATAAGTTATCCCTCTGTGAGCTAATTTGTGAGTATGTACTGTTGAGACAAGAGAAAACAGGACCTTTCCTCTCCTTTTCCCTCCACTACTAGGTACCAAAAGTGCATTTTTTCAGTGGCTTCTTGGAGACAACAGTGTCAGCCAATTTGCAGATCAGCTTCAAGGGTGAACGGGCTGTGAAAATCCCTATGTATTGCTTTAGAATAATTGTGAAATGGAAAAACTCTATTAAGGGAAGAGAACAAAAATATTGGGTAATGCAGTAGTTGGTCAAACTGTAATACAGAAAGTCCTTATGGTTCAGTATATTTTATTTGAGTAAAAAGGGAGGGGTTCTCTTAAGAATGTTTAAATACATTATTTAAAAAAACTTGAAACACAAAGTCCCACTCTATTGCCCAGGCTGGAGCGCAGTGGCTCATTCATAGCTCACAGCAGCCTAAAACTCCTGGGCTTCAGCCATCCTCTCGCCTCAGCGTCCCAAGTAGCTGAGACTACAGAAATGTGCTACTATGCCTGGCCAATTTTTTAAATTTTTAATAGAGACAGGGTCTTACTATATTGCCTAGGCTGGTCTCAGACTCCTGGGCTCAAGTGGGCTTCCTGTCTTGGCCTCCCAAAGCACTGGGATTGCAGGTGTGAGCCACTGTGCCTGGCGTAAACATATTCTTAAAAGCACCTGGAGTGCTGTTAGGGCTGGCAAAGCTCTGGGGATCAAATCCCAGAATGATGTGTGACTTCCTCACCAAAATAGTGTTCTTTTCCTTCTGTCTGAGATGTCTAACCTGTCTCCAACCTTGGTCCTCTGACCTGCAGGCTTAAGCTTCGGCCTGGACTCTTCTGTGAAGACATTGCTGACTCCTTCAGATAGATTCTAGAGTTCTTTCCCAGGCCCCCATTGTACAAAGATCCACCTGCATTATTTGCAATTGCCATATGGCCTTACATGTTGCATCATGAGGCTGGGAACTCACAAAGGCTGTGGCTAATAGGTGCTCAATAAAGGCTTGGGGAAGGAATGTGTTGTTGCTTTTTTGATACTGGGGCTTTAAAATGAAGATTACAAAGTATTTTGGGAGAAAAATATAATTGTGTCTACTAAGTCCAAAGCAATGTGCAACTCTGCCATGATTTTAAGCCCTTAGTACACTTCTTATCCCAAATGATGTCAAGTATTTTAATCCAGTTTTGTGACTCTATGACAGGACAACTAGCAACTCTGGGGAAGGAAGCACAAAACGCAGAAGGCAAAAGGAACCGCATCAAATTAGTGTAACTAGGCAAGCGGCATGTCGAAGAGGCTGCTTAAAACACATACGTGGGACAGCCACAAGGTGGCAGCTTAGAACTGTGACATTATGCATCCCTATTCAAAGACCCAACAGCGGGGAATACAGCTGGCTGGAGAGTGGAGAGTGGGTTTATTGGGGCAATTAGAACCGAGAAAAAAAGAAAGAGACCGTGATTTATTGTACTTGCTGTGTACATCTTTAAAATATTGTCTGCTCTAGAAAAAAACACAGGCACACACACTTAAGTGCATATACACAGGAAAGACTCTCAATTTCACAATTCGTGAGTCTCAGTCTTAAGAAGCGTTAACCCCAGAAAGCTGGCTGTTTCCTGAGGTGGCCCCACGGACTTCCTACCTCTTATGGGATGCTTTTATAGGCTAAGAACTTTTTTTTTTTTTTTTTTTTTTGAGATGAAGTTTTGTTCTTGTTGCCCAGGCTGGAGTGCAGTGTCGTGATCTCAGCTCACTGCAACCTCTGCCTCACAGGTTCAAGAGATTCTCCTGCCTCAGCCTCCTGAGTAGGTGGGATTACAGGTGCCTGCCACAATGCCCAGCTAATTTTTATATATTGTTTTGGTAGAGATGGGGTTTCACCATGTTGGCTAGGCTGGTCTCAAACTCCTGACTTCAGGTGATCCACCTGCCTTGGCCTCCCAAAGTGCCGGGATTACAGGCGTGAGCCACTGTGCTGGCCAGGACTTCTTAAGAATACTTTTACTTTCATTGGGTTTCGTGTAACATATTTGCTTTAGAACTTCACTTTCTTATAAATTGCTACTCTATTCTGCTTATAAAAATATACATATAGAAATCCATATATTATAGACTATATAGATTTATTTTATGTTATAATTTCACATTAATTGATGAATCAGAAAACCAGTGCTTTCTACCATGCCTTTGAAATAGTAGGTGCTCAATATATGTCTGCTGAACTGAAGGGAAACAGAATATGTATCTTGGAAAATAGAAGGTGTGGGCACAGTAGCAGAGGAATATTTCAGCACAATGTAGAAGATCACAAAGGGGCAAAAGAGAAGAGAATGCCCACCTCTCTGCCACTTCTCAGAGCAAACCATTTTACTCAGGGGTTCATAAAATTCAGGGTCCCTTACCTATTTTTTTTTCTTTTATTGAGATGGAGCCTCACTCTGCTGCCCAGGCTGTAGTACAATGGCGTGACCTCTGTTCACTGCAACCTCCACCTCCCATGTTCAAGCCATTCTCCTGCCTTAGCCTCCCAAGTAGCTGGAATTACAAGTATAAACCACAAAACACAGCTAATTTTTTTTTTTTTTTGAGTCTGAGTCTTGCTCTGTTGCCCAAGCTGGAGTGCAGTAGCTCAATTTTGGGTCACTGCAATCTCCACTTCCTGGGTTCAAGTGATTCTTGTGCTTCAGCTCCTGAGTAGCTGGGACTGCAGGCACATGCCATCATACCTGGCTAATTTTTGTATTTTTAGTAAAGACAGGGTTTCACCATGTTGGTCAGCCTGGTCTTGAACTCCTGACCTCAGGTGATCTACCCACCTCGGCCTCTGAAAATGCTGGGATTACAGGTGTGAGCCACCTTGCCCTGCCCTAATTTTTGTGTTTTTATTATTTATTTTATCTTGAAACGGAGTCTTGCTCTGTTGCCCAGGCTGGAGGGCAGTAGCTTGATCTCAGCTCACTGCAACCTCCGCCCCCTGGGTTCAAGCAATTCTCCTGCCTCAGCCTCCTGAGTAGCTGGGATTACAGGTGCCCACCACCACACCTGGTTAATTTTTTTGTATTTTTAGTAGAGACAGGGTTTCACCTTGTTGGCCAGGCTGGTCTCGAACTCCTGACCTAGGTGATCCACCTGTCTCGGCTTTCCAAAGTGTTGGGATTACAGGAGTGAGGCACTGCACCCAGTCTTCTTCCTTGTTTTGATTCATGCTGTCACCATGTCTACATATCTTTCTAGTGATTTGAACACCAGTTTTTATAACATAATTATGAAACTTTAGGTTTCTAGAAGGCAAATATCATAGAGTCAACATCTTGTCTGAATGATCACATTTCCATACCTTGCCCTGAGTAGGCATTTAATAAAGATTGGTTATAAATTTAACCTACCCATAAGAGCCAGGCGCAGTGCCTCATGCCTGTAATCCCAGCACTTGGGGAGGCTAATGTGGGTGGATCACGAGGTTAGGAGATTGAGACCATCCTGGCCAACATGATGAAACCCTGTCTCTACTAAAAATACAAAATTAGCTGGGCATGGTGGCACATACCTGTAATCCCAGCTACTTAGGAGGGTGAGGCAGGAGAATAGCTTGAGCCAGAGAGTCGAAGGTTGCAGTGAGCCGATATCATACCATTGCATTCCAGCCTGACGAAAGAGTGAGACTCCGTCTTCAAAAAAACAAAAATTAACCTACCCAATAAGAAGTCCCAAAGCTAAGCACTGAAACACATGAATGTGAGAAATTACTGAAGTAATTAAAAAGAAATGTTATTTCCTGGTGGTCTAGTGACTAGGATTCAGGGCTTTCACTGCCAAGGCCTGGATTCATTTCCCAGTCAGGGAACTTATTTTTTTAATGGAAAAAATAAATAAATGTATTAATTTTAAAAATAGGAAATGTTATTTATAGTAAACCACCTAGATACTACCTAAAATGTAGCTTTTGTTAAATTTTTTTTTGTGTGTGTGTGTGTTCCCCCCAACCTTAGTGACTTTCTTTTAACAGCAATTTTTGTTAAATTTCTAACAAATCAAAATTATATTTTAATAAAATCCTATTTTTTCCCTACCAGCAGTAGGATAAAAGCTATGGATATAGGGCAAAGGGTGTGATATAATCTTGTCTCTAGGAACTTACAACTTACTGGAAAATGATAACATATCTATCAATACACGTTCAACAACATATGGCAAAAATAAATGCTGTAGATGTTCAGAGGAAGGAGGAAGGCATCAAGGAAGGGATTAGCATGGCCTGGACTTTGGAAGGTGAATCATACCTACATAATAACAGGAGGGGGAAGCATTCTTGGGGCAGAAGCTCAGGAGGGTGTGTTCAGGAGAGAGTTGCAAACAGAGAACAGGGTCTCCTGAGCAGAAGTTCAGGAGGGTGTGGAGGGGGAGATAAGCCTGAGATGCAGAGGTGACAGATCCTGAGGACACTGGGGAGTCTGTCCTTCAAGAGTCTGTCCTTTACCCCAAAGGCACTGCAGGTCTTTGAACAGGGTAATGATCTGGTGGAGGCTAAGCCTTTGAAAGATTATGCAGGTTCTATTGGTATGGGTATAATTAGAGACTTAAGTGTTATTTTATTTTGTTTTCTAAAAGTCATCCAGACAAGTTGGGAACAGCAGCTCATACCTGCAATCCCAGTGCTTTGGGAGGCTGAGGCAGAAGGATCACCTGATATTAGGAGTTTGAGACCAGTTTGGACAACATAGTGAGACACTGTCTCTACAAAAAAATCAAAATAAAAAAAAATTACCTGGCATAGTGGTGCGCCCATAGTCCTGGTTACTGGGGAGGCTGAGGTGGGAGGATTGCTTGAGCCCTAGAGATCACAGCTGCAGTGAGCCATGATTATGCCACTGCACTCCAGCCTGGGTAACACAGCAAGACCCTGTCTCAAAACAAACCAAAAAAATGCCATAAAATACAACCTGTAGCTACTGTACATATATAAATATTCACATGATAGCCAGAAGATTTATCATATAAGAAAATGACAGAAGTACAAATCTCATGTAATATTTTTGTTTTCTGTTTAAATATTTTTTTATGAACAAAGTACAAATAATGGCCCACACTTCTCATAAGTAGACTGATTTTTAAAGATGTAGGTGGGGAGTGGATGATGAATGAAGAGGAGAATGACTAATGACTTTATTTAGAAGCAAACCCCACCTAAAGTGCCAAGGGCCTTGCTTTTGAAAGGGGCTCTTTGCAGTCAGTTGGGCAGTGGTTTGCTATGCATGGCGGCCCTTCAGAGAACCAGCTAACCCGAATCAAAAGTTATCTCTACGAGGATTGCTAGCCAACTGCAGCACAAACCTTCTGTAAAGACAAATGGGCTGGGTCTGGTGGAGCGTGCCTGTAGTCTCAGCCACTGAGGCTGAGGTGGGAGGATCAAAAGCCCAGTAGCTTGAGACCAGCCTGGGCAACATAGTGAGGCCTGGTCTTAAAAAACAATGTAAATTTCACTCAGGTATACACAGTTTCATTTAGCTAACAAAAATATATTTGCTGTAGTCAAAAGTTTAAACATGGAATTTCAATATGACGCAGTAATTGTACTCTTAGATATACAGCCAAGAGAAATGAAAACATGTATTCACACAAAAACTTGCATGAGAATATTCATAATAGCATTATTCACAATACCCAAACATTGAAATCCACCTGAAAGTCCATCAACTGATGAAGAAATAAAATGTGGCGTATCATACAATGGAATATTATCTAGCAAAAAAATGAAGTACTGATATATGCTACGAGATAGACGGATCTTGAAAACATTATGCTAAGTGAAATGCACTAGATACAAAAGACCATATATTGTATGATTCTATTTAAATGAAATGTCCACAATAGGCAAATCCTTAGAGACAGACAGTAGATTAGGGCTGCATAGCACTGGAGAGGTTGTGAAGAAAGTGGGAGGGACTGCTAAATGGTAGAAGGATTTGGGAGGGTTGTAATGAAATGCTCTAAAATTGTTGTGGTGATGGTTAATGTTGTGAATATACTAAAAGCCACTCTTCATTGTACATGTCAAAAGGCTGATTTATATGGTATGCATATTATATCTAAATAAAACTGTTACCAAAAGAGAAATATCTGTTGTAACATCATAGTACTGGAAAGGACTTCAAGATGTCATCTAACATGGTTTAATCACTTAAATGTAGTTCATATATGTCACTTAAGTCATGGAGCCCTCATGTGCTGGGTTTTGGATGTGATATTGTGAGAGCCTGAGGAAGGGCACATGGCTCAAGCTGGAAGTCAGGGAGAATTCCCAGAGGAGATGGTACCTAAGCCAAGAGTTAAAGGATAACTAGGCATTAGCTTGGTGGCACTAAACAACTTGAGGGGCTGGGCTCCCAGCACTTTGGGAGGTTGAGGTAGGAGGATTCCTTGAGCTCAGGAGTTTGAGGCCAGCCTGGGCAACACAGAGAAACTTCATTTCTTAAAAAAAAATTAGCTGGGTATGGTGGTGCACAACTGTGATTCCAATTACTTGGGAGGCTGATACAGGATGATCTCTTGTGCCCAGGAGGTCAAGGCTGCAGTGAGCTGTGATCACACTACTTCACTCCAGCCTGGGTGACAGAGTCAGACTCTGTCTCAAAACAAAACAGTTTGGGGGATGTAGCTGTACAAAGAAGCTGTAAACACCTTGTATGATTGGCATATTGAGTACAAGTTTGAAGAGGACAAGAGAGCTACAACTAGCCAAAGTTGTAAATACAGATGGAAAGCCTCCAGTGCCATGATGTCTAGATTGCATTTACTCTTGCAGCATGTAGGCTACCGCTGAAGGGATGAACCCAGAAAGTGGCATTGTGTCTTGCATTTTGGACAGACCACTGTACATATGGAAGAGGGGGCCACATTGGCAGAAGCAGCTTGTTAGGAAACTGAAGCCCAGAAGAGAGACATGCTGAGAGTCTGAAAGGATAATGTGGTAGGGCTGGTGGGTGGGGAAGAGAGATGGGGGTTTCCAACATGTTGAGGAGGAAAAATGAGCCATGCTTGATATGGCTTAGGTGTGAATATGAAGGACAGGATGAGATCCGGAAAACTCAGGTGTTCCTGTTGATGTACCCAGGTAGAGGGAGGAGCTATTGACCGATACAAGCTTGCAGGAGACAGATTTTCCAAGAGAGGAACAGAGTGAGTTGAGTTCTAAATGAGCTGATTTTGAGACATGTCTAGGAGGAATTGATTTTGAATGTGAAGCATAAGGATAGGAGGTCATGGAAACCATGAGAACAGATTCAATCACCCAGACTAATGTAATAATATCTAATAGTTGTTAACATTTACTACACCCCTCCTATGTGTTTGTATGTATTAACTGACTTAATTCTCCCAAAACCCTATTCAGTTGATACTTTTACCATATTTATGTAGAAATGAGAGGTTAGAAATAGTAAGAGAACTTTCATAATCTCCCTACCCTGACACCAACCTACCTACCCACCTCAATCTGCAGACCTCAAGTTCTTGGTCTTCTATGGATGTAAGTAACTTTTCTCACAGTGCAACCCCTCCAGTGTCATAGATCTCATTCTCTTTCACCTACTACAATAACATTGTTTCAGCAATTGTCCTCTCCCTCTGTCCTTCATAAAATTGAACCTCTCTGTGGATCATTCCTATCAGTATACAAACATATTATTATTTCTCCCAATTTGAACAAAACCACAACCAGAACTCTTGGCCCCATTCTGCCTTCTAGCTCATGTTCTATTTTTGTCCTTCCTTTTACACCTCACAAAAATCATCTGTACTCATCGTCTCTAACTTCTCTATTCCATTCTCACGTGAACTCATGCTGATATGGCTTTTACTGCTTCTAGTCTGTCTAAATTATCCTTAACAAGGTAGCCGAAGACCTCCATTTTGCTAAATCCAACAATCGGCTCTCAGTTCCTGTCTAATTTGACTTTCTGCAGCACCCTGACTCAGCTGATCAACTCCTCCCTTGAGTCGGAGGCTACTAAGCTCTTGGTTCTTTTCTTATCTCTCTGCTCACTCCCTTAGTTTTTTTTGCTTGTTCCTCCTCATGTTCCTGAACTTTGAGTGGTGACCAGTCCTTGTACCTAAGGTACCTGGTATTCTAGGGACCAGTCCTTTTACCTCTTCTCTTCTGTTAATGCCTGGGTGATCTCATCCAATCTTGTGGCAGCATCTCACTGCACGCTGTTACTCCCAAATTTGTATCTTTAGCCTCTACCTATCCCTTCATAGATCCAATTTTCATCTCAAATTTGGTGTCTAAGAGAAAATTCTTTTTTAATTTTTTTATGCTTCCCCCAAAATAGGATGTCATAAGAGAAAATTCAAACTCAGTTTGACTAAACTGAACTCCTGATCTCCTCCAATCCCACCCAAGCTTAGGTGTCCTTATGTTTTTCCAAGTTTGTTTAATAGTAATGTTATCATTAAAGTTGCTCAGCTCTAAAACTTGGATTCATCTTGGATCCCAGTTTTTTTCTGATACTCCATATTTGGTCCAAATTTCTACAGACTCCACCTTCAACACATTCCCGGGATCCCACCTCTTTGTATCATCCCCACTGCTGCTCCCCTGGTCTAAGCTGTCCTCAGTTCCCCTGTGGATTTCTGCAATAACCTCATAATCCGCATTTGCCTATCTTTCAATGTATTCCCAATAGAGCAGCCAGAATCATCCTGCCAAGAATCATTTGCTCTTGTTTATTCCCCTGCTCAAAATCATCCAGTGGATCCTTACGCCACAGTGAGTAGGAGACAGAGTCTTGGAATGTCCTATAAGCCTTTCCCTCTGTCTACCTTGCTCCCTAAACAATTTGACGTCCCTCTTGCTACTTTCTTCATTCACTCCCTCCAGCCACACTGTTATCCCTGCTGTTCTTTGAACATGTTGGTTGTGTCAAAACTCAGGGCCTTGTATTTGCCATCTCCTATGACTGGAACTCTCTTCCCATAAAAATCCCCAGAGCTTGCTCCCTCACTTCCTTCACACGATTACTCAGATGTCACCTTGTTGGTAAGTCCTTCCCTGACAATCCCAGTGAATATTTCTACCCCTCCCCTGACACTCCTTATTCCCTCTCTTAACCTTATGGTGGATGAGTACTGTGCTAACTCAGCTAGACTGGAGTTATAATTCCCAGATTCTCTTCCCTGGAGAGCTCCGAAGTCACATAGGCCACAGACATGTGTCTCACAGGCTTAGAAGGCAGAGTTGAAGGAAATATCATCTTGTTTTACACTCAGAAGACTGGCATAGGGTGCAAAGCACTTGTGCAGCTGAGGGCATTGTTGCTACCTGGTGGCTTGCCTGCCTGGCACAGGGCAGTGGCTGGACCCTTGACAACTCCTCTAGCTTTAACTGGATCTTCCTTTAATTTTTCAGACTCTTAGGTGAGGGATGTGTTTAGCTCCACGGTGAAGGAGGCCAGCTTCTCCCTCAATACTCCTCCTCCTACCCTCCATTATCACCAAAGTTGGAGGCTTAGAGATGGTGAGAAATCCATAGAATTCTAGTTAATCCTCTTGGTTTCCCACTCAGCTGCATAGGTTCCATCTTGTTTCCCTTACTTTAGGTCCATCTTCCCTTCCTGACTACCTGCTCTGTTGATTTCAGGTACCAGTGCCTGACGTAGAAGCAACAGCCACCATATGGACTGTTTAATCAGCACCCACATTTGCATAAGGGCAAATCCATATAATAAGGCCCTATAATACACTATTCCATGTTTTGTGTGTGGTATGTGAATAAAAGTTTAACAAAAAGCTTCCTGGAAAAAGAAAAAGCACCCTAATTTGTAGTATTTGTCCATTTCCCTGGTATAAATATTCCCACATGGTCAATTTCAAGCCACCAATGTGACATCACTGAATGGGGAGGAAACAGAAGATGCTAATAGCTCTTTCAGGCCAGTCCTAGCCAGTTCCAGCCCACCACTGTGAAGACCTCTTAATGGTCTCATTTCTCTGGTCAAATCCTAATACATTATTTTTTTCCCCCACACCTCTTAGCACCTTCTCCCATGCTCTGTGTTTTAGTTATCTGTGTTCTACTTTGAAATGCAAATTCTGTCAAAGCAGGGATTTTTACCTGTTTTCTTGGCTCTCAGACCAGATCTTTTTTTTTTCCTTTTATATAATCATAACATTAAGTTTATCAAGTACATTTGATCTCAAAAAATAAGCATGTAGAGTAGCTTCTTTATGGTAGCCTCTATATATGTTAATATTGTTTTTTTTAAATTATATTTATTTTTTGAGACAGAGTCTCAATCTGTCGCCCAGACTGGAGTGCAATAGTGCCATCTCAGAAAAATAAAAAAAATAAAGAAAAAAAATAGTGCCATCTCAGGTCACAGCAACTCCTACCTCCTCGGTTCAAGCAATTCTCATGCCTCAGCCTCCCAAGCAGCTGGGATTACAGGTGTGCTCCACTGGCTAATTTTGTATTTTTAGTAGAGACAGGGTTTCACCACGTAGGCCAGGCGGGTTTCGAACTCCTGGCCTCAAGTGATCCACCCACTTCAGCCTCCCAAAGTGCTGGGATTATAGGTGCGAGCCACTGCGCCCAGCCCAATTTTTTTTTTTTTTTTAAAGAAGACTTTCCTGTAGATTTCTATCATATCAGGGCAGATCTTGGCACTTCATAGCCATTCCACATATATTTACTGAGTAAATGAATGTAGTGTGGGAAGATGTGGCAAGAATAGAACCCTGGGTCTGGCAGAGGAAGAACCTGAGTAAGAATTCTTGGAGCTTTGTCAAAGTGTGACCTGGTTTGGTTTAGTTCAGGAAATATTTGTTGAGTACCTACCATATATCAGATATTTTGCTAGCTTCTGAGATCATAAAAAGAATATGGTCTTAATTATAAAAAGACTATAAAAAGAAAAAGACCATAAAAAGAATCTGGCTGAACTCAGCCAGGTTAGAGAAAAAGGGAGAAAGGTTTCAGGATAAGCAGGACAGAGAGAGTTTCTAAAATGAAGCAATATTCAATAGAGCTAAAGGGAGCATAATGGATGGTTAAGAAAGAGATTGAGAAGTGTCTGCTTTACAGAGCAAGTAGGAAAGTTACATCGGATATTCTCTGAGACACACTATTTTCTCTGGATGTTATATTCTCAAACACTTTGGCCATGTTCTGTTGTAGCCATGGGATGTGATTTATTTTTACAACAGCCATCCCTTTTGGCCTTTTGGCAGTGGGATCTTTTTTTTTTTTTTTTTTTTTTTTTTGGTGGTTGTTTTTGTTTTGTTTTGTTTTCTTTCTTTTTTTTTTTTTTGCTCACCTTCAACTGTCTTGATCGAGTTATAGTTTTGTTTTGTTTTCGAGACAGAATCTCACTCTGTTACCCACGCTAGAGTAGTGTTACGATCTCAGCTTACTGTAACCTCTGCCTCCAGCACTCAAGCAATTCTCCTGCCTCAGCCTTTGGAGTAGCTGAGATTACAGGTGTGTGCCACCACATATGGCTAATTTTTATATTTTTAGTGGAGATGAAGTTTCACCATGTTGGCCAGGCTGGTTTTGAACTCCTGACCTCAAGTGACCTGCCTACCTTGGCCTCCCAAAGTGCTGGAATTACAGGTGTGAGCCCTGTGCCAAGGCTGGCAGTGGAATCTTAGGGACAGGGCTGTTAAAAACTCTTACCCTTGGTGCCCAGGTCAGTGCTCTGCACTTGAAGATGTTTGATCAACAATTACATTACAAAGACATTTAAAACATTTTAGACATTCCAGCTATTCATTTCAGGCTTTTCTTAGTTTTTCCCCATTGTTTTCCATGGAAATGTTTCAGAAATTGAAATTATTATGATACCAACTGTATCCTTTAGTTCTCCAAAATTCTGGTTTTGGAACCAGAAATAAATATTAAGTAGCAGTTTATAATGAAACAAGTCATATTTGTGATTAAGGGAAGGTTGATTTGAGGCCCAAATAAATCTTTAGTTGGGAAATGCCACTGTATAATTGATAACTAGCCTGGATTTCTTTTACTTATTTTCTTAGAAGGTTGTATTTTATAGGATTTCTAATCCTGAAAGGTTCTTTTTTTTTTCTCCCAGAAAGTGACATTTAATAGAAACATACAATAGGGATATAACATTTAATAAGAAGTCATGTCCCAGGTAGAAGTGAGGCCAATCCTGGAACTTTGATTACTATGCCCACCATTGACTAAATTATGCTCTTCTGGTCTAAGAAAAATGTCATCTGTCTGGAGCGTCCTCCTCTGATTACATCATATAAAATAATTCCCCTCCTCAGCCTCTCTACCTCCTTTCCTTGAGTTCTATTTCTTCCCTGCACTTATGACTCCCTTACATTGTGCTCCGTGGTAACTAATTGGTAATTGTCTTCTCTCCCATGGCCATGTAAGCTCCACGAGGGCAGGGGCTTTATCTGTTTAGTTTACTGCCTCATCTCCAGGACTGAGACCACCACCTGCATAAAATAATTACAGGAATTAAGTTGAATGGAAAATTATGAGCTTTCTAGGGCAATAAGTTGATTTGTCCTTTTTACTAGGCATATTATCCTTTTAGAATCACCTTCCAGGAACTGGTAAAGACAAGAACATAAGGGCTGAGTATGAGGCTTGTGTGGTGCATGGCACTAGCCCATTCCCCAAGTTAGCCCCTTTCACCTTTTTGTTAAGTCAAATAGATGGATCTTGGGCTGTGCCCCGCCCCTTCCCTGCTCCGCTCCTCCCCACCCTCCCCAGACCTCCCTTTTGTCTTCTCCTCTCCCCTGTCTCCACTGGCTCCTGCTTTGCCGCCAGCATGGCCAAGGCTAGGTCTAAGCGTTGTTAGAACCTGCTGGTCCCTTAGTTACTATCCTACCTTTCTCCTTTCTCTCACCACCCAAATCCTAAATCTTGAGGACAGTGCTGATAACTCTCTTTTCTTTCCATCAATTCCTCCCTTAAACTTTTACAATTTGGCTCCTATTCCTAGATATTTCTGGAGAACCTCCTTCTTATGTAACTCTATCCTAAACGGTCTCTCTGCATTCCATCTGTATCATGCTGCTGTAAGGAACTGCCCAAGACTGGGAAACCTATAAAGGAAAGAAGTTTAATTGACTCACAGTTCCAGAGGGCTTGGGAGGCCTCAGGAAACTTACCATCACAGCAGAAAGGGAAGCAAACACATCCTTTTCTACTTGGCAGCAGGAGAGAGAAATGAGTACCTAGTGAAGGGGGAGGCCCCTTATAAAACCATCAGATCTTGCAAGAACTCATTCACTATTACAGGAACAGGATGGGGGAAGCTGCCCCCATGATTCAATTATCTCCACCTGTTTCAAAGTTTCGAAGATTATGGGAACTACAATTCAAGATAAGATGTGGGTGGGGACACAGCCGAACCATATCATTGTCATGATCTTAACCTTTGGAATCCATTAGCTAAACAGACAGCAGAGTAATCAACCTAAAAGGAACACCTGATCGAGACAGTTTCCTACTTAAAAACTTCAGAGGCTTCCCATCTTTTTTAGGATCAAGTTCAAGCCGTTTTAGAATGGCATCCTCGGCTGACATGGCTGGTTCCTGACCACTCTGCCCCCTTGTCTCTCAACATTTTTCTGCTAGGCATTAATGGGAGTGGCTCACACCCATAATCCCAGCACTCTGGGAGGCAGAGGTGGGTGGATCATCTGTCAGGAGTTTGAGATCAGCCTGGCCAACATGGGGAAACCCCATCTCTACTAAAAATACAACAACAACAACAACAAAAAACCCAAAAAACCAGAGCATGGTGGCAGGTGCCTGTAATCCCAGCTACTCCGGACACGGAGGCAGGAGAATCACATGAATCTGGGAGGCGCAGACTGCAGTGAGCCGAGATTGCACTACTGCACCCCAGCCTGGGTGACAGAGTGAGACTTGGTCTCAAACAAACAAACAAAACAAACAACTCCTTAGAAAATGGCTCATGAGTTTTATCAGGAATGCTAATTTCTTCCCAGGAAGAGGTTTTTTCCAAGTCCAGGCTTGGGACAATTTTGTTTACACAAATCTTATATGTTAGTCTAAGTGTGACAAAGAATATTAACATTCTGATTTTTCCCTGTCTTCTTTGGTGCCTTTAAATAAATGTATCAAATTTCAAATACTTTTCAAATGTTTCTTCTTCTTTTAATTTTTGATATGTAGAGACAGGGTCTCACTATGTTCTCCAGACTGGTCTTGAACTCCTGGGCTCAAGCGATCTTCCCATCTTGGCCTCCCAAAGTGCTGGGATTACAGAAGCGAGCCACATGCCTGACTTTTCACTAAACTGGGGCTTATTTTCTCAGAGTGAAGTGCCCTGGGAAGGGCAGTGAGGCTGAAAGTGAGGGCTTCTGGATGGCAGCGGGAGGATTGAGAAGCCCATGAGAGGAAGGGTAAAGGTATGTAAATGCTGGAAATCTTCCCAAGGCCTAAACTCTGAGACTGTGCTCTTTACAGGAGCCAAGAGGACAAGTCACAACTTTTTTTTTTGAGATGGAGTTTCACTCTTGTTGCCCAGGCTAGAGTGCAATGGCACTCAGTTCACCGAAACCTCTGCCTCCTGGGTTCAAGTGATTCTCCTGCCCCAGCCTCTCGAGTAGCTGCGATTACAGGCATGAAACACCACACCTGGCTAATTTTTTTGTGTTTTTAGTAGAGATGGGGTTTCTCCATGTTGGTCAGGCTGGTCTTGAACTCCCTACCCTCAGGTGATCCATGTGCCTCAGCCTCTCAAAGTGCTGGGATTACAGGCACAAGCCACTGCGCCCGCCCGAGACAAGTCAAAACTTGTAGTCAGCATGATTTTGAGACCTGAGAAGACCTAACCCCCTTCCCTGTCTTGTTTTGGAGCCCACCTCACACCTTGCCAAACATTAAAATGCAGACATTCTACATCACATAAATAGGTTCTTCTTCCTATAATATTGGGCATATTTTTATAATTCTGCCTTTGAAAATATTTGACTATGAGTAACTTTTACTCTTTTATAGTCTTTCTTCATACTCATCTTAACTTCAGGCTTCTTACAAAGTGAGACAATCTGATATGTCATTTTTTTAAAATGCAAAAATATTTACGAATATTAAATTTAATGACAGATGAGTTTGACATATCATTTGGTAGAATGTTTAATTAGACATTTATTTATTTCACATCTGTAGTTTTTTCAGTTAGTAGCAAATAATTTTTCCCCTAGGTCTGTCTCAAGCATGTTTGTAGACAGCATTGTTCGAGCTCATTGGCCCTAGGCCCTGTTTCTATGGTTCCTAATGGATAAAACAGCTTGCTGACAGTCCTCTGACTTGATGGTTTGGGCTGCTTCCTGGAAATGTCATTAAAAAACTGCCTGTCCCTTCATGAGAATTCAGTGCAATGTCTATGCAGGGACAGCGGGGACAATTGAGAGACAGCTCCCATTCTAACATTTTTGAGCCATGGCCTTGCTAGTCTAATGAAGCTCATGGATCCCTTCTCAGAACAGTGTTTTAAAAAGTGCAAATAAAATATACATAGGATTACAGAGGAAATCAATTCTTATTGAAATACTGTTAGCAAAAAGAATAAATCTGTGATACAGTAATACACACATTTCTTTTTTAAGCTATTAAATGATAAGATCTAGCTGTGGGCTTAAGAACTATGGTAATTTCAAAGTAGCAATGAGTATACACACTATTTTGAGATATAGGTTCTTAGTGTAATCTGATATGAAAATACTTTACATTTCTATTTATGACAAAGTCACAGGCACTTATACCATGAATATAACTTGTTGCCTATTTTCTTTTTAAAACTGTCATCTCTCTCTTTCTCTAACT
The DNA here is from genome assembly GCF_049354715.1 of Callithrix jacchus. Lineage (NCBI taxonomy): Eukaryota > Metazoa > Chordata > Mammalia > Primates > Cebidae > Callithrix > Callithrix jacchus. Next base: position 75,252,369 of record NC_133514.1, read on the forward strand.
TCTATGTATGTATGTATCTACATATGTATGTATGTATATCTGTCTATCTATCCATCCATCCATCTATCTAGCTATCTATTTTTGAAGCCTACAGCACCCAGTATTCCCAGGCTGGTTCTCATTCAAATACTAACTGGGACTGACCCTTCTTAGCTTCTGAAATCAAATGAGATTGGGTGGATTCAGGGTGGTAAGGATATAGATGTCTATTTTCACAATGGAGAGAAATGTTACACTTTAATTACAAGCTAATGAAATTAAGGTGACTTTTTTTTTTCTATTTGATTCTCAAAACCTGTGATTTCTGTCTATGGCTGTGGGCCCCAAATTAAAATCAACGGAGGTGAAGAACATCCCCACTATAGTGAGTTATTATGGTGAGAGAATTATAGCTACCACATGACTCTCAAGGCTGAGATTCTGAAGCAGAGTCTATGGATCTCTCAGCCCCCAGAAACACTGTCTTGAATTCTCCTGATGTATTACCAGTGGAACAGAAAGTAAGTGACTTTGCTGATACAGAGTATTAGACATTTACACAGGATTTCTAATCTCCTCTTCAAGGCCAACATTATGACTCTCAAGTGTGCCTCCTATTCTCTCACCAAATGGCCCCACAAAGCTCTCCTGAGGCACCCTACCTTGGAAGCTTTTAATTTCACTGTAAAATTTATGTACTCTAAAGTTCATACTTCACACTAAACCACTCACTAACCCACCTTCCCATCCATCCATCCATCCATCCATCCAGTAATGAGCCCATGCCATAAAGGTATAAAAGTGTAACTTACCTCTCTTTTCAAATTCTCCCCTTTTTCATAACCTCATAGTGAGAAATATCTATATTAGTGCAAAGGATTGAGTACGATAAAGCCATCCTCAGATGTTTCTAGCATAACTGAAGCAAATCAAGTCATTGCACTATGCAGTTTTTGGGCCAATTTGTGAAAACTGGTGGTTATTCTTGGCTTCTGGTCCTCAGACCTGGAATGTCTAATACTGCTGGTAAAATTGCCTATCCCACATGTAAGTGTGGTCATGATTTCCAATATTGTTTATTGCATCTCTTTGTTTTTCCTCTTTCCTCTCTCAGATGAAGATAGAACAGAAGCTTGCACTTCCTGTTTGTTTTGTCACTAAAAAATGATAACCTAATATTCTGCTTCTGTGCGATGCTGTTCTTTTGTGTTGTGGGCCTTGGTATCCCCCTTCAGAATTCTCATCTGGTAGCTGACTCTATGGAAACACTTATCTGTGGTTTAAATTAAGACATTTGAACTGGAAAGCAAATGTTTTTCTTTCCCTTTTATTCTAACCAAAACCTTCAGTGAGTCACATCACCCACTCCATGCTCACCTGGCCCTTCTGGCCACATGGAGCAAAGTCAACAACCAAGGCCCAGCACATGCAGCAGCAGCTGTCAAAGCAGAAGTCTTCAGTCATTGAGCAGCTGAGTATTTTCATAGACCTAGGGTTGCCACAGTGTACATGTAGGGGAAGCAGCTTCTTCTCACCACCATGGTGAGGATCTGAAAACCCAGTACTCGTGACACTCTCACCTTGACCCACTTCCCCATCCAAGTGCACAGTTTGCAGTTTAGAATGGTGTGGCCCCCTCTCTCCCACTCAGGCCATCAGGCCCTTTGGTGACTCAGTAAACCCTGCCCAAACTAGGCTCTCTGTTCTCTTCTCTACTTGGACTGACCCAAGAGTCCATCTTCCCTTTTAAATTGGCTTCTGAGGTCCAGATATAGACTATGAGCAAGTATTTCACTGCTTGATCTTGGTATTTCGTGGATACCTTTCTTATAACTGATCAGACGAAGCCTTCACAGTCTAACAATGCCTGTGCCCCTGTAAACTATTTAAGAGCAGGGATCATGACAATTGTTTATATGTCCCCATTATCTAGCACAGGGCACAAGGCTGTGGCTCTCCATAAATATTTTTGAATGATTGCATGAATATATTAATTAAAGAACACTTTAGTTTTCTCTAACAATTCCCTTGTACATGAACTTCCTTACATACATGTCTCTGGTCCATACTGTAGTGTTTGGTATATGTTCCAGGTATTTATTTTACATGTATAATTTTTATAACATATATAATTTAATATACTAATCCTGTTTTTTATTCTATATAAAATATTTATTTAACAATATAATTATAATATTTGCTTAATAATATAATTTAATATGCTAATCCTGTCCTTTTATTACTTCTTATGTTTTATATATAAAACATAAGAAAGTAGAGGGGACAGGCGTGGTGGCTCATGCCTGTAATCCCAGCAGTTTGGGAGGCCAAGGTGGGCAGATTACAAGGTCAAGAGATTGAGACCATCCTGGCCAACATGGTGAAACCCCATCTCTACTAAAAATACAAAAGTTAGCTGGGCGTGGTGGTGTGAGACTTTAGTCCCAGCTACTTGGGAGGCTGAGGCAGGAGAATTGTTTGAACCTGGGAGGCAGAGGTTGCAGTGAGCTGAGATCGTGCCACCAGCCTGGACGACAGAGTGGGACTCTGTCTCAAGTGAATGGAGTGAGCCTAAAACATCCAGGAAATCAATTGATGGTATTTATTGGCAATGATTAAAATTAAGCTTTCAAGAGAAAGTTGGAATTTTGGAAAACTTGTATCTGCTACTGTGAACTTGACAGTTTCCCAGATACTTCTAAAGTTTTCTGGTGAGATTGGTGGTGATATTAACAAAGTGATTTATCTGATAAAGTATAACTAAATGTGTCAACATTTGGAAGATCTGCATAATTCAGTGAACCCAGATTTTCTAAAAAATGATGTTAGAAAATCATGCAAAGCTAAAGGATCCATTCAAATGTAGGTAGACCAATAGATTTGAATTTAACAGCATAAGAAATAAACTTAAATATAACAGAATATGGAAAGTTCATTGATGTAGTTTAAGAAACTACAGCTTGTTGAGTTTGGGTGTAGTACTTAAGTAGAACAGCCACAATTATCTAAAAGGCTACTAAAGTATTCCTCCCTTTTTCAACTACATTTCTCTTTGAAGTCCGACTGAGCACAGGACAGGAGATGCTGTCATCCATTTACCCATCTACCCAAGGGTGAGTCACAAGTTTTTTTATTTTTTATTTTTTTTTGCTTTTGTGCAGGATATTTTCTTTTCTTTTTTGCTTTTTGCCCTACACCCCATCCCTTGCAGGATATTTTCTACTGCAAGGTACAGCAAATGCTTAAACAATGCCATTGACCCCCTCCCACTTTAGGAACACCTTGTAGTTGAGTCTCCAAGGCAACTGCGTTGTCTTGTACTAAGTGTGTTGACCCTGTTTACTTTTTGGCGTCTTTTTGTTGTTGCACTGAGGTAGTGTCATTACATTTTCATATACTTTAATCATGCCACCATGTTGCAATGGATTGAATGCAGAAGCAGCTGTGAGAAGCTACTTGTCTTCAATTAAGTCAGACATTAAGAGATTTGCAAAAGTGTAAAACAATGCCATCTTTCTCATTATTTTTGTTTTTGAATATGTACTCCATTTTTCACTAATTTGCTATATATGTTAATGCATCATAGGATTACAATTGCTTTTAAATGGATTCATAAATATTTAAAATTTTTGTGTTTTAATTTCTAATGAGGTCAAAATTGTAAATTGGTAATAAAATTTAAACTCAAACTAAAATTTATTTTATTTTATTATTCAACTATTTTTTAGAATGAAAAGGGCTGTCAAGTCAAAAAAGTTTGGGGACTGTCACTATAAGTTATTGGCTATGACAGAGGAGTGCACAAATGAGAGGAAGGGACAGAAGCCAAACCCATAGAGCTGAATATTTAGGAACGTTTTCTATTCACTTACACTACAGTAAAATGAACCATACATTCAATCTTTTCTTTCCTAATAATTTTTGTAGTTAAAGTGGTCCAGGTTGAGTGTTGCTGTGAGTTAAAAGCTGAAGCCCAGAGAAGAAAGAAAGAAAACCATGCTTCATTCACCTTTTTTTTTTTTGCTTTTGTGCAGGACATTTTCTACTTCGAGGTACAGCGAATGCTTAAACAGTGCCACTGACCTCCTCCCACTTCAAGAACACGTTGTAGTGGAGTCTCCAAGGCAACAGCGTCATCTCGTACTGAGTGTGTGGCCCTGTTTACTTTTTGGCCTCTTTCTGTTGTTGCACTCAGATACTGTCATTTACATCCTTTGGGAAATGTTTGTCATTCTAGTAGTTTCCTCAGAAGGCACACACTGTAAACCAAAACAAAACAAAAACTCAGTGCAGTAGAGCAGAAGCAAGATGATGCACAGTGTTGGGTACACAGAAGATGCCACCTGCTAGTGGTTAAACTTGATTAATTGAATCTTGGTGATCCTATATCAGGGGTCTATAACACATACACCTGATACATTGAGCTTACGTGTTTTCGTTAAAATACTGAATGGCTTTTGTTTCTCAGATTAAATTTTTTTTCTTGGACTTTATTTTTTAGAGACTTTATTTTAGATTCATGGCAAAGTTGGGTGGAGGGTACAGAAATATCTCATATACCCTCTCCTTTAACAGATGCATGGCTTCCCCATATCAACATCCCCAACAAGTGCGGTACATTTGGAACCTGCATTGACACATCTTTCTCACCCAGAGTTCATAATTTACATTAGGGTTCACGCTTGGTTTTGTACATTTTATTTTGACAAATGTATACAGACATGTATTCACAACTGCTATGTACAGAATAGTTTCACTCTTCTAAAAATCCTTTATGCTCTGCCTATTCATTCCTTCCTGTTCTCTACTCCTTGGCAATCGCTGAACTTGTCAGTGTTTTCTTAATTTAGCCTTTTCCAGATGTGATGTAGTTGGAATCACACAGTGTGTAGCCTTTTCAGATTGGCTTCTTTCACTTAGAAATATACACTTAAGTTTTCTCCATGGCTTTTCATAGCCTGCTAGCTCATTACTTTTTAGTGCAGAATAACATTCCATTGTTTGGAGGTGACAGTTTATTTATCCACTCACCTACTCAAGTATATATTTGTCACTTTTAAGTTTTGGTAATTAGGAATAAAGCTGCTACAATCATTCATGTGCAGGTTTTTGTGTGGCCATAGGTTTCCAACTCCTTTGGGTAAATACCAAGGAACACAAATGCTGAATCATATGGTAAGGATATATTTAAGAGGTGAAAGATTTATATGCTCTGACGAGAAACCAGAGCATAATAAGCCTATGTTTAGTTTTGTAAAAAACTGCCAAACTGTCTTCCAAAGTGGCTGTACCATTTTGCTTTCCTACCAGCAATAAAAGAGTTCTTGTTGCTCCACATCCTCCTCAGCTTTTGGTGTTGTCAGTGTTTTGGATTTCGGCCATTCTAATTAGGTTTGTGATGGTATCTCGTTATTGTTTTGATTTTCATTTCCTGGATGGCATATGATGCAGGGCATCTTTTTATATGCTTCTTCACCATCCGTATATCTTCTTTGGTGAGGTATCTGTTAAGGTCTTTGGCCCATATTTTAATTGGTTGTTGTTTTCTTATTGTTAAGTTTCAAGAGTTTTTGCAAGAGTGTTTTGAATGTTGAACCAGCATTGCATATCTAGGTAAATCCCACTTGTTTGTGGTGTATAGTTCTTTTTATACATAGTTGGGTTTGACATGCTTTATCCCTTTGCATCTTTTTGTGTCTTTATATTTAAAGCGAGTTTCTTGGCCAGATGTAGTATCTCATACGTGTAATCCTAGCACTTTGCAAGGCTGAGGGTGGGGATTGCACGAACCCAGGAGTTGGAGACCAGCCAAGGCAACATAGTGGGACCCTGTCTCTACAAAAATAAAAATAAAAAATTAGCTGGGTGTGGTGGCGCATGCCTGTAATCCCAGCTACTTGGGAGGCTGAGGCAAGAGGATTACTTGAGCCCAAAAGTTTGAGGCTGCAGTAAGCTGTGATCGTGCCACTGCACTTTGGCCTGGGTGACAGAACAAGACCCTGTCTCAGAAAAAAAAAGGTGATTTCTTATAGACAACATATAAGTGGGTCTTGTTTTTTGATCTACTGGGACGATCTGTGTTTTTTTATTGGTGCATTTAGGCCACTGATTTTTTTTTTTTTTTTTTTTTTGAGATGGAGTCTTGCACTGTCACCCAGGCTGGAGTGCAGTGGTGTGATCTTGGCTCACTGCAACCTCCACCTCCCAGGTTCAAGTGATTCTCCTGCCTCAGCCTCCGAGTAGCTGGGATACAGGTGCGTACCACCACATCTGGCTAGTTTTTTTGTATTTTTAGTAGAGACGAGGTTTCACCATGTTAGCCAGATGGTCTTGATCTCCTGACCTTGTGATCCACCTGCCTTGCCCTCCCAAAGTGCTGGGATTACAGGAATGAGCCATTGCGCCTTGGCCATTGATATTTTAAGTGATTATATATTTGGATTAATATCTACCATATACTGTTTTCTATTTGTTGCCCTTTTCTATGTTTCTATTTTTATCTTTCACTCTTTTCTGCCTTTTGTGGCTTTTGTCGAGCATTTTATATGATTTGAATTTTCTCTCATTTCTTAGCATATCAGTTGTACTGCCTTATAAACTTTTTTTAGTGGCGTCCTACAGTGTGCAGTATACATTTACAACTAATCCAACTCTGCTTTCAAATAAAACTATATGACTTCATGGGCAGCGTGAGCACCTTACAGTAACAAAATAATCCCAGTTCCTCCTCCCGATCCTTATATCATTGCTGTTATTCATTTCACTTATATAAAAACATATATAGACATGTATATGTGCATATATAATCAAATGCACTGTGATACTATTTTTTGAGCAAACTGTTATCTATTAGATCAATTAAGAATATGTAAAATGAAAGGTTGTATCTTACTTTCACTTATCTCTTCTCCCTTGCTGTTTCTTTCTTTATGTAGATCTGAGTTTCTGATCTATATTATTTTCTTTCTAAAGAGCTTCTCTTAACATTGCTTGCAAGGCAGGTTTAGTGGCAAAAAATCTCACCAATTTTTGTTTGTTCAAGAAAGCTTTTATTTCTCCTTCACTTTTGAAGGATAATTTCCTAAAGTAAAGAATTCTTGGCTAGTATTTTTGTTTTCTCTGAACACTTAAAATATTTCTTCACTCTCTCTCTCTGCTTGCATAATTTCTGAGAATTCTAATGTAATCCTTATCTTTGTTTCTATATAGGTAAGATGTTCTTTTCCCTCTGTCTTCTTTCAGGATTTTTAAAAATTAACTTTGATTTTCTCTTATTTGAAAATGATGTGTTCGGGTGTCGATTTTTGGCATTTATTCTGCTTGGTATTCTCCAAGCTTCCTGGATGGTCTTTGACACTAACTTGGGGGGAAATTATGAGTCACTGATGCACATATTTCTTCTGTTCATTTCTCTTTTTCTTCTTCTCTGATGTTCTCATTATGTGTATGTTATATCTTTTGTAGTTGGCCCATAGTTCTTGGATTATTCTGATTTGTTTTTTTTGCCTCAGTGTTTTTTTTCTCTCTTTTCAGTTTTGGAGGTTTCTGTTGAGATAGCCTCCAGCTGTGAAATTCCTTTCAGCTGTGTCCAGTCTACTAATAAATCTCTCAAAGGGATCCTTCATTTCTGTTACAGTGTTTTTTATTTCTAGCATTTCTTTTTGGTTCTTTCTTAGAATTTCCATCTCTCTGCTTATATTACCCATGTCCCCTTGCATGCTGTCTACTTTACCTATTAGAACCCTTAGCATATCAATTATAGTTGTTTTACATTTCTGGTCGATAATTTCAACATCTCTGCCATATTTGAGTCTTGTTCTGTTGCTTTGTCTCTTCATACTGTGTTTGTGCTTTTGAGTATGTCTTGTATATATATTTTTTCTTGATAGCTGGACATAATGTACCAGGTAAAAGGAATTGCTGTAACTAGGTCTTTATTAATGTGTTGGTAAGGTGTGGGGGGGAGGGGGAGTACTCTATACTCTTATGATTAGGTCTCAGTGTTTTAGTAAGCCTGTGCCTCTGGACCGTGAACTCCACATGTGCTTCTCAGACCTCCCACCCCACCCCCATAGGTGGGTCAGGATGGCTACAGTGGACTGGAGTTGGGTAGTTCCTCCACATGGAAGGGTAGAGTCAGATGGAATTGGGCGTTTTCCTTCCCTCAGCTAAGTAGGCTCTGATAAAACCCCAGCAGGTGAGGCTGTGGTTAACTAGATTCTCCTTGTTAAGAAGAACATAGTGCTTTTATGGTTTTCAAAATAGTTTCTTTCCTCTGCCCTTGATGTAATCATGAGGGAATTTTTCTCTACTGTTCACTGTGAAGACCCAATGCAGCTCCTGGAGGTAAAACTTGGAAAAGCATGCTGCCCTCCCCTTCCCCATGACAGCTTCCCTTGGAGTTTTTATCACTCAGATTTGTCCACATTGACCCTCCAGGAACTTGTCAGTTATACTTAGGTTTCCTTAACCCAGGGATGGTTGCCTACGGCAGTTTCTGCTCTGTTGTGATTCTGTTGTGTATTCACCTGTTCATCTCCCACTTCAGCAGCGGCAGTTTGTCCTCTAACCAAACCTCTTTTATAAATCTAAGAAGAACTGGTGATTTTTCAGTTTGTTCACATTTTTACTTACTGTTACGGCAGAGTGGTGACTTCTTACATGCCAGACTGGAAACTGGAAATCCCATGAATGACTTTTTAAACCAAGTTAGTGTCAGTTACACACGATCCAATCCTTGGGAAACACAAGAAAAGCAGCAAGAAAAGGTAACTGTGATGATTAATTTTATGTGTCAACTTGGCTAGGCTATGCTACCCAGATGTTTGGTCAAACAGCAGTCTAAACATAATTGTGAATGTATTTTTTTTTCCTAATGATGAGATTAATGTTTAGATTACTCTCCATCCAAATGTGGGGAGGGCTCATCCAAATGGTTGAAAGCCAAGAAAAGAGTTTCATTTTCTTCTTCTAGGTCTCTAGAGAAAGAAGAAGCAAACTGCCATGGAACCCTAGCTGCAACATCAACTCCTGCCTGGGTCTTTAACCTGCTGCCTACTCTGCAGATTTTGGACTTAATAGTGTCCACAATCGTCTGAGCCAAGCCAATCTATACACACATCTTATTGGTTCTGTTTCTTTGGTAAACGTTGACTAATATAGTAACATACTACAATTTTGAAAAATGGGGTAAAAGATGGTAATTTAGGGGAAGGACTTGGAAGATCTGCATAAGATATGTGATTTAGTCTACTCAATACCAGGCAATGCAGATGTCTTGGGAAGATGTCTTATGAGCCCTTCTGCCCCTTAGTTGGCTGAGCTCCAATTGAATTGAATTGAATTGAAATTCAAATATATGTACCTTTCTAATATGTTAGGGAAATGTTTGCAAAATTTCATAAAGAGCTACTATTGGGAAATTCATGACATAACTTACAAAAACTTTTTAAAAATCAAATTTCTAAGAGAAATATGCTTTCCTGATGGTGCCAGGGGAACTCAGAACAGTATATAAGTCCTATCATCTCAGTATTGGGTTTCCTGTTGATAATATTGCCTGGGGAGAAATGAACACCAGTGGTGGACAATGACCAAAGGCAAAGACAGGTTCCTGGGATCAGATTCCAAATGACGTGATGAAGCTTGTAAAGGCTTCCTAGGGGCAGAATACAAGTGACGGAAGCTGGAGGTATGTTAGACTAGCCAAGTGTAGCTTCCACAGCAGAGCTTCACTGACAACCTCAGAAAAGAACAAACTATAAAAGATATCTGTTTATTGTAGGCAAAATAAACGTTTTGGAATTGGATTTCAGCCATGCCTCAATGGCTTTCATGAGATTCCTAGTGAGGCTCTGCCCATGTCCTGTAATTAGGGTTCAAAACAGACTCCAACATCCTGGGAATGATTGCTTCCTGTTCTTCTGGATTCCGCTTTCTCTAATTTCAAAAATGAACTGTCTTTATTAACACAGAGAATTCACTCAGGTGTTTCAATTACAAATCTTAGCTCACAGAAACAACTCAGTGTCTTTCTTCTTCTCTCTCTTTTTTTTTTTTTGAGATGGAGTTTCGCTCTTTTCACCCAGTTTGGAGTGCAATCGTGGGATCTCAGCTCACTGCAACCTCCACCTCCCAGGTGCAAACAATTCTCCTGTCTTAGCCTCATGAGTAGCTGGGATTATAGGCACCTGCCACTGTGGCCAGTTTATATATATATATATATATGTGTGTGTGTGTGTGTGTGTGTGTGTGTGTGTGTGTGTGTGCATATATACTTTTTTTGTTTGTTTGTTTTGTTTCTGAGACAGAGTCTCAGTCTGTCACCCAGGCTGGAGTGCAGTGGTGCAATCTCGGCTCACTGCAACCCGGTTCAAGTGATTCTCCTGCCTTAGCCTCCCAAGTAGCTGAGATGACAGGCATGTGCCACCACACCTGGCTAATTTTTTGTATTTTCAGTAGAGACAGGGTTTCACCATGTTAGCCAGGATGGTTTTGATCTCCTGACCTCGTATCCACCCATCTTGGCCTCCCAAAGTGCTAGGATTACAGGTGTAAGCCACTGCACCTGGCCAATTTTTATGTTTTTAGTAGAGACGAGGTTTCACCATGTTGGCCAGGCTGGTCTTGAACTCTTGACCTCAAGTGATCCGCCCTGCCATGGCCTCCCAAAGTGCTGGTATTACATACTTGAGCCATCGTGCCCATCCTGTTTTTATTTTCCATAATACTTTTTTTCCTTTTAAAATTTTTACTGATATATAATTGTTACTATTTTGAGGGTACATATCGTGACTTGATACCTGCATACGATGTGTAATAGTCAAATCAGGGTGATTAGGATATCCATCAGTTCAAACATTTCTTTTTTCTTTGTGTTGGGAACATTTCAAGTAATCTTTTCTTGTTATTTAAAAATATATAATAAATAGTTACAATTTACGTACTGTACTATCAAATACTAAAACATTTCTTTTTTGCTTTTTAAAAATTGTTATTTTATTATTATTTTAGAGACAGGATCTAGCTATGTTGCTTAGGCTGGACTCAAACTCCTAGACCCAAGCAGTCCTCCAGCTCTAAAACATCTTTTAAATCTAACTGTACTTTTGTACCCATTAACCAACTTCTTTTCATCTCCTTCTCCTCCCCTTCCCTTCCTAGCCTCTGGTAACTACCAATCTACTTTCTACTTCCATGAGATCTTATTTTTTTAGTTCCCAGATATGAGTAAGAACATTTGATATTTGTCTTTCTGTTCCTGGCTTATTTCACTTAATGACCTCCAGTTCCATTCATGTTGCTGAAAATGACAAGATTTATTCTTTATGGTTGAATAATATTCCATTGTTTATATAGACCACATTTTCTTTCTTTCTTTTTTTTTTTTTAATTTTTTATTGGATTATAGGTTTTGGGGTACATGAGCAGAGCATGCAAGACAGTTGCGTAGGTACACACATGGCAGTGTGCTTTGCTTTTCTTCTCCCCTTCACCCACATTTGGCATTTCTCCCCAGGCTATCCCACCCCACCTCCCCCTCCCACTGGCCCTCCCCTTTTCCCCCCCAATAGACCCCAGTGTTTAGTACTCCCCTTTCTGTGTCCATGTGTTCTCATTTTTCATCACCCACCTGAGTGAGAATATGCGGTGTTTCATTTTCTGTTCTTGTGTCAGTTTGCTGAGGATGATGTTTTCCAGATTCATCCATGTCCCTACAAACGACACAAACTCATCATTTCTGATTGCTGCATAATATTCCATGGTGTATATGTGCCACATTTTTCCAATCCAGTCTATTATCAATGGGCATTTGGGTTGATTCCAGGTCTTTGCTATTGTAAACAGTGCTGCAATGAACATTCGTGTACATGTGTCCTTATAGTAGAACGATTTATATTTCTTTGGATATATACCCAGTAATGGGATTGCTGGGTCAAATGGAATTTCTATTTCTAAGGCCTTGAGGAATCGCCACACTTTCTTCCACAATGGTTGAACTAATTTACACTCCCACCAACAGTGTAAAAGTGTTCCTTTTTCTCCACATCCTCTCCAGCATCTGTTGTCTCCAGATTTTTTAATGATCGCCATTCTAACTGGCGTGAGATGGTATCTCAATGTGGTTTTGATTTGCATCTCTCTGATGACCAGTGATGGTGAGCATTTTTTCATATGATTGTTGGCCTCATATATGTCTTCTTTCGTAAAGTATCTGTTCATATCCTTTGACCACTTTTGAATGGGCTTGTTTGTTTTTTTCCTGTAAATCTGTTTGAGTTCTTTGTAAATTCTGGATATCAGCCCTTTGTCAGATGGGTAGACTGCGAAAATTTTTTCCCATTCTGTTGGTTGCCGATCCACTCTAGTGACTGTTTCTTTTGCCGTGCAGAAGCTGTGGAGTTTCATTAGGTCCCATTTGTCTATTTTGGCTTTTGTTGCCAATGCTTTTGGTGTTTTGTTCATGAAGTCCTTGCCTACTCCTATGTCCTGGATGGTTTTGCCTAGATTTCCTTCTAGGGTTTTTATGGTGCCAGGTCTTATGTTTAAGTCTTTAATCCATCTGGAGTTAATTTTAGTGTAAGGTGTCAGGAAGGGGTCCAGTTTCTGCTTTCTGCACATGGCTAGCCAGTTTTCCCAACACCATTTGTTAAACAGGGAATCCTTTCCCCATTGCTGGTTTTTGTCAGGTTTATCAAAGATTGTATAGTTGTATGTATGTTGTGTTGCCTCCGGTGCCTCTGTTTTGTTCCATTGGTCTATATCTCTGTTTTGGTACCAGTACCATGCTGTTTTGATTACTGTAGCCTTGTAGTATAGTTTGAAATCCGGTAGTGTGATGCCCCCCACTGTGTTCTTTTTGCTTAGAATTGACTTGGCTATGCGGGCTCTCTTTTGGTTCCATAAGAAGTTCATGGTGGTTTTTTCCAGTTCTGTGAAGAAAGTCAATGGTAGCTTGATGGTGATAGCGTTGATTCTGTAAATTACTTTGGGCAGTATAGCCATTTTCACGATATTAATTCTTCCTAACCATGAACATGGAATGTTTCTCCATCTGTTTGTGTCCTCTCTGATTTCGCTGAGCAGTGGTTTGTAGTTCTCCTTGTAGAGGTCTCTTACGTTCCTTGTGAGTTGTATTCCAAGGTATTTTATTCTTTTTGTAGCAATTGCGAATGGCAGTTCGCTCTTGATTTGTCTTTCTTTAAGTCTATTCTTGGTGTAGATGAATGCTTGTGATTTTTGCACATTGATTTTATATCCTGAGACTTTGCTGAAGTTGCTTATCAGTTTCAGGAGTTTTTGGGCTGAGGCAATGGGGTCTTCTAGGTATACTATCATGTCGTCAACAAATAGAGACAATTTGGCTTCCACCTTTCCTATTTGAATACCCTTTATTTCTTTTTCTTGCCTGATTGCTCTGGCTAGAACTTCCAGTACTATATTGAATAGGAGTGGTGAGAGAGGGCATCCTTGTCTAGTGCCAGATTTTAAAGGGAATGCTTCCAGTTTTTGCCCATTCAGTATGATATTGGCTGTTGGTTTGTCATAAATAGCTTTTATTACTTTGAGATACGTTCCATCGATACCGAGTGTATTGAGGGTTTTTAGCATAAAGGGCTGTTGAATTTTGTCAAATGCCTTCTCTGCGTCAATTGAGATAATCATGTGGTTTTTGTTTTTGGTTCTGTTTATGTGGTGAATTACGTTGATAGACTTGTGTATGTTGAACCAGCCTTGCATCCCTGGGATGAATCCTACTTGATCATGATGAATAAGTTTTTTGATTTGCTGTTGCAATCAGCTTGCCAATATTTTATTGAAGATTTTTGCATCTATGTTCATCATGGATATTGGCCTGAAGTTTTCTTTTCTCGTTGAGTCTCTGCCGGGTTTTGGTATCAGGATGATGTTGGTCTCATAAAGTGATTTGGAAAGGATTCCCTCTTTTTGGATTGTTTGAAATAGTTTTAGAAGGAATGGTACCAGCTCCTCCTTGTGTGTCTGGTAGAATTCGGCTGTGAACCCGTCTGGACCTGGGCTTTTTTTGTGTGGTAGGCTCTTAATTGCTGCCTCAACTTCAGACCTTGTTATTGGTCTATTCATAGTTTCAGCTTCCTCCTGGTTTAGGCTTGGGAGGACACAGGAGTCCAGGAATTTATCCATTTCTTCCAGGTTTACTAGTTTATGCGCATAGAGTTGTTTGTAATATTCTCTGATGATGGTTTGAATTTCTGTGGAACCTGTGGTGATTTCCCCTTTATCATTTTTTATTGCATCTATTTGGTTGTTCTCTCTTTTATTTTTAATCAATCTGGCTAGTGGTCTGTCTATTTTGTTGATCTTTTCAAAAAACCAGCTCTTGGATTTATTGATTTTTTGAAGGGTTTTTCGTGTCTCAATCTCCTTCAGCTCAGCTCTGATCTTAGTTATTTCTTGTCTTCTGCTGGATTTTGAGTTTTTTTGATCTTGCTCCTCTAGCTCTTTCAATTTTGACGATAGGGTGTCAATTTTGGATCTCTCCATTCTCCTCATATGGGCACTTATTGCTATATGCTTTCCTCTAGAGACTGCTTTAAATGTGTCCCAGAGGTTCTGGCACGTTGTGTCTTCGTTCTCATTGGTTTCGAAGAACTTCTTTATTTCTGCCTTCATTTCGTTGTTTACCCAGTCAACATTCAAGAGCCAGTTGTTCAGTTTCCATGAAGCTGTGCGGTTCTGGGTCGGTTTCTGAATTCTGAGTTCTAACTTGATTGCACTATGGTCTGAGAGGCTGTTTGTTATGATTTCAGTTGTTCTGCATTTGTTGAGCAGTGCTTTACTTCCAATTATGTGGTCAATTTTAGAGTAGCTGTGATGTGGTGCTGAGAAGAATGTGTGTTCTGTGGATTTGGGGTGGAGAGTTCTGTAAATGTCTATCAGGTTTGCTTGCTCCAGGTCTGAGTTCAAGCCCTGGATATCCTTGTTGATTTTCTATCTGGTTGATCTGTCTAGTATTGACAGTGGAGTGTTGAAGTCTCCCACTATTATTGTGTGGGAGTCTAAGTCTCTTTGTAAGTCATTAAGAACTTGCCTTATGTATCTGGGTGCTCCTACATTGGGTCCATATATGTTCAGGATCGTTAGCTCTTCTTGTTGTATCGATCCTTTTACCATTATGTAATGGCCTTCTTTGTCTCTTTTGATCTTTGTTGCTTTAAAGTCTATTTTATCAGAGATGAGAATTGCAACTCCTGCTTCTTTTTGCTTTCCATTAGCTTGGTAAATCTTCCTCCATCCCTTTATTTTGAGCCTTTGTGTATCCTTGCATGTGAGATGGGTTTCCTGGATACAGCACACTGATGGGTTTTGGATTTTTATCCAATTTGCCAGTCTGTGTCTTTTGATTGGTGCATTTAGTCCATTTACATTTAGGGTTAATATTGTTATGTGTGAATTTGATACTGCCATTTTGATGCTAAGTGGCTGTTTTGCCTGTTAGTTGTTGTAGATTCTTCATTATGTTGAAGCTCTTTAGCATTCATTGTGATTTTGGAATGGCTGGTACTGGTTGATCCTTTCTATGTGTAGTGCCTCTTTTAGGAGCTCTTGTAAAGCAGGCCTGGTGGTGACAAAATCTCTGAGTAGTTGCTTGTTCGCAAAGGATTTTATTTTTCCTTCACTTCTGAAGCTCAGTTTGGCTGGATATGAAATTCTGGGTTGAAAGTTCTTTTCTTTAAGAATGTTGAATATTGGCCCCCACTCTCTTCTGGCTTGTAGTGTTTCTGCCGAGAGATCTGCTGTGAGTCTGATGGGCTTCCCTTTGTGGGTGACCTGACCTTTCTCTCTGGCTGCCCTTAGTATTCTCTCCTTTATTTCAACCCTGTTGAATCTGACGATTATGTGCCTTGGGGTTGCTCTTCTTGCGGAATATCTTTGTGGTGTTCTCTGTATTTCCTGCAATTGAGTGTTGGCCTGTCTTGCTAGGTGGGGAAATTTTCCTGGATGATGTCCTGAAGAGTGTTTTCCAGCTTGGATTCATTCTTTTCGTCCCCTTCTGGTACACCTTTTCTTTTTTTTTTTACTTTTTTTTTTTTTTTAAAGACGGGGTTTCACCATGTTGGTCAGGCTGGTCTTGAACTCCCGACCTCAGGTGGTCCTCCCACCTTGGCCTCCAAAGTGCTTGGATTACAGGCGTGATCCACCACACCCAGCCTAGACCACATTTTCTTTATCCATTCATATGTTGACAACTACTTAGGCTGATTCTATATCTTGGGTATTGCAAATAATGCTGCAGTAAACATGGGAGTGCAGATATCCCTTCAATGTACTGATTTCCTTTCTCTTGGATATATCCTCAGCAATGGAACTGCTGTATGATATGGTGGTCCTATTTTTAGTTTTTTGAGGAACCTTTATACTGTGTTCCATAATATCTCTACTACTTTACATTTTCACAGTGTACAAGCCTTCCTGTTCCTCCATATCCTTTCTAGAATTTTTTATCTTTTGTTCTTTTGGTAATAACCATTCTAACTAAGGTAAGATGATATCTCATTGTGGTTTTGATTTACATTTCCCTGATGATTAGTGGTGTTGAGCATTTTTTCATATACCTATTAGCAATTTGTATGACTTTTTTGAGAAATGTCTGTTCAGGTCTTTTGGTCATTTAAAAATCAGATTATTTGTTTTTCGGTATTGAGTTGTTTCAGTTCTTTATTTAATTACAGTTGTTAATCCCTTGTCAGATGGATAGTTTGCAAACATTTTCTCACATTCTGTGAGTTGTTTCTTCTCTTTGTTGAGTGTTTCCTTTAAGATGTAGAAGGTTTTTGGCTTGATATAATCCCATTTGTCTATTTTTTGCTTTGTTGCCTGTGTTTTTGAGGTCTTATCCCCCAAAAATCTTTGCCCAGAACAATGTCCTAGAGCATTTCTACAATGTTTTCATTGAATAGTTTCACAATTTCAGGTCTTACATTTAAATCTTTAATCCATTTGGGGTTGATTTTTATATATGGTGAAAGACAGAGATCTAGTTTTATTTTTCCATATATGGATATCCAGTTTCTCAGCACCATTTATTAAAGAGACTGTCCTTTCCCCAGTGTAAGTTCTTGACACGTGGTTTCTCTGGGTTCTCTACTCTGTTCCACTTGTCTGTTATAATAATTAATATTTTAGGTTCCCATTCACATAGGTGGCAAAAACGTAATTGCAGCCAATTCAGGATTCATATTTTTAATCTTAGGTTGTGCCTACCCTTAGTTAATAGTCCCACTACATTGAGAAGATCCCTTCTGATCTCTGATGTCATCTATCCTCACAGGCATCCTCAGAAACATCAGTCCCTCTGTCTTGTCCTTATTTGTGATTCTGTGCAGCCTGCTTTGGAGACATCCTTATTCCTACCCACATGGCCCTTCAGGCATGACAGCTTTCTCTGATACTTCTCTGCTTCCTTTGGCCTCAGGAGTTATTCTCCTCTTTTCAAGATGTGCCTTATTCTGTAGAGTCCCTTTGCTTCCTTGTAGCTCTAGTGAAGAAACAAGCCCATTTAATTTTGGATCCTGCAATGTATCTGGGGGATTTCAGGGATCAAGTAAAGAACTGATTTATAACTGCAGTTTTCAATTTTTCCTTTTAGCTCTCATCCTATCCTTATAGGGTGGGAAGGGCTGGCTTGTACTCAAGAAGCAACCTCTCAAATCCCTTGTCTATGCTACATGTCTCTCTCTTTTTTTTTCTTTCTTAACCCTGATAGCTACACGTCTCTTGATAGCCTTCCTATTAGCACAAAATGGGGTGAAGGCTAAGCTGGAGAGGGGAAGGGAAAAATAAAAAAATAGGTTTTTTTATTTTTTTGAGATGGAGTGCACCTGTCGCTCAGGCTGGAGTGCAGTGGTGTGATCTTGGCTCACTGCAACCTCTGCCTTCCAGGTTCAAGTGATTCTCCTGCCCCAGCCTCCTGAGTAGCTGGGATTACAGACATGCACCACCATGCCCAGCTAATTTTTGTATTTTTAGGTGAGATGGGGTTTTGTTGTGTTGGCCAGGCTGGTCTCAAACTCCTGATCTCAGGTGATCCACTTGCCTTAACCTCCCAAAATGCTGGAATTACAGACCTGAGCCACCGCGGCCAAAAATCAGGATTTGAAAAATATTATCCTGCATCATGAGTAAGTTAAATATGAAGCCATGGAAACTGAGAGAGAAAGCTGTTTCTAAAGAGAAATTATCCCAAGAAAAGGAGGAAGAAGTGAGAAAGAATTAAGAGATGAATTGTGAACATTATTTTATTAGAAAATCGGTGACCATTCCTACCTTTATGACCCATGTCCCACCCGTGTTTGCTTGATGGGAAGTTTTAGGAATGAGGTACATTGCTATCTTACTATTCTACATCTGAATAGTGGGTATGTCTGATTTTTAGCACATTAATGGATTTTATACTTCAATAAATTATAGGCACTTAATAAAATTTTATTAAATGAATGAATGATAAAAAGCAGTGGACATTAACTGGATATATAAAACAGCATGGGGCTATATGAGCAGGGAGGAGTTTCAT
Organism: Callithrix jacchus; assembly: GCF_049354715.1. Taxonomy (NCBI): domain Eukaryota; kingdom Metazoa; phylum Chordata; class Mammalia; order Primates; family Cebidae; genus Callithrix; species Callithrix jacchus. The sequence goes on from NC_133514.1 coordinate 75,270,901, forward strand.
AAGATTAACATTAAAAATTAATTTGATATATATATTTTTTGCTCAAGTGGTTTTTACTAGTTTTGGGGACCAGTACATATACATTACAGAATGCATTTCATTAACAAGTCTCAGGCAGGCACTTAACTATTGACACAGGAAACAGAAACAACCCAACAAATCAACTCTGCAGAGCTGTGTTAAAGATTTTGGACTTTCATCCCTTGATTAGAGGTATTACTACAGCATCAAGCTGGCCTGCAATATGGATCATTGAGATCAAAGGCTATAAGTTATAATGTTTGCCTTTAAAAAAGTCAATTCAACCCTGTAGGTCACAGTTAGCAACTTGCAACTGGAAGCTACAACATGGATTTATGGAATCTGTCTTGGTTTCTGTTCTTGGATGCTCTTCTCATGATTTCTGGCTTGGTAAGGAAACAATATATAGAAAAGAATTTAAAAATTTTGGGACAGTTGATATTAATTGTTAAAGAACAACGGTTTGTTAATTTTTTGTCTTTTTATACATCTCAGAGTGTTGATCTCAAATAGTGTTTCTTTTTGAAGAGTAGGGGTGAATAGGGTATAGGGAGTGACAAATAGCCGCACCAGAGTAGAGACGTTGACATAAGGTTATATTTTCCTTTTAGTTTCACATTGTGTAACAATTTTTCTTTTGATAAGATTATAAATGTGAGTTTTGAAAATCATACCATTTTTACTGCTGAATGAAATGCAGGTTGCTGTGCAGTAACTGGAGACATGAATGGGTGTCACAGGCACCATCAGTAAAGTTTTGTAACATGGTATTTCTCTTCTACTTCTTCATCAATTGAGACTAATCTTTTCTATCATGTAGTTTGTGTCACAACCCAACCCAATGTTTTAAATGAAGTTTCAAATGGCTGGTGGAAAATCTTCAGTTGTTATTTTAAAATAAAAATTATTATATTGGGCTGATATTCTCTGAATAGGAACTAGGGCATTGCAAACAAGAGATACTGATAAATACATGTTAAACTGTAATTAGGAATAAATCCTTAATAACTTTGTTCTGTAGGTGCACTGGCATTCCTCTATGAGTGTGTGTCTGTGTGTTGTTACAGTGTGAAACATGCAGAACACTTGTTACTGTCAAAAATAATGGTAACCCCAACCATCCAGTTCATTCCCACATTTTGTTAAACACTCCAAACGATTCTAGTATTTACAAATGTAAGCTGTATTTGAATAAAATTGTACTTTACACTTTTGTGACAATTTATTACAGCTTACAACGTGCTTTCTTTCACATTATATCCTGTAACCCTCACAATACCCATGCAAAGCAGGAACTGACCATATTTTATAGATAGTCTGAGTGCCTGGAAGGTGAACTGAATTAATCTCAGTTAGTAGAACTGGGAACATAACCCAGACAGTCCTATGAACTTTTTTATTCAATCACACTAAGACATTTCTCAGGTTTGCTTCTTTTTTTTTTTCTCCTTTGGACATGAAGTCTGAATTTCATTGACCATTTGTGGAGAATCTATTTTCAGAAAAAAAATTAATCACAAAATGTAACCATTGTTTTTTTCTTAAATATTTGGTGTTGTCTTTGAAGACAGAATTATTCTGGGAGACACATGAAAGTAAAGTAACTAACCTGATTAATGAGTTTTGAATAAAATTTATTTTTAAAGTATTGTTATAAATTATTGCTGGGCACGGTGGCTCACGCCTGTAATCCCAGCACTTTGGGAGGCTTAGGGGAGCTGATCATGAGGTCAGGAGTTCGAGTCCAGCCTGGCCAACATTGTGAAACCGTGTCTCTACTAAAAATACAAAAATTAGCTGGGCGTGGTGGCAGACACCTGTAGTCCCAGCTACTTGGGAGGCTGAGGCAGGAGAATTGCCTGAACGTGGCAGGTGGAGGTTGCAGTGAGCCAAGATTGTGCCACTGCACTCCAGTCTAGGTGACAGAGTGAGACTCCATCTCAAAAAAATTTACAATATTATTTCAACATTGGGAATAAATTATTAGGTTTTTCAAACATTGCTCCATAAATGCTTTAGAAAATCATGTATAAACTGAGCACTTATTTGAGAGCTAGAGTCTTATATTCTACCTTCCTTCCCCAAGTTTTGAAGTTGGTTTCTTGTTTCCTTCACCTTCAAATTGATTTAACAGGCAGTTCCATTTTCCATATGAAATGAGAAGCCCTTTTGATCAAAAAGTCATATTAGACTTCAATTTAGCGATCCTAAATACATGTCAGAAATTAATCCATAATATTAATGACAAAATAAACAAAAAATAAATGGTTAGATATAAACTGAATCCAAGAAGGCCATTCTTAGGCATTATAATAATATCTTTTGTTTATGTGTTTGTTTCTCAGCCAACTCCAGAAAACTTTGGTGAGTCTATTTTGAGTTTTGCTCTAGGTTGTAGAGAACCTTGGACATATTTAATGCCAAGTATCATACATAATTACATATGCATAATTGATGCATAATTGCATTGAACTTTGATCTGACACTGGATTCTTTTGATTTACGAAGGGATATTTTATTGTCCATGTTCCAGGATTCATATACCCAACAGAAAAGTAGAAGGTGGTATGGGAAAGGCCAAGAACAGCGACTAACACATCGACATCCCATAAATGCTTGTTATTACTGATTTTTTTATTTTGTGGATGGACGTAATGATACAATCTACTCAGTATTCACTTGCATACTCAGAGGTTTGGCTATATTATATATCCCTTTGCAACTTAAAATAATAATTCCAGTTTAACTTAAAAATTTTGCTTGAAAGTTCCAAGGTATATTACTAGCAAGTGATAAACATGTATGAGTAGATTGGGCTAATTTGACCAAATTTATTCATTTGTTTCCTATTTATTCTAGTTCTCTAGTCTTTCAAATTACACTGAATAATATACTGAGCAACCAATTTCTTATTCCTGAAGTCATCTGACATTCCAGAAATATGGATAGGACAGAATACATACACAAAACCTCTTTAGACCCCAACCTGGCTCATAGGAGATTCTTAATCAATCGATCAATCAATCAATCAATCAATGTATGTTGAGTCAGAATCTAGTAGTCACCTGAGGGCAAAAAGAGACTCCACTCCCTTAGTTCTGATTATGTAAATGATAAAGATTTTCTCTTTTTATAAACATGATGTTGAATGTGTTTTTTTGTTGCTGTTTTTATCAAAGACATAGATGGTGGAATGGACCAGGACATATTCGATATCAATGAAGGTTTGTGGACTTTTTTTTACATCATCTCTTAAGCAGAGAGTTTGAATCCAATTTGCTAACATGAATTTTTATCTTCACACTTAGGTTTGGGACTGGACCTTTTTGAGGGTGACATCAGAGTAGATGGGGTGAGTTGAAACAGTGTGAAGAAGAATCTTCCATTAACTACTGGAAGCCAAATTCAGAGTAACTGAGAAAGATTAGATAGCATGAATTTTGTTAAGTCCAACTATCTCTAAGGGCACAGAATCATGTTGACACATTTATTCAATGAATGCATTATACTAGAAGAAATGCATACAATTTTGTCTTCATCTTTCATTACTCAGATTTCTGTGTGGTTCAAGCCACCATAACTCATTACATAGGTCTTAGTCTTATTGATTTGACTGATTTTCATTCGAGCCATATGACATTTTCATTTTAAAATAGGACCTCACAGATTCAATCTAGTGGAAGCAAAATTAAACTGAATTTGTAAACATCTTCAATGAATCAGGCTTTTTACCACAATGAATAGATTTTGTGACTTCTACCCTGGCGTTAGCTAAAAATAATGTTGCCAAGTAAAGACCCTCCCAAACCTATTCATAAAGAGTGCTGATTCTCATCTAAGTCATCATGCCATACAGTTAAACACAGGTATCTTACACGTAGATTAGGGGGACTAAAAAGTTCACTATCATAAAAGCACTATTTTTTTTTCAGCGTTCTCTCATAGAATGGAAATAAGCACTATTTTTTAAAAGGCAAGATATAATTTATTGTCAACTAGATTGAAAATGATTAAGAAACTTAATACTTAATATCCCTTTTAGTGATGATAAAGAGAAATCGGGATGCTTGTTTTGGAATGTGTTTATAACATGTTGTTACATTGGACAGCATATAAACTTGAAAAAAAGAGAAGACAATTTGACAAGAGCCATCATAATTTAAAATATGTACACCATATGACCTAGAAATTATCCAATAGATCTTTTCCTTTAAAATTCTGCTCTTCCAACACAGGCCTGAGTCAGTCCCTTACTTCCTATATCATAAGCACCAACATCCCTCACAGTCCTCCCACCCTCAGGAAACAGAGCTACAGTGTCCCAGGCTTAGTCCTGAGCCTACTGTTCTATCTCTATTCTCTCTTGATCTCATCTTGGGCCAGGGATTTAAATGTCATCCTCATGCCAGTGACTCCAAAGGCCTATCTCTGGTCCTCTCCTTTCCCTGAGCTCCAGACTGGTTTATCCAAACACTAATTTGCCATCTCCATTTGAATGTCTACAAGACACCTCAAACCTAAGATGGCCTCTGATCAGGTAAACTCTGATCTTGCCTCCAAACTGTCCCTCCCCACTCTCCCCTCCTTGTAAAGTCATCCTCACTCCCTGACTCCACTCAGCTGAACACATAAAAACTTTTAAAAGTCACCTTTGCTTCTCCTTTCTCCTTCACTTCCCATCCTGCCCGTCAGCAAGTTCTGTCATTTCTAGCTCTAACACACAGTGTAAATCATCCACTTTTCTCTGTCTCTAATTCAGGTCCCATCATCTCTTGCCTGGCTTTTCCCATTAGCCTCCTAATTTGTCTTTCTATTTCATATATTGTTACCCTATAATCTTTTCCACCCTGTTACTTGCCCTCATCTCCTACAGCAAAATCATTTTTCAAACAGGCAATGACTTCATTCCACCTCCTGGCTTGAAACTCTTCCATAGCTGCCTATGGGTTTAGAATCATCTCCAGATTTAGCCCTAGCCCTCTAAGCCTAGCATCACTTAGCTCCTGCTTCCCTCCCCTCCCACCCCTCTCCTCTCTTTTCCTCTCCTCTTGTCTCATCCATGCTCTCTCTTTTTTTTTCTTTTTTCTTTTTTTCTTTTTCTAAAGTAGCAGGAGGCCAATATCCCTCAACTAGTACTCTGGCCTCAGCAAGCTTTTCTTTTCTTTCTTTCTTTTTTTTTTTTAAAAGAGACACTTTGTCTATCAGTGAGTATCTCATGGTAGGCAAGTCTCATGGTACACTGTCTCTTAACTCATTAGGCTACTTGTCTCAATACATATTCAAAACATACCAGGCATATTCCTACCCCAGAACCAGAGCAACTAATGTTCCCTCTGCCTTGAACCACCTTCCCAGGACCCCTTTCGATGCTGGCTCTTTCTTGCGATTCCTATTTCCCCTTAAATGTCATCCGTTCAGAGAGGTCTGTCTTGATCACTCCATCTCATATACTCCCTCATCCCTGTGCCCTTGTTCACACCTCTCTTTCTAATTTCCTTCCTATTATCCCCTTTAAACATTTTTTTCCCATACTCTTTCTCTCCTCCACTAGATAAAAGCTCCATGAAGCCAGATACTTTTATTACCAAGGAACCTCTATTCTCTAGAACAATATTCAATGTATTGACTGGGTAAATACATTAGTAAAATATTATTCATTTTCTAGCATACAGTTTAAAATCCCTTAAAAATTTCTCAAAACTTTGGCCCAGCTCATGTGTGACTTTTTCTGATATTGTGCGATCCAGATTATCAAGGTATTGATATCACTTTTTTCTTGCGTATTTTTAATCTTTAAGTGTAAGGTACTAACCTATAAATCTACCAATATTTGTAGTTCAGATTTCCACCAGTTGTTTTCTACATTATTCCTTCTTCAACTATATTGACAAAATTAATGATAGAAATTAGTAATTTCTTCCTAGAAACTTTGTTATATATTATGATAAAAGTAGGGCTACACACACACACAAACACACACAATTTGTGCTGAGAGAGCTTTAAACTTCATTTATTTCTAGATTAACTAATTGTTTCCTAAGTTTTTGTCTTATTTGTTTAACTAGACCTTTCCCATTTATTTTTGACAGGCACAGGTTAGAAATTCCATCATTGGAGAAAATTATAGATGGCCTCATACAATTCCATATGTTCTAGAAGATAGCTTGGGTTAGTATGCACCTTGGAGTATCCATAACTAACGTATATTTCTGACAGAATATGATGACAGTGTTTCAAAGGGTGGGCTTATATAGTCTTTAAGGTTTTGTTTGTTTGCTCTTTTGTGTGGCTATGTGCATTTACTTTAAAAAATAAGCAAAATGAACAATAAAAATAACCTAAACGATTCTGTCTGAAATATTTACAGTATCTTGACCAATATAGCAATTAGTTCAACCAACATTTATGGAGAGCCTACTCTGTTATGCTGAGGACATAACGATTAAGGAGCCAGTCTTTTTTGGGGGGGAGGGGCTCTGAGTCACATATTCATTGAACCAGTGCAAAAACATCTTTAGGGGAGCAGGCATGCCAGGCCAGGGTCCCGGGAGGATGCTGGGGGTGTGGTGGGGTAAAACATGGAAGAAGAGAGACTTGCTTCCTCTTCTGACGGCAGGTACGCCCCTTCTCCTGGATTCTGGATTCCTGGTGAGTGTCCCTTTGTATCCCTACAAGCTCAGGGAAGAAGGGTCCTTGGAAGTCAGGGGCTGGGAGCCCAGGTTCTCTTGTGCCCCCACTGACTCGGGCTCAGTGGCCACGGGTTCCTCGGCCTTATCCCTGTTTCTGTTGGCCTCCTGGAGCTGGTGTCACCATGCCACCTTGGCATTCAGATTCTCCAAATCTTTTTGGCTGAGAGGAATGAAGAGGGTGCCATTGATGCCTTTGAGCTGCTCCAAGACGCTGGCCATGCCAGGGGCTGTGAAGTTGAGGGGTGGGATGTTGTTGCTGGAGCCGTCGAGGTAGATCTCATTGATGGCGTGCTGCAGGGCCATGGCCAGCTGGGTCAGGCACTTGAAGTACTTGGTCTTCTTCCCCTGGTCCTCACTTAGGTGGGTCTTATGGAGGGTGTGCAGCCTTCCTTCTCGTGCTGCAGGGCCAACCAGAACTCAGCTTTGCTCTCACAGACCCAGGTGACAAGGTGGTGACCAAGGGCCACCTTGAGGGTCTCGGGCCCATGGTACGTGGTGCTGACGGCCAACATGCTGTCCAGGAAGCATGGTGACAGGTCGTATGCCATCACCCTGTGCAGTATCCACCCGATGTTGTCCAGCAGCTCCACCTCGGGTGTCTTTTTTTTTTAAATGAGTTTTCTCATATATATAATTGATCATAGGGTAAACCTTAAAATAAAGAATGGCTCCCTGTGAGCCCATCAGTGTGGCCCTGCACCTGTTTAACAAAGTGTACGAAGCAGTGCACATGAGGTAGCACCTGTCGTGTGAGGTAGCGGGCGCCATGCAGCAGGCTCAGGACCAGGGACAGCTGCCTGCTGATGAAGCAGTGCAGGGCCAGGTGCATGTTTTCCTGGATGGTGTTGGGGTGCTTGATGCCCATCACCCACGTGCTCATCAGCACTGCATCCTGCTGGCTCAGGGCCTCTGCGCACTCACTCATGATGTAGTGGAGGCAGGCGAGGGGCACAGGCAGGCACATAGCTCCACGTGCACTGCTCCATATACTTTGTTAAACAGGTGCAGGGAACCAGTCTTTATTTTGAGGTTTCCTCTATGATCAGTTATACATATGAGACAATGTGTAAAATTACTAACTAAATACAACTTGAGGAACTGGCATTCTTTTATCAACATTTTATTTTGCCAGGTCAGGAACTTAAACAATAACAACCCACTAGCTTTTATCATCCTCTTTGCATACAATAAATAATGTTATTAGTTTAGTATTAAAATGTTAAAAAGTCAGAAGAATCAAATCCAAAACTAAGGACAGGTATCTATAGAAGAAATTTAATTGTGTTGGAAAACTCTAAACATGGTTTTCATTTTATCTGTGGACCAGTGACAATGATGTCCCTGACCAGGATTAGTTTAGAAATTGCTATTTGGGAAAAGTTTGGGTAGAAATTCTGCTATAGTTTTTCAATTTTTAATTTAATTTAATTTTATTATTATTATTATTATTATTATTTTGAGACAGAGAATTGCTCTGGAATGCAGTGGCATTATCTCAGGCTGGAGTGCAGTGGCACAATCTAGGCTCACTGCAGCCTCTACCACCCAGGTTTCAGTGATTCTCCTGCCCAGCTTCCTGAGGAGCTAGGATTACAGGAATGTGCTACCACACCTGGCTAATTTTTGAATTTTTAGTAAAGATGAGGTTTCACCATGTCAGCCAGGCTGGTCTCGAATTCCTGGCCTCAAGTGATCCGCCTGCCTCAGCTTCCCAAAGTGCTGGGATTACAGGTATGAGCCACTGCACCTGGCCTGCTATAGGTTTTAAAATTTTCAATTTTATTTTAGATTTAGGGGATGCGTGTGCAGGTTTGTTACATGAGTGTGTTGCATGATGTTGAGGTTAGGGGTACAAATGAACCCATCACCCAGGAGTTGAGCATAGTACCCAATGGGTAGCTTCCCCAACCCTTTCCTCCCTCCCTTCCCCTTCTTATAGTCCCCAGTGTCGTTCTTATTTTTACATCCATGTATACGTAATATTTAGCTTCCACTTATAGGAGAACATACAGTATTTGAAAACCCTGCTATTTTCCTTAAAGATCATGCATTTCAGTGGATATCCACATAAAACAAGTGAATTATAATAGAATGGAATAAACATTATGATTAGTGATATGTTCACAAAGCTATGGGAGCACATTGGAGGGGCATTAAACTCAACCTGGATAGAAAACATATTCATTATAAGCAAATGGCACTAGATTGCAGGACTGACATGAAGGTTGTGTAAGTTGTATACCATACAACTGACATGGCCTCCTAAAGCTGGTGCCATCATGCCACCTTGGCTTTCAGATTCTCTAAGTCTTTGTGACTGAAAGGAATGAATGAAGAGAATGCCACTGATGATGTAGAGCTGCTTCAAGATGCTGCTCTCAGGTGGCCGGGTCAGGAAACAAGTAGAGCTGATATCAGGTTTACGTTCTTTCTGATCACCAGGAGGCATTTATTTTCTTGTGTGAAAGTGCTGTTCACTCATCTGGCCAGCCAGCAACTGCAGCACCTGCTCAGATGTAGTGCCTCTTTCTAATCGGCACACCATGTGGGCTAGTGTGGCCTCTGATAGCAAGGGAAGGTGCTTTAGCCAGATGGACCATGATCCACTAAGGCTTGGAGAAGGGAGAAAACCCTGAGCTGGAATTTAGATTGAGAGTGAGGAGGTAGGAAGTTGAGCAGGTAGGCAGAACCCAGATGGGGAAGGACCTGGGTCTTTCCTATGTTAGAGAACTTGTTGTGTATACTAATAACATGAAACCACCAGAAGTATTATTGTGGCAGTGAGATTGTTAAAATTGCATTTAAAATAATCACTCTGGTTGAAGTATAGAAGATGTGTCATTAGTGAGGTAAAAAGAAGGTAGGGAGACCAGCTAGAAGACTACTGAGTAAATTCAGAGACAGAATAAAGAGATTCCTAACCAAGACTCTCTCAATAGGGACAGACAAGAGTAGATAAATCTAAAAGCTATTTAGGAGGCATTTGTTAGATTTGGTGACTGACTGTAAGAGGTCAAGAAGAAGGTGGGCCTAGGTAAAGAGATTCTAGTCCGGGATTCAGGTTTGGGTAATTGAGTAGGTGGTAATGTCTTTAACCAGCATGGAGAATTTGACCTTGAGGAGCATGAGACAGAGAAGTATGGTGGAAATTTGTTTTTGACATGCAGAATTTGAAATGCATCAGGGTCACTGTGGTGGCAATACCAAATAAAGTGTGGTATACGACCTGGTCATTCAAGATTGAGAAATGTTTCGGAGTCATTAGGATGTAAGAGATGGTTGAAGCCATAGTTATGGATGAGCATTTTACACAGTGCCTTGCTTATAACAGATGCTCCATAGATAACTGAATTTTATTGATTTATCCTGGAAGGTTATGTGGAATAAGTAAGATGATGGTCAAGAATGAAACTCAGTGCCATTTTTTGAAACTGATATAGAAGGAACATCTGGTGGAAGTTATTAAGAAGGGGAATTGGCCAGAGAGATAGATGAAAAACCAACAGTAGGGTAGGGAAAGCCAAGGCAAGAGTAGTTAACAGGGTTGGAAGATATAAAGAGCACATGGAACATGAGGAAAGAAAGACATTCATTGACTTTTGGAATCAGGAACCTGAAACATTTTGAATATATATATTTTTTGGCTTAGTGTTTTGATTAAAAAATGTTTAAGTTCTTTTGTTTTAAACCCTTCCTTCCTTCCTTCCTTCCTTCCTTCCTTCCTTCCTTCCTTCCTTCCTTCCTTCCATCCTTCCTCCCCACTCTGTCACCCAGGCTGGAGTGCAGTGGTGTGATCTTGGCTCACTGCAACCTGTGCCTCCCAGGCTCAAGTGATCCTCCCACCTCAGCCTCCCAAGTATCTGGGACCACAGGTGCATGCCACCATACCTGGCTATTTTTTGTATTTTTGGTAGAGATGGAGTTTCACCATGTTGCCCAGGCTGGTCTTGAATTCCTGAACTCAAGCAATCCACCTGCCTTGTCCTCCCAAAGCGTTGGGATTACAGGCGTGAGCCACCACATCCAGCTATATATATATATATTTTAAAATTCATTCTTCTAATTATGTTCCATGAAAGATTAGGGAGCTTTAATTTTATATATCTCTTAGGACATTTTTCCCCATGTATTTTAACCAAAGCCCTCTAAACTTATGAACTTTATTTATTTTTTAAACAACATTATAACAACATAATGAATACCTTGAGGACAGGAGCTATTTTTCATCTAGCAAACTGGAGGATTACCATAGTCTCTGGCATATTGTATGTAGTTAATGACATTTTTGAAATAAATTGGTAAGCATGTGTGTGTGTGTGTGTGTGTGTGTGTATGAAATATGTTAGGTAAAAATTCAGCCTACATCCTACTATCCAAAAACTGTGCACATTTTTACATAGTTATAACTATGATGTCTTAAGTTTTTTGTTCTAATTTTGTTCACTTAATGTTATTGCATTTGTTTTTGTATTGTATGGTCTTTTTACTAGAATCAAACTTCAAATTTTTATAGACCCATTTTTAAAAATTATATGATTTTGATTATTTCTTGTTTAAAAAATACCTTTGTTTAATGTTGTAGAATTCAACTTATTTTCTATGTAAGAAAAGTATCCTTACGTTTCAGAAATGTGTACCATCTTCAAATGACTCAGACTAAGAAAATTACTAAGTAAGGCCACTCTTACAGGTAGTAAAAGTAAATACCTATGAAGGGTTGAGTCTGGAAGGCCCTATTGCTCAGATTCTAGTAGGTCAACCTGTGAAATTCTACCAGTAGGGCTGTAGTCTTTGAGCCTGAACTTCAGATGTTACCTGGCTTGTAGATACAAATTCCTTGAAAGGTGTTCACAGACATTTATTCTTTCCAGGGCCTAAGTTATAATTCCTTGCCTTTGTGCCAAGGAAGAAAAAGCAGTGGGGGATGCTGAGGGTAAAGAATTGGGGATGGAAATGAAGGGGAAGCTGCTAGAAACTGGAAGGGCCTACTAAGGAGAAACAATCCGGAACAGCTGCTTACTAAACCCCTAGGATTGCCAGCAACTGGCCTCATTTTCCAAAGCCTGGGGATTTCTATGACATGGTTTCAAGTGGAGCTTTCTGCCTCAATGACGTAAGGTTAACTAAGGCCTTTGGTAAATAAAGGCATATGGAAAATAAAGATCTTATCTTGGTTGAGGGCCTCAGTGTTTGTCAAGCTTTCACATGTTACTTTATTTATTAATTCAACACAGGGAAGAAAGTATCTTCATTAAGTATTGATAAGTGACCTAGACTAGTATTATCATTTTACATTTTGTTTAAACCAGTGATATGGTGGTCAGAATGATCATACCTTAATTGAAGGAAACATTACATTTGAAATAATAACCCAAATATGATACTTAGAGGACAGAACATTTTGAATGCTACAGCCATATGTAGATACACACACACACACACACACACTCACACTTTGCATACTTTTTCAGGGTGTTCATAGACCTTCCCATCTCGAGGTCTTCAGATTATAAGCCCAGCTGTGAGGACTTAAATGAGTATTGTAGCTTCTCAGATTAAGTATGTGGTGGTAATTTATTTTGATTGCCTGTGATCCAATGCCTAATGGATACAATTTTTAATGCTCCATTCTTTAAAATGATAAAAACAATACTCAATGATGAAAAAAGATTTTGATGATATAGTATTTAGAGAAAAAACAGTTGGTAAAATGCTATGTAGCTGACTTTATTTTTAATAGAAATATTAATATATGTATGTGATATATGCACTCAAAGGCAAAATGATAGGATTTTAAATTTCTTTTTATTCATATCAATTTTTAACTTATTTATAGTAATAGTGTATTATTTGTGTGGTATTGTAAAAGTCTGAACTTAGTGCCTTTTACAACTTAACGGATTTTAGGGTCTTCCCTATGTGAATCCTGTTCTTGATCTTCTTAGACCTGCCTTGACAGAGGCATACCAAGTAATCTTCCTTGAACGTCTATGCAATGGTTACTCAAGAAGGGAGAAAGGAAATGAACGTCTGACAGATGCTAATTTCACTTGGAATTTCACCTTTACTTTCTCTTATTATATTCACAATACCCTGAAAAGTTGATTTTATTTCCTCACTGAACTGATAATAACACCAAAACTCCAAAGGTTGATGGCCGAAGTTTATGTTAAAAGTAAGTGGTGAAGATAGGGAAAAACAGGTGTGTCTGGCTCCAAAGTCCAAGCACTCTTCCCTCTGCCATACTGTCTCCCACCTCCTGGCAGGATACCATCTTTCACTTTACTAGACCCTTGCCCATGAGATGCTTCTCCATGTGCATCTGATATATCCCCTTCCTCCTGGTCACTCACAAGTTTATTTTCCTGCATGTTGGTTCTTCTAAGCCTCTGCCTTCTTTGAGCTCCATATCCACATCATTCTTATCTCCAAAGCATTGGCTCTTACCCATATTTTGGGCCCTGAACTCACTTGCAGACCTCATGAAAGCTCTCTCTAGAAAATGCACTTTGCATATGTAGATATGTACACACACACACACACACACACACACACACACACACACACACTTTGCATACCATTTCAGGGTGTTCATAGACCTTCCCATCTCAAGATCCTCAGATTAAAAGCCCAGCTGTGAGGCTTTAAATACGTATTATGGCTACTCAGATGAAGTATGTGATAGTGATTATTTATTTTGATTGCCTGTGATACAATGGATATGTTCTCTGAGGTAAAGAAATGCATTTTTATTGTTTAGTAATGCACCATTAATGAGTGCTAGAGAAACATAAAGCCAAATAAGGAATCTGAAGGATAAGCCAATACTGTGTATGATATTCAATGGATAATGAACTTTAATTTTTGTAAAAATGAAAGACTCCAACATTCATGAAGGAACTAACTCATGATAAGCAATATATTGCATGGCCTGCTTTCATGGTAGATTTTTCAATGGTGATTGTATTAATAAGTATATTTTTGTTTGTTTTCTTCCTTCAGAAATGAATGCTAAGGGAGTTATCCTCAATGCATTTGAACGCTATCGCCTAAAAACCTGTATTGACTTTAAGCCTTGGACTGGAGAAACGAACTATATATCAGTGATCAAGGGCAGTGGGTAAGTTGAAGACTTAGTCTTCTAAGGCTTCTAAGGAGAACTCTAGTGCCTGGGACATTACATTATAGCAATCGTCCTAGGCTCTGACCTTTAGGAAGGGGTGGGGACTTTTTTGCCAGTGGCTGGAGAGTAAAAGACAACTGGATCTAGTTTTCGTAGACATAGAAATTATATTTTCATACATACAACCACGTTTAGAGAAGGTGGATGGGATTGCATGCCATCAGACCCACAACCATGTGAATTTCAGCCTCTTTCTAATTTACATACTGTTTATCCCTTTCAAGTAAAAAAATGGGTATGTAGGCATGTCCATGTCTGTATTTAAATTTACTTTAACCTAACCACTCATTTCTTGAGTTAAGAAGGCGACAGTATTATTTGTCTTGAGCTCAGCAATTCTGAGTGGTTGCTGTCCCTGTAAAGCCCTTGTTAATGGGCACAGGCACACCCAGGAGGATCTCAAAAACTTTGAAATTCACAGGAAAAACCAGTACTAGGGGGATGATTTGCTCCTATGTAATATTTGGCATTAGGGGAACTTCCTTAAAGATCACCTGGTCTGTAAGGCTTTTTTCATATTATATAATAACTGGTATATTAGATGGTTCTTGCATTGCTATACAGAAATACCAGAGACTGGGTAATTTGTACAGAAAAGAGGTTTAACTGGCTCACAGCTCTGCAGGTTTTACAGGAAGCATGGTGTTGACATCTGCTCAGCTTCTGGGGAGGCCTCCAGAGCTTACAATCATGGTGGAAGGTGAAGGTAGAGCAGGTGTGTCACATGGCAAAAGCAGGAGCCAGAGAGATAGTGGGGAGGGGAAGGTGCCACACATTTTTAAGTGACCAGATCTCATGAAAAGTCACGATTGTGAAGACAGCACCAAGCCCTGAGGGATTTGTCCTCATGACCCAAATACCTCCCACCAGGTCCCACCTCCAGCACTGGGGATTACAATTCAACATAAGATTTGAGTAAGGACAATTATCCAAACTATATCACCTGTGTTAAGAGAGAAATGCACAGTGTTCAGATAGCAGAGTAAAGGATTAGGTGGATAATGAAGTGGACTAGGCAGTGGGAATTCTGTCCTGAGATCCCAAATTGTAACGTCTTCTTCCTCCTTTCTTGTAAACTCTTCTGTAAGCTGCTGGTCTTCAGTAGGAAATAGGCGAGTTGGGAGGCAAGAACTTTCCATCGGGGCGAACTGTGACCGAATAGCAACGGTTCAACATGAGTTCCTCCACGCTCTGGGATTCTGGCATGAGCAGTCACGTTCTGACCGGGATGACTATGTCAGGATAATGTGGGACAGAATTCTGTCAGGTACATTTCTCTTGTTTTCCTACGTTTTTAGTTAAGGACTGAATTTCTAAGCATGTGTCCCCTCTGTCATCTGTGGCAACTGTTAACGATTTTAAGGCTTTGATGTTTTGATGTCTTATTCCATTCAGCTCTAACTCATTCTGAGCTATTAGAGCACCAGTATTCCAGAACTCAGATGAGGTAGATATACCCTTAGAAAGTGGTTTTGTGGTTCTTAAAGCACATTCGGTCCCACAATATGTTCATGAGTGTTCTGTGGAAAGGGGTCTGTGGCCCAATTTGGCAAATCCTCAAGTCTGAGTCCACCTTGCGCTGCTATAACAAAACACTACAGACTGAGTCATTTATAAAAAACTGAAATTTATCCCTCATTGTTCTGGTGGTGGGAAAGTACAAAATCAAGGGGTGGACATTTGATGAGGGCCTTCTTGCTGTGTCTCATACCATGGCAGTGGGCAGAAGGGCAAGGGAGAATCAGAGAGAAAAAACAGGGCCAAACCTGTCTTTACAAGGAATCCAGTCCTGCAGTAGCAAACCTACTCCTACAGCAATGGGATTAATCCATTTATGAGAAAGAGCCCTCATCGACTAATTACCTCTCATTAGGCGCCACCTCCAACACTGTTACAGTGGGGATTAGGTTTCCAATACATGCTTTTAGGAGGACACATTCAAACCATAGCATCTAGGTTAAAAGAAATTAGACTTATTTATCCTGCCATACTGCTCAGAGTCTTTATTAGGTGGACAGGAATTGTAAATCTCTAAGAAAATGAGCATTTCCCAAAATGATTTGATCATGGTCTTCTTTCTTCTTTTTACAGAGTAGCTTGTGGAGTATTTGGATTTATTGTTTCATGGAACAATTTTCAGTAATAGTTGAATAGCCTGAACTGTTGGTGATTTTGTGTTCAAAGTCACAAAGTCTTAATAACCATGTCTGACTAGAGCTCATGTTTTCCACATTCCATAGTGACACTCAGCTTCCTCATCTGTCCTGCCTGTATGGGGTGAGGCAGAGGAAAGGGCATTGCTATTATGTCCGAGGCACTGTGAGGAGTGCCCTATACAAGATCCCCTGACACCACAGTTCTTGAAATTACAGTTCTTGCTCTTCATCCCCCACCTCTGGTTATCTCGAATGGGGTCAGGCATAGCAGCAAACTAAAAGATTTCTTGAGAAAAAGCGGTGTTTAGCTTTAATCCACAGCCACACTCTTTAGGATTCCCAAAGTCTTATTTTAATCAAAACTTTTGCCCACATTTGATAACACATCTTTATATTTTGGAGATTAGAACCACCTCACTGTGCCCATAGAATCATTCCATTTCAAGTTGGAATCAGTTGCCCATTGGTATATGCTAAATAGTCTGGCATCTTCTCTAAATGTATTTATTTTTGTTTTTTATTATTATTTTAAATTGACAAATTGTAATTGTATATACTTATGGGGAACAGTGGTATTTTAACATGTGTACATAATGTGGTATGACTAAAACAAGCTAATTAGCATAGTCATCACTTCACTTATCATGAGACATTTGAGATTCCTTCTTTTAGCAATTTTGAAATATACAATACACTGTTATTAACTATATTCATTATGCTTTATTTATTTCTTTATTTGAGACAGAATCTCCACCCAGGCTGGAGTGCAGTGGCACGATCTCAGCTCACTGCACGATTCTCCTGCCTCAGCCTCCTGGGTAGCTGGGATTGCAAGTGCCTGGCACCATGCCTGGCTAATTTTTGTATTTTTCATAGAGATGGAGTTTCAACATGTTGGCCTGGCTGGTTCACCACGCTTTAAATACATCTGCACATATTCCAGTAACCATGAATTATGGTCAGTCAATAACCACGTCAGTGCTTTCTAATGACTCCTTTCTGGGGTAACTAGAAGGTTATCATTCTCAAGTTTCATCTCACCATCCCTACAAAGTCTTCTTACTCCCATCTTCATCTGCTGTGAATATCCTCAGCCTCCCATCATTGTTGACCAATGCCCCGACTGGTTCAACAACTTTTTTTTTTGAGACAGGATCTTACTCTGTCACCCAGCTGGAGTGCAGTGGCATTACGGCTCACTGCAGCCTCAACTTCCCAGGCTCAGGCAATC
The DNA here is from genome assembly GCF_049354715.1 of Callithrix jacchus. NCBI lineage: Eukaryota > Metazoa > Chordata > Mammalia > Primates > Cebidae > Callithrix > Callithrix jacchus. Next base: position 75,288,181 of record NC_133514.1, read on the forward strand.
CTCCCACCTCAGCCTCCTAAGTAGCTGAGTCTCCAGGCATGCCCCACCATGCCTGGCTAATTTTTAAACAATTTATTAGAGATGAGGTCTCACTTTGTTGCCAAGGCTGGTTAACAACACTTTTTAGAATCCTCCTTTTCACAAGCAGTTCTTACAGCCTTAGACTAAGGTCTCACAGTTCTAAGCTTGAATATTATATTGTAAGATGGGAATAATGAAACTGCTGTTAGTTGTAGCAAAAATTGCTTGTGTTAATTATGTTTTCCATTTCTAAGTGAGCAATACTTGGAGTAAGATAAGCTAAATTTTGTGAACATCAAGTAAATATTTTTTATTTATCCTTTAGGCAGAGAGCACAATTTTAACGCCTATAGTGACAACGTAACAGATTCCCTGAACGTTGCCTATGATTACACTTCAGTAATGCACTACAGCAAAACTGCATTCCAAAATGGAACAGAGCCAACAATTGTCACAAGAATCTCAGACTTCGAGGATGTGATTGGACAACGAATGGATTTCAGTGACGCTGATCTCCTAAAACTGAATCGACTGTATAACTGCTGTATGTGACAGGTTCTTTGAAATGACTTATATTTCCCTCTGTTATGTAGAAAAAATGATGATCTGTGCCATTTTGTCAAGCATTGGTGGGGGTTCTGAAATTATAGAAATGTGATGTTCAGGAAGTAAACAGAATAGCACTCAGATCTCCATCTACAACTTGGAAGCAGCATTTTTCTTTTCACCACATCTGCTGTTGAGATCTAAAAATAAATTGGGTCCTGTAGAAATATGCCTCAGGCAGGTTTTTAAGGCTGTTACTAATTCAAATGTGGATCAGATTGATACTCACACTTCTTAGCTAAAATGATATGTATAGTTGTAATATGAACAGGATCAAATCACCTGGATTGTGGTTTAATGATTCAAATAACTAAGGGAGTGTAGACTCAGGTTTCTACAAATCACATAATTTTTGTAAAAAGACTTGGGGCAGGGAGCTTATTCAGATCTACAGAATTAATTATTTTCTTCATAGGGGTTCTGCAGGTAAAGAGTGATCTTTAAGCCACCATCACCCAGAATCCGCTAGGTGTCCCCTGTAATACCATCCTAGCATTTCTAACATTGTGATCAGTTCAGTTTCTATTACTTAGATTATCATGTTGTATGAGTGTCAATAATTGTTTTTTGCTTTTGTAGCCTCCTCCTTGAGTTTTATGGACTCGTGCAATTTTGAACTGGAAAATGTGTGTGGTATGATCCAAAGTTCAGGGGATAATGCTGACTGGCAACGGGTTTCGCAGGTTCCCAGGGGGCCAGAGAGCGATCACTCCAACATGGGCCAGTGCCAAGGTAACAGGAGTGAGATGCTCTTAGATTGTCTACTGAGTGGCAACAGCCATGTACTTCTCTATGAAAGACTGGGATTTTACCTCTGATTTCTACCAGAATTATTAATAATTATTCTTTAGATTGCTACTAAGAAGTAGGACTTACACCTTATAAAGACATTGTTAATTTCTTTGCTTTTCCTTCCTGAGTTTATTTTTCTTTCCATAAGTCAGAGCTGGGCTCTGTGATGCCTTTACCAGTGTGTTCCCATAGGAGCGTATACCAGACTGAGCCTCCTGAACGAACTCTAATCTCAGGGGCAGTATTCTTGTTTTCTAGAAGTTTGCAGAATTCAAGAGACTCTTTCAAGTGGACAGCACTAGGCTGTGAATTATTGTTTCAGAACTGTAGCTGGATGTGATTATATGCTCCTGTTACAAAAATATCTAAAAAGCACAGTTTATTTAATTTTCTTCAGATGCATATCCTTTTCCATCTTTGTTTTGTTCTGCATTAAGTAGTCATTTAGCTACAAGCACCAAATTTTTACTTATTCGCTTATTCTGGCAACAAATATGTAAAACTAGATGTCAGAACTTCGGGCAAGTGCTTAATAGCTCAGATGATCTAGGCAGGAATTGGAGGCCTCTAATGGCAAAAAGGTGCTTTTCCTTTTATTTTTCTTTTTAAATGCACATTTGGATAGAGGCTAGTGGTCCTACTTAGACCAGAGGAAAGTAGATAGGGAGGGAGGGAGGAAAGGAAGAAGAATCCAGACCAGGTGGTTCTCACTTTTTTCTGTTTAGAAAGTGTTTTAAAAAAAAGGGTGGGTGGGGGCAGGTCAGCCAAGGCCCTGGTTTCCTGGCTGGACTCTCGCTCCTGTCTGCAGCATGTGTTCACCTCTCCAGAAAGACTACAAGTTCATGTTGAATTAGCCTTGGGAGACACAGATACTACAACTACCTACCCAAGTTTCAAACCCTTTTTTTGACTTTAATTTCCATGTTCCTTTTTTATATTCTCAGAGGGGGAACAACCTTCTTTAGCATCTTTTCCAATGGTAGCTCTTCCCACTTGGAGCTGGACCAGGGCTGTGGACACTGGAAAGGCGTCCCGTGTAAACTCTATCCTTTAGCCCTGCTGTCTGGGCATGATCTGAAGCCTTACAGTGGCTTTTTAAAAAAATGAGCATTTGATACTTAAACTTGCTATATCGTTATAGCTCATAGCAAATGAAGATAAGCAAGGATCAGTGCCCACGGAAAACTACTATTGTAAGTAAACGTTTTATAAATAATAGAGAGGTTCAAGTTTTATAATGTTATGTCAATCTGCTAGCTTTTGTAAGTGCCAGTTATATAGCTTAGGCTTCTGTTGTTTCTCCCTTGCCATTTATATATGGATGTTACTTATGCCTTGTGTAAAGAATCTAGCTGCCACCACTAACAAACACACATTCCTATACCCAGTATCTGTTTTCTATCAATTCTGCTTTTCTTTAACAGGTTCTGGTTTCTTCATGCATTTTGATACCAGTTCTGTAAACGTGGGGAACACAGCAGTGCTAGAAAGTAGAACGCTGTACCCTAAAAGAGGATTTCAGTGCTTGCAATTTTACTTATACAACAGTGGAAGTGAAAGTGATCAACTGAACATCTACACCAGGGAGTATTCTGCAGACAATGTGGATGGTAATTTAATCCTTGTGGAAGAAATAAAAGGTACAGTGTCTACATCTTTATTGTTTGGGTTTAAAGTGAGTCAGTCTTAGGTCTTTTCTTTAGTTAATGCAACCATTTACTATAGGTTAGGGGCTACCGAGTCACTACTCTTCAATTAAGACCTAGATTCTTCTTGTTTTAAGCTGTGGCAAGGAAGCTAAAATGAAGATTCTTTCTGAGTGCTCTGTCATGTAACACTGGTACTGTGGAGGTTAGTTCTTGGTGAATAATAAAAATACAAGGCTGGGTGCAGTGGTTCATGCCTGTAATCCCAGCACTTTGGGAGTCCAAGGCAGGCCGATCACCTGAGGTCAAGAGTTTCAGATCAGATTGGTCAATATATAGGGAGACCTTGTCTCTACTAAAAAGTTACAAAAATTAGCTGGGTGTGGTGGTGCATGCATGCCTGTCGTCTCAGGTACTTGGGAGGCTGAGGCAGGAGACTGGCTTGAACCCAGGAGGTGGAGATGGCAGTGAGCTGAGATTGCGCCACTGCATTCCAGCCTGTGCAACAGATCATGACTGTCTCTGATAAAATAATAAAATAAAATATACAATAAAAATACAATGTGAACTAGCTTAGGCAAAATAGGACGGGCTCTTGGCTGAAGGCTAGTTACAGCCTGTGGGACAGATGAGGGAGACACTGGCTTGAGGGAGAATTATTAATAGATCTGTCTCTGAACATTGCTGGAGACCTCTTGTTTTATCTCAGAATGCTTTGTTTATAAGACTGGTACTTTGGTTTTTTTCACTTCCTAGCTTACATTTGACCGAATTTGCTACCAGTCTGAAAAAAGGACTCTTCCTCTACTATCGATCTTAAAAAATAAATCCAGTGAAGAACTGGGATGCTTACGACTTAAGTTAAACACAACTTCTGGAGCAATTCATGAGTGGGAAGTGGGTACCCACTCTTCATACCAATGATGTGTCAGAGAGGAGAGCCATGTTGACTACCTATGCTAGTAGATTCTTAAGGGGGTGGCCTGAGAAAGGGAGGGGTTGTGGGCTGGCAAATATATTACTGTCTACTCCACATAATCATCTCATGGCTTGAATGAACTGAGTAATTCAGTTTGTTCCACAATTGGGTACATATTATGCAATATAGTATGCCATTTTCCTCCTGTTTTTAACAATGAGAAACAATATGAAATACAGATGATATTTTTCTTTGTGAACACCTATGAGCAGTAAGGTTCTTAATATCACTAAGAATATACACACATTATACATATATATTATTTATGTAACAATATAAATATATAACGTATAACTATAATACAAATTATATATTGCATACATAAAAGCCTCATATATATATATAAGCCATATATATATTACTATATTAGATATTATGTATTATATAGAAATTAATACAAATATTGATATAATATGTTTATAATATATAAAATTGTCCAGGATTGGAAGGGGAATCCTTTCTATTAGCAATCTGTAGGTGTGTCATTGATACACAATAACACAAAAAGCCACTTTAGAAGCTTGCTTATTTTCTGTTATTTGGGTATGTCTAACTTACTTTCAAGTAGTTGTGTTTCACATTAAGTGCCAACGTATTTTTAAGACTTTGTGTTAACCACTAGTTAGACATGAATTTCTCAGCTGTTGTCCATTTGAGGGCTTCTGCAGATTATTCAGTATACTGCTTCTTTTTTTTTTTTTGAGACGGAGTTTCATTCTTGTTACCCAGGCTGGAGTGCAATAATGGCGGGATCTCAGCTCACCGCAACCTCCGCCTCCTGGGTTCAGCCAATTCTCCTGCCTCAGCCTCCCGAGTAGCTGGGATTACAGGCATGCGCCACCATGCCCAGCTAATTTTTCGTATTTTTAGTAGAGACGGGGTTTCACCATGTTGACCAGGATGGTCTCGATCTCTTGACCTCGTGATCCACCCGCCTCGGCCTCCCAAAGTGCTGGGATTACAGGCGTGAGCCACTGCGCCTGACCCCCTGCTGCTTCTTATTTTAGTGTGTGATATAAGAAAACCAGACAAAATGGTATATCGTGTGCTGCTAGCAAGTGGTATGGGCTAATAGTTGGGGAGGAAATGTAGGTTGGGAAGAAAGGAGGTAGTACCAAATATCAGATAAATGCTTAAAATGCTGAGTCACTGGTAAGTGATCTAAAGAGTAGATTGCAGGATGTGGGCTTTCTAGAGTTTGGTGAATTCTTGTTTACTATTACCGAAAAGTTGACTGAATATTTTGCATGTGAGGGAAGTATTCCAATCAAATTATAAATATTTTAAAGAAGGCTTTGCCTGAGTATCACAGAAATCTTGGGTAGAAGTGTTACAAGTGTTGGGCTTGCTGAATGTTTAACTAATGGAGAATGGCAGGTAACTCATAGAATAGGGCATGAAATACTCATGAGCTAGATATTGTTGTTAACTCACCCATCTCTAGGAAAGGGTGATCTATTTGAGAAACAGCTAGACAAACATTCAGCTATTCCAGAGAACAGTCTGACACCACAGAAGCACCTTAAAGTAAATAATTCTAGGCTGGAGTTTTGAAAAAATCATACCTCTGATCTGTAGAAATAAATCAGTTTTGGATGATCCTTTGTCTAAGAAGGCTAGAAATCGAATGTTGACATGTGCATGATTTAAAGTTCTTTGCCTTTGAAATAATAATGACTTTTTTATAGAAATACCCATTGGGAGCTGGCAACTTTATCACGTAACGTTGCAAGTGGCCAAGAAGTTTAGAGTGGTGTTTGAAGGACGCAAAGGCTCTGGCGCATCACTGGGTGGTCTCTCTATTGATGACATCAATCTTTCGGAAACACGGTGCCCTCATCATACATGGCATATAAGGAATTTCACAGAGTTCATTGGCAGCCCAAATGGAACTCTGTATAGCCCTCCATTTTACTCTTCTAAAGGTTATGCCTTTCAGATTTTCTTAAATCTAACTGATGTGACTAATGCAGGCATATATTTCCACTTGATCTCTGGAGCCAATGATGATCAATTAGAGTGGCCATGTCCTTGGCAACAAGCCACAATGACACTTTTGGATCAAAATCCTGACATTCGACAGCGTATGTCCAATCAGCGGAGTATAACTACGGATCCATTTATGACCACTGGTTTGTAACTCATTTTCTTTATTGCTAATAAACAATCATTGCTCTAGGAGGGATGGATAATTTTGGGAATGAGAGATTGCACATTTAGTTAACTAGGGAATTTTGAGCCCCAAATCTTAAGAACAGATATTTAGGGGAAAGGTTTCAAGAATTGTAGACAGAGTTTCTCAGACAGAGTTCATCAGAACTGTCAGCAAGGACCCACAACAAACAGAGAAGATACTGACTATATTCCTGAGACTTGATGACCCTCCCCAAATTTCCACTTCTGTGCAAGGAGTGTTGGTTTTCAAGTCTGACATTCAAGTCCAATGTTTGCTTCTCATTAGCTATGTGACTTTGAGCAAATAATCTCCTAAGGTCCCAGTGCCCTCAGCTGTAAAGCCAGGGCTGTAGTAACAGTCCCACAGATTTGCTGTGGAAGCTGCGGAAAGGCCTGCGGTGGAGGGGCCCTCACATGCTGGATTCTCCTAACTCATGCTACCTTGTTCACGCCACTGGAATTGTCTGAAACAATTCAGCGTTTGAAATGGGGATAGTTTTTGACCAGAAGGAAGATATTGAGCAGGTGCATTAAAGTGTTGGTGGGAAGGGTGTGAGAATGCTTCATAATTTTTTAGTAAAAAGTTACAGAGGACTTGCTAATCGTGACATCATTCCCCATCTTTCCCATCTCAAAAAGATGCAACCCGCTGAAAACCAATGATCACATTTCTAATTTTAATAATCCTTTGCTTCTGTAACTTTCTTAAAAGGATTCTATTAGTAGCCTCAGAAGGCTACTAAGAAATTATTCTAATATATAGGAGGGTTTCTATACTGGCCAATAAGTAGAGACATGATATTCTCAGGAATATCATATCTCTGGTACCTAGGAAACTTCTGGTATCTCTCCACTCTTATTCCAGAGTGTGGTCCTCCCTGCCAGGCAATCTCATTTCCTCTAGGACAGTATAAATGAACAAGCCTCAGTGATTTGCCAGGAAATACATCACAGGTCAATGGCATCATTTAATTATTTTGAGTTCCATCCTAATTGTGTTTCACATTGCCGGTTCTTTCCTACCACCAAAAGCTACGATGATGCTAAACACACTCCATTAATATAAATTGCTTTTTCAGATAATGGAAACTATTTTTGGGACAGGCCTTCCAAAGTGGGAGCAGTGGCTTTTTTCCCTAATGGAACTGAGTTTAGAAGAGGTAGGGGCTATGGAACCAGTGCCTTTATAACCCATGAGAGGCTGAAAAGCAGAGATTTTATAAAAGGAAATGATGTTTATATCCTACTGACAGTGGAAGGTATGTCAATAAAAATAGTTTTATGTAAGCTAGTTTTGTTGTGACCATTGATTTTTATCCATGTTTTTCTGCATTCCATTTTTAGGTGTATTATACAGAGATGTGGGTAAAATGGGCATGTGTGGGATTTGGGGGGAATATGAATTATTAACAATATGAAAATAATTTAATTTGGAACAGTGAGGATTGTGGAATAAAGAATTTAATTACCACTACATGAAGCTATAGTAGAAACCTTTAGGTTGGGAAATTTTTTAGAAATAAGTTAAAATAGAACCATTATACTCTTGGATTCCTAAAATAAAAATACCACACAAGCACATGAAATTAAACTGGAAATGACTGTGTCTTATCTGTTTCAAATGTACATACATCTATCTATCTATATATGCATATATATATCTTGGAAGAAATGACATTAATATATATAATTATATATATATATATCTTGACAAGATATAAATGAGAAGCTATATATAATTATACATATATATCTTGGCAGAAATGACATTAATCTAGTGTTAGATTAATGGTAAATTTCTTACTTGTGGCAGCCGATAAATACATTTTGCAGCAATGCTGGTGGTTGCCATTTTTTATGCAGGGCAGAATTTTAAAAGGCCCAGCTGCATCTCAGTAAATCAGATTCTTGTTTGTGATGAAAGGTGGTGCAATTAAAACCCACAAAATTTTGACCCAGTGTCCATTAGACTAAATCTAGATGATACCTCTTGGAAAAATTATTCAGAAATAACTTTTGTTAAGAGAGAAAACATTTTGTGTAGCAGAGGGAAAAAAAATCAGATATGCATCAATTCTCTTTGACCATGGTGATTTCAAGGAGAAGCAATAACAAATACTGCAAAGAACATAACACTGGTTGTCAGGGCACTTTGTGTCTTGCTCCAAATCTCCACCAACTTGCTCTACTGTAACCTTGGGCAATGTCCTCAATTCCTTTAAATATCTGAGTTTTGGTTTCTTCATCTGTCTTTTAAAGGTTGGTATCAGGGGCATATACTGACCCAGGCTAGCACGTGGTTGAATTGGAGCCAGGAGGCTGGTCCAGTTTCCCTTTGCCTAGTTCTTATCTCACTGCCTATGAATGTTGCTAGACTGTGCTTCAAGGTTACCTGAATTTCTCAGAAGCCTAAAATCTTAAGCCTAAAATCTTAAGTCTATTTTGAAACTTAAGACTGGGCTGGCCATGGTGGCTCATGCCTATCATCTCAGCACTTTGGGAGGCCGAGGTAGAAAGACTGCCTGAGCCCAGGAGCCAAGACCAGCCTGGGCAACATGGCAAGATCCTACTGCTAAAAAAAGGAAAAAAGAAAAAGAATCTTAAAGATCAAACATTTATTAAACAAAAGCTGACTTCCATCCACACTCTTCCCCATATTCCTAGACATATCTCACCTCAATTCTACACAAATCCAGCCATCACCAACACTTCACCTCAGTTTTACACAAATCCAGCTATCACCAAACTCAAGCATCCAAGACCTCTGCTCAAAAACCACCTGTGAAAATGATGGTGTCTGCACTGTTCGAGATGGCAAAGCTGAGTGCAGGTAAGAATCATTTGGAAGAGATCTCTCCATTCTTTGGTTAGAAATTTTATTCCCGTAACATAGGATTGAGTACTTCTGATAGTTCATATGAATGAAATCAGTTAGTTTTCATCTTAAAGCCATTCATAGAATATTTATTTTTTTCGTTTTCCTTTTGGGGCTTTGGATAGCCACAAGAACTATCTTTGTGATAGACAACAAAAATTTTTTATGAAAAACAAAAGCGCACTGTATTCTAATTGTCTGAAAAAGTCCTCATAACAGTTCAGTCATTTTAAGTGTAGCTGCCTCCATATTCTAGATGAAGATACTGACATTCAGTGGAGCGCTTGGCCAAGATGTGCAGCTGAAGGGTGGCAGGCGTGGGACACCGAGAACTAACCTTTCGCTTTTATCTGTGCTATTGGCCTTTTCTAACTTGGAGATGCTGTTTTAGTATCAGCTTAGAAGCAATTTCATTTTTTCTTTCCATTGCTTCTACCTGTGCTCTAGGTACTAGTCTCACTCCAGTCCAGAGTGGGTAAAATAATACCATATAGCAATGATCTATTGGTGATCAAGTAGACTAAAGGTGATCCACGTCTTTAACGGTAAACATTTCCAGAGCTAGTTATCAACTCATAACTCTGAGTCACTCTCTCAATGTCAGGTGCCGGTCAGGGGAAGACTGGTGGTACATGGGAGAAAGGTGTGAAAAGAGAGGCTCCTCCCGAGACACCATCGTTATTGCCGTTTCATCTACTGTCGCTGTGTTTGCCTTGATGCTGATCGTCACTCTTGTCAGTGTCTATTGCACCAGGAAGAAATATCGTAAAAAGATAAGTTCAAATACAGCTAATTCGACTCTGCGAAATGTAAGTTTAGGCTGATGTTTGATTGTTCACAACCTACTGGTGAAATCATATGGAGAGGAATTAGGACATTTTTGCTATACTTTGGTTCTTGCTGTCTTCTCTTCATTTCCTGTGCTGGGACAACTGATTTCAGACGCTAAAAGTTCCTATTACTTTCACTGTCAACGATTCTTAAATTGGGATTTATGGAGGTTCATCATCCTCCTGGAATTGTATCCAACATTGTGTACAGTTGTTTGTGTGGGTTTTGTTTTCTGGAGTGTGGGGTGGTCTGTGACTTCAAAGGCACAACAGATTTTGCCTGCAAGCTCAAACCTTCCTGGTAAAGGGGAGAGGTGGCCTGCAAGTGTTTTTGTTCTAAAGGCCTTGTAGTGGTGCTGAGCTGAGGCCCGTAGGAAGGGGATGCAGGCATGTTTGGGGAAGATTTTTTATGAAAGAAGGTTCCAGTTAATTCTAGCTTCATGTGGAATAACTTAGTCTAAGACAAGTTTTCAACTAGAAGATTTAAAAGTCTTGCCTTAAAAAAATCTCTAAAATGCTAATAGACTCCTGAAACTACCTTGTTTCTAGTGGGTCCCTTGGGAAGCTGACTCTGAGATGGATATTTATATGCAGGAGGTATATTGGGGAGGGCTCCTGGAAAATGTATAATAGGCTAAGGGAGCTGGCCTGACCTGGGCAGAGGGTGAAGTTGGACTGTGATGTTGCAGCTAAGCGCTCAGCTCATCCGCCAGGGAGCTCTGGAGTGGGGATGACTCCCTCTTAGACATGTCCTGTCTAAGAGGCAGGTCTTTGTACTCCCACATCACTGGATTGGGGCTCCCTCCAAGGAGGGAGCATAAGATTGAGCAAGGCAATGGTCTTTGGGGGAGGGCAATTTTTGTATCCTGCCTTCATTCAAAGGGCAATACTGAGCAGCAGGGCCCTGGCATCCACTACATACTCCAGCAGTAGAGCATGGAGTTTTACATGCAGAATCATATTCTTCCTCACAAAAGAGCACAGAGAAAGTGTCATAAAATCTGAACATTACTTCAAAGTGAAGCCCTAAAATTCTTTCAGTTCTATTTCATTCCAATTGGAGTCTCTAAAATTGCTACTGAATCTAGTCAGAAAAGATGCCCAATTAGAATATCTCCAAAAATAAAAATACTGCAATTGGCTGAAGCAAGAGTATATTTTCTCAAGAAAAATGATTATTCAAGACATACTATATTTAAAGTTATGAGTTTTTAAAAGGGACAGCCTAGTATCAAGATATTATTATTATTTTTTTGCCAAGTCAGTCAAAACATGGACAATGATAATGAACTGAAAGCAAATCATTGTATTATCATAGGCTACATGATAATGGTTGTATTATCTTTGTCCTATTTCCTCAACATCAGTAAGATGTTTTATGCTAATCATAAGGCAATAGATCAATTACTTAACCAAATTATTAGAAAAATACTTAAAATGTAAATAGGTTGTTTTGTTTTAAGAGAGCTTTCAGCTTATTTTATGACTTAAAAGGAAAAGATCAGCCAATACTGGCCTGGTAGGTCAACCTAATGGCAGATGTGCCTGCAAGATCAGTCCTCTGGGCCAGCAGGATGAGCCAGGAGTTGGTGCAGGGAAGGTGGAAGAGTGGCAGGGGAGGAGCGGACAAGTTAACTGGATGGATGGGATTGCCAGGATAGTTCCCTGACAATGGGAAGTGTAACAGCTGTTATAAGGGCTCTAACTTAGCAAGTAAAACTGGAAGGAGTTAAAGAAAAATGACAAAACCCAAAGAGAAGAGAAAGAAGGAAGCTAAGTCAATAAAGGAGGGAAACCATGAGAATATCAGGGACATGGTGAGGATATTAAGTGGAAACACACACACACTCCATAATGTTACAACAGAACTGTTTTGTGTCTGGGTCATTTAAACACATTCCCAAGGACAAGGCAGTTGACTTACATTATCTTGGGCTAAGCATTTGTACAGTTAAGTCACTGATAACATATCTCCCAGATGTAATTTAGATCTTAAATCAGCATGACCTTTTTGCTGAGGCCAAGGTATGTGTTCACCCTAATGTTTTAGCATCTGAATAATGTGGGCCCAAAAAGCTAGGGCTTTAAATGGAGACTGGGAGCAGGAGCCACTTGCCAGCTAAGAGAGAGGCCAGGGGACTGCTGATGGGGACTTCATTTAAAGACTCGATCATTTTATTGTGATTCATTTAAATAACAGTTTTTAAATTTAGAAACTAAATCATCAATTGTTCTTTCCCCTTTTAGGAGCATGGTTTTTGAAGATTAACTCCACAATATGGCCAGCAAATGGAATTAAAAAGGATCCTTCATCATGGATTTCACCTAAGCGATATTACAACCACCTCATTCTTCTAAAAAGGGATCTTTTCTGTAAATAGCTGAAACTACATAAATCACTATTTTGATCAAAGTCAATTGGTGAAATGCTGTTTGTGTACCCTTCTTTTAAATGAGAGAAAAGCAATTCAGGCTCTTCAGGAAGTATAAATAATATTGTCTATAAAAAAGGACACCAAGCTGAGCACAGTGTCTCATGCCTATAATCGCAGCACTTTGGGAGACAGAGGCAGGCAGATCACGAGGTCAGGACAAGACCGTCTTGGCCAAGATGGTGAAAGCCCATCTCTACTAAAAAGACAAAAATTAGCTGGCCATGGTGGTGGGCACCTGTAGTCCCAGCTACTCAGGAGGCTGAGGCAGGAGAATTGAACCGGGAGGCAGAGGTGGCAGTGAGCTGAGATCCCACTACTGCACTCCAGCCTGGGTGACAAAGCAAAACTCAATCTCAAAAAAAAAAAAAAAGTAAAGCAACAGTTAGAGGTAGCTTTTCATATTACTGTTCCTTCCATGTGGGGGCCAAGTGTGGTGTCCTCACAAGTGATTCCTTAGAAACCAGGAAACACCCTATGGGAATGATCCTCATGCCGAATTGCAGCAATTTCAGTGCTATCCTTTCCCAGTATTGAGAAGGGTAATGGGATAGCTCCCCACTCTGTCAACATACATTCTTCTCCAAAACTGGCTACTCTCTGTTTTCTTATATAATCCCTTTGGTACATGAGCTTGGTTTAGAATTTGAGCATATGACTATAATCAGCAAGAAAACCTTTCACTCTTTGAGCAGCACATCTCAAAAATTTAAATCTCAGGAGTCTTTACACTTTAAAAATTACTGAGGTTCTAATCAAACCCTGCATATTCTCACTCATAGGTAGGTGTTCAACAATGAGGACACATTGACACAGGGTGAGGAGCATCACACACTGGGGTCTGTTGCAGGGAACTAGGGGAGGGACAGCGTGGGGTGGGGAGTTGGGGAGAGAGCATGCGGAGAAATGCCAGATATAGGTGATGGGGAGGAAGGCAGCAAATCGCACTGCCATGTGTGTACCTAGGCAACAATATTGCATGTTCTTCACATGTACCCCCAAACCTAAAATGCAATAAAAAAATAAATTAATTAATAGGTATTGACAAATTAAAAAAAAAGAAAAAAATTACTGAGGATCTCCAAGAGCTTTTGCTTATGAGTTCATTGATTTAAATATATACTTTATTAGAAATTCAAACCAGGAAAAATTTAAAGTATGTATTTATTAATTACAAAAGAATAATAAGCACTTTATAGGCTAACATAAATATTTTTATGAAAAATAGCTACATTTTTCAAAACAGGAGAATATTTAGCAAAGAAAGGGGCATTGATTTACATATTTTGGAAAATCTCTAATGCCTAGTTCAATAGCAGACAGCTGAGTTCTCATAGATGCTTTTGCATTTATTCTGTTGTGATATATTAATGTGTTTGAAGAATGTAAAGACTATCTAACTTCACACAAATATTTACTTGAAAAAGGGAGGCATATTTGAATAGCTTTTTCAGGTAAATATGAATATTCTTTTGAAATACTTTTGTTAAAAGTTGACAATGATAACTTAGAGGTTAGTTGCAATCAAAATCTGAAACCGTATCAATGAACTTTTATATTCCATTCGGTAAAATCCATTAGTCTATCTTGTATTTTGAGGTTTTCAGCTATGTATGATTTTGCAACATTGTTCATTGATCATTTAGAAGATATCGGTTCACTGAATTATGCAGCTGTTAGTGAACATTTGACAGATTTCATTATACAGTATGAAAACATCAGTTATTTGAACTACTGATTTCATTTTAAAGTCTTTCATGCCTGTAACCCCAGCATTTTGGGAGGCTGAGGCAGGTGGATCACTTGAGTCCAGGAGTTTGAGACCAACCTGGACAACATAGGGAGACTCTGTCTCTCTCTATATAAAAAATTATCTGGGCATGTTGGCACATGCTTGTGGTCCCAGCTACTTGGGAGGCTGAGGTGGGAGGATTGCTTGGGCCCAGGAGGGCAAGGCTGCAGTGAGCTGTGATTACACCACTGCACTCCAGCCTGGGTGACAGAGCAAGACCATGTGTCAAAATAAACAAACAAACAAATAAATAAATAAATGACTAAAAACCCCCAAATATTTTAAAGCATTTAAGTCTTGGGAAGTTGTTATGCTCATTGTGGCAGAAACAAATTTTCCAAAATTTTAACTTTTGTTTGAAAGATTCAATTTTATCCTTAGCAACAAATTCCATCTTTCTGGCAGCATCAGGCACACTTTACTCAATTTTTTAAATTCAAATTTTATTTTGAGATAATTGTAGTCAAATGCAGTAATAAGAAATAATTCAGAGAGATCCCCTCTACTCTCTACTCAGTTTCCCCTAATGGTAACATCTTGCAGAACTATATACACTCCAATAACATAATCAGGATATTGACATTAATGCAATCAAGACGCAGAACATTTCCATCCCCAGAGGAATCCCTAAAGTTGCCTTTATAGAGCCACATCCATTTCCCTTTTGTTCCCACCTCCTGTTTATCCTCTGGCAACCATTAATATGTTCTCGATATCATTTTGTTATTTTTAAAACATTCTATTAATAGAACCATTCGGTATGGAACATTTTGGGATTTGCTACCCCCGTCCTCTCAACATAATTCTTTGCAGATTCATCCAGGTTATTGTGCCTATCAGTAGTTTGTTTCTTTTTATTGGTGAATAGTAGTCCATGATATGGCTGTATTAAAGTTTGTTGAATAATTCATTGTTGAAGGACATCTGGATTGTTACCAGCTTTTTGACTATTACAAATAAAACTGTTGTAAATATTTGTGTACAAGTTTTTGAGTCTTCATTTCTCTGGTATATTGCATGTTTCATTTTTAAAGAAACTACCAACATGACTTGCAGAGTGCTCTACCATTTTACATTCTCACCAGCAATAGATGCATGGTCCAGTTTCTTCATTTTCTCCAGTTCTTGGTGTTGTCATTTTTTAAAAAAATAGAGTTTATTTTTTTAGAGCAGTTTTAGATTCACAATGAAATTGAACAGAAGGTACGTATACCTCTGTCCCCACAGATATGCAGCCTCCCCCACTATCAACATCCTACACCAGAGTGGTCCGTTTGTTACAACTGATGAACATTGACACATCATTATCACTGAAAGTCCATCATTTACATTAGGCTCATTCCTGGAGTTGTACATTCTATAGGTTTGACAAGTGTGTAATGACTTGTATCTGCCATGCTAGTGTCATACAACATAGTTTCACTTTTCTAAAAAAACCTCTGTACTCTGCCTATTCATCCTTCCCTACCCACCAATCACTGGCAACCACTGAGTCTGACTGTCTTCATAGATGTGCCTTTTCTAGAATATCACAGAATTGGGACAATATGCTATGTAGCATTTTTAGATGAACTTTTTTCACTTATCATCACTCTTTTTAAAAAATTTTAGCCATTCTGATAAATATGTGGTGATGGCATGTGGTTTTCATTTGCAGTTCCTAATAACTGAAAATATTGAACCTATTTGTTTCCCACCTGCCTATTCTCTTCAGGGAATATCTACCTCTTCATGTCTTTTGCTCATGCTCTAATCATCTAATCAGACTTTTTTGTTCTTTTTCTTTCTTTCTTTTTTTTTTTGAGACCATCTCACTCCATTGCCCAGGCTAGAGTGCACTGGCACAATCTTGGCTCACTGCAACTTCAGCCCCCCTGGTTCAAGCAGTTCTTGACCTCAGCCTCTTGAGTAGCTGAGATTACAGCTGTGAGCCACCGCTTCCAGCTCCAAGATTCTTTGTTCTTATATTATTGTATTTTGAGAGTTTTACATATTCTATATACTATTCCTTTGTCAGATATGTCATTTAGAAATGCATTTTCCCTCTCTGTAGCTTGACCTTTTATTCTCTTAATGAGGTGTTTAGCAGAGCAAAAGTTTTAAATTTTGATGAAATCCAATTATCAATTTTTCTTTTTAATGGATTGTTCTTTTGGTGTAAAGCCTAAGAACTCTCTGCCTAGCCCTAGATCCTGAGGATTTTCTCCTACAGCTTAGACAAAGTTTTATAATTTTATGTTTTACATTTAATTCAGTAATATCTTTTGAGGTAATTTTTGTATAAGGTGTGAGGTTTAGGTTAAGGTTCATTTTTTTTTTTTTTTTGGCTTATGGGTGATTCCTACAGCAGTATTTTTTGAAAAACTATGTTTCCTCTATTGATTTATTTTTGCATTTCTGTTTGACATATTTGTGTGGGTCTATTTCTAGATTCGCTATTATATTTCATTAATCTATGTATGTATTCTTCCACCAATACCACATACTTTTGATTCCAATTTAGTCTTGATTGTATAGTCTTTCTCTGCCAATACCATACAGTCTTGATTACCATACATATACTATAGCTATATTGTAAGTTTTGAAATTGGGTAGGCTGATTTCTCCCACTTTATTATTGTTTTCAGAATTGTTTTAGTTATACTAGTTCCTTTGCCTTTCTACATAAATTTCAGAATAATCTTGTCTCTATCTGAAAAAAATTCTTGCTGAGATTTTGACAAGAATTGAGTTAAATCTGAAAATAAATTTTGGGAGAATTGACACCTCTTTACTATGTTGAGTCTTCCAATCCATAAGCTTAGTTTCTCTCTCTCTTTCTCATGTTTGTTTTTGACTCCTTTCTTCAGCATTGTCTAGGTTTCAGCAACAAGTCCTGTGCATGCTCTGTTAGATTTACATCTGTGTATCTCATTTTAGGAGAAACTATATTTATATATGTAAGTATTTATTTATTTTGAGACAGAGTCTCACTCTGTCGCCCAGACTGGAGTGCAGTGGTGTGATCGTGGCTCACTGCGACCTCTGCCTTCCAGGTTCAAGTGATTCTCCTGCCTCAGCCTCTCAAGTAGCTGGTATCATGGGTGCCCACCACCACGCCCAGCTAATAATTTTGTATTTTTGTAGAGACAGTGGTTTCACCATGTTGGCCAGGCTGATCTCAAAATTCTGACCTCAGGTGATCCGCTGCTTCTGCCTTCCAAAGTGCTGGTATTATAGGAGTGAGCCACCGTGCCCAGCAGGGAAACTATTATAAATGCTATCGTATTTTAAATTTTCTTATTTCCCATCTGTATATTCTCTTCAGTGAAATATCTCTTCACGTCTTTTGATCATGCTCATAAGTACCCATGTACTTATTGCTAGTATACAGTAACGTAACTGATTTTTGTATATTGAACTTGTGTCCTGAGCTCACTTAATTCTAGGAGGTTTTTTTTTTGTAGATTCTTTGAGTTGTTTTTATACTTAGACAATCATGCTATTCACAAATAGGGACAGTTTTATTTTATGTTTTCTAATCTGTATGTCTTTCCTTTTCTTGCCTGTTGGACCAGAACTTCCAGTATTATACTAAATAGAGTGATGAAAGTGGACATTCTTGCCTAGTTCTTAGTCTTGGAAAAGCACTTTATCAAGTTGAGAAAGTTCTTCATTTCTATTTTTCTGGATTTTTTAAAATCATAAATGAATGTAGAATTGTGCTAAATGCTTTTTCTATATCAATCTACATAATCATGAGATTTTTCTTCTTTAACTTGTTAATACTGTGGACTACATTGATTGATTCTGAATATTGAACCCGCCTCTTACTCCCTGGAACAAACCATACTTGGTCATGATGTATGATTCTTTTTATATATTGCTGAATTATATTTGTTTACATTTTGTTAAAGATTTTTGCCTCTAAATTCATAAGGGAATATTGGTCTGTTGGGTTTTCTTTTCTTTTTTTGAGACAGAATCTCACTCTTGTCACCCAGGCTGGAGTGCAATAGCATGATCTTGGCTCACTGTAACCTCGGCCTTCCAGGTTCAAGCAATTATTATGCCTCAGCCTCCCAAGTAACTGGGATTACAGGCACCCACCACCACACCCAGCTAATTTTCATATTTTTAGTAGAGATGAGGTTTTGCCATGTTGGCCAGCCTGGTCTCAAACTCCTGGCCTCAAGGAATCTGCTTGCCTCTGTCTCCCAAAGTGCTGGGATTACAGGTGTGAGCCACTGCACCCAGTCAGGTTTTCTTTTTTCGTACTGTCTTTACATGGTTTTGATATCTGGATACTACTAGCTTTTTAAAATGAATAGGAAGATGTTCCATTCTCTTCTATTTTTTGGGTGGGGGGAGGGAAGAGATTGTGTAGAATTGATGTTAATTCTTTAAATGTTTAGTGGAATTTTCAGTAAAACAATTTGGGCCTGGAATTTCTTTCCAGGAAGTTTAAAAATTATGAATTCAACTTTTTAAAAAATTTTTTATTGGATTTTAGGTTTTGGGGTACCTGAGCAGAGCGTGAAAGACAGTTGCGTAGGTACGCACATGGCAGTGTGCTTTGCTTTCCTTCTCCCCTTCACCCACATTTGGCATTTCTCCCCAGGCTATCCCTCCCCACCACCCCTCCCACTGGCCCTCCTCTTTTCCCCCCAATAGACCCCAGTGTTTAGTACTCCCCTTTCTATGTCCATGTGTTCTCATTTTTCATCACCCGCCTATGAGTGAGAATATGCGGTGTTTCATTTTCTGTTCTTGTGTCAGTTTGCTGAGGATGATGTTCTCCAGATTCATCCATGTCCCTACAAACGACACAAACTCATCATTTCTGATTGCTGCATAATATTCCATGGTGTATATGTGCCACATTTTTCCAATCCAGTCTATTATCAGTGGGCATTTGGGTTGATTCCAGGTCTTTGCTATTGTAAACAGTGCTGCAATGAACATTCGTGTACATGTGTCCTTATAGTAGAACGATTTATAGTCTTTTGGATATATACCCAGTAATGGGATTGCTGGGTCAAATGGAATTTCTATTTCTAAGGCCTTGAGGAATCGCCACACTTTCTTCCACAATGGTTGAACTAATTTACACTCCCACCAACAGTGTAAAAGTGTTCCTTTTTCTCCACATCCTCTCCAGCATCTGTTGTCTCCAGATTTTTTAATGATCGCCATTCTAACTGGCGTGAGATGGTATCTCAATGTGGTTTTGATTTGCATCTCTCTGATGACCAGTGACGATGAGCATTTTTTCATATGATGTTGGCCTCATATATGTCTTCTTTCGTAAAGTGTCTGTTCATATCCTTTGCCCACTTTTGAATGGGCTTGTTTGTTTTTTTCCTGTAAATCTGTTTGAGTTCTTTGTAAATTCTGGATATCAGCCCTTTGTCAGATGGGTAAACTGCAAAAATTTTTTCCCATTCTGTTGGTTGCCGATTCACTCTAGTGACTGTTTCTTTTGCCGTGCAGAAGCTGTGGAGTTTCATTAGGTCCCATTTGTCTATTTTGGCTTTTGTTGCCAATGCTTTTGGTGTTTTGTTCATGAAGTCCTTGCCTACTCCTATGTCCTGGATAGTTTTGCCTAGATTTCCTTCTAGGGTTTTTATGGTGCCAGGTCTTATGTTTAAGTCTTTAATCCATCTGGAGTTAATTTTAGTGTGAGGTGTCAGGAAGGGGTCCAGTTTCTGCTTTCTGCACATGGCTAGCCAGTTTTCCCAACACCATTTGTTAAACAGGGAATCCTTTCCCCATTGCTGGTTTTTGTCAGGTTTATCAAAGATTGTATAGTTGTATGTATGTTGTGTTGCCTCCGGTGTCTCTGTTTTGTTCCATTGGTCTATATCTCTGTTTTGGTACCAGTATCATGCTGTTTTGATTACTGTAGCCTTGTAGTATAGTTTGAAATCCGGTAGTGTGATGCCCCCTGCTGTGTTCTTTTTGCTTAGAATTGACTTGGCTATGCGGGCTCTCTTTTGGTTCCATATGAAGTTCATGGTGGTTTTTTCCAGTTCTGTGAAGAAAGTTGATGGTAGCTTGATGCGGATAGCGTTGATTCTGTAAGTTACTTTGGGCAGTATAGCCATTTTCATGATATTGATTCTTCCTAACCATGAACACGGAATGTATCTCCATCTGTTTGTGTCCTCTCTGATTTCGTTGAGCAGTGGTTTGTAGTTCTCCCTGAAGAGGTCCCTTACGTTCCTTTTGAGTTGTATTCCAAGGTATTTTATTCTTTTTGTAGCAATTGTGAATGGTAGTTCGTTCTTGATTTGGCTTTCTTTAAGTCTGTTATTGGTGTAGACGAATGCTTGTGATTTTTGCATATTGATTTTATATCCTGAGACTTTGCTGAAGTTGCTTATCAGTTTCAGGAATTTTGGGGCAGAGGCAATGGGGTCTTCTAGGTATACTATCATGTCATCTGCAAATAGAGACAATTTGGCTTCCACCTTTCCTATTTGAATACCCTTTATTTCTTTTTCTTGCCTGATTGCTCTGGCTAGAACTTCCAGTACTATATTGAATAGGAGTGGTGAGAGAGGGCATCCTTGTCTAGTGCCAGATTTCAAAGGGAATGCTTCCAGTTTTTGCCCATTCAGTATGATATTGGCTGTTGGTTTGTCATAAATAGCTTTTATTACTTTGAGATACGTTCCATCAATACCGAGTTTTTTGAGGGTTTTTAGCATAAAGGGCTGTTGAATTTTGTCAAATGCCTTCTCTGCATCAATTGAGATAATCATGTGGTTTTTGTTTTTGGTTCTGTTTATGTGGTGAATTACGTTGACAGACTTGCGTATGTTGAACCAGCCTTGCATCCCCGGGATGAATCCTACTTGATCATGATGAATAAGTTTTTTGATTTGCTGTTGCAGTCGGCTTGCCAATATTTTATTGAAGATTTTTGCATCTATGTTCATCATGGATATTGGCCTGAAGTTTTCTTTTCTTGTTGGGTCTCTGCCGGGTTTTGGTATCAGAATGATGTTGGTCTCGTAAAATGATTTGGGAAGGCTTCCCTCTTTTTGTATTGTTTGAAATAGTTTTAGAAGGAATGGTACCAGCTCCTCTTTGTGTGTCTGGTAGAATTCGGCTGTGAATCCGTCTGGACCTGGGCTTTTTTTGAGTGGTAGGCTCTTAATTGCTGCCTCGACTTCTGACCTTGTTATTGGTCTATTCATAGTTTCAGCTTCCTCCTGATTTAGGCTTGGGAGGACACAGGAGTCCAGGAATTTATCCATTTCTTCCAGGTTTACTAGTTTATGTGCATAGAGTTGTTTGTAATATTCTCTGATGATGGTTTGAATTTCTGTGGAGTCTGTGGTGATTTCCCCTTTATCATTTTTTATTGCATCTATTTGGTTGTTCTCTCTTTTATTTTTAATCAATCTGGCTAGTGGTCTGTCTATTTTGTTGATCTTTTCAAAAAACCAGCTCTTGGATTTATTGATTTTTTGAAGGGTTTTTCGTGTCTCAATCTCCTTCAGTTCAGCTCTGATCTTAGTTATTTCTTGTCTTCTGCTGGGTTTTGAGTTTTTTTGATCTTGCTCCTCTAGCTCTTTCAATTTTGACGATAGGGTGTCAATTTTGGATCTCTCCATTCTCCTCATATGGGCACTTATTGCTATATACTTTCCTCTAGAGACTGCTTTAAATGTGTCCCAGAGGTTCTGGCACGTTGTGTCTTCGTTCTCATTGGTTTCGAAGAACTTCTTTATTTCTGTCTTCATTTCATTGTTTACCCAGTCAACATTCAAGAGCCAGTTGTTCAGTTTCCATGAAGCTGTGCGGTTCTGGGTTGGTTTCTGTATTCTGAGTTCTAACTTGATTGCACTATGGTCTGAGAGGCTGTTTGTAATGATTTCAGTTGTTTTGCATTTGTTGAGCAGTGCTTTACTTCCAATTATGTGGTCAATTTTAGAGTAGGTGTGATGTGGTGCTGAGAAGAATGTGTATTCTGTGGATTTGGGGTGGAGAGTTCTGTAAATGTCTATCAGGTTTGCTTGCTCCAGGTCTGAGTTCAAGCCCTGGATATCCTTGTTGATTTTCTATCTGGTTGATCTGTCTAATATTGACAGTGGAGTGTTAAAGTCTCCCACTATTATTGTGTGGGAGTCTAAGTCTCTTTGTAAGTCATTAAGATCTTGCCATATGTATCTGGGTGCTCCTACATTGGGTCCGTATATGTTCAGGATCGTTAGCTCTTCTTGTTGTATCGATCCTTTTATCATTATGTAATGGCCTTCTTTGTCTTTTTTGATCTTTGTTGCTTTAAAGTCTATTTTATCAGAGATGAGAATTGCAACTCCTGCTTTTTTTTGCTCTCCATTTGCTTGGTAAATCTTCCTCCATCCCTTTATTTTGAGCCTTTGTGTATCCTTGCATGTGAGATGGGTTTCCTGGATACAGCACAGTGATGGGTTTTGGATTTTTATCCAATTTGCCAGTCTGTGTCTTTTGATTGGTGCATTTAGTCCATTTACATTTAGGGTTAATATTGTTATGTGTGAATTTGATACTGCCATTTTGATGCTAAGTGGCTGTTTTGCCTGTTAGTTGTTGTAGATTCTTCATTATGTTGATGCTCTTTAGCATTTAGTGTGATTTTGGAATGGCTGCTATTGGTTGTTCCTTTCTATGTGTAGTGCCTCTTTCAGGAGCTCTTGTAAAGCAGGCCTGGTGGTGACAAAATCTCTGAGTAGTTGCTTGTTCGCAAAGGATTTTATTTTTCCTTCACTTCTGAAGCTCAGTTTGGCTGGATATGAAATTCTGGGTTGAAAGTTCTTTTCTTTAGGAATGTTGAATATTGGCCCCCACTCTCTTCTGGCTTGTAGTGTTTCTGCCGAGAGATCTGCTGTGAGTCTGATGGGCTTCCCTTTGTGGGTGACCCGACCTTTCTCTCTGGCTGCCCTTAGTATTTTCTCCTTTATTTCAACCTTGTTGAATCTGACGATTATGTGCCTTGGGGTTGCTCTTCTTGCGGAATATCTTTGTGGTGTTCTCTGTATTTCCTGTATTTGAGTGTTGGCCTGTCTTGCTAGGTGGGGGAAATTTTCCTGGATGATGTCCTGAAGAGTATTTTCCAGCTGGGATTCATTCTCTTCGTCCCCTTCTGGTACACCTATCAAACGTAGGTTAGGTCTTTTCACATAGTCCCACATTTCTTGGAGACTTTGTTCATTCCTTTTTGCGCTTTTTTCTCTGATCTTGGTTTCTCGTTTTATTTCATTGAGTTGGTCTTCGACTTCAGATATTCTTTCTTCTGCTCGGTCAATTCGGCTATTGAAACTTGTGCATGCTTTGCGAAGTTCTCGTATTGTGTTTTTTAGCTCCTTTAATTCATTCATATTCTTCTCTAAGTTATCCATTCTTATTATCATTTCCTCATATCTTTTTTCAAGTTCCTTAGTTTCTTTGCATTGATTTAATACATGTTCTTTTAGCTCACAAAAGTTTCTCATTATCCACCTTCTGAAGTCTAATTCCGTCATTTCTTCACAGTCATTCTCCGTCCAGATTTGTTCCCTTGCTGGTGAGTAGTTTTGGTCCTTTCTAGGAGGCGAGGTGTTCTGGTTTTGGGTGTTTTCCTCCTTTTTTTGCTGGTTTCTTCCCATCTTTGTGGATTTATCTGCTTGTCGTCTGCAGAGTTGCTGACTTTTCGATTGGGTCTCTAAGTGGACACCCAGATTGTTGATGATGAAGTATTTCTGTTACTTGGTTTTCCTTCTACCAGTCTAGCCCCTTTGCTGTACGACTGCTGAGGTCCACTCCAGGCCCTGCTTGTCTGGGGTGCACCTCTAGCAGCTGTGGCACAGTGAGGGATGCTACCAGTTTCTTTTTCTGCTATCTTTGTCCCAGGATGATGCTGCCTAATGTCAGTCTTTTGAATATAGAGGGGTCAGGGAGCTGCTTGAAGAGACAGTCTATACTTTATAGGAGCTCAATTGCTGAGCTGTGATCTCTGTTGTTCATTCAGGGCTGTTAGGCTGCTATGTTTGATTCTGCTGCAACAGAGCTCATTAAAAAAACCCTTTTTTTCTCAAATGCTCTGTGTTGGGGGGTTCGGGCTTTATTTTTGGATGTTCATTGAGGTGTCCTGCCCAGCTAGGAGGCAGACTAGCCACTGTTTGCCTGCCGAGGCTCTGCCCTGCTGTTGTGAGGCTCGCCCTGTTGGGGCAGGCTCTGCTGTTCTGCTGTGGTCTCCGCCACGCCCTGAGGTGGAGTCTCTCCTTTGTAGTGGGTTGCCTCGGCAACAGCAGGCTGCGTCAGCAGTGGGCGTGTATCTCAGTTGGGGTGGGTTGCCTCGGTAATGGTGGACGCCCCTCCCCCACAGAGCATCTCAGACCGACTGCACGGGGATCATTTGAAATCGTGGTTTTTTTCATCCCACTGGGCTAGCCCAAACGCTCTGTCCCTGCAATCCCCTGGGGTGGCCCACTGTCCAAGTCTCGTTCAGTCTCAAGTCCAGCCCTCTCAAGTCTCAGGTTGCCGGTTCAACAGGGCACCCGGTCAAGCGCGCCCTATGGGGAGCGATGGGTATGGCCGGCCGCCGCTACCCCGGCTGCTGGCTTCGCCAGGCAGAGTTACTGCCAGGCGTCCCACGTCTCCTTTATACTTGGAAATTTCCCCGTTCTGTGGGCAACAAAGATCAGTCTGGAAATGCAGCTCTGACTCACCTCTCCGCAGATTCAAGGAGAGCTCCAATCCTGGGTTGTTCTCACAGCGCCATCTTGAGTCCTCCCCGAATTCAACTTTTTAAAAATAGTTAGAGGGCTAGTCAAATTATCTATTTCATATTTCATGAAGGTTATAGTGGCTGTTTTTCAAAAATCTGATCAACTTTTTCTAAGCTGTTCAATTTATGTATGTACTGTAGTTCGTAGTATTTTGGGTATAGCTAGGAGTGGAATTGCTGGGCTGTATAATAATTTTGTGTTAACTTTTTCAAGAATCATGAAATTATTTCCCATAGCAGCTGAACCATTTTACATTCACACCATCAATGTATGAGAGTTCAAATTCACCATATTCTTACCAATATTATTTTCTTTTCTATTTTTAAAACTTGTAACCACCCTAATGGCTGTGAAGTAACATCTTGTCATGGGCTCACTATTACTTTTGCACCAGGAGTTCAAATGTCAACACGGTGAAAGAGGCAAATAACATCTTAGTAGTAATAGGAAAATATTTTGAATCTTAACAACACATAGAAGGATCTCAGAGGTTGCCAGGCTCTGTGAACCACCCTTCCAAAATAACTGCCCTAGTTGAATTCTATGCAGGCAGTAATGGTAGACCTTTCTTTACCTGGCTAGTGACATTTCAGATGATTTTGCCTTTCATAAGGGGTCAATATGGGGGTAGTGGTTAAGACCATAAGCTTTTGCATCACATAGACTTAAATATCAATCCTGGGCCAGTAATTACTATTTTGCAATTTTGGGAGGTTTCCTAATATCTCTGAGCCTCAATTTCCTCAGTCATATAATGGGAACAATAATCACTGCACCATGAAATTTCTATGATGTTAAGTAAAATAATAAGTACATAGTTTTTGTTATGTTGCAGGCATTCAACAAGTGGTAGATATGAAAAGTAGGTAATTTTTTTTTTTCTGGACGGAGTTTTGCTCTTGTTGCCCAGGTTGGAGTGCAATGGCGCTATCTTGGCTCACTGCAACCTCTGCCTCCTGGGTTCAAGCGATTCTCCTGCATCAGCCTCCCAAGTAGCTGGGATCACAGGCATGCGCCACCATAGTCAGCTAATTTTCTATTTTTAGTAGAGATGGGTTTCTCCATGTTGGTCAGGCTGGTTTTGAACTCCTGACCTCAGGTGATCCACCTGCCTAGGTCTCCCAAAGTGCTGGGATTACAGGTGTGCCTGGCCTGAAAAGTAGGTAGCTTTAAAAGTGTGATATAATTTATTATCTAAACAGAAACAATTTTGAGGGTGAAAAAGGTGATGTCAAAATGACTGTGGGCTGGACACAGTGCCTCGAGCCTGTAATCCCAGCTCTTTGGGAGGCCATGGTGGGCAGATTGCCTAAGGACAGGTGTTTGAAACCAGCCTGGCCACCATGGCGAAATCCAGTCTCTACTAAAAATACAAAAATTAGCTGGGTGTGGTAGTGCATGCCTGTAGTCCCAGCTACTTGGGAGGCTGAGGCAGGAGAATCGCTTGAACCTGGGAAATGGAGGCTTCAGTGAGCCAAGGCCATGCCACTGCACTCCAGCCTGGGTGACAGAGTAACTCTTTGTCCAAAAAAAAGAAAGAAAAAAAGAACTGTGGACGGCAGACTTTCCCTGTCTCCAGCAAACCCAGACGTGTGGTTACTCCAATAAAAGGAAGTTGCAGCAAGTCACTTTAGTGACAGAAGAATAATTATGGCCCACATGCTGGTGGTGAAGGTGCAGACTCTGGAGCCAGATGGCTTGGGTTTGAATCCCAGCCACACACTAGTTGTGTGCATTTAGACAAGTTATTTAATGTCTGTACGCCTTAATTATCTCATCTCTATAATGAGTCATGAAAATACACATCTTGTAATATTGCAAGAATTAAATTACATAACACATGTAAAGTGCTTAGAACAGTGCTTGGCACATCATAAGCTCTGTGTAAGTAAGAATGGCTAGTGCTAGAACAGGGAATATGAGAGGATGACAGAAGGGGGGTGGTGGTAAAAAAGCAGGAGGAAGAACCTTAGAGAAAAACAGATCATTCTCAGGAGAATAAGAAAGGGAGGAGGAGGAGGAGGTGGGGGAACTAATTAAAAGTAGTTTTTCAAGGCCAGGCACAGTGGCTCACACCTGTGAACCCAGCACTTAGGGAGGCTGAGGTGGGAGGATCATGAGGTCAAGAAATTGAGACCATCCTGGCCAACATGGTGAAACCCCGTCTCTACTAAAAATACAAAAATTAGCCGGGTGTGGTGGCACGTGCCTGTGGTCCCAGCTACTTGGGAGGCTAGGCAGAAGAATCGCTTGAACCCAGGAGGTGGAGTTGCAGTGAGCCGAGATTGTGCCACTGCACTCCAGCCTGGCAACAGAGCAAGACTCCGTCTCAAAAAAATAAAAATAAAAGTAGTTTTTCAACAGGTGATATAGTTTGGCTCTGTGTTCCCACCCAAATCTCACCTCAAATTGTAATCCTCACGTGTGGAGGGAGGGACCTGTAATCCCCACATGCCAAGGGAGAGAGGTGATGGATTATGTGGGCGGTTTTCCCCATGCTGTTCTCCTGATAGTGAGCTGCCATGAGATCTGATGGTTTTATAAGAGGCTCTCTTGCTTTGCTTTCTCCTCTCTCTCCTGCTGCCATGTAAGATGTGCCTGCTTTCCCTTCCATCATGACTGTAAGTTTCACGAGGTCTCTCCAGCCATCTAGAACTGTTAGTCAATTAAACTTTTTTCCTTTATAAATTATCCAGTCTCTGGTATTTCTTTATAGCAGAGTGAAAATGGACTAAGAAGCAGCTGATTAGCAAAAGCAACAGCATATGTGGCTTTTCTTGCAGTATGTGTTCACAATAGTTTACAATAAAAATCCTGATTAAGAAAAGTCAGTCCTTTGAAGGTTGATCTCATCATCATTTTCTATGTAGAGTCATGGCCATTTGAGCCACAAGTTCTATGGATCTCTTGGGTGGTTAACACCACCAAGTTATGGGTAAACTGTTACTGCTCTGTAATAAAAAAAATTCTTAAATTGAGATCAAGGTAAATTTTTGAGAATTTCATATTTTACTCTAGGGTCAACAGAAGAAAAAAATGTCAATTTCTTATATGGGATTTTAATCGTATTACTCATATATAGTATAAGAATATATTATAAGGACAAACCAATGAGCAGGTATCTATACACTTCAGTCAAATGACATTTATTAATATCAAATAGCTATATTTGGTCCAAATTTTAGTAACTTGTTAGTTTCAGACTTTGTTTTTTGATAGTATGTGGATTTTTGTTTTATAGTTGTTTTTAAAGATTATGACTTGAGCATATAACAGTTTACTGAGTCACACATAATTGGTAACAAATGTTTCCTCTTTTTCAATTATAGGAGCACTCTCGTCCCATATCCAGTTATCTTTAAAGTAAGAGGGGGAAATGGAACCATCTCAGTCTGTCATGGCCCTGTACCTGCAATGATAGTAGTAACAGGAGACTTTCATTTGATTACTTTTTCCATGGTTCCCTGTGATTATTTAGGACACATGTCCTAGCCCAGGTGCGGTGGCTCATACCTGTAATCCCAGCACTTTGGGAGGCCAATGCAGGTGGATCACGAGGTCAGGAGATTGAGACCATCCTGGCCAACATGGTGAAACCCTGTCTTTACTAAAAACACAAAAAATTAGCTGGGTGTGGTGGCATGCACCTGTAGGCCCAGCTACTGGGGCTGAGGCAGGAGAATTGTTTGAACCCGGGAGATGGAGGTTGCAGTGAGCTGAGACTGTGTCACTGTACTCCAGCCTGGTGACAGAGCGAGACTCCATCTCAAAAAAAAAAAAAAAAAAAAAAAAAGGGATACATGTTTTAAGGTAATAATTAACGGCTTCCCAAGTGGGAGTTGAGGAATTTTCAGTATCATTTCAAAGCAGAAAATAGGTTCCTCCATGGAAGGTCTCAATGCCGTAGAAAGAGGGGATTGGCTTTGCTAATCTCCAGATCTGGTTCCCTTCTAGCCTTAGATGGTTCATTGCAAGTTTGTGAAGCCATTGAGTTCTACCAGTTTTGACTGACAGGGAACAATAGATATTTGTAGAAACCCGCTAAAGTGGACTGCTTTATGGAGGTAAGATAATTAGTTTTCAATTCGTGTGGACTACTAGCTTTAAAATGATGGGTTTCTTGAAGAATTTTTAATTTGGGATGTTTCACATTATTTTAAATTTTGTACAGAGACTTTATGACTGCATTTAATAGTGTTATTTCAAATTTAAAGTTCTACATTTTGCATAGAATTTTGCCACATCACATTTCATAGGCAAAATTATCCTCTAGTAGTTGATTACTCAGGGAAGCATATACACTCATTCTCTTTTTTTGGGCCTATTGGTACCTGGGGAAATTTATGAATTAGTCTATTTTCTTAAATACTGGAGAGAGATCGAACTTTATTTGATCTGTGGGCTCAAAACAGCCTTAAAGTTCCTGCATTTCTACTGATATCACTAGTTAGGCCCTGGAAAAAATAGAAATCCATTCAGATCATCTTTTGTATCACTAATTGTATTTAAACAACTGTGTGGACTGCAGGAAAGACAATTATCTTTTGGTATCTACAGTGTTAACATAAAACCAAATTTCACCACTGAAGTCAAGTCTGACTGCTAGAGTCATCATATTAGAAGCTTCTATAACATTAACTCCAGTGTGAGATGTATTTTACATTAGAAATCAAGGGCATGCCATCTGTAGAGTTGCTGATTACAAGAAGTTTCTTCAGCATTCCCACAACTATATCTTTCCAAAACTGGGAAAAGCAGTTTTGGAAAGATATAGTTAATCACTGGCCATTTAAATAGCTGTGAGATTTTATTTCAGACTATTTTGGGAGGCGGAAACAGACCCCTGAAGGTGCTTATGCATGAATTTTGGGATCTTAGAGATCATCACTGCCTGTTCAGAGGGAATAATTTGGTTCTGGGGGAAGGGACACGGTACTCAGGTCTAGCCTCTGTGTCAGGTATTTTATATATGATCTTATTTAATCCTCCAAACAGTCTTTTCTGATAGAGGACATTGTTAATCCTTATTTGGTAGAGGAGAAACACTAGGTTTGGAATTCGGTCAGTCCAGCCATCAAGTCATGCCCTCTGTGTGGTCACCACACGGTCCCCAGGCAGCACATGCCACTGCAGGAAGGTCCCATCATATCTCAGGAGGGGAAGAGGGTGCAACCTGTCTCCTCTTTAACTGCAACTTATACAGAACCTACATCGAGATCTTTAAGGTGGTAAATTACCAAAAGAGCCCAAACAAATCTATGCTCTACCTCCAAAACCAATGGAAAGGAAATTAGAACAGTAAGTGTGAGAATGGAGGTAAAAATCTGATTTGCAGTTTGACTGTGACCACAAAGCTGTCCCTCAGACTCAGCAGCCTGCTGTGCTAGGGAGCTTACTTGACCTGCCAATAAAAGGATTAGTCCTCTGACCTAAGGCCTTTTCTTATCTCTGCTTTTAACTGATTTTGACCTCCCTAAGACTTAAGCCTACTTTCCAGGTTTCAAAATTTAGTAAGCCCTATCTGCCCAGGAGCTGATGGCCTTAGCAGTTTCCAGAAGGAGAGCTTGAAGTCCTCTTCCTGCTACAGTTCCACCCACACATGTATATGTACCTGAACAGATCTCCTAGGGCCTAGGAAAGGTACACACAGGAGAAGGAGAAAGAGAAGTACAACATTTCCCTTTAAAAATTTTAAAAATGATTACATTTTTAACATATTTTCCCAACAACTACAATTAGAACATCTATTCTGTGAGGGGAATTTGTTTTAAAGGATCTGATTTCTATATCTTTCATATAACTGCCTCAAGTGTCTATAACTTAGATACTATGCTGAGTTAGCTATCTAGGCTTTAAAATTTTCATTTCCCAAGTACTTTAAAATATTATTCTTTTGGGGTTTTCTTGTGTTCTTCCTCTAATGACCATAATAAAAAGATTTAATATTTTGTCATTGTTTTGATAATTGTATAACGAACAAAGCAAAACAAAATATATCCCATGTTCTCAAGAACTTACCTTCTCTGGATGAAAAGTTTGAGGGCAAAGGTTTCCCCTTCCTGGAAGATGACTCAGTTGTTATAAACCTTAATGACAGTCATTTGGTACACCTCAAAGCAGCTAGGATTATGAAACATTTCATTTTAGATGGCGCCTTGGAAAATGATTGCATGTAATAAATATGTGGAATTGTCAGGATGGTGGTGATAATGCATCAGCTGATTAGGCAGCTCCCGTACCGTCAGTAGCAAACACTGGCTTATCTGTAAACCTTAGCCACAGCAGCACCCTCCTCATGAGGGAATTCTTGGTTTCCAGTTTGGTAGTATTTCATGAATTAATTCTCATAGTCTCTTCTGAAAGCTTCTAAGCCAATATTGGGGTAAATATAAAAAAGGCAGTTGGCTGGGCACCAAGCCTTATGCTTGTAATTCCACCGTTTTGGGAGGCCAAGGTGGGAGGGTTGTTTGAGGCCAAGAGTTTGAGACCAGCCTGGGCAACATAGAGAGATTCTATCTTTTGGCATGGTGGTGTGTGCCTGTGACTGCAGCCACCCAGGAGGCTGAGGTGGGAGGATCCCTTGAGCCCAGGAGTTAGAGGCTGTGGTGAGCTGTGATCATACCACTGCACTCCAGCCTAAGCAAGAGAGACACTGCCTCTAAAAACAAAAAGAAAGAAAGAAAAATAAAATAAATAAAAAAGATAGTACTGGCTGGGCATGGTGGCTCATGCCAGTAATCCTAGCACTTTGGGAGGCTGAGGCTGGCAGATCACATGAGGCCAGGAGTTCACGACCATCCTGGCCAATATCGTGAAACCCTCATCTCTCTCTCAAAGAAAAAAAAGAAATAAAAGTTAACATCAAAAAAAGAAAAGAATAGAACTCCTTGGAAGCTCTAACAGTCCCAAGAAACATCCATTTTCTGCTCTGAGTCTCCCTCCCATTTGTGTCTTTTGGCAGGCACTGCCTGTATGTTATTTTTTTCTTCTGGCTTTAGCTTCTTGGATCATTTATAATGACAATGCATTATGAGTTGTGAAGAAAAGGGAAGCTAAAGAGTGATGGCTCCAAATGACCAAATGGGAATGTATACTTGAGATAATGCACCGGGAGCCCCTGGATTAGTGACGTTCATAAGCTATGTGATTGCCAACCTACAAAGCAGCCCACAGAAAAGAAAGAATCCCCATTAAATAGGGTCCAGCGAAACAGACCACTTTCTCCCGGTGTCCATTAGGTTCTTAGGTCTTTCAGCTAATAAGTGCTGGAGCTGGGATTTGACTACCAGGTGGGGAGTAGGGAAGACTAAGGGAGATTCGTAACTCAAGAGTCCTTATATTTAGCTGCAGAGTATGTAAGAAATGAGAGAGAAATTGTAGCTGCCTTTAAAGACAGTGCAGTCACTGTTGGTTAATGATAGATATCCCAATGGAATCCAGAGAAGGGAGAAAAAAATATCTAGGAACACCTTCAAGACTCTGGGTTATAAATAAAAAATTTTAAGTTAACTTAAGCAGATGGGGACTTAATAGCTTGGAAGTTCGAAACTCGGTTCCAGCTGGCCCCAGGAATGACAGGAATCAGAAACTTGCATGCCGCCAGAATTTCCTCTTGTCCTCTGCTCTCCCACCTCCATCTCTCTCTGTGTATGGCTTTGTCCTATCCAACCAGTTCTGTCTCTGTGGCAGGGGATGCGGCTGCAGGTGGTGCCAGACTGAGGTCCTAACAGCTCTGCCACAGACAGGACATGGTTCTTTTTACCCCCGGCTCCATTGTGGAGCATTGTGGGGAAAGATTTTGCTTGCCCTGACTTAGTTATTTGCCAATTTCTTGTGGCTAGGGATGAGGTGTCATGATTGGGTCAGTTTGGCTCAAGTACTCACCTCTGTGGCCAAGGAGAGGGATGGAAACATGGCCTTTGGAAATCAAGATTGAGAAGACACTGTATTTTGTGTCAGCTACAAATAACTAATGTTGGAATGATTTTTTAAAAATGATATTTAAAAGAATAAAATAGTGTTTTAAAGCAGTTATGCTAGAAGGCAGATTCCATCCCTTAACCAGCTGCCTGTGGAACTAGACTCACTATCCTCTTTTCTATTTGAAAAACCCATGAGCATTACGATTAGAGCTGGGAGAGTAACTTTCTCCCTGGTACTAGACACGGTCAGCCCTGACTAGTAGAATCCCATCCTTTTGCTTTCCCCCCAAACCCTCACTCAAGGCTGCATTATTCTTGAAGACTTCAGGGAAAGAGAAAACAATTAACGACCCCCAAAAGTTAGGGATTTCTGAGATGTGCCCCAAATATTCTTTAGAGATATTTTCCTAACTCATTAAAGGAAATGAAAAACTGCTCCTCTACTTAGGACTTGAATTTCTTATGCTTAATCACAAATTGCTCCTTCCAAGTGATTTTTTTTTAAACAGATAAAGGGTCTTGCTATGTTGCCCAGGCTGGAGTGCAGTGGCTACTCACAGGCACAAACATAGCGCACTGTGGCCTTGAACTCCTGGGCTCAGGTGATCCTCCTGCCTAAATCTCTGAAAAAGCTGGGACTATAGGTGTATGCCACCATGCCTGGCCCACTGGATCTCAAAAACAGCATATGTTAAGATTTGTAGAAATAAAAAAATTACTTAATGTAGCAGGTAGACTTAGTAGACAGAAAGATTATACCCAGACAGAAAAAAAACCCTAATTATTCAAAAATTCTAATGATAGTTGAGAAGGAAAAAATAATGACAAATGAAATAAAGAAATATTGTACTTTTTATAGATTTTATGAGTCTATCATTGGAAAATTCCAAGGGATCTATAAAAAATTACCAGAGGTAATAAATTTTCCTAAATGCATATACAAAATAAATCTGTGAGATTTATTATTTGTACACGTGAATGCCATAATGCTAAAATATACAATAATATGAAAAGATTTCTTTTTTTTCTTAGTGCAAATATTGAATTACTGACAATTAACTTAGGACACACAACATTTAAGGAAATTGTAAAATCCTAACATGAAAGATAAAGGACAAGAAATGGACAGATACATGCTGAGAATTTTAAGTAAAGAAGACAGTAATTCTTAATGAAATATGACACACAGGTTTTTGCATCATTAATGCACCAGTTAATAAGAAAAGATTTCTTTTTTTTGTTAGTGCAAATATTGAATTACTGACAATTAACTTAGGACACACAACATTTAAGGAAATTGTAAAATCCTAACATGAAAGATAAAGGACAAGAAATGGACAGATACATGCCGAGAATTTTAAGTAAAGAAGACAGTAATTCTTAATGAAATATGACACACAGGTTTTTGCTTCATTAATGCACCAGTTGACATATAGTAGAACAGAAAATAGAACTTGACAATCTGATACTCATGTGGAAGACTGAAGGACTCCATATGAAATCATAAATATGTATATATTTATGTAAAATTGCTCTATCAAATTTGAAACATTTTAAAAAGTAATAAAAACCAAAACAGTATAGCATTGGGTTAAAAGAGGATAAACTGACCAGAGGAGTCTATTCTACTGTACATGTATTAGAAAATGAATGTAAGGCCAAACTGAAGCAGTATGACAACCGGAGAGAAAGGCTATGGCACTCAACTTGCCTCTGCCTCTCTGCCTCGGGGTCTGAGCTGCTTTCATGCGCTAGGGTGCTAAGAGAACTCAGGGCCTGCCAGGTTTCTGTCTTCTCTACACACACGTCTAAAGGCGCAGATCAGTGTGTTTCTGGATCTTGAATCTAGCTGGAGAATGGTACGATCTCAGGATTTTGGAGCAGGCTTTGATTGTCAGGCCCAGTTCATGCTCCAGCTCAGCTTCATCACAGGGTTGCACTGGGGTTATTGGGCACCAACTCAGTCCTAACAAACCAGTACTTTCTCATTTGCTACTTCTTGTAGCAAATTTTTTGGGAGTCTCAGGCAGAAGGGAAGGCTTGGATGGATATGGCTGACAGAGTTGCTTGCTTGACCTTTTTTTCCTTTTAGTGATCTAACTCTCAACTTTTATTAAAATGGTTCAGTGTTGCTGTATCGTTGTAGCTCCTCCAAAATAACACTAGAAAAGCATCCTTTTACAGAGTTTTATGAACCTTAAGATGTGTTTTATAATAGATTAGAATAATCATTTGATTATAGGGCAATGGGCTTCAGTTGCTTTCTTAACTATGTGAAAGGAAAATAAAATCTCGGGACCCCAAACTGGCTAAGCCAAAGTGAAAAGTTAAGCTTGGGAACTGGGTCACGCAAACTGCCTTCTGTTTGTTTCTAAACAAAGAGCTGTAATTTCACACACTTACCTAAAATGTAGATCTACTAATTATGAAACAAATGTCTAATTGACTTTCCCCCACTCCTCTCTTTTCACATGTAAAATGTGAATTCAG
Organism: Callithrix jacchus; assembly: GCF_049354715.1. Lineage (NCBI taxonomy): Eukaryota > Metazoa > Chordata > Mammalia > Primates > Cebidae > Callithrix > Callithrix jacchus. The sequence goes on from NC_133514.1 coordinate 75,323,480, forward strand.
TGAGCATTAATCAAAGCTTTACAAGAACGGGACCACTTGCTTCATTATTGGCTCTCTCCCTTTTTTCTTTCTTTTTTCCCTTTCTGCCTGCTCTTTCTCCTTAAATATTGGAGTCCTCAAAACCCTCACTGGAAAAAGCACAAGCTACAGATCCTACTGTGACTTGTGTTTCTTTTTCCCAGGCATGTTCTCAGCTTTGGCAAAGTAAACCTCAAAATCAATTGAGATCTGTGTCCAACAACTTTTTGGTTTACAACTATAATACAATAAAAACTCACTGCACAATCTTCTCGAGTCATTGCTTAATAAAGATGATTGGGGTAAGTGGATATCAGGAGAGAGAAAAATTAATTAGATGTATACTTACTCTATATGCCATGACAAATTTGAAACTGTTCAGATGGTTAAGCATTTAAAAATATGTGAAAACAGAATAACATATGAACTTATGTTTCCTTAGCCTAGGCCGTAAAATTGAGGTTTTAGAGTATTAAATAATGTTTTTCTGTCCTTTGCCTCCATCTGCTCTGTGGGACCACCCACCACTCTCCAGGGCTCCATCATAGTTTTTGAAATTTCTAGAGTTTTTTCACGTAAGTTCAAAAACATGTCCTCTCAGCTACATGTGACGCCCACCATTCCCTTCTGTGGCTCAGCTCCTATCAGTGTTTCTCTGCTCTTTTGGGTGGCACAGTGAATGAAGCAGAATATGCCACCCCAACATGTGCCACGTTGGTATAAGGATCATCTTGAGCTAAAGACAGTGCAGAAGAAGCAGATACAAGAAGAGCTCTGTGCCCTCCCCCTATTAGTCTAAAAGCAGGACATAAATTAACAAAGGTGTCTCTCCTTCCCTCTCTACCAGGAAGGGCAAACGTTGGTCATTGCAGAGAAAGTTACACCCTTAGCAGCCTGGGGAGGGCACCAGAGAAATCTACATAACAAACTTTACTAATTAGTCTCTATTTACCATGAGTTTCCCATATTGCTGCCTTCCCACAACTGCTGCACTTACAGACTTAATTAATGTCCTTTCTTTTTGCAGTGTCACTTTTCTAAAAATTTACTAATTCTTTGTTGAAGATGCTATATAAGTTGGAGTTCTAAGCTACCTCTCTGAGGGTTATTCTGTTCTTGTTTTCTTCCATGTACATATGAAATATACATGTTCATAAACTTCTGCTGGTTTTTCTCCTGTTAATCAGTGTTTTGTTGCAGGGGTCCCAGCTGAGAACTCAGAAGGGTAAATAAAAAAATTTTCTCTACTATAACTGTGTCTCCCCAAATTCAAATGCTGAAGTCTTAGCCTCTAGTACCTCAGAATGTGACCTTACTTGGAAATAGTCTTTGTAGATTTAATTAATTAAGATGAGGTCATACTAGAGTAGTGTGGGGCCCTAATTTAATATGAGTGGTGTCTTATAGAAGGAGGCATTGGGACACAGACGAGGGGAACCTGTGAAGATGGAGAGATCAGGGTGATGCTTCTGCATGCCAAGGGACACCAAAGACTAAAGCAAGCACCATGGGTGAGAGGCATGGAACAGATTCTCACAACCCTCAGAAGGAGCCAACCCTTAATCTCAACACCTTAATCTTGGTCTTCTGGCACCCAGAACTGAGAGACAGTAAATTCCTGTTGTGTGAGCCACCCGGTTTGCAGCATTTTGTTACAGCAGCCCTAGGAAACTAAGACACCTGCCAAGACCTTTCCAAAATGCAAGTGCCACAAGGGCAGACACAAAGTGTATCTTATTTGTCACTGTGTCACCAGAGTTTAGCCCAGAGTCTGACATACTGTGCTCAGTCAGCCTTAATAGCTAACAATAGCCTCATCTTCTCCTGGGGCCAGTGCCCACAGATCTGGCAGTGCAGCTGTGTCACGGTGGATAGGCTGCAATTGTGCCAGGGACATCGCTGTCGTGAGAGTGTCCTTCAGTGGAGGGTCACTACTGCTTGTGCTGCTGCTGTTGGTGGCCACAGCCTAGATGAAGCTGGGTGCTGCTGGATGCAGCTGGTATGCTGGAGCTGTCCCGTGTTCCCTGAAACGATGCTAGCTTTTGTGACAAATGGAAGAGAACTTGTTTCTTCAAAGTGGTATTACCACTATTGCATGGAGAGCTTATATAAGAGTAATTTCTTTGCTTCTCCCCTTACATTTCACTGTTTCCCTAAGACTTAGATATGAGTCCATGAAAGCTGCCTAGAGGAAAAATATCAGACTCACTAATGATGTGCAGAACGCAAAATTTCACCTCATCTCCAAGGAACCTGGTACTGCTCTTTTAACAATTGTGAGGTATGATCATTTGCCTGTCAGGTAGTGTTCCCTCAGTAGGTGCCCCAGTGACCATCACTGGCAGTCTTCTGCTGGGCCAATCCCACTGACATTCTAGACTTGCTCCATTAAGTTCGATTCCCTAAATGAGAACTACCCAAGGGAAGCTGTAATCGCAACTCACATTTGAGCTCTCAAGGTTGTTCTTGTATGATGGGACTGCAGTATAACTTGTTTACAACGTTACCAAGAAATTATTTTCAGTGTCTACTGCTGAAAGCAATTGCATAATCCATTTCATTCACTCATTCCTCCATTTATTCAACAAGATTTTATTAATATATCCATTCAACAAAAAGTTTTATTCATACATTTGTTTTAGTTCTTAAAGTGGCAAGTTTTGGTTCTTAAAATGGCAAGCCTTGTCACCTAGATCATTCATTTTAAAATGGCAGTGAAAGAATAGTTCTTTTATATCTCAACCTACTGAAAAGAGACTATGCTAATTGACTGACTGATTTCACTGGCCTGTATTTGGGTTTAGAATCTCATAGCATGCCTATGTATGTAACAACATATGAGGTGATGCAATGCTTTTGGAGGTTTATAGTAAGTATCCAACATTCTTACTCAGGTATTTCTTATCTGAATCATTTTATTGGCAGCCCCTGTCCCTTCCTTTTTGACAGTAAATGGAAAAAGAAGGACTTGGAAATCTTTCAGAAAGAAAAAGAGTGCATCTGTGGAAATATAGGTTATTGCTATCTTTTAAAAAAATTCAGTCTAAAAATTCAGTTTCTGTCCTTCTGTTGAAATCCAATTGTCCATCTGCTTTGCATTCCCGTGCTTCCCTGTGGCTTACTTTACACCTTTTCCTGGGTTTATTAACACTTGCCATTCAGTCATCTGTACTTTCAAATCAGCTGCAGCCACAGTCTAATTTAACAGTTAAATGACTGGCTGTTCCCCTGGCTTTCATGTGGGCTAATTTGAACAATCTGCAGCCCTCTGTTTAGTTTAATTTTCAGCCTTCTGTGGATGCTATCTCTTAAAGCAGCAGAGCACGTTTTTGTTTCTGAGCTCAGAGCAACAGATGCTCTCCTAATTTTTCCATGGAGAAGACAACCAGGAAAACTAGAACCATGGCAGTTTTGGGGGCTGGGGGAGTCTGTACCACTAGCATGGGCTTCTGCTACTGCGGTGTAGCTTTCTCTGACTTCGTTTCCACTTTGAACATTGAAAATACAAAGTGAAGAGAGGCATGTTCTTTTATTTTTATTTTTGAGACGGGGTCTCACTCTGTCACCCACGTTAGAGTGCAGTGGTGTGATCTCGGCTCACTGCAACCTCTGCTTCCCAGGCTCAAGCAATCTTCGCACCTCGGCCTCCTGAGTAGCTAGGACCACAGGTGTACACCATCATGCCCAGCTAATTTTTTGTATTTTTGGTAGAGGTGGGCTTTCACCATGTTGCCCAGGCTGGTCTTGAACTCCTGAGCTTAAGTGATACATCCATCTCAGCCTCCCAAAGTTCTGGGATTACAGGCATAAGCCACCTTGCCTGGCCAAATTCTCCTTTAAGCATGAGATGTTTGTATAAAAATATTCTAGAACTCATAGGAAGATACTAGGTTTTAGGATTCTTGAGGCTCTTATTCATCTTTACATACCTACATACCTAACTTCACCTGAAACCCAGCTCCCATTACCCCAAAGGCCTGGGATTACTCAGTAAATATTTGTGAAATTGAGTTGAACATATTAGCATATTCAAAGCCATGGTCGAAAAAAATACAAGTTTTTTTTTGAGATAGAGTTTCACTCTGTCACCCAGGCTGGAGTGCAATGGTGCAGCCTTGGCTCACTGCAACCTCCACTTCCTGGGTTTGAGTCATTCTTCTGCCTCAGCCTCCCAAGTAGCTGGGACTATAGGCATACACCAACAGGCCTGGCTAATTTTTGTGTTTTTAGTAAAAATGGGGTGTCATCATGTTGGCTAGGCTGGTCTCGAACTCCTGACTTCAGGTGATCCACCCACCTTAGACTCCCAAAGTACTGGGATTACAGGCATGAAGCACCGTGCCCGGCCACATGTTTTGTTTTTTAAGAAGAAGCTTTATAGCAGAGATATCTCATTTGTGTTATTATAATTATCAGCTTGTTAGGACTAAATGCTATTCATTTTCAAATATAATTGCGCCATTTCCCTATTTTCAGAATGGCAGTCCTTCTGTTTGACATAAAATATTGGAAATAAGCAAAACACATCACACCCAATTCTGAATCCTCATGAAATCTGAACTAAAAGACAATAAAGGTCCAGCAAAAAGGCAACACTTTTCTATAATCCAGAATTCATTTTCTTGTATCTTATATTTTGTTTAAAATTGATATTATAATTTGATATTTGAGCAGACTTAGCTAGTTTCCTAGTTGCTGTAGGGTTTGGCTCTGACTGTGACCTTTGTCTAAGGCACCTGAGCACTCTGAAAGGGCCATAGGGTGTGATCTGCATTCTCAGCTGTAAAACTTATTTCTCTGTGGAACAATACTGGTTATTGATTCAAAGCCGATGAGGGTGGAGGAAAAGTGGGTGGAATATAGAGGTTTGAGAAAGGGAAAATAGCCTGTCTACAAAGCTGATTTGAAAAAATCTTGCGAATTTACCATTCATCTATACAAAACGTCATTGAGCACCTTCTATGTGACAGGTGCTGTTCTAGGCATTGGGGAGGCAGAAGTGAACAAAACAGATTTTGAAAGTGCTAGGAAAAGGATTACATACATTTACGTAAAAGAGAGTGACTGGGTAGTTACTCTATTTTGGGGAGTCCAACAAACCTCCTGAAGGTGATAATTAAATGAAAATCCAAATAAATTACAGCATGGTGAGAAATACTAGGAAAAGACATTCTTTATAATTTTAAAAAATTTTTACTCCAACATTGCTTATTTGATTATTTTTAAAAATTTCAATAGTCTTTGTGGTACAGGTGGTTTTGGGTTACATGGAGAAATTATTCAGTGGTGATTTCTGAGATTTTGGTGCACCCATCCCCCAAGCAGTGTACACTGTACTCAATATGTAGTCTTTTATCCCTCACCACCTTCCACTCTTTACCTGCACTAAGTCCCAAAAGCCTATTATATCACTCTTATGCCTGTTTGTCCCTAAAGCTTAGCTCCCATTTATAAGCGTGAATATATAATACTTGGTTTTCCATTCCTGAGTTACTTCACTAGAGTAATGGTCTCCAGCTCCATCCAAGTTGCTGAAGAAGACATTGTTTCATTCCTTTATATGGTTGAGTAGTATTCCATGGTGTATATATACCACATTTTCTTTATCCTCTCATTAGTCAATGGGCACTTAGGTTGGTTCCATATTTTTGCAACTGCAAGTTGTGCTGCTACAAATACACATGTGCATGTATCTTTTTCATATAATGACTTCTTTTCCTTTGTATAGATATCCAGTAATGGGATTGCTGGGTCAAATTGTAGTTCTACTTTTAGTTCTTTGAGAAATCATACTGTTTTCCATAGTGGTTGTACTAGTTTACATTCCCACAACAGTGTAAAAGTGTTCCCTTATCACCACAGACACACCAAGGTCTATTATTTTTTGACCTTTAAATTATGGCCCTTCATGCCGGAGTAAGATGATATCTCATTAGGGTTTTAGTTTGCATTTCTCTGATGATTAGTGATGTTGAATATTTTTTTCATATGTTTGTTGGCTGCTTGTATATCTGCTCTTGAGAAATGTCTATTAATGTCCTTTGCCCACTTTGGGATGGGATTTTTTTTTTCCTGCTGATTTGTTTAAGTCCCTTGTAGAATCTGGATACTGGTCTTTTGGGGGATGCACAGTTTGCAAATATTTTTTCCCACTCTGTGGGGTGTCTGTTTATTCTGCTGATTATCTCTTTTGCTGTATAGAAGAAGCTTTTTAATTTAATTAGGTCTCATTTATTTATTTTTGTTTTTGTTGGCATTTACTTTTGGGGTCTCAGTTAGGAATTCTTTGCCTAAGCCAAAGTTCAGAAGAGTTTTTCTGATGTTATCTTCTAGAATTTTTACGGTTTCGAAGTCTTAGATCCATCTTGGACCTTTGATCCATCTTGAGTTGATTTCTGTATAAGGTGAGAGATGAGGATCCAGTTTCATTCTTCTGCATATGTCAGGCCAGTTTTCCCACACCATTTATTGAACAGGGTGTCTTTTCCCCAATTTATGTTTTTGTATGCTTTATGGAAGATCAGCTGGCTGTAAGTATTTGGCTTTATTTATGTGTTCTCTATTCTGTTCCATTGATCTATGCACCTATTTTTATACCAGTTTTATGCTGTTTTGTTTCTTTTTCTTTCTTTCTTTTTTTTTTTTTTTTTTGCTCTGTTGCTCAGGCTGGAGTGCAGGGCATGATCTTGGCTCACTGCAAACCTCCACCTCCCAGGTTCAAGCAATTCTCCTGTCTTAGCCTCCTGAGTAGCTGGAATTACAGGCACCTGCCACCATGCCCAGCTAATTTTTATATTTTTAGAAGAGTTCACTATCTTGGCCATTCTGGTCTCGAACTCCTTACCTCAGTGACCTACCTGCTTCAACATCCCAAAGTGCTGTGATTATAGGTGTGAGCCACTGCACCAGTCAATACCATGCTGTTTTGTTAACTATAGCCTCTTTACAAATATTTTTTAACAAGTTCTTGAAATGACCATTCAAGGGGAGGTGTTGAAAGCTAAAATCCTACTCTTGGAAACTTCTCCTTTCCCACCTGTGCAATATCTTCCTCCTCTGAATAATATCTCCTTTCTGGTACCTTCTGTTAGTGCCCTCTCAATATTCTGCTTATGCGTCCATCACAGTGCCTAGATCACTGTGAGGCACTGATTCCTTTCCACGTCTATTCCTTTGCTCTCTACTATAAGTCCCTTAAGGACAAGCTTTGTGTCTCTCATTTTTTGCTTTGTCCATGGCTGGTAGTATCTGACATGGAGTTTAATAAATGTGTGCTCAATAAATATATTGATCTAATCCACAACTAGGCAAAAGGGCAGATATTGTATCACAAGTATTTTTGTGTCCTCCTGAGTGCTTGGCATCAAGAGGGACAGAGTTAATAGTGGATAAAGATTTGCCGATTTTGAATTCTTAAACAGATGAAAGCACCCTGAAGTCTTGGCTCAAGCTATACTTGGTCTTTGAACCTTTGTTGAAAAGATACAATGGAAAGATGGGGAACAGCCTAGGTTAGAGGGAGATTTAAACAACAAAGAGAGTCAGAGTTTTCAGGGTGTTTTTCAGGATTTTTGAGTAGATCAAGTTGGGACATGGTGCTGGATAAAAGGGTGGGAGTGAGAAGAAAAGGGGAATTTGGGGTAGGAGGTTGATGTATTGGAGACAAGATGTTTGTGAAAAAGGTCAAATAATGTTCTCAAGGATAAAAAATGTTTCCAATAAAAGGCAAGCACATTTTTATACCAGAAAATGATGACACAGTAATTGTGCTGGTTTGGTTTTTTGTTTTCTTGCTAATATTACATCACCAAGTCACACAAGCATGGTGAGCAGGGGACAATAAAAATAAGTTATCAATGCACTATTAACTCAGCGTGCTCTCACCTATTAATAAGACATTGATGTCTCCTCTTATGCGTGTCCCATTGAAAAGCACTTTCTCATTACCTCCAAGCGGCATACACAAAATGGGCTTTTTAATATACTCATGTCTATGGATGCTTGGTGCTAAAGACTTGTTTAAATGGTCAAAGATATCCTATTTAAGAAACAGGAAACACTTACATTGCACATTATCAACATTAGAATAGAATCTCATTATCCATTACCTGGTATTTGTGCGATTTATAACTCACTTTAGATTGAGTTTTGCAGAATTTCATGATCTTTGTCACATCATCAGCTGAAAACGTAGGTACTGTGCCTGCACTCATCAGTGTGATATTATTAGCTAGGATGATGGCCCTGTAAGCTGCAGAAATATTTTAAGAGCTGCTGCTAATTAACTATTAAATAAATGCTCAGATGAAGTTATCTTCATAACAGATAAGCTACTTGGAAATTGCTTTCAGTAAAATGGAATGAGTTAAATTTCTTTCTTTGTATTTTTGTCAACCTTTGCCTGTCTTCTTTAAATCTCAGATACTGTATATTGTTTTTAGACTTGCACTCTCTTAAAACCTAAAGAAAGAACTGGTAAAAAGATTGCTATGAAATGGTCTATGAGAATGAAAGGTCTTGAATGCTGATGTTCCCTCTGCTTTGAGGCAAATCTAGCACAATGCATGTGGTTGTTAACACAGGAAGAGAAAGAAACCTAATAGAGGCAAATGTTTCAAATCTTAGAGTAGATCACATAATTTACAGAGAATTATATATTCAATAAGTTGAATGCTTTTTCTTTTTAAAAAGCATTTTGAATGAGAAAAGAAAAAGAAAAACTAAAAAAAGCTAGGAAAAGTTAGTGCCTTGTATTTTTTTACAGCCATGGCAGATTATTTGATTAGATTGAAAATTAAATGTAAGCTTCAATTTTAAGTACAAAAAAGATTTCTTAAATAGGTAAATACAGGTGTCTTAACACATTTAGCTCTTTTGGCAAATATTTATCTTTCTTTTTAAAAAAACAAAGAAAAGTTTGTTTTCAAAAACAGAGTTTAAATGTGCAATTTACGTAAATTCACCAAGCCTATGACATAAATACTTATTGAACATAGCTTGGGAGAGACAGGTTGAGAGGCAGGTGGGACAGCCTTGGGAGACTAGGAGAGTGATAAATGAGACATAAGAGTTTACAATCCAGTGGCAAAAGGAGAGCCTTCTGGAGGAAACCCATTACCTTCTAGAGGGGAATGGCCCAGTGGTACTGACACAGGGACATGCACGCTGGTTCTAACAACATTGATGATGGCGCTAGGGTAAGGCATTATGGGCAGGGGACCAGGAGACAAAGGCTGCTACATAGGCTTGGAGGACAAAAGAGAGAAATGTGCTTAATTTAAATTCCCCAGCCAACCAACCCATGCACGCCTCCACCCACTCACCCATCAAAAAACCAATAGATATCACCGAACATCCGCTGCCGACAAATTGCTGAGCTGGTTGCTGTGAGGGATATGTAAAGATGAATAAGACCCAGTTCCTGATCTCAGAAAAATAATCTAAATGCCGTCTCTTTCCCTCCAGTGAAAAGGTCAGTCCTTGTTGGTTCATTATCTTGCCACTTTACATGACAAACAATGACAAAGAATTTTCTTCCCTCTTTCTGCTAATATATAAGCCTTGTCACTTTTGATGTTTTTTTTTTGTTTGTTTTTCCTTGGGGTTTAACTTTCCCCTTACAAAGAAAAGAAAGCTTGGATCTTGCTTTCTAAAGGCAACTTTATTTCTTTGATATGGTTCCCAAGACTCTGCTTAAGTTTTTAAGTCAAAGAAAGTTAGGCATGGAATATCCTAGATAGAAAGGTATATTGACTCATTAACTACCCTTTGTGGAATTCTATACAATTTTTTTTCTCACAAGATCTTTAATACCTTGTTGCATTCAATTCATGAAGAATTGTGGTGATAAGAGTCATTGATATAAATGTATTTTAGGCTGAAAGTGGTAGAAGAGTGAAAAAATAAATTAAAAACTGCAGATTTGCCTGGAGCTAAGGCTAAAGAAGTCAGCTTCATTATTTTTTCTTGCTTAGTTGGTCTTACGGGTAAGTCTGTTTTGTACCATTATATCATTCTTGCCTACTTCCAGAGATTTCAAAGGAAATTCCTAATTAAGAGGATCTGTAATCTAGCTCCAATTATGAAAACTATATTTCTGTTTTTAGGTGTTTCCTTCAATGCAAAAGACTAGTTAGATTTGTGGTTGCTGCTTGTATGCATGGGGATGGGGGGGTGGTTCACTGTAGTCACATGACTAGTTCCTACTCACTGACATAAGTTTAAATTCTAGAACTCCAAATAAACTTGACAAAATGGTGCTGAAAAAATAGATCCTGAGCTTCACTAGAATTTGCACTGGGTGCCTGAGTCTCAGCTGAAGCTCTCTGAAGAGTTTCTCTAATCTCTGGATAGGCCTTGTCAAAAAATTCATTCAGTCAAGTCCCTAGGCTGTACACAGCAAGGAGACCCTGGGATTGGTCCACAAAACTTTCTCCTAGGCCTCCTGGCCTCTGATAAAAGGGGCTGCTGTGAATACCTCTGACATACTCTGGAGACATTTTCCCCATTGTCTTGGGTATTCATATTCAGGTGCTCATTATTTATGCAAATTTCTGCAGCCAGCTTGAATTTCTCCTCAGAAAATGGATTTTTCTTTTCTATTGCATTGTCAGGCTGCAATTTTTCTTAACTTTTATGCTCCTCTTCCCTTGTAAAACTGAATGCTTTTAACAGCACCCAAGTCACCTCTTGAATGCTTTGCTGCTTAGAAATTTCTTCTGGCAGATATCCTAAATTATCTCTCTCAAGTTAAAAGTTCCACAGATCTCTAAGGCAGGGGCAAAATGCTGCCAGTCTCTTTGCTAAAACATAACAAGTGTCACCTCTGCTCCAGTTCTCAACAAGTTCCTCATCTCCACCTGAGACCACCTCAGCCTGGACCTTATTGTTCATGTGGCTATCAGACTTTTGGTCAAAGCAATTCAACAAGTTTCTAGGAAGTTCCAACTTTCCCATATTTTCCTGCCTTTTGAGCCTTCCCAACTGTTCTAACCTCTGCCTGTTACCCAGTTCCGAAGTTGCTTCCACATTTTCGGATATTTTTTCAGTCGTGCCCCTCTCTACTGGTACTAATTTACTATATTAGTCCATTTTCATGCTGTTGATAAAGACATATCTGAGACTGGGAAGAAAAGAGGTTTAATTGGACTTACAGTTTCACATGGCTGGGGAGGCCTGAGAATCACGGCGGCAGGAAAAGGTACTTCTTACTTGGTTGCGGTAAGAGAAAATGAGGAGAATGCAAAAGTTGACTACAGGCACACTCCACCATACCCAGCTGATTTTTGTATTTTTAGTAGGGACAAGGTTTCATCATGGTGGCCAGGCTGGTCTCAAACTCCTGATCTCGGGGAATCCACCCACCTCAGCCTCCCAAAATGCTGGGTTTACAGGTGTGAGCCACCATGCCCAGGCCTGGATACTATTATTCTAAGTGAAGTAACTCAGAAATGGAAAACCAAACATCATATGTTCTCAATCACATGTGGTAGCTGAGCTATAAGGATGCAAAGGCATAAGAATGGTACCCTGGAATTTGGGGACTCAGGGAAAGTGTGGGGGGCAGGGAGGGATAAAGACTACACATTGGGTACAGTGTATACAGTTCAGATGCTGGGTGCACTAAAACCTCAGAAATCACCACGAATAAACTTATTAACATAACCAAACACCACCTGTTTCCCCAAAACCTACTAAAATAAGAAAATATGCCCACCAGGATGGCCTATATTCCTGCAGGCAACAGGGAGGCAATGAATGTTCACCGCATGCCCATGGCAGACACTGTTGGTTGCCTGTCCAATATCCAATCTCCTCTTCTTTCTTGCTCATACAGAGGCTCTATTAGTACAGGGTTAGAAATAACACAGCAGTGCAACTTGTGTCACTGAGTGGTCGTGTGACCTAGTTTTGGCCAATATCTATGGGTGGCATTTCTGGGGCATATATTTCCTTATTAAAAAGGGACAGATTCATCTGTAAGCCCAGCACTTTGGGAGGTCAAGGGGAATCACTTGAAGTCAGGAGTTTGAGACCGGCCTGGCTGACATGGTGAAACCCCATCTCTACTAAAAATACAAAAATTAGTCAGGCATGGTGGCCTGTGCCTATAATCCCAGCTACTCGGGAGGCTGAGTCAGGAGAATCACTTGAACCCAGGAAGCAGAGGTTGCAGTGAGTTGAGATTATGCTACTGCACTCCAGCCTGGGCAACAGAGTGAGACTCCATCTCAAAAAAAAAAAGGGGGAGACAGATTCAGTTGCCATTTGTTTTTGGCTCTTGACACTTCCAACCATTCTTTCTCTTGGAAGTTAGTAAAAAATGTACTGGGTCCAAGTTATGATGGTAAGGATTAAAGCCACTGATGAGGGTAGTGCAGCAGGAGAGCACAAGGGTTCTGGTTCCTGAATGACTTACTTGAGCAGCTGCAAAGTCCTAACTTGCCTTCTTGGAGCTTCTTGTTATTCAAAAGAACACACTTCTGCTTGACAAAGCCATTGTAACTGGGTTTTAGTTCCTTGTTGCCAAACAGAATCCTAATTGGTAGATGGCCTGAAATAAAATACACACAAAGCTGCGTGAGCATGTTCTTCACGCTACTTTTCTGTTTCTTTTCTATCCAGTTGCCAAAGTGGACAGCCTGGATGCCATCCTCACTCCTGCTGCTCCCTCACTGCTGTTAACTGTGACACCTGTTGTGCTACTACCACCAAAGGTGCCCTGAGCACAGCCTCTGCTACCCAGCCACTGACCCACTGAGTGCAGCCTCTGAAACTCCTGGCAGGAAGGTGCCAGAGCTTCTGATTTTGAGGAAATCCCTGCTTGCAGTATTTGAATGCTGCAGAGGCCAGTGTGGCTGGGTGGATAGAGGGATACTCTGGGTCAGGGCCACCATCTTGGTAGCTCCTTACTGAGCTTGTCTGCTGATGGAGTCTGGGTGTCAGAGCCCTGTTTCATCCTTTTGTGCAAAGAGGATCTGGCAGGGATTCTGGCTTGAGCACTTTCAGTCTATCTGAGCTGCTAAAACAAAATACCATCAACTGGTAGCTTATAAACCATAGGCGTTTATTCAAAGTTCTAGAGGTTGGGAAGTACAAGATCAAGGCACTAGCAGATTTGGTGCCTGGTGAAGGTGTATTTCTTCACAGATGGCACCTTTTGCTTTGTTCTCACATAGCAGAAGGGGCTAGCTTGCTCTCTGGGGTCTCTTCTAAGGGCATTGATTCCATTCATAAGAGTTCTGCCCTCATGGCTAAATCATCTTCCAGAGGACCTATCTTTTAATATCATCACATTGGTGATTAGTTTTCAACATATGAATTTTGTTGGGACACGGCAAGCACTATGATTTGTCATAAAATTCATATTCTATTGTTTCTTTTTACACCTAGAAGCCCTTGAAATACTATTATAATATTAATCTTTTACTTTCCTTTCCTGTATTGTATTGGGAAGGGAAGTGACAAAAGTTTGAGAGACTCGCAGGCATGTGGGCTATGGGAGCTTTAGGCACACGCTCTCAAAGATAAACACTAGCTGCCATGTTTGCTGAACTGCCAAGCTCTTTCAGTTTTCCCTAATAAACATTGCTCTACTTGGTCTGTTTCTCTGCATCCCCACAAATGATACTCCATCCAGCTCCTCTCATCCCTTGCATGAATTCCTATGGCTTCCTGATTGACCCCTCAGCACCCAGGTCTGCCTTCTTTCAGTCTGTTTTCCACGTTGCACTCACAGCAGTCCTATCTGTTCATGTCACATCACCCCTACTTTCAATGAAAAAGTTTCTCTGATGTTTTCAGGAGGAAAGAACAGACTCCCTCATCTGCCTTGCAGTGATCTTCATGGAAAGGCTCCTTCCTGCCACTTCCTTTCCCACCAGTATTCTTTATTCACTACCCTCCAGTCCCACTGGTCCATTTCTGTAAGGAATGTGTGCTTTCTTGGATCTCTGGACTCTGCAAATACAGTTGGCCCCCTGTGTCTGTGGGATCCACGTCCACAAGTTCAACCAACCACTGATGGAAAACATCTGAAAAAACTCCATGAAATAACAATTCAATAAAAAAAATAAAAACATACAACAAGAACTATTTACATAGCATTTACATTGCATTGGGTATTATAAGTAATCTAAAGATAATTTAAAGTATATAGGTGGATGTGCATAGGCTATATACAAATATGTACTACACCATTTTATATCAGGGACTCAGATGTTGGTATCCGCAGAGGTCCTGGAATTAAGGGATGATTGTATTGTATTATTCCCTTGAATACCAGCCACCTTCTCCTGCCCCCACTTTATCTTCTTAATTCCTACATTTCCTTCAGATTCCTATTTAGACACTTCTTTCAGGAGGCCCTCTCTGAGCTTTAAGACATAGTGACATTTCCCACCCCGCAAATGTGAACTCTTGAAGCATGTTGTACATATCTCCTCATAAGAGCAGGGACCCTGGGTCAGAAAGATGGGTTTCAATTTGGGATTGGCCATTTACTTGCTATGTGATCTTAGATAGGTTATCCTTTTTAGATGCAGTTTTCTCATCTATAAAAATAAAAACAACAGTAGTAGCTACCTGTTAGTTGTGCTATGTAAATGAAATGAAATAGTGCATGTGATTTCCTATGGAGATATAGTGATACTGGGGAGAAGAATCCACAGTGGAGACAGGAAATGTCCATCTGAACCTCTCAGGTGGTGCCTGTCCATGGGACCAGCTGTCCAACCAAAGGCTGTGTCCAGGAGCTCCTGGCAGTGAAGACTAATGGGAAGTAAACCTGTGGCCATGGCAGGCCTGGGTGCTGTAGCCAGGGCTGAGAATCAGAGAATAACTGTGTTGGTCAACACAGGTGTAAATGAAACACGCCTTCCTGGCAACATTCTGGGAAAGTCTCTTAGGAGCATGCCAGGGCATGGAGAGCTGGTGGATAAACGATCTATTGATATTAAAAGTAACTTTTTTTTTATTTTTTATTTTTTTTAAATTTTTTATTGGATTATAGGTTTTGGGGTACATGAGCAGAGCATGCAAGACCGTTGCGTAGGTACACACATGGCAGTGTGCTTTGCTTGTCTTCTCCCCTTTTTTTTTAAATTTTTTTATTGGATTTTAGGTTTTGGGGTACATGAGCAGAGCATGCAAGACAGTTGCATAGGTACACACATGGCAGTGTGCTTTGCTTTCCTTCTCCCCTTCATCCACATTTGGCATTTCTCCCCAGGCTATCCCTCCCCACCTCCCCCTCCCACTAGCCCTCCCCTTTTCCCCCCAATAGACCCCAGTGTTTAGTACTCCCCTTTCTGTGTCCATGTGTTCTCATTTTTCATCACCCGCCTATGAGTGAGAATATGCGGTGTTTCATTTTCTGTTCTTGTGTCAGTTTGCTGAGGATGATGTTCTCCAGATTCATCCACGTCCCTACAAACGACACTAACTCATCATTTCTGATTGCTGCATAATATTCCATGGTGTATATGTGCCACATTTTTCCAATCCAGTCTATTATGAATGGGCATTTGGGTTGATTCTAGGTCTTTGCTATTGTAAACAGTGCTGCAATGAACATTCGTGTACATGTGTCCTTATAGTAGAACGATTTATAGTCCTTTGGATACATACTCAGTAATGGGATTGCTGGGTCAAATGGAATTTCTATTTCTAGATCCTTGAGGAATCGCCACACTGTCTTCCACAATGGTTGAACTAATTTACACTCCCAACAGTGTAAAAGTGTTCCTTTTTCTCCACATCCTCTCCAGCATCTGTTGTCTCCAGACTTTTTAATGATCGCCATTCTAACTGGCGTGAGATGGTATCTCAATGTGGTTTTGATTTGCATCTCTCTGATGACCAGTGACGATGAGCATTTTTTCATATGATTGTTGGCCTCATATATGTCTTCTTTCGTATAGTGTCTGTTCATATCCTTTGCCCACTTATGAATGGGCTTGTTTGCTTTTTCCTGTAAATCTGTTTGAGTTCTTTGTAAATTCTGGATATCAGCCCTTTGTCAGATGGGTAAACTGCAAAAATTTTTTCCCATTCTGTTGGTTGCCGATTCACTCTAGTGACTGTTTCTTTTGCCGTGCAGAAGCTGTGGAGTTTCATTAGGTCCCATTTGTCTATTGTGGCTTTTGTTGCCAATGCTTTTGGTGTTTTGTTCATGAAGTCCTTGCCTACTCCTATGTCCTGGATAGTTTTGCCTAGATTTCCTTCTAGGGTTTTTATGGTGCCAGGTCTTATGTTTAAGTCTTTAATCCATCTGGAGTTAATTTTAGTGTAAGGTGTCAGGAAGGGGTCCAGTTTCTGCTTTCTGCACATGGCTAGCCAGTTTTCCCAACACCATTTGTTAAACAGGGAATCCTTTCCCCATTGCTTGGTTTTGTCAGGTTTATCAAAGATTGTATAGTTGTAGATATGTTGTGTTGCCTCCGGTGCCTCTGTTTTGTTCCATTGGTCTATATCTCTGTTTTGGTACCAGTACCATGCTGTTTTGATTACTGTAGCCTTGTAGTATAGTTTGAAATCCGGTAGTGTGATGCCCCCCACTGTGTTCTTTTTGCTTAGAATTGACTTGGCTATGCGTGCTCTCTTTTGGTTCCATATGAAGTTCATGATGGTTTTTTCCAGTTCTGTGAAGAAAGTCAGTGGTAGCTTGATGGGGATAGCGTTGATTCTGTAAATTACTTTGGGCAGTATAGCCATTTTCACGATATTAATTCTTCCTAACCATGAACATGGAATGTTTCTCCATCTGTTTGTGTCCTCTCTGATTTCGTTGAGCAGTGTTTTGTAGTTCTCCTTGAAGAGGTCCCTTACGTTCCTTGTGAGTTGTATTCCAAGGTATTTTATTCTTTTTGTAGCAATTGTGAATGGCAGTTCGTTCTTGATTTGGCTTTCTTTAAGTCTGTTATTGGTGTAGACGAATGCTTGTGATTTTTGCATATTGATTTTATATCCTGAGACTTTGCTGAAGTTGCTTATCAGTTTCAGGAGTTTTTGGGCTGAGGCGATGGGGTCTTCTAGGTATACTATCATGTCGTCTACAAATAGAGACAATTTGGCTTCCACCTTTCCTATTTGAATACCCTTTATTTCTTTTTCTTGCCTGATTGCTCTGGATAGAACTTCCAGTACTATATTGAATAGGAGTGGTGAAAGAGGGCATCCTTGTCTAGTGCCAGATTTCAAAGGGAATGCTTCCAATTTTTGCCCATTCAGTATGATATTGGCTGTTGGTTTGTCATAAATAGCTTTTATTACTTTGAGATACGTTCCATCGATACCGAGTTTTTTGAGGGTTTTTAGCATAAAGGGCTGTTGAATTTTGTCAAATGCCTTCTCTGCGTCAATTGAGATAATCATGTGGTTTTTGTTTTTGGTTCTGTTTATGTGGTGAATTACGTTGATAGACTTGCATATGTTGAACCAGCCTTGCATTCCCAGGATGAATCCTACTTGATCATGATGAATAAGTTTTTTGATTTGCTGTTGCAATCGGCTTGCCAATATTTTATTGAAGATTTTTGCATCTATATTCATCATGGATATTGGCCTGAAGTTTTCTTTTCTTGTTGGGTCTCTGCCGGGTTTTGGTATCAGAATGATGTTGGTCTCGTAAAATGATTTGGGAAGGCTTCCCTCTTATTGGATTGTTTGAAATAGTTTTAGAAGGAATGGTACCAGCTCCTCTTTGTGTGTCTGGTAGAATTCGGCTGTGAATCCGTCTGGACCTGGGCTTTTTTTGAGTGGTAGGCTCTTAATTGCTGTCTCGACTTCTGACCTTGTTATTGGTCTATTCATAGTTTCAGCTTCCTCCTGGTTTAGGCTTGGGAGGACACAGGAGTCCAGGAATTTATCCATTTCTTCCAGGTTTACTAGTTTATGCGCATAGAGTTGTTTGTAATATTCTCTGATGATGGTTTGAATTTCTGTGGAGTCTGTGGTGATTTCCCCTTTATCATTTCTTATTGCATCTATTTGGTTGTTCTCTCTTTTATTTTTAATCAATCTGGCTAGTGGTCTGTCTATTTTGTTGATCTTTTAAAAAAACCAGCTCTTGGATTTATTGATTATTTGAAGGGTTTTTCGTGTCTCAATCTCCTTCAGTTCAGCTCTGATCTTAGTTATTTCTTGTCTTCTGCTGGGTTTTGAGTTTTTTTTGATCTTGCTCCTCTAGCTCTTTCAATTTTGACGATAGGGTGTCAATTTTGCATCTCTCCATTCTCCTCATATGGGCACTTATTGCTATATACTTTCCTCTAGAGACTGCTTTAAATGTGTCCCAGAGGTTCTGGCATGTTGTGTCTTCGTTCTCATTGGTTTCGAAGAACTTCTTTATTTCTGTCTTCATTTCATTGTTTACTCAGTCAACATTCAAGAGCCAGTTGTTCAGTTTCCATGAAGCTGTGCGGTTCTGGGTTGGTTTCTGTATTCTGAGTTCTAACTTGATTGCACTATGGTCTGAGAGGCTGTTTGTTATGATTTCAGTTGTTTTGCATTTGTTGAGCAGTGCTTTACTTCCAATTATGTGGTCAATTTTAGAGTAGGTGTGATGTGGTGCTGAGAAGAATGCGTATTCTGTGGATTTGGGGTGGAGAGTTCTATAAATGTCTATCAGGTTTGCTTGCTCCAGGTCTGAGTTCAAGCCCTGGATATCCTTGTTGATTTTCTATCTGGTTGATCTGTCTAATATTGACAGTGGAGTGTTAAAGTCTCCCACTATTATTGTATGGGAGTCTAAGTCTCTTTGTAAGTCATTAAGAACTTGCCTTATGTATCTGGGTGCTCCTACATTGGGTCCATATATGTTCAGGATCGTTAGCTCTTCTTGTTGTATCGATCCTTTTACCATTATGTAATGGCCTTCTTTGTCTCTTTTGATCTTTGTTGCTTTAAAGTCTATTTTATCAGAGATGAGAATTGCAACTCCTGCTTTTTTTTTGCTCTCCGTTTGCTTGGTAAATCTTCCTCCATCCCTTTATTTTGAGCCTTTGTGTATCCTTGCATGTGAGATGGGTTTCCTGGATACAGCACACTGATGGGTTTTGGCTTTTTATCCAATTTGCCAGTCTGTATCTTTTGATTGGTGCATTTAGTTCATTTACATTTAGGGTTAATATTGTTATCTGTGAATTTGATACTGCCATTTTGATGCTAAGTGGCTGTTTTGCCTGTTAGTTGTTGTAGATTCTTCATTATGTTGATGCTCTTTAGCATTTAGTGTGATTTTGGAATGGCTGCTACTGGTTGTTCCTTTCTATGTGTAGTGCCTGTTTTAGGAGCTCTTGTAAAGCAGGCCTGGTGGTGACAAAATCTCTGAGTACTTGCTTGTTCGCAAAGGATTTTATTTTTCCTTCACTTCTGAAGCTCAGTTTGGCTGGATATGAAATTCTGGGTTGAAAGTTCTTTTCTTTAAGAATGTTGAATATTGGCCCCTACTCTCTTCTGGCTTGTAGTGTTTCTGCCGAGAGATCTGCTGTGAGTCTGATGGGCTTCCCTTTGTGGGTGACCTGACGTTTCTCTCTGGCTGCCCTTAGTATTTTCTCCTTTATTTCAACCTTGTTGAATCTGACGATTATGTGCCTTGGGTTGCTCTTCTTGCGGAATATCTTTGTGGTGTTCTCTGTATTTCCTGTATTTGAGTGTTGGCCTGTCTTGCTAGGTGGGGGAAAATTTTCTGGATGATGTCCTGAAGAGTATTTTCCAGCTTGGATTCATTCTCTTCGTCCCCTTCTGGTACACCTATCAAACGTAGGTTAGGTCTTTTCTCATAGTCCCACATTTCTTGGAGACTTTGTTCTTTCCTTTTTGTGCTTTTTTCTCTGATCTTGGTTTCTTGTTTTATTTCATTGAGTTGGTCTTCGACTTCAGATATTCTTTCTTCCCTCAAATTACTTCAGTGAATGAACCCATACAACCACACACCAGCTGCCCTTCCTTCCTCCATCTGCCTAGGAGACTGACGGAATTTCTCCAATGCTGTTTACCCCAGCAGATCTAATCAGATTAGAGAATGTTTTAAAGCACCACAATGAGCTAGCTGGAGACAGAATAAAAGAGAAAAAAGGCAATTCAAGGAAATGTGCAATTTGGGCTAAGTCTGAGTAAAAATACAAGAGGTCCCAGGTTGTGAGCAGAAACCTAGTACAGAAGGCAGAGTGGTAGAGGGGATCCTTTCTTTCTGTGAACAGTAAGTTGGGAGAACACCTGAGGGAGGTTGGGAGATAAGTTGGTCATGGGATAATCTACAGTTTGGAAATGGGTGTTGGATACATCTGCGGTGTATCAAATTCTTCTCTAGCAGCAACTGCTGATTTCTCCTTTTCAGTCCTCCTAAAATGAAATCATGCCCTGACACTGGGTGACAGAAAGGGCCAAAGCCAATGGACAGAAGACAGATGGTCCAAAAATGGTCAACATTGGCAACATGGTAAGGCAAAAAATTAAAATAAAATAAAACAACACTCCTCTCGAAGAAGCTGGCAAGGGTTAAATAAGAGCATTTTCCCTTTAAGCAAGAATTCTAGTGAGATGTACCTAATAGTTAACTGAATAAGGAGGGCATGTACTTCATTCTCCCATTCCAGATTTCAAATTCTTCTTTTATAGTGAGTTATCTGTGAAAGATAAGTTAGTTATCTCAGCCTTCCAAAGAACAGACTATCAGTGATTAACTGATTCGTGGATCATAGTCCTCTCTAGGTTGCTCTCACAGTGGTGTCTCTACAAGTTGCCTTTTCCTGTTGCCAGGACAAATAATGTCCACATCTATTATCCAGAACGACTCAGGCAGGGAAATCTTACTTCTCCCAAATATGCTTCAGATCACTGAATCACAGTGACAAGAACTCAAGTGCTATTTTCATCTAATAAGAAAACTGGAAAGAAAAGTAACATTCTCTAGGCCTGAGAACTGTGCAGTGTAGAAACAAATCTTCCATGAAGATTGCTAAATACAGGAAGAGATCATCACAGCACAAGGAGGCTGAAGTCCTGTCAAGGACTCAGATTTTGAGACTACGTGGGTTTGTCAGTGATTTGCTTCATGGATGGACATGTTTCAGTCACATGTCCTCCAAGATTGCATTTGCTTCCATGGGAAAATGATAATTTACATGGCTACACTTTACCAGCTTTTGATGGGCAGGGGGCAAATGGGATATAGATGCAGAACTGGCATAATTCTATAGAGCCTCCACATAGACAAGAAACCAAAAGCAAGGGCATAGTGTGTGGGAGAGGGGTAAGATATTTAAAAATACACCTAAAGCCAATGGAGCAGATCATTTTACAACAAGAACTGTGGCCTACTCTCAGAACAATCACATTACCCCACGACTCTTACTCATGAATCACTGATGTGTGATAAAAACATGATTACATGAAAACTTTTTTTCTTTTTTTTTTTGTTGAGACAGCATCTCACTCTGTCACCCAGGCTAGAATGCAGTGGTGCAATCTCAGTTCACTGCAGCCTCTTGGGCTCAAGTGATCCCCCCAGCTAAGCCTCCTGAGTAGCTGCAACTACAAGGCACATCACCATGCCCAGCTAATTTTTGTATGTTTTGGGGACAGAGATGGAATTTCCTCATGTTGCCAGTCTGATCCCAAGCTCCTGGGCTCAAGCGAACTGCCTGCTTTGGCCTTCCACAGTGCATTTCATGGCTGGGCGTGGTGGCTCATGCCTGTAGTCCCTTTGGGGCTTGGGAGGC
The DNA here is from genome assembly GCF_049354715.1 of Callithrix jacchus. Taxonomy (NCBI): domain Eukaryota; kingdom Metazoa; phylum Chordata; class Mammalia; order Primates; family Cebidae; genus Callithrix; species Callithrix jacchus. Next base: position 75,345,220 of record NC_133514.1, read on the forward strand.
ATGAGCTATCACACCCAGCCATGAAAACTTTTAATGGGCAATTATACTGCTTCAAGATGGCAACTTGAACTACGAAAAATGAAATTGTTGGTAGTTTACTGGATTTATAAAAATCAGTCATCTCCTTAGAAGGCGAATTGAAAAAGAGACTTGTGGCCGGCCATGGTGGCTCACACCTGTAATCCCAGCACTTTGGGAGGCCCAGGCAGGTGGATCACAAGGTCAGGAGTTCAACATCAGCCTGGCCAAGACGGTGTAACCTCATATCTACTAAAAATACCATAAAAATTAGCTAGGCACAGTGGCAGGCGCCTGTAATCCCAGCTACTCGGAGGCTGAGGCAGGAGAATCACTTGAACCTGGGCAGCAGAGGATGTGAGCCAAGATCGTGCCACTGCACCCTAGCTTGGGCCACAGAGCAAGATTTCTTTAAAAAAAAAAAGAAAAAGAAAAAGAGACTTGCTTTACTTTGTCAATAACTGTGTTCCTGAGAGTAGTAAAGGGCACACAGAACAAGGCAAAAACATTTATGCAAAAATTATAGATTGATTACTCTCTTTTTCTTAGTTAGGATGTATCTTTTCTTTGTCATTTCTTCCACGGCCAATTAGGTGGGTTCATGGTTTGACTGGGAAGGCCAAGGAGGAGGATTGAGATGTGCTCTCTCAATCAAAACTTGAAAGTCAGTTTTAGCATAATGTTACTTGATAGATTTAGTTTCAGGTTGAGGGTTTTATTGTTCAAACAAACCAATGATTTTTTTTTTTTTAAGTACAACTTCTTTTCACTCAAGAGCTTCTGACTCAAACTATTCACTCTCAAAATTGTATTCACTCTCAAAATTGTATTCACTCTCAAAATTCCAGAGACAGGCCGGGCATGCTGACTCACAACTGTAATCCCAGTACTTTGGGAGGCTGAGGCGGGCAGACTGCTTGAGCCTGGGAATTTGAGACCAGGCTGGCCCACATGTTGAAACCCCGTCTCTACAAAAAATTTAAAAATTAGCTAGGTGTGGTGGCACGCACCTGTAGTACCAGCTACTCAGGAGGCTGAGGTGGAGGCTCACTTGAGCCCAAGGAGGTTGGGATTATAGTGAGCCATGATTGCACCACTGCACTCCAGCTTATGCAACAGAATGAGACCATCTCAAAAAAAAAGAAATAAAGAAAAATAAAAATAAAAAAAGAAAAGAAAGAAAATCCCAGACTTAGAACCAAGAAGTGGCAAGGCATATGAAGATCGGTTTTCTACTCTTTCCCTTCCCCAGTGAACACCTGTTGAAAATATACATAGTGTTCCATCTTCAAATTCCTTATCTTTCTTTCTTTCTTTTTTTTTTTTTGAGAGATGTCTTACTCTGTTGATTAGGCTGGAGTGCAGTGGTGCAATCTTGGTTTACTGCAACCTCCACCTCATGGGTTCAAGTGATTCTTGTGCCTCAGCCTCTCAAGTAGCTGGGATTATAGGCACCCACCACCAAGCATGACTAATTTTTGTATTTTTAGTAGAGATGAGGTTTCACTACGTTGGCCAGGCTGGTCTTGAATTCCTAGCCTCAAATGATCCACTCACTTCAGCTTCCCAAAGTCTGGGGATTATAGGCATGAGGCACTGCTCCTGGCCCCTTATCTTTCTTGAGCCACTTTTTTTTTTTTTTTTTTTGAGACAGAGTCTCAATCTGTCACTCAGGCTGAAATGCAGCGGTGCTATCTCGGTTCACTGCAACCTCCGCCTCCCGGGTTCAAGTGATTCTCCTGCCTCAGCCTCCCGAGTAGCTGAGATTACAGGCACCCACCATCACAACCCGCTAATTTTTCTTTTTTTAGTAGAGGTGGGGTTTCACCATCTTGGCCAGGCTGGTCTTGAACTCCTGACCTCGTAATCCACCTGCCTTGGCCTCCCAAAGTGCTGGGATTATAGGCATGAGCCACTGCATCTGGCCTTGAGCCACTTTTATTTATTCATTTCTATAACTAGGATTCCAATGCCTTTGGCTAACTGAGGAAAGTTGAAAAGTAAATGATGAGAAGAGAAACCTCCAATATGGCTGGACCGAAATTTTTACTCTTTCCTAATCCCTGACTCTCCACTGTACTCCATTAAGAATTGACCGGAGTAATCCTTGGGTAGTCATTGGCTGGGTGGAAAAGCTCCACACCTTGTGGTCATATTTAGTACTACAGAGCTGCTTTTCTTATAGATGCCACCGTTTGTAAACTCTTCCTAGCAGCTAGCCTGGATATATATATATAGTAGGATGAAATGTGTGTCTGTGAATCTTTTACATTTTCTGTCCCATTCATCTCATTTAGTGTCTCCATTGAGTGATCCTTGTTATCAAAGAGCAGGATATGTACCCAGAACTTCCATTTCATACATAGGTTTCTTTTGATTTCCAACTGATACTGACTGAGGAGTATCAGCTGAGAACTGTCCTGTTTTTTAGTCTTAGAGAAGTTGGAGGACCAGAGTAGGGCGTTCCATGCACTAAAATAATAATAATAATAATAATAATAATAATAATAGTTATTTTTGAAAGTTAAAAGCTGAGGAAACTGGGAGAGAGTGTTGTAATGGAGGAATACAAAAAAGGGAACCAGGAGATTTTATTTCTAGCCTTGGTTCTTTCATGACCCATATGAGGTCCGGGGCCTGTCACTCATCCTCCATGGGTTTCATTCCTATAAAGAGGAGGGATCAGATCATTTCCAAGGTCCCCTCTGTCCCTAAACTTCTATGATCTGCCTACAGATGGTATTTTCCAAGCCTGGCACCATGTCTCTTGGCCATGTGTTTCTGAGCACACCGAATCTGTTTACCGTTTTTTTTTTTTTTGATGGAGTTTTGCTCTTGTTGCCCAGGCTGGAGTGAAATGACTAGATCTTGGCTAACTGCACCTCTGCCTCCTGGGTTCAAGCGATTCAGGAGAATTGAAATCGCACCTCAGACTCCTGAGTAACTGGGATTACAGTCCTGTGCCACCATGCCTGACTAATTTTGTAGGGACAGGGTTTCTCTGTGTTGGTCAGGCTGGTCTCGAACTCCCGACCTCAGGTAATCCACCCGCCTTGGCCTCCCAAAGCGCTGGGAGTACAGGCATGTGCCAACACACCTAGCCTCTGTTTTTTATCTTAACCCATCACTGCCTCTGATCCTGAGATCACTCTTAGCCTAGGTCATTCAACCATATCTATTACTTTTCAATTGCATGTGTTTTTTAGAGATAGTATTTGAGTCAATCTATGGGAACACATCCTTTTTTTTTTTTTTTTAGCCATTAACAAATGGAAGTCATTGAATTAAATAAACTAAAAAAATTTTATTCATTGGCAAGTGATACAAACTCAACCTGGAATTTCTAGACAAGTTTTTATTTTGTCCATTTTTAGGCACTCAGATATTTTATGATACAAGCTTCACTGACATCACTCATTTGATCTTACTTTGTTGTCACGTGACTGCAGTCTTGACCTTGATGGCACAAAGACTGGCCGCCATCAGGAATGTGACTTTCACAGTCATTCAACAGAACCTCAAATAGTACCTACTTCTGAAGATACAACAATGAAGACAGAAGCCTTGATATCAGGGAGCTTATAGGTTTCCAGGGGACAGAGATATGCAGAGAGAGCTATGTAAGTGCAAAGGAGTGAAGAAATCTAATCAGCTTGGAGATGAGCCTTAGTAAATCCTGAAAGATGTGCATGAATTCATCTAAGCAAGAAGGGGCTGAGCACATCTTTTATTCATTTGAGTGTAATAAGAATTGAATCAGCACTGTTTTCAATGATTTGGCTTTTTCTAACTTCAAATATATAAGGAATCGGAGGACACCTGATTCTAACTTATTTCTAAACTCAAATTTACTTTGCAATATTTAATTTTGAGAGTCAAATGTTCTAGTGTGTATTACTTGACAAAATATATTAAAAATCTTGAGATAATCTTGGGAAGTTTCAGCCAACCTAAGTCGAGCCTACAGGTTCTTCTAGCACACATTCCTGACATCCAATAAAGTGGCCACGTATGGGTTTAGTCACAGGTCTTATCCCTGTGAAACAGGAAAGAACGGTTGAAGGCTTAAGTATAAGATGGAATGAATGATTTGGGAATGCTTTTAGTCTAGTAAAACAAAGATTTGGGCATATTGGGAAACTATTTCATGCTATTTTGATTACAGTTAAAGTTCTCTTAATCATACTTCACTTGCAATTCTCCAGCTTCTGTATAACACTTCCCAGTGGATCCTGCAGCATATTGAATGCTCAACTTTTCTTTAGTAACCTCAGCAATCTCTGCTATTTATGCTAGTTACATAAGTTAAATTGTACGTAAGCCAAATAGATATGAATTTGTATTCTTTCTTTTTCCCATTCAAAGGTATGCTTTTATTTATTTATTTTTAAGATTAGTGAAGTGCAGTAGTGAGAGTGGGGAAAAGAGTAGAATGAAGAGTTTGATCTGTAACTGACTGTGAACAATTAATTGAGACGACTATCTTTGGACCAGATTTTTTTTTTTTTTTTAGCTTTCCAGTTCATCTATTTCATCTTTTGCTCTATCTCCTGACCACACGGGTACTGGATCCTCTTTGTATGCCATCAAGTTACCTGGGTACCTGCATCTTCTGACCATGCACAATAGCTATAGTCTTCCATCTCTTATTAACACAGAATGGGCTTGCAAGTATTGGGACTCCCTCCAAGTAGCCTACTCCTCAATGAGGATGGGAAATAAATCCTTAGAAAACTATGCACTAGGTCTGACCACTTAGGAACAACTGCAAGAAAAACAACTTTGAAAATTTCTTTATTATAGACACTTCAGAACGATTTAAATCAACAGACAATGAAATTTTTAGACATAACATACTGTGTTTATCTTGAGGTACACATTGGGCCCATTAGATAATGTTCTGGAAAGTACTGCAACTGTTAACTGGTAGTTAACAACCCAAGTTTTCCAAGCAAAGAAACTGTAAAGATCACTACAAAATTCTTTGAAAAGAACACACCATTTCCATTTAAGATAAACCCTCCAAATTCTTAATTGAATTCAATTTTTAGGCTTAGCTTAAATATTTTAAATGAAACAGTATGAGTGGAATAGAAGGTTTATAGCTAAGAAATTATCTGAGCCCTACTACATGAGATTGTAAACAAAGAAAATCCGCAATCTGATAAGCTCTATTACAAAATCTATAGCCTAAAAATTAGAGCAGCAAAATTACAGAAGATATTTGTATATAATTTAAACTGAAATCATGTTTATTCCGTGTTTCTGGCTATCACAATGAGATAAATTTTAAAACACTAAGTTTTGAAGACTAAACAATGTGATTTAACATGATGTGACCATGAGAATCCCATATTAACATCCCACAATCTAAAAGCTCTATTTCCTGTAGTTTGCATTCTAGGCCTTTTATTCTTCTTGCTCAAGCAGCCTAATGCCTTTAGGTAACTTGAAAGATAGAGGAAGTTGATATAAGAGTCATGTTTCTGAAAGCCCCCTATGCCCAACAACAGATTTAACTTTCCTGGTAGACTGAAATTAAAATTTCCTTTGAACAGTTCACTAGGTTCTTTGGAGGACTGTTTTCCAGTTTGTTATTCAAAATGTTAATTTTATATTTGTTAGGCACAACGAATGGTGACTTATACAAAGCATTTAGAAAATGAAGGACCCTCCATCCTTCCATACCCCACCCTCCACCCTTCGACTTCTCAGGGAACTGTATGGATAACATGCAGGTGGCTGTGGAATGTGAGCAGAGGCTGTTTTTGCATGCATCTGAAAACAGCTGGAATGGACTGTCATAATATTTCCCATAAGATTGTTGAATTTCGACATGAGACAAGAATAAACACTGCAATGTAGCTGAATGGGCAGTTCGCTGCAACTTCATAAACTGCAATGATATATGTGGGTTGAAAGAATGTAAGTAAATTTCACAGTTCATAAAATTTAGCAGTTCAACTTAAAGAAGAGAAAACTTGCAAGATTAATCTGTGAGTGTTCAAATTCTGCCTCTCAACATGAGTTAGGTCCACATTATACTTTTTAGCTGCTTGGCTTGGTTTATTGCTGATTTTCTTTTCTGATGGGGGCCATGATGATTTTTGCCATGAATCTAAGGACCCAAAAGGGTCTTACAGACAGACACTTCCTCTTGTTTGATTATAGGGGGCCTGTCAGAGGAGATAAGATGATAAGTCTTGACTTGGTTGGTTAGAAAGGTTCTGTGTGTGGATCTCTGGGCATTGCTTTTCACTGCACAATCGCAGCTCTGGAAAGGGAAGGGCTGTCTCCTTATTACCCCTGCTTGCATATCTTGTTATGATTCTCTTGGAGCTATGAATGCTTTATCTAGTCAGGGTGCCACAGTTCTTCACAGACAGGTACTCAGCTTAGGAATGGCAATTTCATTTATTTGTGGCTTTTAGAGATGACAGAAGATATTTATTACAATTAAAAGAATTCCAAGTCAGTAAAAAAACACCACCACCACCACCACCACTAGGCAGTGAGAGAGATACTTTCTGACTCCCACACATTGCAAGTTTTAGTGATCTTGGAGTGTTACTGGAGGTTAACATTTTAAAGACAGGACACACGTAACTCTCCATATACCCAGCTGCCCAGAGGAGTTCACGTCTTTCTTACCCACAAATATATAGTCTTAGCAACTGAGATTTCAAATATAAACAATATGATCTCTAAGAGGGCAGGGGCTGTGTCTTTTACTCAGAAGTGTAGAATGATATTAGAATGTTTCATGCTAAGTGAATCAAAGGCCACAGTCCTTGCTTTCAAGGAGTCTCCACACTGCCAATCAATATAAACTTGATAAAAATATGCCAAGTTCAAAATAAAAAGTATTTAAAACCCTATTTTGTGTAAAGTTTTTACAAAAGAAATAAAAACACTATAAGGAGTCAGTTGTTTATATGGGCAACCTTTATAGTAAACCCAAGCCAACCCTGTTCCTTCTTCCTGAGTTTGAGAACTGTGTCTGAGTGTTAAGTGTTTTAAAAAGGATGGAGTCAGCTAGGTTTGTCTGGCAGTCCCCCTCACACAGAAGGATGCTCTCAGAACATGAAAGTCTCATGGGTCTCATGTCCTATGAGTGCAGTACCAGATAGTTCCTCATCGTCTTGTCAGTGACTTTTGAAGGGTGCTCCAGTATGAGAATTTTACAGGGTACTCTTTTTACCTATAGTATTTACATTTTGGGAGATTTACATTGATAGGAGAAAAAAATGCTCTTTCTTTTTGATAAAGGAGATGTAAGATGGAAAATTAGAATAGGTATCAATTCACCTCAACTCCAAACCATGATATGGATTAAAAATATCTTTCTTCTAATGCCAAGAAATAAAGACACATTTCACAAGTCTATAAAACTAGACTGGTGGGTCTTGTCTTTCATTTTGGTAGAAGGAAGAGGAGATGGTAACATATAGGCCCATCCTGCAAGTCATGCTGACGCCTCGCTGGCTGACCCCCTATTCCAAAGGGCACTGTGTGCACCTTGGTCATTTGCCATCTGCACATCTGGAATCTGGGGCCAGACTTTGGGGTGCGGGGGAGTAGATGATGCCTTGCTCCAAGAACTAACACAGTCCTAAGATATATTCTCTAAAAAAGTCAAGAATATTGATGATGCCATTATATTTTGGAATATTTAATCATATTTAGCAAAAATTCTCAGACTAATGTCCTGGAATTCTTGGAATAAAAGTATGGTAAAAATGTATTTTCTTTGAAAGAGAGGGAAGAAGTGGTTTATGAAATAAACAAGTCCTCTTATTGGTATTTAAAAAATACTCAACATATGTAGCATACACAATAAAGGCTGGCGTGTCTGATTTCTGAGCTCTCGTAAAGCATGAAGCAGGTTGAGAAATGTAATGTGCTCTGACAAATGTTCTTCAGACTTCTCACCATCAGACACCAGGGGAAGGAGACCCTCAAACCCGAGAATTAGAAGTCAACAGAAATTGTCATTTCCCCAGATGTAATGGGAGTATTACATGCAAAAACCAGCCTTGCAGTGGGCTTAAACTCAAACTTAATTCTTCAATACAGGACTCTTTACTGATTTGTTCCAAGTTTTCAGTGAACCCAAATGAGACTGAGCTTCTAGTGACAGGGTTCTGAGAATCTCTGGAGTCATTCTGTCCTCTCTTCCTAAGAGAATCAATGTAGTTAACAGTTCCCAAACCTCAACGGATTATTTAAAAGTGAACAGATGTTATCTAAATATCATAATCAAAATTATGTGTAAAATATATAGGGGTGTGTTGTGTATACATCTATACACATTTATATGTGTATATTCTTTTTTCTCTGCTCAAGAAAATTAGCAGCAGTTACAGATAAATTATTGTGGTCATGATTTGTGTGATTTCTAAGGACAACATATATCCCTTTATCAACACATGACTTTTGGAAAATGCCTTGTAATAAAAAGATCCCCACCAAGCATATAACATTAAAGTGTCAATTCATATCATTAACATTTTCAGGCACAAGAGTAAAACAATTAGCATGAAGCAATCCGAATGACAGAGCACAGAACATAGTTAATTGTCTAAAGTCAACCCTCCTGAAAGAAGGGAATTGTTCAAACGCGTTTTTTTTTTTTTTTAAGATTTTTATGTCTTTCAGCTTTGGCTATTTTGTAATAAATATCATACCTTCTCACATAAACCTACTTGGGTAAGAATGATTTCTCTGCATATGCCTTTTTTTCTTTTAGCAGCTGCTGAGTGTTTGTTGAGTGACGTACAAGGCACACCTCCAAGTGTTCTGTATAGCATTTTTATTGATGTACAAAATAGCCTGTTCACCATTCAAAAACAGAATCTGCATAGTAAGAGTTTCTCTTATCCCTATTTACAGAGAAGGTTTTTAGTGCAAAAACATGAAATTGTGTCCCAGCCCACCCCTTCTAGCACACACATTGATCAGTTTTGTTCCATGCTGGCTGGGGTTATTTGGCTATATTTTGGGCCTCCAGCCATTAATGAATTGCATTATCTTCTTCACCTGCAGTTTGCTCAGTTTGAAATCCTCTGAGAGGATTTCTTCTGTTAGCTGAACAAGCAGGTTCCCATCAATCTTTTCGGTAACAAAGAATGATACGACATCTTCGGACAAACCAATGAACCGCAGTGACTTGGATACTTCCTCTATAGAGAGTCCTGATAGGTCAGCAGGTGGCTGCCATGGGGAGCCATCACCACAGGATCTGGGGGCCAGCTGGAGGTGGAGTGGAGATGAGAAAGGGTAGGAGGCAGTGAAGATGTCCGGCATGCCCTTTTTAACAAAATACTGGTCCTCGGAGAGGTCTGGTGACCCAGACTTGGGGTCTTCCTCAGCACCATCAATTTTCAGAGGCAAAGGAGATGTTTCGGAGGCAGCCTTCTCTTCCACTAGTTTTGGGGCCCTGGGGGGTAAGGCAGGGCATGAAGTACTCTGCTTTGTCACACCAGCTGCAAGAGTTTTCACGTCTGTGCTCTCCAGAGAGTAGCTGGCTGACTTGGGACAACCAGAGATGCTGCTACTGAAGTCTACAGTGGCTGAGCTAGCGGGGCTGGCCAAGAGCTCACAGCCATCAAAATCAAAAGGTGCTGGGCAGTTTCTCTTTGGTGTACCTGGCGTCTTTTGTCTAGGATAACTGTAACTCCTGCTTGGATCCAGCAGGAAGTCGCTCCTGGTCTGGCTCTCTGAGGCTCCTGAATAATGGTTAGGCCACGAGAGCCGAGAGGACACAGCTTCAGCAGAAGGACTTCCAAATGGGGATTTCAGGTCCACAGAATCAGTTTTCACCCGGATACATGGATAGCAGGAAACAGGAGCGCTTTCAGAAGGACTTGTGTCAGTTTTAGTGACGCTGCTTAAAAGCAAACACAGAAAGAGAAATCTTTAAAAGAAAAAAGCCAAATCCCAAGGCTTTCATTATTCATAGATGTTACTGCTGAGTAGAAAAGTGCAGTTAGGAAAAAAACAGTATTTCTTAACATGAATTCAATAACGTACCTTCTAACTTCACTGAGGTTTTTTTAAAAAGAATCTTTAATAAAATACGTTGGTAATTGTGGATATGTACATAATGATTTAACATGCTACAGTGGGGATAAAATAAATATTTCGGCTAGTAAGGAAATCATTGTTAATAGGTGTCTGAGTCTTTATGATGAGGGAAATTCTTAAGTCATGTGTGGGCTTTGCACCAACAGGTGCCATAATTGATGAATGATGTCTGCAGCGAGCAAAGGTAGAGTGAGAGAATAGTAAATGGGTGCTGCACGCTTGCCATGCTTGTGCTACAGTGACATGATGGCATCACACCACGACTCTATTTCCATCTAAAAGTCTGAGGTAGGAGGAAATGCTTCCAATAAAATGCTTATCCTTGCCTCAGATTGTTTCTGAACAATCAAGTAACATTAGCACAAGGATTTAAATGTCCAGGGCAAAAATACCTCCAAAGAGAGCTACTTTAACTGTAATGAGCACATGTGGAGCGGTGGATTCAGCTCTGGGGGGCCATGTTTTAAGAGCAACATGAAACTAGAGTGTGCTCAAAGGCAGGTGAGCAGGCCGGTGAGGGATCTGACAGTGATGTCGGGGGAACAGCAGAGGGAGGCGAGGATGTTTCTTTCGGAGAAGAGAAGACTTATATCAAAGCTGACTCGGAATTTTCATGAGTCGACAAAGAGATATGGGATGGACCTATTTTTGTTTCTTTAGATGTAAGAAATGATTGAAAGTTACATAGAGACAGATTTCAATTCAATATAATAAAGGCTTTATTTTTAAAAGAAGAACTGGTAGTTGCCAACAATGGAATGAGCCATATTGCAGAAGAAGGAGCTCAGAGTGCTGGAGGTATCTGGACAGGAGGAAACGACCACCCAACATTGATGGTCAAAAGGGGACTCCTGTCTGGATGGAAATTCAGAGTAGATAGTCAAGGGGACCCTTTCCATTTTAGGTCCTGGTCAAAGGTGCTGTCTGCTTGTGTCAAAGTCAAAGCAGAAAGAACTAGATGTTGATTTGTGAGAACTGATGGCAGCGCCCAGGTTGTTTCTGGGAGAATCTAGTTGGCCTTTACCTCTGAATTTCTCAGATTCACGTGACATCTTTTCTTCCCAAGACATTTGCTCTTCCATCCTAGCTCAAAACCAACAGAGGCCCCATCATGCTCACCCAGTACAATTATTTAAAAAATTAAAAAGCCATTTCCTCTCCCACCACCCTGTCTGTTATAGCTACCCTGAAAGTGCTCTCAAGGACCCATGAACTAACTGGCAGATGAGAAGATAAGGGTGCAGTGGGACCTGGCAGTAAGACTTACATGCTGTGCAGCCCTGAAGAATAGTAGGACAAGGTGGGGCTGGGAGAGCGAGTCTGTTGCCGCGCTGGCTTGACTGTGCGAGGTGGGATGGAGGGACTGGTGGACAAAGGCTTTGAGCTTCGGGGTGGAACAGGTGGGGCGTTCAGGAGCCGGCATTCTTCTCTGACCTGGTGCAGAAAAGAACACTCCAGGTTAGCAACAGACTGACAATGCCACTGGGGGCCAGCTCCATCCTGCAGACTTGCTCAAGTTGCTACTCTTAATAACAGCAGGGTGGAAGCAAGGCAGAGAGAAGATTGAAGTAAACAAGGATGATGGGAAGCACAGAGGCTGCCAGAGAGCAGATCAGGCTCCTGTCATCCACTTGCTGGGACAGAATGATTTTTGAAAAAAACTGCTTGGCAAGTGCTGGATGCTGCTGAAATATAGCAAGTAATATAAAATACAGCAAGTTAAAGTGTCTATGGTTAAAGAGCTAGTGACATGTGAGGATGGATAAAAAAGAAGTATTTAGAAAATAAGAACATAAGGCATTCACAATCTTAACTTGAGGATTCATCCCTTTATTAGGTTGTGTTTCTTTCACTGTTCAAGCTGAATTCAATTTGATCCAAACCTTAGCGAACTCTGGAGCTGGTCCAGGGCTAAAGCTCCTTCTGAAGTCATGTTTGGGGCTTTTTTTTTTGAGATGGAGTTTTACTTTGTCACCCAGGTTGGAGTGCAGTGGCACAATCTTGGCTAAGCTCACTGCAACGTCTGCTTTCTGGGCTCAGGTGGCCTCCCACCTCAGCCTCCCCAGCAGCTGGGACCACAGGTGTGCACAGTATACCTGACTAATTTTTTGTATTTTTAGTAGAGATGAAGTTTCACCATGTTGCTCAAGCTGCTTCCCAAAGCGTTGGAATTACAGGCATGAGACACTGTGCCTGGTCAGGGCTTCTTCTTCTTTTTTTTTTTAAACAAGACTGAGTCTCACTCTGTTACCCAGGCTGGGATGCAGTGGCACAATCTCGGCTCACTGCAACCTCTGCTTCCCAAGTTCAAGCGATTCTCCTGCCTCAGCCTCCTGAGTAGCTGGGATTATAGGTGCCTGCCACCATGCTCAGCTAATTTTTGTATTTTTAGTAGAGACAGGGTTTCACCATGTTGGCCAGGCTGATCTTGAACATCTGACCTCAAGTGATCCACTTGCTTGGGCCTCCAAAAGTACTGGGATTACAGGCATAAGACATCGCATCCAGCAAGGGCTTCTTATATGTAATATGTGTTATCACCTGGGGATCTTGTTTAAAATGCAGATTTTGATTCCGTTGATCCAGGGTGGGCCTGAGAATCTGCATTTCTAAGAAGCTCCCAGGTTATATTGATGCTACTGGACCACAGTCCACACTCTGACAAGCAAGGCTACAGAAGGAGTAGTAAGAGGCTCTCTAAATCCGAAGACTACTTTTTATAAGAGCTGCTTCCAGCTCTCTCACCTGTCCTTCGTCTTCACACTGGAGAGGATCTAACTGACCCGTGATGTCCATGGCTTCTCTGAGACTGCCTGCCATTCCCCTAATTTGCTTTCCATTCCTACAGGCATTTCAGACTATAATTACTCATGAGGAAAACATTTTTCATGTACTGCTCTATGTCAGGCAGCAGGGGGCAGTTTATACCTGGCTCTGGAGTCTACCCTAAGCTACAGAGGTAAAAATATTAATAGAGCCTATTCTGACTGTCAAAAACACTGTGCTTTGAAATGCCCTCCCGGTCTACATTTAGGCCATGTTCTCACGAAATCTTTCACTTTCACTTTGAATTCCTTTCTGGCCAAGCAGCTCTGGGATAAGACAATGAAAACAGCAAGCTCCTGTGAGCTTTGGTAGTGAGCTTGCTTAAGCTGAAATGAAATGGGTTCATGTTATCACACTGCATATCTCCTACTATCTGCATTGCACCTGAGACCTCTACCTGACACCCCAGGCCAGATTCACTTGCCAGAGGAAAGCAGCCATTAAGAAAAGACCAATAGCTGTGGGTAGCCCAGTAAACCCAATTCTAAATGCAATGGAAGCAATTTTAAAAGTCTCATCAGCTGCATTTCCTCCTGGGACTTGGGATCACTGTTCCTACCTGCAGGACCTATAGCCCTGGTTACTGGGATCCACTGGGTTGGTGAGAAGGATGGTTTCATCTGGAGAAGCTCTTTAGATTAAAATAAAATATTTGGAACAGCAGATTTCTTCTCCAATAGATGGAGGCTTTCCCCTTGTAAGTTTTTAAAAAGGTGGTGGATGACTGCAGAAAGGACACCCAGGAGGAAACGAGGTTTGGATAATGACGTGAGAGGAATGCTTGGTTGGGCTGGCCCAGGAAAGACATTTGCACTATTCTGGGGTCTTCTTTTTTTGAGATGGAGTTTCACTCTTGTTGCCCAGGCTGGAGTGCAATGGCATGATCTCGGCTCACTGCAACCTCCACCTCCCAGGTTCAAGCGATTCCCCTGCCTCAGCCTCCCAAGTAGCTGGGAGCACAGGCATGTGCCACCACACCTGGCTAATTTTGTAGTTTTAATAGAGAAAGGGTTTCACCATGCTGGCCAGGCTGGTCTCGAATTCCTGACCTGAGGTGATCAACCTGCCCTGGCCTCCCAAAGTGCTGGGATTAGAGGTATGAGCCGCTGTGTCTGGCTGGGTCTTTTCTTAAGAGGCTGAGAACCAACCAGGTTACCGGAGTTCAGGCTGGGCCACCTGCTTTCTGGCTCTGGTTCATCTTCCTTCTCTCTTGTTAGTGAACTGCACAGTAGCCAGATATGTTTCTTTTCTTTCTTAGGGAATATCCATAGAATTTAGGGTAGATGAGTGTCACTTTATTATAGATGTGCTTGGTTCTAATGGAAAATGTGAGATGATAAAGACTCTGTCAGTTAACATTTTAATTTAAAAGTAGTCACTTCCCAATACTGGATTAGTGGAACATGAGGAAAACATGGTTAATGCTTGATTCAATTTAGCATTTTCAAAATTTTGGAATTAGCCATTAAATATAACATTTCATTAGGGACTACTTACCTGGGATGTCAATTATAATATGCTCAGATGTCTATTACAATATGCATTTTAATTTACAATAGTCGGCTGACTTAGGTCTATAAACTCAGAAAAGCCACTTGCAGTTGAATTTGACCTAAAGCAACTCCCCTCTTCCTGTTCTCATAACCAACCCCAGGTACCCAAGGTCACTTAGAGCTGGTTCTGCCACCTTCATAACTAGGGACTCCTGAGGGCTTTCCAGTAAGTTTCCCACAATGGTGAGGAGAGGGCGGTGGTGAAGAGAAGCATTTCTAAGCTACTCGGCCTGGTGAGGAGGCAGTCAGGGCCAACTGGGAGTGTTTACAGTTGATGCTCCAGACAAAATTTGAGACACAGAAAGCTTTTGGGTGGCCACATGACTCTTAAAAGGAGTTAAAAAACGAATGTGTGTGTGTGTGTGTGTGTGTGTGTGAGAGAGAGAGAGAGAGAGAGAGAGAAACAGACAGAGAGACAGACAGACAGACACACCTAATTCTTACTCTTAGGAGATGGGATGTCAGTGAAACAAGAATATGAGGCCAGGGATTTTTTTCTGTTGTGATGGGAGGGCAGTCTGGGTGTTGTTGTATGAGGTCAAAGCAAAAGAATTAGGCTTACTTGAAGCTCACTTTAGAGAAAGGTGTTTTGTTGTTGTTGTTTTAAAGGATGACTTTAAAGGGACTCCATGACAAGAATTTTGGGTGTCATTTTGTTGAGGCACAGAGTGAGTGGCCTGCACTATGCCAGGCAGGTGAGGGGTGGCCCGCAGCAGGTGGGCACAGCTGAGGACTCCATAGACACATCTCCAAGTGGCATTGTAACTCGCAACTTGCTGCTGCATGGGTGGCCGCTCCGATGATGGCCTATTTCTTTGCATCTTAAGGTAAGAATTACATGCTGTCGTGGGATATATGCATTTTAGGATTTAGAAGTGACAAAGAGTCAGGGTTTATTGTACCATCTTACTTCCTATCTCTCAGAACAGTAACAATTCTATTACTCTCTTCTTCTTGATTTGATTCACATGGGATATTTATATTCAGGAGGAAGGTAGTTGTGCTTTAGATGAATTTTATCTGTCAATAAAAAGCAATTTATATGACTGGATGGTCAATCACACTATTTTCAGTTTTCCTTCATATTCAATTTAGCTTTTAAGTGGAACATTTTCAGCACATTCCTTCTAGAAGCCTCAGCATGTGACTCTCATCATGTTTCTGGCTGTCTCTGGCAGCTCCCTCTGATTCCCAGATGAAGGCTGGCCTCCCCTGCCTGCCACCCAAGGCTCTGTGCAGCCAGGTTCCCACCTGTCTTTCTAGCAATTTCTCCCACTGCTCCTGGTCTATATGGGCACATAGGACCATGGAAAGTAGTAGACTCATGTCCCCTCAGCACAGCCTGTACTTACTTGCCCCTTTCTCTGGTTTGGTTTTTACTGCCCACCACACTCAAACACCAGTTCCTGTGGGCCAGCCCCAAATGTTACACACTGTGTGCCACACACTATTTATATTAACTTACTCTCCATCTATAATGAGCCTGAGAGCTAAAATGTAGGGACTGCCATTCTTGTTATTTCCATCCTGGGGATAGCAGAGTTTGGGGATTTGTTGCTCCTGGCATGAGCATGTCACACAGAATGCCTGGTAGATGTTAAGAAATATCACAAGAAAATGCAAAAAAAGGCACTTCGAAAAAAAAGCCATATACCATGGAATATCTTTTATATGTTTGTGTGGAAATTATTATTGACAAGTCATTTGGGCTGGATGTTATGTCTTTTTGGTGACACTGAGTCAATCTAGGGGAAAAAAGGCACTAGCAGACCTGGCACATATGACCACCACCTACTCTACCACCAACACAGTGTCATGGTGAAAATGACAATGACAGTATTCCTGAATTAGGAAATGGTGTGGCTTTAATTTAGCACACCCCAGAGTAATTACTCTTCTAAAATGAAGATCTAAAGGACTATATTGTGCCTAATGAACTAAAGTCTTCCCATTTATTTCCAATGCAATATTTATGACTGGATGACTTCCACTGGCAACACAAGGAGAGACGGGCCCCGTATTGTCAGGAATGCACCTCCAACCCTCGTGCTCAGTGAAGAGCTGGCATTCTGTTTTGAGGTGAGGTTACTGTCGTGACCTCTGCCTATGTGTAGTTAAGTTTTGGTTATTAGTACTGTGAGTATTCACAGAGAAGCTCCTGGAACCAAAGTCCTGTTGATGACAGGGTCAATGAGCACAGTGCGGATTCAGGTGGCAGCACAGAGGGTCAGCTCCCATTCGTACCCAAAGCCTCGCTTCCTGAGCAATTCACTGGCCTAAAGCTTTTCTTCCCAGTGGTTCCACTGCTAACATACTTCTCTCCTCTTGCTCCTTCAGGGTGAGTCTGTCTCTTTTCTAAAATAGTCATTGTTTCACTTCTCACCAAATATGAGACATCACTACCCTGGTGTTGATACAAGTCTCCTCGGTATTCACATTGTAGATCGCTAATGCAGAGCTAAACAGAAAGCTCATTTATTAAAAGGTAGAAATGGTGAGCTCTGTTCTTTCTCCAACTTCACCCTCTTTAGTCTATGGGGCATATTCCTAGAGAGGCATATTCAGATGACTGAAATAATCTAGTAGTAGGGGCTTATAGCAAGCTGTAAAAGGTGTCTGTCCTGGGGGTCGACAGCCAGGATCACAGGCATCTACTTCCATCATCCCTAAAAGTCTGAAGAACATGGCTATCACTTTCTCTTTTCCTATAGCCTCTATTAATTCCACTTTGCTATTTGTTCAAACACGTTGAATGCCTATTGTGTGCTCATTGAGTTAGTGCTGAGTATACAACAATGAGTAACTCATGGAATTACTTATGAGGGAGCGAAACAAACACATAATTAAGATACAATCTGGTAAGTGTAATAATAGAAGTATGTGCAAGGTTCATGGGAGCACCATGAATTTACTCAAGGTGGCAGGAGAAGAACAAATTCATAGCTAATTTTACGGAGAAAGTCTTAGTGGGGATTATGAGTGTAAAAAAGGTAGCACATGAAAGAACATGGCATGAAAGAAGAACCAGAATGATGATCTGGTCTACGGGCTCAGATGATGAAACAAAACGCTGGTGCCATTCGTCGGAAATTTAGAGCAGGGCTTGGGAGAAATAGAGGTGGTCAGTTTTGAAAATACTATCTTTGAGCTCAGGGTTCTAATGACAGACTCTGAAGTTATGGCGGCACTGAGATCCCAGAAGAGAAGCGAAGAAGGTTGAACTCTGAAGGGATGGGCAGAAGAGGAGACAGAGGAGGGGAAAAAAGGAAACTGCACTTTAATGCTCTCAGAGCAGAATCAGGCCTGAATGGCATCAAGGAAGCCAAGGGACGGAGGGCTGCAGGGGAACAACAGTGCAAAGATGGAGAGATGTCAGGAAGTCAGGAAAGAGGCTGGAAGAGGTTCCCCTTTTGTGACAGTCAGCAGGTCACTGGTGATCTTAGCAAATGAGGCGTGAGTCAAGTGAGGGGGCGGAGCCAGATTCCAGTGACTCAAGACTAGACGGGAGGTAAGACTGGTGTTGGTGAGGGAAGACCACCCTTCTCAGGAATTGTCTGGAAAGGAAGGAGTGAGGCAGTTGTTAGAAAAGGATACTGGTTCGAAGGAGGTATACCTTTTTAAAAAAATTTTTAAAAACTTGAAAAATGTGGCTGGGTATGTATATACATGCATGTAAGCTGGAGGTCAAGTGCACATTGATGCCTGGGACCCTGTGCTCTCCCTTCATTTAAGAAGACAAAGGGGAGACCATTTTTCCATTGCTCTCTGCCTCTGTCATGCCATCATTGGCCACACAAAACTAGAAAAATTAACAGTAGCATATATATGATCTAACAGTGAAAGCAAAGATGAAACACAACTAATAGAACAAATGCTTTGGAAAGCTTCACGTTTCTAACTGAAAGTGGTCAACAAAGTCAAGTGCAACTCCAACCTATGGTCCAAATCAAACACATCATAAAACGGAACTATTTTCTTTACTTTCAGAATACTGCCCAGGAAGCTTAACTTCATTTCCTACGTCCTGGAATAGACATTTAACCTTTTTTTCCCTTCTCCCCTTCCTACAGTTCTAACTCTTGCTTAGTTGGGAGGGAGTTGTGCAAAGGTAAAGGATCAGTAATTTGAAAAGTGGAAAACAAACTCTCCTCTAAATTGCCACATGCTGAAAATAATGCATGAGAATTTGTGAACAGTAGGAAGCTTATCACTACATGAATGGAAAACGGAGGTACATGTAGATCTTTGGAGGACAAAAATTGAAACATACATACAATTGGGGTATTTTCTACATATTATCTATGAAATAATTTCTTTCTCCAGTTACACCTCTTTCTCTGACACTTCCTAGGGGTTTATGAAACAGCATCATGTAAGACTGGGGGCTTTTTGGTACAACAGCATTTCTTGGAAAGCCTTTGTTTCTCACAACACCCAACTCCTCTGTTCTGTGGAGGAAACACAAATTTCACATGCAGTCACTAACAGGACCACAGAGCTCAAGAAAGCTAAACAGGACAGTTAACCAGCACAGTCTTTACTTATGGTCTTCAGATAGCCTTTTGGGAAAAAAATCAATTTCAGAGCAGTGGTGGCTGCTCGACTCTTACAGACAAGACAATGGATCTAGGGACATCTGCTGATGGGCCCATGTATTTCCTTAGTTAACCTTCTAGAAACAACTGTCACATGCCTGTCAGGGGAATGGGGGACGGAATATACCTCCTGTCTCAAAGATTACATTGCTCAGAACTGTACACAATCAATAAAGAGATAGTGGCATACTTAGGTGGAGTAAGAATCATTTTGTTTCCATATTGACAGTGCTTAAAAAAATACATACGCTGTAGGTGAGCTTGACTTAAAATGAGATTCACCTTTCTTGTACATTTTCTTCCCTAAAAAGTCAAATGCAGGACAACGTCAGCAATCCAAAGAAAGGAGTTTTGTAACCATGCTTCCTTGAACTTTGTAACTTTGCCTTCACTGACTGCCCTCTGCCCTGTATTTTACATTTCTTCCCATACTCCCAGATAACAAAATCATTACAGCTGTAAGAAATCTTATTTATAAAGAGGCTTTTATACAAAGAGTTCATAACCCTGTCGCACAACCATCAGTGGATATTTTCAGCCAAACAGAAATTAAAGTTTTATAATGACAAAGTACAATAAATAAACCTCTATTTGATTAATTACACAAGGGCAAATGTGATTTACAGTCAAAATCCTGATTCTCAGATGCATGAGCTTCTTTTTGCCATTTTTATACATTGATGATAAGGACTTAACACTGACCTTTCTCAGAAATCGTCTCTGATATTCCAGCCTCAGGCAAGGGAGGCCCAGGGGAGGGAGTGGCAGCCACTCACTCAGTGGCAGGAGGGGCAAGTGGTTCTGAAAAGATGTACTTGTTTAAAATCTAGGGTGCTTTCATGGACTCAGAAAATATATACCATCGAGGAACAGAATAAAGATTTTTCCTGAGCAAGGAGTATAACATGTGACAGATGTACTTAAGTAGTGTATAACCTTCCTATTATTGTAATTTTATATAAATGGTACATACCTAATTGTACAGGTTTGAAACAGGACTTATCCAATAGAACAGGGGTCCCCAGCTTTTGGCATATGGACTGGTACCGGGCTGTGGTCTGACAGGAACCAGGTTGCAGAGCAGGAGGTGGGCAGCTAGCAAGGGAGCCAATGAAGCTTTGTCTATATCTATAGCTTCTCCCCATCGCTCGTATTACTGCCTGAGCTCTGCCTCCTGTCATACCAGTGGAGGCATTAGATTCTCATAGGAGCACGAACCTTACTGTGAACTACACGTGAGAGATCTTTGCACGCCCCTTATGAGAATCTAGGTTGCGTGTTCCTTATGAGAATCTAATGCCTGATGATCTGTCACTGTCTCCCATCAACCCCAGATGGGACCTTCTAGTTGCAGGAAAACAAGCTCAGGGGTCTCATTGATTCTACACTATGGTGAGTTGTATAATTATTTCATTATATATTACAATGTAATAATAATAGAAATGAAGTGTACAATAAATGTAATGCACTTGAAACACCCAAAACCACCCTCTCCCCCAACCCCTAGTTTGTGGAAAAATTGTCTTCCATAAAACTGGTTCCTGGTGCCAAAAAGGTTGGGGACTGCTGCAATGAAAGATTATAATTATCTTTATTATCATTCTAATCATTAAGATTTTCAATGGACACAGCAGCGTGGCCTAGAAGCTTTCATTTAAAAAGAACCTACCTGAAGCAGAAGGCAATTAGTTTCAAAGTTACCAAAACACAATAATAATTTAGCCCTTATTTCAATAACAAATGAGAACTTAGGTATGGCTTTCTTACAAAGTACTCCTCAAAGCTTGTAATTAAAATTAATTAAATGTCAACTGCCCTAGGAAACCTCATTAACTAGTGGACTTCTGAGTGTATATTTTTGTAGAGCAGTTATTTTGAAAAGTAAATACTCACTAAGCTTAAATATTAATACATCAGATTTAAGGATATCTGTCAATACCTTTTCTAATATTCATATTTTACAGAGTGAAAAAGCCCAAAGACAAAATAAAAATGCAGAGTAGAATCAATTCAGCCAGTTCCCACAACTTATTATCAACAAACGTATTTCATGGCACTTTCTTACCTTGGGTAGTCAAGTGAGGCCCCTAATTCTGTAGGCTGGGCATATCCAAGGTAATGAAATCTGGCAGCAAGAGGAGTTAGCCTGGCCAAGCCCGAGGAATGGAGTCAGTTATCCAAGGCCACTTCTCACCTTAGATACTTCTGTGTGGGTTTGCCCGGGAATACCCATTTCCTGACACTTGTTCACAGCCTTAGAGCCTCATGTGACTTTTTCACAGGCATTCCAGTACTCCAAAATCCCTGACTCTGCCACTAAAAGATTATGCTATTGGGACCTACAGGACACCAAGCATCTCTGGAGCTCATTTTTTGGGTTTAGGATGATTACAAAGTTTGTGATTCCAAAGTTAGGTAACTAAAACAACACCTACCTTACCAAGTAGACATTTTAAAAGTCAGATTAAAAGAATGTTTTGCTATTTTTAAAACCAGTGTTTTTGTAATATCTTAGAAACCCAGCAGAATGAACTAGCACACCACTTCTGGAATGGGAGGCTGACTGACCCCAGCGGTAGCTGGCTCTGCCCATCTGCTGTGGGGGTGGATATGTCAATTCCCACCCACCTCCTGACTCTTTGGAGGGCCTTTATGTACCTGGAAAGATGGAGATAGACTTCCTCTCTCCATCCCTTAGTCAAGGACAGGCAGTGGGGGAAAAAACCTCTATATAGTGACTGTCTACCTGACTCTAAATTGGAATCCATCCTATATTAAATTATTGCTACTATTTATTTTGAATGTTTACCAAGTGCCAGGGAGAAGTGCCAAGTTCTTTGTACAGTACAAAAACGCAGTGAAGATATTTTTATCCCCACAGGAACTGACTCAGGGAGGTTAAATATTTTGTGCAAGGTATGAAGCTACAAAGTGGTATTATGAGGACTGAAATCGATGTGCAGCTCTCAGATGCAATGCTGCACGCCTCTAATTACCTATCATGTAGCGAGTGTTCTGCCTGTCTGAGGCAGATTCAGATGCTCCAACTGACTTCTCTATAGTTCAATGAGTTTTTTTCAAGCACCTACTAGGCTGGGCCCATCAATCTGTCATTAAATTTACTCATTAAGTCCCATTTTTCTCAAACATCAACAAAACAGTATGCTTCATTAAATAAACTTTATGATTAACTTCCGCCTTCTAAGAATGAATACATGCACCAACCCATCTAGAAACTCAGTCCCTAAACTCTGTTTCTCATAAGCTGTGGGGCACCCCTGTCTATGACAAAGGTTCACAAATTCATCAATACTACAGTAAAACTTGGTTGAAACCAGTGGTTCACAAAAGAGCTCCTTTTATGATTTTCCTTTTACCAGGAATTCCTGTAATATCAACCACTATCTAAGAGGGAATGTGTTTTTTCTGCTGCTAAAGACAGATGGAGAACATTGATCACTGGGGCCTGGGGTCTCCATTTGCCACACAAATGGTTTTAGAAGAGTTGTGAACCTGCAGGGTTTTTTGTTTGTTTTTCTGAGACAGAATCTTGCTCTGTCACCCAGGCTGGAGTGTAGTGGTGTGATCTCAGCTCACTGAAATCTCTGCCTCCCAGGTTCAATCAGTTCTCCTGCCTCAGCTTCCCAAGTAGCTGGGATTACAGGCATGCACCACCACACCTGGCTAATGTTTTTTTTTAGTAGAGACAGGGCTTCACCATGTTGGCCAGGCTGGTCTCGAACTCCTGAACTCAAGTGATCTGCCTGCCTCGACTTCCCAAAGTGCTGGGATTACAGGCGTGAGCCACTGTGCCAGGCTGATCCTTCAGTTTTGATAACCATTTGTAACTCATTGCATAGATGAGAACAGACTGGAAGCCAAATGCTCTATTTATAGAATCTTGTTCAATATAAAGTCTTCCCAGCATTGCTTTCCAAAATGGCATTCTCTAAAGAGGGGAAAAAGAATATTGCTTTTGAAAGTTGCCTTTTGTAGAGTACATCTGGGTAATTATTTTACATATCAGAAAATCTAAATGATGAATAGAGGCCTACAATGTTATGAAACAGAGGATATGTTTAGAATAAACATATGGATTGATAAGGATGATTCACTTAAGAGGGACTGTCAGGTCATTCAGATCTGGGGACACCCTGCAAAATTCTAAAGAGGGAAAATGCCAGACTGGGTATGCTCCCTCAGTTAGGCTCAGCTGCAACAGTTCTAGGGGTTGCATTTTATCTATTTCTTGAATCAGGAACTGTTTACTTTTTCCTGGGACATTCTCATTAGGAAGAGAATGGCTTCTCATATTCCAACGAGGTTAGTGTCAGTGTTTTGTTTAAAAATTTACTAAACATGGCTGGGTGCAGTGGTTCACGCCTGTAATCCCAACACTTTGGGAGGCAGAGGTAGGTGGATCATTTGAGGTCAGGACTTCAAGACCAGCCTGACCAATATGGTGAAACCCTACTTCTACTAAAAATACAAAAAGTTAGCTGGGTATGGTGGTGCACACCTGTAATCCCAGCTTCTTGGGAGACTGAGGCACGAGAATTACTTGAACCCTGGAAGCAGAGTTGTAGTGAGCCAAGATTGTGCATTGCACTCCAGCCTGGACAACAGAGTGGGACTGTTTTAAAGAAAAAAAAAGGGATAAAAATTATTAAACAATCTTTACAAAGATATAAGGGGACTAGAGCATACAATTCTAGAGCAGCAAAACAAAGATACAACAGGGCTAGGGCATCAAATCCAAGTTAATACACAAAGTATATTAACAAAATAAACAAACAGGGTTAAATGGATGACTCTGCTCCCAAGGATTTTCTGTTAGGCCCACAGTGTGGTTTCCCTGTTTAAGATACAAGCAGAAAAGGGCTGACAAGCAGAGCCCGGTGGATGCCAGAGCTGTGGCACAAGGCATGATGCATGCATTATTGTTGAAGGGGGATTTAGTCTCACATTCATAGAAAGAAACAAAGACTGTCCAAAATCTGCCAGGGGGAGAGCACAAATATATGTCACAAATAACAACCCTGGAGCTGAAAGTGAGGAACAAAAAGCAAAGAGGCCGACATGAGCCACAGTGCAGCCATGGTCTCTCTAGAAAGTGAGTTGGTTGGGTTGTGCAATGGGGCTAAACACTGCATCCACCAATTGCCAGCTTTGCTTCCCTTTCTAGAAAAGACACCCTTTCTCTGACTCCTTTCCATTGCCCTGGCATCTTCTATTCCTAAGGACCTGGTGAGAGTTGTCACCTTCCCAGCTAATATCTAGTGAACTTTCAAGTGAAGCCAACATCTTTAATTACTGGGTAGGATAGTTGGCTGGACACATGGCATGTCTCTCTCTCAGGACTCATTCCACCGGAACTCTCCAAAGAACTTTTACTTAATTCAGTGGGAGCACTTGAATTTATGCCCCATTAAAGTTCCCCTTTGAAAATTACAAGCTGAAGCCACATCTAACAACTATGATGTTCTCTGGATCCCACGCACATCCTAAAAATGGAAAATTCATTTCATGGTCACAGAACCAATAAAAAATATGACTTCATTTGAAATGCCCAAATTTTTTAAAAAAACAAAATTAAATGGTTTCAGGTGTTTATAAAAGTCTTTATGTGTATAGCATTCTACCAATACTGGACACACTCTGAAAAGATTCTCCTATGTCATAAGAAATTACAGTTTAGACTGGAGGCCAATTTTTTTTTTCTTCTGTGAGATTTGCTTTTAGTTTCAAATTTAGCATATTTGTTTTAGTGCCAAGGTCAAAGTTAGACCTCTTAATATTTATGTTCTTACTCATCTTTCATTAGCCACAGAAAAAACAAGTGACGCTAGTGTCCTACCTCTAGACTTGGTTACATAAATGACCTGGGTGTGACCATCTCGGATGAGTCCATAAGTCAGTCAACCAACATAAGACCCCACTGAGGACCCAAGTTCAATAGGAAAAGCTCATGCAGACATGTTTTTATTGAAGATCAGAGTCCCAACCTTCAAGTAACATGAAATACATAGCTGAGTTAAGACATCCCTAGGTTTTAGGAGTACTTGCTTGGAGGGGTGACCCCTTACTTTTTTACCTGGCTTTTGATGGCCATCCTTAGGGAAGTGCTGACATAAACACAAGGGCCAAGGACCCTGACTCCACCATTAAGTTCCCCAAATAGTCTACAACCTTTAGTGCAGACAGGAATCTCTGGGCTTATGCCTGATGGTCCCCAGAGTATCCTGTAAGGAGCAGGTCTAAGTCCAGACCTGTAGCTGCTGAGGAACTTTCATGCCCTGCAACAAAGGGCCAGAGGTGGATCCTCTCTCAGGAAAGCTTTGCAGCAATGAAAACTCTTTATGGACAGCTAAGCATGGAGTTGGCACAAACTGCTGCCTGACACTCAGGGCTGTCCATGCCCTGGTGCCAGCCTTTCAGCCACCACTGCCCTTCCTGTACCCTATTCAGCCCTATTCAACTGCCCAACAGAACTCCTTATTTTCCCTCTTAGGTGTTAAAGCTGTCCCAGCTTCCAGCTGTTGCTCATGCTGTTCTGTCTGGAATATTCTTCTTTCTCATCTTGCTATTCTTCCAATTCATGTACATTTTCTAAATGTATTTAAAATGTCATAATCTCCATGGAGGCTCCTCTCATTCATCCCCCCAACTAGAAGTTTCTCTGTCTCCTCTGAATTCTCCACATATTCTCTCTCTTTCTGTTTCCTATTGCTACCTTTTAACTTGTATAGCAGTCATTTGTTTTCATCTATTACCTTCCCTGTAAAACTAAGAAGTACGAGGGCCTAGAGTCCAGGTTTTCTTGATGATTGTGTTTCTAGCATCTAGCCCAGTAATTCCATCGTTTTTAAAAACCAGGTTCTGCTCAGCCCCGGGATTCCAAAGACATGACCTGTTTCCAAAGAGGGGCAGAGAGTGGACAGGGACCTGGGGAAGACCCCTTCCCCACAATCTGTGCTTCGGTCAGGTAGGTTTTCATTTGAACTCTTCTATATATTGGGATTCATGTAATTTTTTAAAAAGGGATTCTTCTAGAGATAGAAAAAAGGAAGCCACTGTAATAGATACTGTCAAATAAATGAATAGAATTGCACTCAATACCTCTAGCCCTTTCTCCCTCAGGGATAATGAAATTTCAGTGATAAAAAATGAGTGGCAAAGGTTCAGAGTGGCTGTCAATCGAAGAACATGGTCAAAATCGAGGGCCCTCCCTTTCTCTTATTCTGTACAGAACTATACCGAAATTTTAGTTTTATATTAAAATCAAGCTCTGAATGAGTTATGTTTAAGGTGTTAAACAGAACTATCCTGGCACCTGGTTCTGGTGCATGTGTGTGTGTGTACATTAGCACATCCACTATGCTTTGTTCTCAGTGTAACTTCAGGGATATAGAAGAGAGTTATAAATGAGGCTAATGCCTCTTGATTTTCCTCTGCTTCTCCTCTCACCACCAAATAAACTTACTCCTCCTTCAGTCTTCCCCATGAATGGATATTAGTGTCATTTACTAATACCCATTCTGGGGATATTAGTAAATGACACTAATATCCATTCTACTGCTCAGGCTAAAAATCTAGGAGTTTTCTTTGATTTCTCTCATTCCTTCATGCCCGACATCCAATTCACAAGTAATATTGTTGAGTTTACCTGTGAAACACAGTCTGAAGCAGCCATCTCTCTCTGCCAGCCACTATGAGCTGCCATGGTTTAGGGCCTCACCACCACACATCTATGTTACTGCAGTCACCTCTTCTCTGCCTCCCACGTTTCACTGTCTCCTCCCTATAATACATTCTCCAGGCAGCAGCAAAAGTCATGTTTAAAATCCTCCAAGAGGTTCTCATTAGATAGAGTAAAACTCAAACTCCTAACTGGTCAAAAATAATCAAGCTAACACATATATCTCACTTCAAACTAAACAAATTTGCTCACTCTGATAATCTTAGATTGGGGTGTTTTCCTTTAAGAAAACAAATTAGTGGATGACTGAGCAGAGAGACAGAAAAACTGACACCACACTCAAAAACAGAAATGACTTA
Organism: Callithrix jacchus; assembly: GCF_049354715.1. Lineage (NCBI taxonomy): Eukaryota > Metazoa > Chordata > Mammalia > Primates > Cebidae > Callithrix > Callithrix jacchus. The sequence continues at coordinate 75,372,356 of NC_133514.1, forward strand.
CGGCTTCAGATTTGGGAGGCACTGGAGGTGGAGGTAGGGCAGTATCTGAAGACTTCATTGCTGCTCCCAGAGTCCCAGGGATGGGAAGAGGAGAAGTTGCACATTTGGATCGAACAGAACCTCTAAACTGATCACATCTGCTCTTCTCGCTCAGGGAGCGAGTGAGAGGCTGATGGCTGGGCTTGCCTTCCTCCAGCCACAGCTCTTCATAGGGAAGTTCTGACTTTCCTGGGATGCCTGCTGATTCTTCATTAGCTTCCGGAAAAAGGTAGTCGCTCCCACTATCACCAGAGTCCTGATAGGGCAGGATGTCATGAGCAAAGGGGGCCCAATCTCCTCCCAGGTCCCTGCAACCATGAAGGTTCACCTCGCTGTTGCCATGGAGATTGTTGCCATACACACAGACCGAGAGTCGGTGGAAGGACTGGGTGAGCTCATCGCGGGCATAGCTGAGGGAGTTGGGCACGTGGTTGTGGCTAGAGCACCGGCCCTTCTTGGGGCTCTTGCAGTCCTCATTCCAGTCGGTTTTCACATCACGGACAGCCCGTGAATACTCATCGATGTCGAACTGTTCTTGGCAGATACCTAGCCAGTGATGGACCAGGGTTTCGGGCCATCCCTCTCCCTTCACCAGGTGTTCTGGGAGGCTGAACTTGGGGACAGTCAAGTGCAAAGGAAAGTGCATGGGGAGGATCTTGTTGTTCCGCAGCACACAGCAAACCACCACCGTCTTGGTCTGGATGTTCACAAACTTGTAGCGGTGTCCCTCACGGATGAAGTGGAGGTCGTACGGGTTTCTCGGCGGAGGGCTTGGCACAGTCACATTCACAGGAAGCCTGGTCTTCTCCACAATGTTGCGGATGGTGTGTTCGCCCTCTTGCATCTGAAGTTCCAGGGGACTCCGGGTGCTAAATCTGCCCTTGCACTGGAATGGAAGGCTAATGCTTTCATTGGTCCGGTGATTCATGCAAATGAGGCATGGCATTTTGCCTTTTCCCAGCTTGCTGATGGAATTGAGCTTCCCAATCTTTTTGAAGATTGTATTGAGTCGTGACTTTTCCTTGAATGTCTTTGCATAAAGGATTTCTGCCTGCCCCATTAGAGTGAGTTCATCCCCAGTACACAGGGTGATGTTGTAAACTTCAGTGTCTTCATTGCATTCACCTGAAGCAACCTACAATATAATAAGTCACATTTTAGGTTCATTTCCTTTGATCTATTAATGCAAAGAAGAACTTACTATTAAGACACACACAAGCCAGGCACGGTGGCTCACACCTGTAATCCCAGCACTTCAGGAGGCTGAGGTGGGCAGAACACCTGAGGTCAGGTGTTCGAGACTAGCCTAGCCAACATGGTGAAACTCCATCTCTACTAAAAATAGAAAAATTAGCTGAGTGTGGTGGCGGGCACCTGTAATCCCAGCTACTCAGGAAGCTGAGGCAGAAGAATTGCTTGAACCGCAAGGCAAAAGTTGCAGTGAGCTGAGATTATGCCACTGCACTTCAGCCTGGTAAGACTCCATCTCAAAAAAAAAAAAAAAAAAAAAAAAAGACACACACAAATACACACACAGAGGAAAATGCTATGCTTTTCTTTAATACTAAATTTAGGTACTTCATTTCTTTTATTATACTTATGTGGTTAACAATAACTACTTTTTGTTCAAGATGATGATTTAGAATTTTATAAACATCTCTTTTCTCTCTCTATACGCAGAGTAGTCTATCATATGGATATTAACAGGGGCATTATCATTTTTTCTTTTTCAGTTATAAATAATCTTTTCATGAACACAATGTAGAAAAATCCTTAAATTTTTAAAATTTGAAATTGAAACAACTTAAAAATGTGGTATTTCTCCATTTAAAAAATTATACACCCATTATTTATGTTAATTGGAAGAAATATTAGAAAACAGAAATATAAAAATAAAAAACGTATCTGTAAAATTTAATATAAACAGAAAAAAGAAATGGACTTGATCTAGCTGTCTCAGGGATACATATAGATACAGATATACACAATTCTGTTACCTGAGTTTCTAACTATAATCTACCCATTTCCCTGGGGCATATACTTCATCAATAGTAATACTAACCTAAGGTATTCCATTTTGTATGAATGTGCATTAATTTATTTGACTAGTTCCTTCCTGTTAGATAAAAATATAGATAGGCTTTCCCATTGTATAGCAATTATAAATAGTACTGCAATGAGCTTTTTACAGCTCAATTATTCCCTTAGGATAAAGTACCAGAAAAACTGCAGGGACAAAAGCTATTCATGTATTTTTGTTTTGTTTTTTAAGAAAGGATCTTGCTCTGCTGCCCATGCTGGAGTGCAGTGGCTTGATGACAGCTCACTGCAGCCTTGACCTCCCAGGCTTAAGGAATCCTCTCACAGCCTCCCAAGTAGCTGAGACTACAGGTATGAGCCACCACACCTGACTAATATGCATATATTTGAAAGTTCTAATATGCACTACCCATTGTGCTTTCCTCAACACTATACTTGTTTACACTTTTATCACTTTATAAAATTATGTCTCCCTATACTCACACTAAAGTTTATTTCATGTTTACCAGTATGAGAGGTAAAGTATGAATACTGAATTTATTCTTTTATTAATTTTAAATATATTAATTGGTATATTCATTTTTTAGTATTTATCTGATTTAGATCTCTTACTGATTACTTTTTATGTAATGAAAATGTAATGTCATTTATGCTATGTATTTTTCCATTTGTGGTTTGAATTACAATTTTATAGCTTAACTATTAAAGTTGTTTTTTAAAAAAGCAGTCATTATTTTCAAAATTTTGCTTTGTGATTTCATTCTTGCGTGCTATGCTTCTAGCTGAGATAATATACATTCATGATTCTGAACCCGGAGTGACTGTATCTTCTAGAGGACATTCTTGGAATGTTTGGAGACAGTTTTGATTGCCAGGACTGGGGAAGCTGCTGCTTGCATCTAGTGGGTAGTGGCCAGGGAAGCTGCTCAATATGCTTTAATGCCCAGGACAACTCCCCACAGCAAAGAATTAGCCAGTGCAAAAATTTCAGTGGTGCTGAGGTTAAGAAACGCTGGTATAATTTCCAGTGTTTTCTTTTAGTACTTTGCTATGTAACTCTATTTATTTTTTTCTAAATCCTAACCACTAGCCCAACAGAGAATGTAACTTTATTTACTCTGGTGGATTATTTAAGGTAGTATTTATTTATGTAAGTTAACTGAGTGTCAAGTACACTTCCTAAATAGCCATCCCTTTCATAACTGATTTGAAGTGTCACTTTTATTGTATAAGATTATATACTTTTATATCATAAATTAGTAAAAATATATAAAGTTTTATATACTGAGTTCATAAAATATTCAAATATATACCTATATGTCCATCTATTTTGAGGCCATTTGTCTTAGCTACCTTTCTGTCTATTTTCCCACTGTAACTATGTTGTTTTTAATTTGTGTCTTTATCTTATATTTTCAGATCTGATAACAAAAGCCCTGATTTGTGTATACTTTGACTCAAAAAGTAAGTGGATGGCAGAGAAATAAAGTCAAAAGTGCAATGACAGACTGAAAATATTTATAAAACATATCACAGATAAGGAGCGAATATCTCTAACATACAAGCAGCTTTTTAAAAGTAAGGACCCAAGACCATCCTGGCTAACATGGTGAAACCCTGTTTCTACTAAAAGTAAAAAAGAAAAAATTAGCTGGGTGTGGTGGCATGCACTTGTAGTCTCAGCTACTCGGGAGGCTGAGGCAGGAGAATCGCTTGAACCCAGAAGGTGGAGGTTGCAGTGAGCTGAGATTGCAACCCTGCACTCCAGCCTGGCAACAGAGTGAGACTCCGTCTCAAAAAGAAAAAAAAAAGGACTAAAAATGTTGCAGAAAAACAGGCAAAATATATGAAAAATCAATTAACTAATAAGATGCGCAATGGTTTTTAAACCTATGAAAAGATGTTCAACTTCTCTCCTCATAAGAGAAATGCCAATTAAAATTACACTAAGATACCATTTCTCACCTAACACATTGATTAAAAATTCAGAAGCTTGACATCACACTCAGTTGATAAGGCTATGGGGTAAAAGGCATCCTTGTCCATAGCTGGTGAGAATACAGCATGATACAAAAACCCCTGTGGTGGGGAATTTGGCAGTATCAAGCCAAATGACATGCATTTATTCCTCTACCCAGCAATCCTGTATCTAGGAATTTAACCTGAAGACATTCCTCCAACAATACAAAAGTACACACTTATAAGGTTATTCAGTGCAGCATTATTTGTCTTTGCAAAATATTGGAACTCATCTAAATGCTCAAATATAGGAGGCTGAAAGAATAAATTATGGGACACACACTTCCTGGTACTATACAAAAGAGAATGAGAATAATGAGTCCAAAGAATGGATATGAAATGACTTTCAAGGATATATTGGTAAGTTAAAAAAAAGCAAAGTGCAAAAAAAGTTTATACAGTATACTTTTTAAGAAGAAAGAAAAAAATAGTGCATATGTTTTCTGTTTATTTTTGTTACCAAAAATAAAAAATAAAAAGAAGCACAAGAAAAACCAGAAAAAATGAAACTGGTTACTTACTGGAGCTAGGGACAAGGGAGGAAATGACACCTCTCTAAGTATACCTTGCCACAGAGTTTTGATTTCAAGGATGTACGCTAATGTGCCACACATTTTAAAAATTAGGTTGACAAGAATTTTTTATTTTATCACATTTTAGGTTTTGGGGTACATGTGAAGAACATGCAAGATTGCTGCATAGGTACACATGTGGCAGTGTGATTTGCTGTCTTCCTCCCCTTCACCTATATCTGGCATTTCTCCCCACGCTATCTCTCCCCAACTCCCCACCCCCTGCTGTCCCTCCCCTATTGCCCCTCAACAGACCCCAGTGTGTGCTGCTCCCCCCGTGTCTGCGTGTTCTCATTGTTCAACACATGCCTATGAGTGAGAACATGTGGTGTTTGATTTTCTGTTCTTGTGTCAGTTTGCTGAGAATGATGGTTTCCAGGTTCATCCATCCCTACAAAGCACACGAACTCATCATTTTTGATGGCTGCATAATATTCCATGGTGTATATGTGCCACATTTTCCCTGTCCAGTCTATCATCGATGGGCATTTGGGTTGGCTCCAGGTCTTTGCTATTGTAAACTGTGCTGCAATGAACATTCGTGTGCATGGGTTCTCACAGTAGAATGATTTACAATCCTTTGGATATATACCCAGTAAAAAGATTGCTGGGTCAAATGGAATTTCTATTTCTAGGTCCTTGAGGAATTGCCACACTGTCTTCCACAATGGTTGAACTAATTTACACTCCCACCAACAGTGTAAAAGTGTTCCTATTTCTCCACATCCTCTCCAGCATCTGTTGTCTTCAGATTTTTTAATGATCACCATTCTGACTGGCGTGAGATGGTATCTCAATGTAGTTTTGATTTGCATTTCTCTAACGACCAGTGATGATGAGCATTTTTTCATAAGTTTGTTGGCCTCATGTATGTCTTTTTTTGTAAAGTGTCTGTTCATATCCTTTGCCCACTTTTGAATGGGCTTGTTTGTGTTTTTCTTGTAAATCTGTTTTAGTTCTTTGTAAATTCTGGATATCAGCCCTTTGTCAGATGGGTAAACTACAAAAATTTTTTCCCATTCTGTTGGTTGCCAATTCACTCTAATGACTGTTTCTTTTGCCATGCAGAAGCTGTGGAGTTTGATTAGGTCCCATTTGTCTATTTTGGCTTTTGTTGCCAATGCTTTTGGTGTTTTGGTCATGAAGTCCTTGCCTACGCCTATGTTCTGAATGGTTTTGCCTAGATTTTCTTCTAGGGTTTTTATGGTGTTAGGTCTTATGTTTAAGTCTTTAATCCATCTGGAGTTAATTTTAGTGTAAGGTGTCAGGAAGGGGTCCAGTTTCTGCTTTCCACAGGTGGCTAGCCAGTTTTCCCAAAACCATTTATTAAACAGGGTATCCTTTCCACATTGCCTGTTTTTGTCCGGTTTGACAAGAATTTTTTAAGATTTAAAAAAAAATTATACTTTAAGTTCTGGGATACATGTGCAGAACATGCATGTTTGTTACATAGGTATATACGTGCCATGGTGGTTTGTGGCATCCACCAACCTGTCATCTACATTAGGTATTTCTCCTAATGCTATCCCTCCCCTAGTCCCCGACCTGACAGGCCCCACTGTGTGATGTTCCCCTCTCTGTGTCCACGTGTTCTCATTATTCAACTCCCACTTAACAAGTGAGAACAAGGCAGTGTTTGTTTTTCTGTTCCTATGTTAGTTTGCTGAGAATGATGGTTTCCAGCTTCAATCATGTCCCTGCAAAGGACATGAATTCATCCTTTCTAATGGCTGCATACTATTCCATGGCGTATATGTGCCACATTTTCTTTATCTAGTCTATCGTTGATTGGCATTTTCGGTTGGTTCTAAGTCTTTGCTATTGTGAAGAATAGCAAAGACATATGTGTGCATGTGTCTTTACAGTAGAATGATTTATAATTCTTTGGGTATATACCCAGTAATAGGATTGCTGGGTAAAATGGTATTTCTGGTTCTAGATCCTTGAGGAATTGCCACACTGTCTTCCACAATGGTTGAACTAATTTACACTCCCACCAACAGTGTAAAAGCGTTCCTATTCCTCCACATCCTCTCCAGCATCTGTTGTTTCCTGACTTTTTAATGATTGCCATTCTAACTGGTGTGAGATGGTATCTCATTGTGGTTTTGATTTACATTTCTCTAATGACCAGTGAGGATGAGCTTTTTTTTTTTCCATGTTTTTTGGCCGCATAAACGTCTTTTTCTGAAACATGTCTGTTCATATCCTCTGCCCACTTTCTGATGGGGTTGTTTTTTTCTTGTAAATTTGTTTAAGTTCTTTTAAAACTGAATGCAACTGGAAATAAATACAAAATTCAACTGTATTTCAAATCAATAAAATAACCACTCTTGGGAAAGAGAAATAATCCAAGTAGTTTTGGAATGCTGTCTGATGTAGCTTGCCTGTGACCCCAACCAAATCTCACCTTGAATTGTAATAATCCCCATGTGTCAAAGGAGGGACCAGGTGAAGATAATTGAATCATGGGGG